>NC_089277.1:2480526-3688056 GCF_963678975.1 Dysidea avara
ATTATAGTTACTGCATGGCAAAGGTTCAGAACTTGTCCTATGCTATGCAATTTCAGTTCTGATGTTGTATACCTCTTGCCATACAAAAACTCCAGTTTTAAAAATCCTACAGAGCAAGTACAGCAATAGTGAGGTAAATGTGAACAAACAGTTTTGCATGTCAGCTAGTACACACCTATGTGCTTAAAACATGTAGTTATGTAGATATTCTGGATACTGCAGTTGTAAGTGTGAAAGAAGCTTTTACCTACTCTACTACAACACACTAGACCAACGACACGGATGGACTAATATGTGGTTGGCAATTTGCTAGCCCTACCCAAAAAGTGCTCAGAGCCCCTATGATGTAAGGCAGTTATGTGCCAGTGCTACATAATATTTTGTAGATGGACACTTGCATGGGACAGATAGGACAAAAGGGTGCATCAAAGAACGTCTCAAAAGTGAAAAAGTTATAACCTAGGCAGGGATTGAACCTATGCTAATTTGGGGTTAGGGAGGTGCGCAAATCGCCACAGTTGTTTATCTGTGGTTTTGACAGGAATGTAGCTCAACTTTTCAGTGATCTTTCCCTACACTAGTGCCTTCATTGCCCTATAAAGAGTCAACAAAAGTACATATTGATTTGCTACAACAACACTCAAGTTGCCAGATGATGGGCGTTTAATTTGCTAAAGTCCCACATCAATACATACTTTGCATACCAAGATACAATGAACTAAAAGGTTTAATTTCACTAAAGTCCCACGTCAATATGTGCTTTGCGTGCCAAGATACGATGAGCTAAAAGTTATGTTTTCAGTTGGTCTACAATGTTTAGCACCACTCCTCAATAAACAATTACAAGGAACCAGAGTTACCATGCACTGCAAGTACAATTTTGTTTAAATGTTCAAGTTTTGGCAATATTATGGTGTATCAGAGTCCCAAGGTGTTGGCAACCCCGTGAATAATTCATTTGACCATTCCATCATCGCAGGATAGGGCAGGGTTTGCTTCTCTTCCCACAGAATGTTAGATGGTATGGATCTACAAATGATGACCAGTTTAACCACTTGGTTATAATAATTGTTTATTAATGGTCTGATTTGATTCAATTAATTTAAAAAAATCATCAACTAGCCTATATTCCTGCATAGTTTACTCCCAACATATTCTAACCTAAACAACATCTTCTGAGGCCACCCCTACGATAGCTTTAAAGCTTGCTACATGAGTGCATGTTTAAACTGTGGCCAAATTATGGAAGCTGCTGACATATGCACATGAAAAAAATTGGGAGATGCATTATTTTAAAGATTTTATTCCGGTAACTTTAGCAAGGAGAAGCTGCAGGTTTGAAGTTTTCACCATGAATGCAGCTATACTATTTAAGCTATAACCACTGGTATATATAGCCATGATGAACAGTAACTTCCCATGGATGTACCTGTAAATCTTTACTATTATAGTTACTTACATGTAATTTATTAGGTTTATTAACGTTTAGTTTGTTAACTAATCATGTACATTATACTCGGTGATTGAGGTTTGTACATCATAAATAATGATAATAACACAAGTATATGGCAGTGAATGATGGATATGGTAGTGAATGATGGGATATGGTAGTGAATGATGGATATGGTAGTGAATGATGGGATATGGTAGTGAATGATGGGATATGGTAGTGAATGATGGGATATGGTAGTGAATGATGAGATATGGTAGTGAATGATGAGATATGGTAGTGAATGATGGATATGGTAGTGAATGATGGGATATGGTAGTGAATGATGGATATGGTAGTGAATGATGGGATATGGTAGTGAATGATGGGATATGGTAGTGAATGATGGGATATGGTAGTGAATGATGGGATATGGTAGTGAATGATGGATATGGTAGTGAATGATGGATATGGTAGTGAATGATGGGATATAGTAGTGAATGATGGGATATGGTAGTGAATGATGAGATATGGTAGTGAATGATGAGATATGGTAGTGAATGATGGATATGGTAGTGAATGATGGGATATGGTAGTGAATGATGGATATGGTAGTGAATGATGGGATATGGTAGTGAATGATGGGATATGGTAGTGAATGATGGGATATGGTAGTGAATGATGGGATATGGTAGTGAATGATGGATATGGTAGTGAATGATGGGATATGGTAGTGAATGATGGGATATGGTAGTGAATGATGGGATATGGTAGTGAATGATGGATATGGTAGTGAATGATGGGATATGGTAGTGAATGATGGATATGGCAGTGAATGATGGGATATGGTAGTGAATGATGGGATATGGTAGTGAATGATGAGATATGGTAGTGAATGATGAGATATGGTAGTGAATGATGGATATGGTAGTGAATGATGGGATATGGTAGTGAATGATGGGATATGGTAGTGAATGATGGATATGGTAGTGAATGATGGGATATGGTAGTGAATGATGGGATATGGTAGTGAATGATGGGATATGGTAGTGAATGATGGGATATGGTAGTGAATGATGGGATATAGTAGTGAATGATGGGATATGGTAGTGAATGATGGGATATGGTTATGACCAGAGCAGATTGTGTGGAGACTCCAGTCTAACTATAGGAATCCGATGCACTCAAATTGAAATAAATATACATAGTCAACATCTGGGCACCTAGATGTCCAAGTTCAAGCCTTATATACATATCAGCTGGCCAGTCTGCGAGAATTCCTACATTGTACACATCTCTAGAAATCCACCTCTGTTGTATGGCCATGGTGCAAATGTGTAGTGGAGTATTTTGAAGCCTCATGGCTCACTTGTGCTCTTGCTTGTAGCAAATGCAATACTCAACTGACAATTCGTATACCGGTATAGATGGCTTTAGAGTGTCACTAATACTTTAGCCTGCAGCAAGGCAAACAGTTCTCAAAGAACTTTTTGCATGCCACTAAGAGTTCATGCATGTGAACTGACAATGTAATTAACCTAATAAATTTGTCAATTTCTTCGAATTTGAATTTTTGTTAATTGTTATTAACAGGTTTGTTTGTACTGCCATAAGTCTTGATGCATTGGCTAGAAACGTTCCAAACAAGGACTGGACATGTATCATTTTGTTTATATGTAACTTAGAAACTGCTTAGTATCTCTAAGTAGGTGTACTAATCAACTGCTATTTATACATTGTTAGCTATTATGTGATTCCAAAACTTAACTAAAAGTTTAGCTACATAATAGCAATACATTGTTATAATAAATAATATATTGGCAGATTTGTGGTCTATTATCATAGTATGGGACTTGAGTATAGTATAATGTGTTTTTGACTGTTGTGAACTTTATTTTGTATAGAAGTTTTGGAATTGCTGCTTTGCAATTCTTAATTACGAAGCATTTTCTGTCATTATTTCATGATGTCATTATTCATGATGTCATTATTTCATGATGTCAGATCCAGAACATGCTTATGGTATTTCATAGGATGTTCATTTAAATGTCATGATAAGTTCATGTAGATTTCATTTATAAATTCATGAGAATTTCATGTAAATGTCATAGTGCACTTCATGAGGTATTCATGTCATATTCATCCATTGTATGGTAGTAGTTTCATGGTCAATTCATATGGGTTTCATAGTAATCGTACGGTATGGTAGTACTGTATTATTAGGAATCATGGAGGTTTGGGTTTTTCTGGCCAAAAATATCACCAAAAAACCAACTTCATAATACCATCCTAGCGCCTTGACAGTATTAGTTACTTATAACCAAGCCCAAAACTACCTTCAGTATGACCATAAATGCTCCCAATAAATTGCTACAAGTTTTTGTTTTTTTTAAATATTCAATGGAATTTTCTACTGACTAACTAACTGCCTGTCTGCTTGATTCCTTTAGACAAGTGTAGCTCAATAACAATTAAGGCTACTAGCTTAACTTTTTTTCACTGTTTGATGTTGCTTCAGCTCGACAGGTATCTTTTAGCAGTTTATATAAGGGTACGTGTATTATTAATAAACTACTTGTCCACATTGCAGTGTCATGAGATCATAGATTCCTTCCTATCCAGAGGGTACACGGAAATAGACACAGGCTTCATGTAAGTTCATATTATATATTATATACAGTGTACATGTAACACGTGTATTTGTGACCCATGCAGTCTGGGAAAACTGGTCTTATTGCCTACAAAAAGTATCGAGAAATGACAGTTTTAAGTATTTAATGTGTTATCACTCACCAATGGCTGAAGCTATGTGTACTAAATTCTCACACGTTTTACACCAATTCCTTACCTTCCAGAACTTCCATTGTGCAAGTAGCCAACAACTAAGTTTCTCGCTACTTTAGATAGTTTTTAAACCGTGGTTGACTGCATCGGGCAAGTTCCAAAAGTGGAGGGAGGCGGGGGCCTGGAAGGAGGGCAAGAGGCTGTTCAAAAAATTGAAAAGGAAGGCATAGGGATGAATTAGGCCAAGTTATTGGCCATCCAGGTCTCAACACTGGCTAAAATGAAAGGAAATTCACAAAAGAGGTATTTATTCAATACCATGGAGCTGTACAACCACATACAGCCATCCCCAGGCTAACCAGAGCTCTATTAGGCCACATAAACATAATTATTAGTTTCTCATCCTCCTGTACTCAAAATATCAGTGCAGGGGGGTGGATTTTTGTTTTATTTTTTACTATCTAGATAGCAGAATCGCCTAGCTAAAATGACTCAAATACAATTTTCTTAGACTGCTCTAGCAAAGTGCCAGCTATTAAAAGTGCTAATTGTCCTCCCTTAGCCACTAGTGGTGCAAAAAATCCTTGAGGTAAGAAAAACAGTGATGCAGGTGGGGACGAGAAACTAATGATTAAGTTTATGTGGTCTTAAGGCCCTACACGCACGTACGGATCGCCACTGGGCTTGGGAAAAGCAGCCAGCAAAACCAGACCACTCCAATCTAGCTGATTTTGATTGTGAAATTAGGTAGTCTATTCATGTAGCTTTGTTCTGGGTGAAAATCCAATCTGCTGACATGGGCGATATGACCAGTTTTCCCAGACTGGGTCACATTTTGCTTATAAAGATCACTACAACATCCTTGTCTTCAGTTAAAGCTATAGTATACTAAACAAGAGATGAATGATGGTATTACAGCATAGCTCAGTGGGAAAATCCCTTGTTATAATAATCATTTTGTTCAACGCCAAAGTAGGGATTTTCCTACCAATCTGTAATGCCATCATTTATCTCTTGTTTCACTACTTTTTGTTGCTTGGATCCTTACTTCTTTTAAATTAATATAGTAGTTTATTTGGGTTTTTGTTATACTATGCGTAACCGTTCTATTAAGGTGAGAGTATCTCACGTCAGCCTTCACTTACCAGGGAGTGTGTCACTATTAGTTTCCATTTTTCATTGTGCTAGCATTATGAATACAGCTAGGCCAATATTAACAGGGTGTATCACCATGATCAAGTATAAATAAATTGTTATGGGGTGTGGTCCCGGTGCTTGATCTTTATTATTTAACCAAAATTGCATTAATAGGCATGGTATTGAACCCATCATGAAACTACAGTATCTACCAAGCATAAGCACTTAAATAAGTTTGAAGTGTAAATATGCTGCTCAAGGAAAGTTTTGATAGGATGGCAAATATCTGGTGACTGACCATTATATTTGTCTCTGTATTCAGGTATCCATTTTCCCCAGACATAATGTGCTATCATAAAAAAAAGATGGAGCCTAAGGAATATAATTTATCTGTTTGGTTTATGGCTTGTACTGCTAATCATAACCACCACTTGGTTGCTAGGAGACCCTACATTCTTACAACCAAAGGGAGGTGGTCATGAATGTACTAGGCTGCTCCCAATCAATTAGCAACAGTTGTTAGCTCACAACAACCACCAATGCTGTGTGCAATTGATACAAGTGTTAATGACATTTATTTAACTAGTACATTCTGACTGTAATTGATTGAAATGTCCTACCACGACCAATCAAGCCTGCACATGATAGGACATTATGGTGGATCTACTACTACTAAACATTATATTTGTCTCTGCCTCAATATGGTTTCATGGACAAAGGCCAGCTTGATTGAGGTGATAAAAAGGAAAGACAAGGCACAAAGGGCACACACTTGTCAGAGGCCCAAATGGCACATCCCACTAGTGAGTTTGTTATTGTGACATAAAATGGTGGCCGTGTGCTGCCTTGTTTGGCCTCCAGCCTTGTGACTGGTCAGGCAGGAAGGCAGGAGGATGAATATTCGAGTTTTGTTTAATTTTATATCTGGCCACCTGCAAGTGTGTTCTTTTTGTTAATGCTGTATTTGATGTTAGATGGGCTAATAATATTCCGTAAAAGTAAATTTTTGTCCCGTAAGATGTTTCTATGATTATTTTTAAAGGTGGAATGTTAGGAAGCGCATGTCACTTTTGTTGGGATTCCTACTTAAACAGTACTACCTTATGTTATAGTTAAAGTGCTGCCGCGTGTGTGTACAAAAATACAGCACGAGAGGGCATGTCAAGAGGCTAATACAAAGCCAAGTGCTGTATTTGCCTCGAGACACCCCCAAGTGCTGTATTTTTCATACACACAAGCATAGGCGGTGCTTTAAGTGTTATATTGTACTTCCTGGTTGTCTGGCTTGGAGCAATCTTCTCTAGTACTCAAATCGCTGTGATTTACAGTGATCAGGATATCAGTAAGTGTTTATATAATCTATTTCTAGTTGTAGAACAAACTAATAGGATTAGTTAGGCTAGTTTTAGCAATTTACAAGGTCACAAGCGTGATCAATCATGCTGTCTTAGCGGAGTCGTGCTTAAATAGCTTCATGATCAGATAGCCATAAAACGAACTCGTAGTATTAGTTTGGCTAGTTTCAGCGATTTACAGTGTGTTGTTTACTTAGCATTCCTTAAATAAATTCTCCGCATAACTGTACTGTATTTGCCCAAGTGTGCTGTATTTGCCCAATTAAGCACATAACTGTACTGTATGACTCATACAGTACAGTTTTGCAGTTGATTAGACAATACAATATGCTGCATTGCTTTGATCCTCCCACGCAAAGTACAATATAGTGATTTACAGTGTGTCGTTTTCGTAACTTTCCGTGAATAAATTCTCCGCATAACTGTACTGAATTGCCCAAGTGTGCTGTACTGTATGACTCATACAGTACAGTTAAGCAGCTATTAAGTAGTGTATGGATAATGGGCATCGCTCATGCAAAGTACAATATACTTCGATAATGATTGAGGCATGGCAAACACGCCCTTTAATGATCTACTGCACTTATAGCGATCGAACATCCCTTGTTGATCCAGCTGAGCTTATGATAATAGTATAATGGGATCAATGCATATGGCAAACACACCCATTGAAATACCAAGCAGGCCAAAGGTTCAGTCTAGATACTCCAATAAAGCAGTCACCCTAATACAACAGCCACATACATATTCTAATAGAACAGTCACTTGTGTATATAGCTATATGCCATAATGAAGTAGGGATCCAAGCAATAAAAGTAGTGAAACAAGATATATGAACAATGGTAGGGTCCGCAACGCAAAAAACCGATATCTTCCAATCAACTACCTAACTATTGTCATGTGCTAGGCTAAGTGTAACTTGTAACGTGGCAGCCAAGTTTGTCACTTTCTTCTGGTAGAAAACGATACAAATGTCTTAAAATCACGTGATTTCTGGTTGCAGCAGTTCGTAGGTTCTTTGTATGCCACGATATTCACTCTCAACATTGTTCAAGTAGTCTATCATCAACTCAAAGTATTGGTGGTTTGATTCTATTGGTCAGTTTCTGGTGGCAGCACGACCCATGCAGCTTTTTGGCGACAGACAAAATGTTTCTTCTTCTGGAGCACAGGACAAGCAGAGCAGCAACTGTGCCGTGGGTCAGCAATGACCAGTACTAGGTAAAGTACTTGCATGCGGAGTATGGTTATAATTGAAGCTTGTTAGCCATCTGGCTGAGCCATCTATATGCTGAAATTCAGCCAAAATGACGCGATTTTTGCAATCAAATACCAGAATGGTTGATACATCAGTGATACAGTCTCAAACATCAAGGATACGAAGCTTATAAACACCTAACTATATGGCTATCTCGCCCAGTAAACGCATAGAGCAATCCAATGCATGAAATAGGCACTCACGTGATCAATATTCAAATCTTGGAAAATACAACCATAATCTATTCCAATGACCTTAAAATCATTTGGAATCAAGTGACAATCCGTTTGTGTGCATTAGGTTCAGCATCTCGATTAGCCCAGCAGTCTAAGACTCCCCCTATGTGGCTATCGTGCCATCACAGCATAAAACACACCTGCACTGGCCCAGACCACACCTGAGTGAACAAGTAACACAAATATTTACAAAAGGAGCACACTGCATGGTTCCTATTCAGAAATGAAAGCAATTTCATGGGTATTTCCGCGATTTGAATTTCTATCACATGAGTGCCTATTGCATGCATTGGATTGCTCTATGCGTTTATTGGGCGATATAGCCATATTGTTAGGTGTTTATAAGCTTCGTTTCCTTGCTGTTGGAGACTGTCTCACTGATATATCAACCATTCTGGTTTTTTTTTTGCAAAAAGCGCGTCATTTTGGCCGAATTTCAGCATATAGATGGCTCAGCCACATGGCTAACAAGCTTCAATTATAACTATACTCTGCATGCAGGTACTTTACCTAGTACTGGTCATTGCTGACCCACGGCGCAGTTGCTGCTCTGCTTGTCCTGTACTCCAGAGGAAGAAACATTTTGTCTGTTGCCAAAAGGCTGCACGGATCATGCTGCCACCAGAAACTGGCCAATAAAATCAACCACCAATACTTTGAGTTGATAATAGACTACTTGAACAATGTTGAGAGTGAATATTGTGGCATATGAAGAACCCTACGAACCGCTGCAACGACAAATCACATGATTTTAAGACACTTGTATCGTTTTCTACCAGAAGAAAGTGACAAACTTTGCTGCCACGCTGGTGTTATTCAAGTTACACCTAGCCTAACACATGACAATAGTTAGGTAGTTGATTGGAGGATATCGATTTTTCGCATTGCAGACCCTAACAATGGTATTACAACGTAGCTCTATGGAAAAATCCCTACTTTAGTACTGAACAAAATTATTGTAATACATATCAATGTAGGGATATTCCCACAGGGCTATGTCATTCATATCTCTTACTTCACTACTATAATGTTTAAATCCTCACTTCATTTTTAATTTTTTATAGTAAAGAATCACATTCAGTGTAGTATAATGTACTGTAGTTATTTAATGCACTACAGTGGATCATCAGTAGTACTGCCATGATAATACGGATAGTATCTATATAACCAGTTTGTAATATGATATGATATAGCCAATCACTTATTCAGTTATATATTGATAGTTGCACTGGATGCATGGAAGGCCAGACTTGTGGTATTTGGGTTGTGTTGATAATTTAGCAGTGGCCACAAGCCATGTCCAAAGTAAACTGTGAGGTTTTTAAGGTTGCTTTGTACATGTTCCAACAACACTGCCATAGTAAAATAAAGGTAAACATGAGTAACTTTTAGTTTTTAGTACATACATAATACATCCAACTTAAATTTTAAGCTACAATGAAGAGTATGTATGCATAAGTTTGTCTTGGAAATGTTACAGTTAGTTCTATATTGTGATATGTGATATAGAGATTTTCTGGCACTAAACAGTTGTCTGAACAGCTATTTATGAAACATGTGATGATATGCATAGCTCTGTTAACAATCACCTTTTGGTATTTGGATAATTGAGGTGTTAAGTAGTAGTTGTAACATGGGTACGAGTGATTTGCCTGAAATATACACACGAGCACGAGGGCGCAGCCCGAGTGCAAGTGTGTATATTTCAGGCAAATCACAAGTGCCCATGTTACAACTAATATATTCCACTTGGGTGAATCACCTGCAAACGTACATGGAAACTGCTGGAATGCTTTGCGAGTGTATTTATATGGGACCATGTGACTTTCGATTGTGGGTAACGCCATAAGAGCAACGACAAGGCACTGCTGAGAGGCCGAACGTAAGTGTATCGTCACGAGCATGCAGATCGCTTCAATTGTGGGTACGTAATTAAACACAGGAAGCCCAAATACGAGCTGAACAGCTCATAATGAAGCTTAAGTGCACTATAAAGTACTTACTATACTAGCCATGAATAAACTAAAGCAGTGAATATGTTTACAGCGCTATAATGGCCTAGCCAATTAAGCGCCACACCCAGTCACTACGCGTGTGTGACATCGCACCAGGTGTCAAAATGGCAATGTAAAGACGATTCAACTACACTAAAGTACTTACTTTACTAGCCATGAATAAACTAAAGTAGTGAATACTATTAACACTAATGGCCAAATCAATTAAGCGCTACACCCAGTGTCTGTGGGACATCCCCACGTGACTATTGAATGTAACATGTTTAATATAAATTAACTTGTGACCTTCTTCATTCAGTAAAACAATGAACTATCTTCTTTCCCAAGTCCATGATCTATACCTTGGCTCACTTTACAAAAACTAAAACCCACTATCGATCCTGTGAAGTGTCGCTATATTAAACGAGAGGGGATCACACAGTTTCATCAAAAAATCAAATGATTTCTGAGAATGCTTGGAATGCATTAATGAGAATAGGACGTAGTATATACAAGTTATATCAGGGATATAACTTGTATATACTACCTCCTATTCTTGTTACTGCATTCCTGAGCACTGCTAGCAGTGCTATTATACCACTTATACACCTTCTCTTCCCTTTGAAGTGAGGTGTGAAAGTGGTATATGTACATTTATACAAAGTATATAAAATTCAACACTCTTTTACTATCACCTTTGTTATTATTCAGGTATACCGATGGTGAAGCAGAAAAGATCTTGGGCAGATTTCCTGATCCCAATAAGGTCAAGTTACATCTATTGTTTACTCATTCACCTGAATAGTAAGGAGAATATTACGAATGTCTTGAATGATTATAAGTAATGGTATTAAGCTAAAGGATTGTGGATCATGAATTTTGTAATGTACCAAATAGCCTTGCCCTTAACTATATTACTCAACACCAATAAATTCCAAATAAGAATTTTCCATGAATGTTGTCACTGGACTTGTATGGGGACCCATTTGTGTGGTCCAACCTTCAATCTTTTCCTGCTTGTCTTTAAATATTGGCTTAGTTCTCAAACTTTACTGTGATCAGATTTACATTATAATTTTTTTTTGGTAATTTAAATGTTTCATGTGTATAAATGCTGTTAAGTTGTTTTTTTTTAACTTCTTATACATTTTCCGTACCTAAATGTTCTCTTTGCGTATATAGGCACATTCAGTATTGCATGTGACTATAAGAAGTGTTCATTTATTTATGAATCATGCTCTTTCCTTTTAGGTGTCATTAGCTACAAAGGCCTGTACCTATCATCCAAAAAGTACAGCAAGAATGTTAATTGCCTTTCTGTATAATCATTTATTCAGGGATGACTCATGATGGTGTTATCGATCAGTTGGCGACATCTCTTGAAAGGTTTCAAGTACCATCAATTGATCTATTCTACCTTCACTGGCCAGACCATGAGACTCCAATTGAAGAGACTCTGTCAGCTGTGCAAGAATTGTACACCAGTATGTAACTTTGGTTATTGTAGTGCTGCACAAAAGAGTGTCATGTTAATGCACAGTGTCCGATTGCTTTATATGCAGGAGTATATGGGGAAGTTTAATACTGGACTTTACTGCAGTGAAATTTTACATTAGTTCATAATATCATACAGTATGGTATTACCATATAGTAGGGATCATGGAGGTTAGTGATTTCCTTTCCGACCAAAACTTAGTTTAACTTTTCATTCACACCAACTTGGTTTGGCATAAAAATAACTTCAGAACAACCTCGAACTCTTCTAGCAAGTTTCTATGAAATAATTATGCAACTGAATTTTCTGCTAAATGACTGACTAACTGATGGCCTGCCTCCAGCCGAACATACAACTATGGCTAACATTACAGTCGTGATTTCTTCACTGTTCAATGTCACTTCAGCCTGAGATGTGCCTTTTCGCCAACCTCAGCAGCAACAATGCATGATTCTCATCCCGTTTCTTTTCCCACCGGGTGTTAATTCCCAATAACACATCATGGCTTCAGTCATGTGAATCATTTATAGTTATGCAGTGACTGAACTGATTGCAGATATTTCTCATGCTGTTCTTTACTTATAATACTGTATCACAGGCAAAACATAGCTGAAAATGAAGTCGAAAGGCCACTTCTGTTTTCAGTAATTTATGGTCAGGTCATTAAATGCAAATGCCACTATAGTGGCTCTCACAACATGCATGCATTCAAAGGAATATATCTTGTAAATGGGATATCCTATGAGTAATTAGTATAATAGTCATTTTCTTAAACTTTATCCGAATATCATAGCATGATTGAGCATGATATAAGGTGAATCTGCATTGGAACAAATGTTCGGTTTCTAAGATGATAATTACAATAATAATACCTGTCACAACGGATAGAAGAAATAATGAAGGGTTAGTAAAAGTGATATGATATTTTATTCTAGTAATCACAAGAAATAGGTGGTTCATACACCAAGTGTTGTATGTATTTTATGTAAAATAAGTTTCACTTTTAAGAACCAAAGACACCATATTATAGTGGTGTTCAGGACCAAAAAATGTTAATTAAAGCAACTAGTAAACTTTCGTGGTGTGAGGTTCCACACCCAAAGCTTCTTTTTGCTAGGAGATAGGTAACTCAGTCATAGATAACTCAGTGATATCAAGAGTTACTCTTGGTGATTTAATTCAGTAGCTTAATGTATCTCAATAAGATGTTTCCCTCACATCTTGAGTGTAGGTTATTGCACATATCTGAGTATCTTTGGTATAGTAACCTTTAAAATCATTAAGGGCAAAGACCTATTAGCAGCATAGATACTCAGATATGTACAATAACTGCTTTAGACTAGATGTCTTGTGTGGTTCTGGATGCCAGTTAATTAGGGATGGGCAATTATCGTGATAATCGCGATTATTTTATTGGCAGTAATCAACATCGTGTACTTTTTAGTGATAATCAAAATCGGCAGTTATCGTGCAATAATCATGATAGTCAGAGAAATATTTGTAAATTTTCAATGTAATTTAACCATTCAATTAGCAATTCATGATGTGCTTAGTGTTTTTCATCACAAGAATTGAGTTGACAATAATCGTGATAATCGTGATATTTGTTCATAACAATAATCGTATAGCAAAATATCAATATCGCCCATCACTACAGTTAATGACAGATTTCTGAGTAAATTAGTGTTTATTTCTAATGACATCTTTGTAGTACGCTAACAGTGATTTCTTCTATTGATTGCTTTTAGGTAAGGAGTGTAAATTCGTCACAATATCTACAGCCTACTTGCGGGTATCTATTGTATTTTATATCATTAATGTGATAAGTCATACTATATAGTCTAATCTAATGAACTCTTGGTTTATGCTGTGTTACTTGAAACCCAAGTACATAACTAGTTTGTTACTTAGTAATCCTCTACAAGTGTGTATTCGTGATTGTTTTGTTTTTTTTTGTAGAGGGGAAATTTAAAGAGTTTGGTTTGTGTAACTTCAAGTCATGGGAAGTGGTACGTATACTCCTAATAGTTATATGAGATCATCATAATGCTATGTATACAGGCTGAAGTGTATTACATTTGTAAGCAGAATGGTTGGATACTACCAACTGTTTATCAAGGAATGTACAATGCTGTTACAAGGTCAGTAGTAGTTGAAAATTTTATTTCAGCATCATAAATACAAAAAGCTAAACAATACTTAACCAAGTTAACAATATCTTTCAAACTGTACACTTTGTTACATTGTCATACTGCATATATGTAATAGTTATACCATGGGCGCGAGTGCTTTGCCTGATATATACACATGCACCCGAGGGCAAGTGTGTATGTGTAGGTTATTGCACAAATCCAGGTATCTTGGCTATTTTAGAGACCTGAGGAATGGCACAATAATCACCGAGGGCTTTTGATTATGTGCCATCCCGAAGGTTTCTAAAATAGCCAAGATTCCATGGATTTGGGCAATAACCAATTTAGACTATGGCTCGTGCGGCTGTGGTCAGTGCCAATGATGGTTGAATTAGTGTTAAAACAACTCACTGGTAGGCTTCCTAGATGAATACAATCATCTCTATTATCCAGCAATGTTTTCTTCGCACTCTAGCATGATTTCTGATGGTTGTTGTAACTGGAATCCAGCAAAACAAGTGACGCACGTGACAAAACAAATTGTCATGGGTATCTATCTAACCAGTTTAGATACCTACCCATGGGTATCTATTGGATTTTAAATACCTCATTAACGAACAAACCTCAAAGCATACTATGCATAAATACAGGCAAAGCAAAGTTCCCGTGTTATAACTAATATGTTTACTTTAGCATGCAGACTTACCTAATTGGCAAATCTTTAGTTATTATGCCTTCTCTTATATAAGAACTAAGTAAGTTGTGATTGTGGGATTCTATTTTAGTACATCAAACAGTAGTTTGATTTTATTTTGCTTATATAGTAATTTTAAGAGACTAGTGTTTATTATGTTTCTTGAATTACTACATTTACAAAAGCTAAAAACAAACTACAATTGATGTATTAAAATTGAATCTCACATTCACAGTTTGTTTGGCAAAATTCAATCCCACAATCACAGCTTGCCTAATTCCCTATATATGAGAAGAGAGATAACATCAAAGAAATCTGATGATTTCTGGATATAGTGTGCACTCCTATTAGGTGTGCAATGTCTCGAGTTAACGAGATATATGCACTGCCTTAATAAGATATATACCACTTTAGCATGGGCATTCAAAGGCACCGCTCGAGGTTTAACTCGCATATTGCCCAGGCAATATCATGGGAAAGCGGTTTGCCAATGACTTTGGTACCCAGCCAGTTCAAAGAACGATGCGCTTTGACTCGTTATATTGAGCAACATAGAGCTTTGTATTGTGGGACTCGTTTTTGTAGTGGTTGCTAAGTTGAGTATATTTGCTAAGATAGACTAGTTAGTCGTTACTAAAGGATAATGAAGGCACAAAATACTTGTTTAGGTGATCGTGGATGCGTATATCTACCCACCGCATATCAGCCATTGAACAGACCAAAGAACAGCAAAGCTACTACTGCTACGTTGAAATAGGTTAATAACTTACAGTCCTAAGTGCTTAACTTAATATAATAATTTACTTACTGTCCCAATAGCAAAGTTAGTTGGCTTAACTTAGTACAAAAATGACAACAATATAAACTCCATCCCACAATCGCAAGTTTTCTAACATTGCGTGTTGAAGCATAATAACATATTAATGATGTTTTAACGTATAGATAATGTTCTGATGGCTATTAGCCCACACTATTAAAACCACAATCTATCTTCAGATGCTACTGTATAAAGCAAATGGGATGAGCTTTCATTAGTTCTTCTTTCACCTATTAGGTGAATGTGCCTCAAGCGATATATATCACTTGTACCACGGCTCCTTGGCATTTGCTGATATATATATACACCCACAGCCTTTGTGCTGCTCCCTCGGACTTTGGGTGTGTATATCAGCAAATCCCTCACAGCCGTGGTATAACTATTAAATACAACACACTGGTATATCTCATTAAGGCAATGTTTAACGAGATGTACGTACTGGTATCAGTGCGTATATCTTGTTAACATTTTGAGTCAATGCAATATGTGATATATGTACCACTCTGCGTGGGCAGTTCAAAGGCACCGCCAGTGCCATAATTTGTATATTGCACTGCTGCAGACCGCAGCGAGTGCATTATAACTTATAACGCACTGGTTGCGGTTTTGTAGACCACAACGAGTGCATTATAAGTTATAATGCACCGACCGCAGTGCAATATTTGTATATTGCACTGGCTGCGGTTTTGTGCAGCATAGCACAAGTGCCGGTGGCGAAGACCACTACGACACCTCACCTAATAGGTGGAAAGACACTACACAGATCACTCGAATTCTTTTATAGCCTGACATGTAAAGGTCGATTGTGGGCCATAACGTCACCAATACGTATAATGTTTACAAGCAGCCAATGGCGATCGAAAAAGCCAACGCGGGTGGCCACAACTCTAGTCTACATATATATAAACGTACTTATACACCTTACTAGTCTGGTGCCATCTTAACCCAGATTAAACTGTAGTCCACTTCGACAATGACTCAATAAAACAAATATATTCTAAATAATAGACCCTACTAACCTTTACGTTCGATTGTGGTAACCAGTTTTGTCATGCCACCAGATTCGAGTTTAGCCAGTGTGAATAGTAAGAATTAGACTAATATCATTTAGTAGTTAGGTTTTGTTTACTTAAACCGTCTATTTAGCTGCTTTTTTTTCGCTCGAGAGAATCACTATGGCGATTAGTCTGGTACTTAGTCTATATGGCACGCTGGCATGCTGAGCACTACATGATGAGAGTGGAACAGCAAATGCAGGTTAGTGATATAACCCATAGCGTACTAGCTTTCAATATCTCAGGTGGCTGCAGTACTGCAGGGGGAACGTCATCGCAACGCCGGTCAGGCTTGGTTACCCACAATCGATGTTAGAAACCTGGCCTTTATAAGTGTTACAGCTGTCTTGTGAGACTCTCCCCACCTATTAGGTGAATGGTACATAACAGTTATACAACGTGCACTCGTGCTCTGCCTGTATAAACACACTTGCCTTCGGGCCTGACGGCCCTCAGGCTCGTGCGTTTATATCAGGCAGAGCACTCGTGGCTGTTGTATAACTATATAATATGCACTGGTTTTCCTTTGATCTGAGGTGTGAAAGTGGTACATGTGTATATATATATGTGTGTGTGTGTGTTTGTATGTATGCATGTATGTAATAATTGTATCATGGACTTGAGTGATTTGCTAATTGGCGTCCAACAATTTACTCGCCAGTTGATGATGCATGTATCAAAGTGTTTTTTGTGCCAAATGAAGTGCTCATCATCTAAGAATTACCTCGCTTTTAAATGAAGCTTCTAACTGCCATTTAGAGCGTGATTAGTGCAAAGTAGATGAAAATTTTACTTGAATTCTTTCTGTAAACTGCATGCAAACCACAAGTGAACACCTATACCAGTCAATGTATGCATGCCTTTATAAGATAGTTTTTAATGTCATCTCATTAATGTTAGAGGTTTAGCTAAGTGTTCAATTCACATGCCATACAAATGCAAAGTCTGAATTCAATTCCAGTTGATCAGTTGATGACTTTTTTTTTTTTTTTTTGCTTTGCAACTTTTTTAGTGCAATCATTTTTTTTCATATTAAAAATTTTCATGTAACTTTTTTTTCTCTACCTTACTTGAGCATCATTCCTTTCTGTATGTGTACTGCTGAACAATAGTAAAAAAATTTACGCTAGTTACTCCTTAAATATCACGATAGCGAATACCATGCACTTGTCAGGCTGAAGTGACGTCGAACAGTGAAAAAATCAAGCCCATAGCTTTAGTCGTTATCGAGTTACACTTGTCTGAAGGCATCAGCTACTTACTCAGTGAGTCAGTCCCTAGAAAATTCCATTAAATAATTCTTTTAAATTCCGTAGCAACTTGTTGAAAGCGTTTTGGGTTGATCTGAAAGCTTGTTTGGGCTTAGTTTTACCTAACCAATATTGCCTCATCATTGTCAGGAGAAATTGAGGCTGTTTTTTGGGTGATATTAGTTCGTGGGCCATGCCTACTCCTTTGTGGTCCCTACTATACAGTATTATCGTACTGTATGATATAGCACAACACACTGTTTGCTTTGAGGTCTTTGTACATTAAATGTTATATAATATTAATTGCTATGTACAATAACATCCTTCAGTAAGCAGTAATGTATAGATGATCCTCGCACATGTACTATTATAGGATGGTGGAAGGAGAATTGTTTCCTTGTTTGAGAAGATTTAACATGAGATTCCATGCCTATAATGTTGTAAGTTTATTTTGAATTGAATTTTATTTGAGGATTATGTGCTAGTAACTTGTGAAACAAGAGATGTGATGGTATATTTCTAGATATATGAGAATTCCCTACTTTGGCAATGAGCACATTGCTGTAGTATTGGCTTTCCAGTCACAATAGTTTAAAGGCATGTCCACACGAATTCGAATAAAAAACCGCATTCAAAGTGCATTGAGGAGATTCGCATTCCATTCGAATTAAACACGTGAATAGAAAATCGATCATCCACAGTACATTTAAGATTGCCTTGTGTTTTGTTTTTTTTCAATTGTTAATTTTACTGTGATTCTCATTAGCAAGGCATATTTTTTTTTACGTTAAGAAACCTCGTTATTAATTCAAGGACACAGTGACAATATACAATTACATCATAATAGTTCTCTGAATATCTTTCAAAACTGTCCTCCATCCCACACAATCGCCCTGCAATAAAAGATCAGCCGGAACTATATTTGATACTATTAAGGGCTTTTTGAAGCCACACAAATGCTTCTTTTTAACTTTGATGCAGGAAAAAAGGAAGCTACAAGAATCTATAATACTGCTTTAAAGATTAACCTAACTTTGTACTATACAGAGACCAAAGTATAAGATTGTACCTTGTTTCATTCACACGCTATAACTGTGAAGATTCTTCAATAAACTGTGGAAACTTAGTGCATGAATTTGTCTTTGCACTTCTTCTTTCTTGAGTTATGAAGCAAAGGGCAAGTGCCTGCAAGCGAACTTCAATTTCCAGGCCTTGTAACTTCGTGCTGGATCACAACAATTATAATTCCATGCGCTAAAAGTTTGAAAATTTATCACTGATGGCCCACCAAAAGTTTGGTAGAGATCCGACAAAATATCTTTTTTTTTTACAATGCAGTATAGAACTTTCGCACGCCAACCAGTTATTACAACAAATTCCAATAAACCACAAATGCCAACTTTATCAAATAACAAGCTATAAATGAAGTTCTGAACAAAGAAAAGCTCTTGTTCCTTTTCTATACACACTGGAACACCTTCCTGTTGCTTGTGGAGTCGCCAAGCCTGCTCTTTGATAGGTAACACCTCATAACGCACAGTCAGTGTCTTGTAACATTGTCACTACCTAAAAAAAGGTGTAAATATAACTTACCAGCATACACTATCACTCAAGAAAACACAAGAAGAATGTGTGTTGACTACAAACCAGCTTGCGTTCACATGTGTCTTCAAACTAACACTTACTATCAGGCTAATTCACTCTATTGTTACTCTTGGGCACCCAGACGATCATTTTCGTGATGGTTTTCAAACAAAACAGGCTGTTTCTTCACCAAATTCTTTGCCAATTTCTTTGGCACAAAATACGGCCGCCCAACACGGATACTTGAGTATGCATAATACCGCCAATTATGTAACAGCCGCATATGGTTTTGTGGGTTGTCCTTTGAATGGCTTCAAAAACCCGCTAGCACCCTTAAGTGCTATTGTACTTATATTATCATGTACTAGAGGTTCCACTGTAAATGTATAGTATTATTGATCATTGCATTCATTTCTTGTGGACTAAGACTGTGCCAAAAGTCACCTGTTGGGCTGTAACGACGTCTATCAGTGAAAATTAAGCTCATAGCCTGAACCATTATTGAGTTACAGGGCCAGCCTTAAGGGAAGGTAAGCATTTGCCTAGGCCCCAGGAAAAGGGGAGGTTCAAAGCTCTGAAACTAAGCCCCAGTTCTCATAATTCAGATTCAATCTTTCAATTTAGTATTATTATACAGTTGATTAATTCTTACTTCTATCACATTAGACAACTCACCGCTTGATGCACACATCAAAATTATGTATGAATCACATGATTCTGTATGGCTAAGCAATAATCGCTGTACTGGATACATTGGTAACTACACAGCATATTATTCTTTGCACTATAATAACTCATTAATTTGTTTGGTTTTTTTTTTTAACTCAAACAATGGAGGCCACATTATTGAGATATTGTATACACGTGTAAATTGAAAGTATGTAATTTTCTGCTACTGAAATAACTTGAACTTGTATTAGAGAGTTGGTCTATGCCAGCTATCACAATGGCTACCAATAATCAGTTTTTTGTGTTGAGTCAGAGACGTTGGACCAAGTTGGAGCCCTTGAGGAACACATGCTGGATCGTTCCAACAAAGTCAGAGCAGCTGGAAAGATCACGAATGTCATCAGTTGGGCTGCTCCATGTTACAAGGTGTGCAGGCTATGGTTTACTGACTGTTCTACTTGAGCTATGCCAAAGATTGAAGATAGGGTATATTGGCTAGTTGGTCATGCAGAAATAGCAGTGTACATGTAATAGTTGTAACAAGGGCATGAGGGCTTTGCCTGATATGTATGCCCGACTGCCCGAGGGCAGAGGGCATACATATCAGGCAAAGCCCGAATACCCATGTTACAGCAAATATGTAGTACCTATTAGGCTGATAGCCTGTACAGGATGATCAATCACCCAAGCCAATACGAGTACAGCCACTGGATGTATTATATATGCATACCTAAATTTTCAATTATGGGTCAGCAGCTAGTACGTTCTAGTTGCATTTAAATAAATAAATAAAAATTCAATTGTGATAAACAGACATATCCTAGAGATATAACAGAGAATTTCTGTTATGCGAGTTTAATGTTTTAATCAGTGCTATTGAATTGTTTATGGAAAAACTACACAGTTCAAGGCCTAGACAGGTAAGCTTGCTTGTAGGGTGGTTACTCCGTGCAGAGTGGTAGCTTTGTGATGGGAGCATGTCTGTATTCAAAAACATGCGGAAATGATCGATGAATAAGCTATAGCACTATAGTTTTCACCTTAGCCCAACGTGTTTCAACTTGTAGGATGGCGAGGATAACAAAACGCTCACTGTCTGAGTGGTTTTTATAGCGAAATTCAAGTCGTGTATCTTAATCACGTGAGTGTTAATCGATCCCCATAATCAATTTCGGCATCAACGTCTATATAATCACTGCCCAGTTGTAGTCTGGCTACATTTCATATGTAGCCCGGCTAGCTGGGCTGCATACAAAATGTAGCCCGGGTGGTTCCTTTGATCTGAGGTGTGAAAGTGTTACATACACGTATAGCTAGCAGCTAGTATTAATATAGCCAGTGCATAGTGTTTATGGTATTCTTTACAGAAACAAGTATATAAGGTGTGATATCAAGAGTACATAATAAAAATAGATATGAATAGCCATAAATGGGCTATAAGTTTCATGTGCATGCATAGGTGGAAAGAAAGCTAACAATTAATTGGCACTTCCCTCAGAAGGGCCAATCCAGTTTGCTTTTCCTAGGGCCCACCAAAGCCTTCCCTGCTTGTTTGAAGGCATATCAGATAGTTAAGTTAGTTATTTAGTTATATAATAGAAAATTCCACTAAATATAATTTTTAAAATTCGTTGCCTTGTTATACATAACCAACACTGCCAAGGTACCATGAAGGTAGTGTGGCTGGTTTCTGGTTAATATTTTTTTTCGAAAGTGCACACCTTCATGATCCCCAATACTGTAAAGTCTTAATATAATAAATTAATAGAATGAATACTGTATATGATATGAACACTTTATAGCATATGTAATTTCATTTTTGGTCTTTTTGTTCCTCTAAAACCGTAGCTGGCTGGAGGTGTATTGACAGACAATTACAAATTTAACACTTCAGCTGAAGAACAGAGAGTTGGTAGGTTCTGGCATGGAGGCAACAGTTTCTGGGAAAAGCAGTAAGTGGCATTGAAGTATGTTAATGTTTGAATGTGGGCATATATATTCTGATATCCAACGTTTGCGTGTGTGTGTGTGTGTGTGTTTCCGTGTGTGTGTGTGTGTGTGTGTGTGTGTGTGTGTGTGTGTGTGTGTGTGTGTGTGTGTGTGTGTGTGTGTGTGTGTGTGTGTGTGTGTGTGTGTGTGTGTGTGTGTGTGTGTCAGTGCGTGTGTGTGTCCGTGTGTGTGTGTCCGTGTGTGTGTGTGTGTGTGTGTGTGTGTGTGTGTGTGTGTGTGTGTGTGTGTGTGTGTGTGTGTGTGTGTGTGTGTGTGGTGTTAGAAGCATTTTAGATAGAACAAGCATAAATCTCTCAAATTATAACATGTGTGTATTGTTTCAGGATATGCTGATAAGTACTGTACACAAGTAATTATTGCCACTAGTATACAAGAACAAATACATTTCTTGGTGCACAAATTTCAATCACAATGTTTTGCTGTATACTTTTACAGTTGCTTTTTATCATGCTCACATGCTTTGTGTTTGAATACCTTGTCACATTTGGTTGTACCCAAGTGTAGCTATCTGATGGATAAAATTTGGTTTTGTATTTTAGGTACAGAGATCGGTACTGGAGAGAGTCATTGTTTACTGGTATCGATGGTATCAAGGAATCACTGGCTAGTGTGTATGGTAGTGGTAAAGTGTCTATAGCTAATGCTGCTATGAGGTGGATGGTGCATCACTCCCAACTGGACCCTAAATATGGAGGTATAAACCATGCAGAAAACATTATATGCATTAGCTTTTCAATGAACTGCTTATTTTAATATAACACTACTAAAACTGTTCCAGCAAGTATTCACTTAAGGCCTGTTCATTAACTATCATCAATGAGATTGCAAGACCATGCTGTCTATAATTCATGCAGCTTTTCCCAATTGAATACACATAGTAGATACAGTGGTGATCGGTGGGCTACAATAAAGTACTGAAATTGTTGTAAATTGCTAACTGGCTGTAACTGTACAAGTTGCTATCTATATGCTGCCATCATCAGCACACAACTCTGTCATGTAGCTGATAGTGCTGCACCACAAAGAATACCATTAGTCCATGAGTATGGTAGCAAAGTCAAGGTTAAAGAGGAGTTTGATTTAGCTAGTGAGTGCGGAAGCTGGCTTATCTGGTCACGTGAACTTCCAAGACATGTTGTACCTTACTAGTTGCAATGTCATTGAGGTTGCCAATTGAACAGATAGTACATACACTGCAGGGACTTCTTTTAAATATGAAATGAAAGTATACCACACTTCATAATAAGTGTAGTATTCTGTGGAATGTATAGTGAAGCTGTATACATATTGATGAAATGTAATTTAGTTCAGTATATTGTGAAATTGTTGGGCATACAAGCATTTTTTTTTAGCTTTCTGACATATTTAGTATTGTATTACATAACAGATGGGATTATTACTGGTGGTAGTTCACTGAAACATGTCAATGATAATTTGGATGCATTTAATGATGGTCCATTAGATCCAAGTAAGTGATTCATCTCTGATCATGTACTGGAGTGTTTTGTTGTGTTCATGTACACAGGTGTTGTGAAGGCTTTTGATCAGGCATGGCAGTGGGACAAGGCTAACTGTGCTACTTATTATCGCTAGGATAAAGATATCACTTATTGTGGATTCTGTTTTTTTTCTCTGTGTAAACACAGCTAAGATATTATTATTATTTTGTCTTGCAAGCCAAACCCTTTTCCATGCAGTGAATCATCACTTGCAGAATAAGTGCCCCATACAGAAGGGTCTGGGGAATTGAATCTGGACCAAAACTCAGGATTGCTTAAAATGATTACATATTCACATTATTCAATCTTCGGGTGGCCTACCCACACATTCTAAAAATGTTATGATGTAATTACTGCAGTCATGTCAAGCAATTGCTGCAATTTGGGGAGCGTATAAACAGTGAAATGGAATAGTGGAATGGATTTTTTTTAAAGTTAAATATCAGTTATTTACATCCAAATAAATACAACTCCTCCCCTTAAGTAAACAAATAAATAGGATTCCCCTTGAAGTCAGCTCTTTTAGCGTAATTCACCTCACCATAGACAAAGTTTACCGATGTAATGTAATGTACTGTAAAGTCAGTTGTGAGCAAACACAATAGCAGTTTATTAGGAATACCAAGAAGACTCCTGACTTAACCCTTGTTCCCAAATGATAAAAAGTTAGCTAACTAGCTGATTACATGTATGCATTGTAAAAGTACATTCACTATATAATGAAGTATTCATTTATTTATTATCAACTTTACTAGTTAGGCACTGGAGGGCGAACACAGAAGGCAGAGCTTGTATGAGCTGTTTACCACTAACCTAGGAGCCTAAGCAAAATTAAATCTTTGGGTAAAGTAAAACAGGACTATCTTGTAAGCATTTACAGTGAGCCTTTTTTGCAATTATGTCAGAAAACAAAATTTAAGCCAAAGTTTGTTGTGGCAGTGTCACATTGCACACTGAACTGAACCTTTATTAAGACAGTTAGTTTTAGGCAAATATTGAGTTATAAGTCATACAAGTGTTGTGAGGAATAGTATGCTAAAAGTGCTGACTTCAAGGGGAATACTATTTGCTTACTTAAGAGGAGGAGTTGTACTTACTTAAATGTAAAAATGATATTGAACTTTTCAAAATTCCATTCTACCATTTCGGTACTCCATTCCACTGTTTATACGCTCCCTGCAATTTGGTAGGTCTAGCTAAATACAGCAGAGTTAATGGAATTTTTTAGATAGCATTTATACTGAAAGACGTGTGAAAGTTTTTTGGCATGTAGCTTGAATTTGTTTTCATTATGATAGCATAAAATAGACACTTAACCCATCCAGCATCACACTCGTGTAGCCCAACCACTTTTTCTTTTTTTGTAGTGGATAAGGAAAATAGTCTAGTGAGTGCAGTGTATAACAGTTTTATTCTGGCAACCCACAAAATTTTGGAGATTTTGATTTGTGAGTTGTGCACATGCCGCACAGTGACTTCCAGTATTTTTAAAAACAACTGCAAAATTATCATGTGCAGTTCTCACCAATCAATGATCCTTTTACAACACATAGTAGAATCCTGAAAGTCTAGCAGGTGCCAGAACATACACCATGCCAGACTCTTTTTCTTCCAGACCCAACACAAAAGAAGAAAAATCGGTCTGGTACATGGAACTAAACCATACAGTAAAGCCTCATCACACTACTAGTCCAGCTAGAACAATTGTTGATCACAATGTGATCCATTCTCACCATGGAGACTAAAGTATTGCACACTGTGGCCCATCTGACTAAGCATCAGCTTATAATTATTGCATAAATTTAACTATTATGCTATGCTGCAGTGTCACTAATTTGAACTACTGTTTAACAACACACTATAAAAATTGAAGTGTCCATTGTACACCATATAATAGGCATGCCATAAATTAATTTTGTGTCTAAACACATGCCCCAACCACTTATATATGATTAACTTGGTTTCTTCCAGAACTGTGTAGAATTTGATTATACATGACATAATAGGACTGCTAAGTAAACTACTCCTTGGTTTTGCTTTTGTGTCAAAATCATTTCTGCAAATACAGCATAGTAAACAATAATGATGATAGTATCATGAGGCCATGAAAATCACACGATAGTGTGTGACATGGCTAAAACTCCACACTATGGGATAATTTATTGACAGAAAGAAATCACATGTTCCACACACATGCATAGCTCCATGGTACCTCCTCATTGATTTTGCCATTATAGCTTTGGCACTTTCCAAATTTGAGCATAACTACCTTATGTGTTCACAAAATACAAGCCCTCATAGTTTGGGTTAATTTCCTCATTTTCGAGGGGCCTAATTTTTCTTCTTTTCACATGCTTTATAAAAACCCATATTATACGATGCAAAATTGATGCACAACTCAATTGCCTAATATTTAGCATACATCAAAGTTGTACTGAGGGTAAACTCATGTATCAAATTTAATACAAATGTGATAAATATTCACAAAGTTATGAATGACTATTTGCATAAAAAAGAGCGATTTATGTCATGCATGCACACATTAAAAGGACCGACTTGAAAATCAGTGTGTGTGTGTGGGTTAACCATCATAGCTCAACCATATTGTAGTTTAAAAGAAATCACGCTGACAGTTACAAAGCTTAAAAAATAAAATAAAAAACCTGCAGGCTTCAAAATGCTCTATTAGAACAGTTGCCAAGCAAGAACTAAAAATGTTGACAAAAAATTGCACAAAGCTTAAACCAAGGATTGCCATATGCACCTACTACTGAACTTTCTGTCAGCTGATTTAACCTATAAATAAAAATTCTAGTTCATAATGTCATATGTAGGACTATACCAATGGAAAATCTAGATTATTTTAGAAGCCTTTAAAAATATGTGCACTCTATTAGAGTACAAATAACACAATCTAAAATTTGATGCTATTGCAACTTCTGTGTGCTATTTACAATCATCATTATGCCTATGGATAAGAAAACATCTGGTATAACTAGTGTATGTTTCTTTTATTACTGTATTTACAACCATAAATAAAACTACTGTTAATGGATTAAAATTATATCCCATGCACAATTACATTTTGGTTGACAAAATTTAATCCCACAATCACAGCTTACTTGGCTTCCTATAAAAGAAGAGACATAAAAACATAACAGAAATCTGATGATTACTGGGTCCTACATTACTGATATGCATAACAACAGAAAACACACAAAACCTAATGCAGTTCATTGCAGAAAATTACAAAAGCACAGCAGAAATAGTAAGACGTAACTAACATACATTAAATAAGTCAGTTGTTATGCTGTTATGCATAATGTAGTGTTAATTAATTAAGTAGTGTTTCTTTTATTACTGCATAACAATAACAATCATAAAACTACTGTTAGTGCATTAAACTTCCATCACACAATTACAGCTTACTTGGTTTCCTATAAAAAAGAAGAGACATAACAGAAATCTGATTATTTCTGGGCAAACCTATTAGGTGTGCAATATATGGCTGAGTGTCAAAGCAGAATGAATTATATAGTTATACCATATATGGTCACTCATGCTTTGTTTGATATACATGCACTTGCTTGAGAGCCGCAGGCCTGAGTGCAAGTGTGTATACATATATCAGACAAAGCATTTGTGCCAGTGGTATAATTATGTTCTAGATCCTAGTATGAGGGCAATATCATAGTTATCACCTGAGGACAAGCGTAATAACTAAGATATTGTCCAGAATATATATATAGGTAATTCATGTATCACAGAGTGGTTCAAGTAGCACAAACATATAGATAGTATTTAATAATGCTTGGGAAATAGACATGATATGAATTCAATGATAAAAATAGAATCAAATATTTCTATCTTTACTTAAGTGTATCAAGGATGTGTCTTGCACAGCCACCATGCAAAGTGTACGATACTATGTCACAACAAGTATAGTAAAATTAATTCATGGGTAAAATAACTTCAGACTATATTATATTATTATAATAGCAGTATTAAGCTAAAAGCTCACTTTACTATTTACATACATGCATGGTTTACTATTGCACTCACATTAAATCTACAATGCCTGTTAACAGTCATGATAATAAACTAGAAACTTAACACTCTTATAAATTACATCATTTCCAACAATAAAAGTTCCTTCTCACGTTATGAGACCCATGGGATATTATGAGACACAAGGAGTCTAGTCACATGGAGTACTAAGATACTATACAGTATGGGGTATATGTAACATGAGGGAAACACACAGGGCATTATATGCGATACACGGGGTATTACACCTTGCTATTTACGTGGCTACTTGGAAACATCTAGATAAACTATGTATACAGTTGACTTGCTGAACTACACAATGGCTTGACACTATTGTTATAAGAAGTTCATAGTACTGTGTTCTATTGCATGTCTTTCAGTAATTAAAATTTAAACCATTTCAAGGCATACTGCTTCCTTTAGTATCTGAACAATGCCACAAGAGTAGCTAAAATGCATAAAGTTGAGGTTATTGCACGTACATACATAAATAGACTGTGATCAGTTCTGTTGTGCATGATTGAAGTGTCATACACTTGTGTATATTAAATGATGATTATTATAACAGTAATATACTTGCAATGTGTGAACTTTTGAACTAGTGTAAAGATAATTATTTTTAAGACAACAGAATAAAAGACATTGCTGCAAAAATGAAGCAAATGTCAAACAATTATGTTCATTCTAGAAGTATAGCTAATACGTACTATGAAATGTGTAACTATGGACAATACATAATGGTGCATATACATGTATAATATTATTGGATAAGAACAACAGCTTGAATAACTTACAACTCCATGTTGTTTGTTATCTGCTCCTGATTTAAGGAACTTCCTTAGTCTTTACATACCATATAGTTTGAGTCTGAATAGAAATGTGTGTAACTTAAGTGTTAGGCTAAGACTTTACACACTCCATCATAGTTTTAACATGCATATGCTGACTTGCTTCACTCTTGTTTCTTTTCTTGTTTTTTTTTATTTTTGTTTTTTTTTGTTTTTTCTTCACTGGCCTGTATTTCTCTCATATTTTAGAACAATAAATATTTTGCATACCAGTTTGTGAATTTTTTATAACCCTATTTGTGACCAGATGTGCAAGTAGGAGTTGTAATTATAAGCACTCCAAATTTTGTTGTTCACCTTAAAACTACATAAAATGTTGGTAATGTATAGCACAAATTTTTGATAAAATTTGCTGAATCGGATGATCAAGCATTTTGACTAGTAAATTTTTGAAGAAATGCTTCATAAAATACACTAAATGCAAAATTTTTAAAGTAAAACGTTTGACGAATTGCAAGGCAACTATCAAATCATCAAAATTTCTCCCCATTAAGCCTTTACGCTAGCTATATGGTATGTTAGGGGTAATTTCAAGCTGGTTCTTTATTCACAAGTCATTGTTATGGCCTTATGGGTTATTATTATTATTATTGTTATTATTATTATTGTTTACTGTGCAAAACCTCTTACAAAGAGTATATACAAGCACAGATAATAAATCAGTAAAATTAATTATGTGGTTAATTGATGATCAGCTAGCTTTGCTTTAAATTGGTCTAAACTTGAACAGGTGATGAGGTCGTTGGGTAAGGTATTCCAAATCTTTATACTTGAAGGGAAGAATGAGTTAAGGTATGAGTTTACTCTTGTGTTTGGCTGTAACAGCCTCATTGAATGACCTCGTAGAGAGTAGTTAGATGGAGCTGGTATGAGTATGGTATCAGCCGGTATATCTATTAATTGGTGCATGATCTTAAACATTGTGATCGCTTTCAGCTGGTTTCTGCAGTGAGCCAGAGGTGGCCAATTCAAATTTTGCAACATGTTTGTGACACTTGCATATGAAGAAAAATTATTATACACAAACCTCGCACACCGTCTTTGAACTGATTCAATAGCTAAGATATCCTTTTGTGTATAAGGGTCCCAGACCACACAGGCATACTCTAGGATTGGTTTAATAAGTGACTTGTAACAACTCACTTTGACCGAGATTGGGCAGCTATGAAGGCTACGTTGTAAAAATCCTTTGATACTGTTAGCTTTGTTAGTTATCTGTCTAATGTGTTCAGACCAGGATAGCTTCGAGTCAATAGTAAGACCTAGGTACTTGGTGTGCGTCACCTCCTGCACAACAGTGTCATACAAAGTGTAATGGTAAAATATAGGCTTTTTCTTGTATGATATTCTGATGAATTCACATTTCTTAACATTAAATGCCATTTTCCATTTATTTGCCCATCTTTCCAAAATAGTTAGATCTTTCTGAAGTTAGTAACAGTCTTCTTTTGAGTTAATAGGGGTGTACAGAATGACGTCATCTGCATATAATCTTACTGTCGATAGTATGTTTTTTGATAGTATGGGTTGCCAGGTACGTACAATTGGAAATGCTATAATATCAGGAGCAGCACTGATATTATAGCATTTCCTAATTAGTGGAGGACAGTTATTAGTTACCTTCTTGTTTTTACTTTTTTTTTTTTTTTTTTGTCTTCACCAAAAATCTAGCTAGGCTCTTGATCTGAAACCAGTCACCAAAATCCTGGAACCGTCTATGAATATATAGTACCTAGATAGGCTTTTTCACAAATCTGGTCACATTAATTGTATGGATACCACACATGGTTACAAAAGAAAAGGTGCTGGTGGTGTTTGATATACACAGTACTATGTATAACAAGTCTATACAGGTATTTTCATCTTTTTTATAGCAACTAATATCATCAGCATTATCCAATCAAACATGCAAATACCAGTGCATTGTTCCCTTGTAATTGTGTGTACTTTGTACTTTACAGCTTTGATCTATCCAACTATAGGCAGTGTGAAGTATTAATGTTGGCATCAAACTTATAATATGTATGGTACCACAGTGTGCATATAATTATACAGTTCTAATCATTAAGTGATGACACAATGAAGCAGTTAGTGGTAGGCAACAACACTGTATGCAGGAAGTAAGTACAATGTGGGTAGAATAATTATTAGGTTTTCAAATGAGCATGATTTGAGAACATTAACTTTGTTGTCTTCTCTCTGTTTATGGTTTTGCCACTCAGATTAATGGCTAAGTGATCCTACAAACACAAAAACAGATTCAGAAAGGATGTTGTCACTAAAATACACACTTATAAAAAGATCATGTACTGAAAAATGGCATGGTGAGGAAGGCTACTGTACAATAGGAAATTTTGACAAAAGAAAAGTTGATGAATTTTTACAAATTGATTTTATTTTGGAGATTTATGATTTCTTGAGTTTTGAATTCCTCAATTTAGAGCTAGTGAAGTAGCTATGGATTTGTCAATTTTTTGTCTATCAAAATATCTGGTCTTATTAGTAGCTATATAATACAGTTTTTATCTCCCAAACAGTGCACAGCTTTAAATATAGAAAAAAAAAAACAGCATGAACCAGTCATACTGACAGGAATTACACTAGTATAGCAGCAGTTGTTGAGACAACCCCTCAAAAATGCTAATGATCTGATATACTTCATCACTTTTTATTAGTTTTTTTTGACTTCATACTCACTAGTTGGCCTACAGAGGTTTTCATAAGATTACAAAATCACGTATCATAGTTTCATCGTATATGCATTAAGGATTACATAGTTCATAAACTGCGTAACAGTTAACTAATGACTAGTAAGAGTGTAATAAACTCACTATAGTGAACTTGTAAGAGTACTTTAGTGATTGGCTAAATGTGGTGTTTAGAGATGAGTGTTCTATTAGGATTTTGGAAACCATAGGCGATCTCTATTATGAACATTAAGATCAGTATATCAATATCATTCTGAAAACTACAGCACCCTAACTACAAAGTAGCTAGTTATGATCATATATCATAATTATAACAGAACTTTCCTTAACAGCCACCTGTATAGATGCACCACATCTCTAAAAGAGCCAACTTTTAATTCCCCAAGTAAGGAATTCATCAGTGTCCTAATCCATGCCACCAGTCTAAGACAGCAATGCACCCGCCTATTAAGAACAAGTAGTTTTTGGTCCAATTAGAGGTGACTGACTTAGCTAGGTTATGTCACATATGAAACTATTAGCAAATCCTGTCCTGCTAATGCATGTAGGACACAAGAGATTATGATGCACCTCTTTAATACTAAAATTCCCATTGTCACAAGTCTAAAAAGAGACCTTGAAAGAAAACACTATATACTATGTGGCCCTGTACTGTAAACTGAAGCACAAATTATACACAATATATGTATAACCAAGAGTACATAATACAGGGTATATATATATTTTTATTATGTACTCTTGGTATAACATATTATGCATATTATACCAAAAGTGTGGGAGAGAGTAGAGTTAAGTCTTGCGACTCTTGTGTTACTGAACAAATTAAAAGAGTATAATGACTAGTATGTATGTGATAAGAAAACTGCCATATTCTTCAGGAATCCTGATAAAAGTTGCTATTAACCTAACGACATCACCTAGCTTCACAGCTTAACTGATTAAAATTGTCAGTTTTACATTTCAGCCAGTTTTTTGAAGTATTCACATTATAAAAGACACTATAGTGTAGCATTACAGAAGCCAAAGTCAGTTATCATTTCCAGTCAGCAACACAATCAACAGGTTATACTAACATGTGCTATAGTAGTTCACACATGTCATGTGACACTGAGAAGTATCACCTATTTCCAGGTATTTCAACTGCCCAGTGCCATAATTAGGACTCTCATGGTGTACAATGATCAACATGTTAACTAACACTGTGCCACTTAATGATGTGTGATTTATTCAGTTCCATATATTGGACTGTAATGTCTGCCAGACTGAGAGATTAATTACACTCAATACTTCTAGCTCTGTGGTTACCAAGCCAATTATAGTTAAGTACCACCTACATGTATGTCATAGACTGCAAGTTTCCCAAGGACCAAAGACTGCAACAGTTTTCAATGTTTGGCTCACAGGCATTTAGCCCTAGTGGAATAGTGTCAATGGTTATTATTAAAATCATCAGAATAACTGTATACTTAGCGTCATCCTTGATCTACAGCTTGTCTAACCAGTTAGCTGGGCACTGGAGGCAAAGCCTGTATACGAACAAGGTGCTTGCGACAAGCCACAGAACTTAAGCAACTCTTTGAAACTTAAGTGAAACGGGACAAATGCCTATAAGGGGTTTGAAAAAGTCCAACTTAGCCTGACTGATCCGCAAGCCACCCAGATACTGGCCAAGTGCCACACTTGGTGGTCAAACCATGGAGGCAGCTAAAAAAAGAAAAAAACATCTTTAATCTTAATTGAATGCATTTCACTGACAGCCCAAAGTCTTTATCTATAGTTTGACTTAGAATTTTCACAAAGTATGCACCGGTTCCCCCAGCCTTACACAAGTTGACATCCCTAGCATGTATGATATTACTACACACGTTGTAACACACTGCACCCTATCACTATTGAGAGATCAAGACACACGGTAGTGTGTCGTGCGGCCCAAGAAGCCGGCGCGTAACACCCGTGAGTATATTGACAGGAAGAAAGAAAACGCAATTTTCGCACCTCCGTAGCTCTGTGCTTCCTTGATGAAACAAGACGATTTTTGCTGTGGACATGCCCCCCAACTGCAGCACTCTACATTCCAAATTTGAGCGAAATCGCTTCGCGCGTTCCCGAGATATGCGACTTCAAAAATTGGCTGAGTTTCTTCGTTTTTTTTTTCTTCTTCTTCTTCTTCTTCTTCTTCTTCTTATTTTTCTTTTTCTTGTCGCACACTTACAAAAACTGCTATAAAACTCGAACGCGTTATCCGATTGCCTTGAAATTTGGCACACAGAAGGGGGGTATAAAGGCGCATCTCGGTACCAACTTTGGCTGGAATACCATAAACAGACAAAGAGTTATGAGCGATTATGCACGAAAAATAACACCAATATGTTGTCACGCCTACAGGGTAAACCGCGTATGGGAAGAAGCTGAAAATCGGTGGGTGAATAGGTTAACTATTGAACCTCAAACCTTTTGTGGTTTGAAAGAAATCGAGCTAAAAACCAGGAAGATACAGCGAAAAAATCAACAGTGTGTAACAATTACGCAATCGAGATTAGCTAATTTTTAATATTTTTATTTTATTATTATTATTATTATTATGCTTGCCACGCCTACCAGGTAAACCGCTTGGGGTAATGCTTTCAAAATCGCTGTACAGATGGAGTTATCATCTTAGAAAGGCTCTTCAATGGTGTAGAAGAATCAGACTTAAATCCACGGAGTTATAACACGAAATCCAACTTGGTGTAGCAAGTGCGAGATCGAGATACTCTAATAGAGCAGTCATCCTAATAGAGCAGTCACCCTGAACAGAATTAAAGAGATCAGTTAGAAATAAGTAACCTGTATAGAGATCAGCTACAAACAAATCACCCTGTAGAGAGTTCAGCTACAAACAATTCACCCTGTTAAAACATCAGTTAGAAGAAGATTTCTTGTAGAGAGTTCAGATACAAACAAATCACCCTGTTGAAAGATCAGCTAGAAGATGTCACCTTGTAGATAGTTCAGTTACAAAGAAACCACCATGTAGAGAATTCAGCTACAAACTAGTGACCCTGTAGATACATCAGCTAGAAGAAGTTACCTTGTAGAGAGTTCAGCTACAAAGAAACCATTCTGTAAAGAGCTCAGCTGCAAACAAATCACCTATACAGAATTCAGCTACAAACAAATCACCCTGTAGAGAGATCAGCTAGAAGAAGTTACCTTGTAGATAGTTCAGCTACAAACAAATCATCCTGTAGAGAGATCAGCTAGAAGAAGTTACCTTGTAGATAGTTCAGCTACAAACAATTCACCCTGTACAGAGCTCAGTTAAAAGAGGTTTCCTTGTAAAAAGTTCAGCTACAAACAAATCACCCTGTAGAGAGATAAGTAAGAAGAAGTTACCTTGTAGATCGTTCTGCTACAAACAATTCACCCTGTAAAGAGATCAGCTAGAAGAAGTTACCTTGTAGAGAGTTCAGCTACAAAGAAACCATCATGTAGAGAATTCAGCCGCAAACAAATCATGTATAGAGAGTTCAGCTACAAACAAATCTCCCTGTAGAGAGATCAGCTAGAAGAAGTTTCCTTGTAGAGAGTTCTGCTACAAACAAATCACCCTGTAGAAAGATCAGCTAGAAGAAATCACCTCGTAGAGAGTTCAGCTTCAAAGAAACAATCATGTGAGAGTTCAGGTACAAACAAATTGTCCTGTAGAGAGATCAGCTAGAAGAAGTTACCTTGTAGAGAGTTCAGCTACAAAGAAACCATCATGTAGATAGTTCAGGTACAAACAAATCACCCTGTAGAAAGATCAGCTATAGAAGAAATCACCTTGTAGAGAGTTCAGCTACAAAGAATCTATCGTGTAGAGAGTTTAACTACAAACAAATCACCCTGTAGAAAGATCAGCTATAGAAGAAATCACCTTGTAGAGAGTTCAGCTACAAAGAAACCATCATGTAGAGAGTTCAGCTACAAACAAATCGGCCTGTAGAGAGATCAGCTAGAAGAAATTACCTTGTAGAGAGTTCAGCTACAAAGAAACAATCATGTAGAGAGTTCAGCTGCAAACAAATCACCTGTAGAGAGTTCAGCTAGAAACAAGTCACCCTGTAGAGAGATCAGCTAGAAACAAGTCACCTTGTAGAGAGTTCAGCTAGAAGAAGTAACATTGTAGAGCTACAAAGAAGCTACCATGTAGAGTTCAGCTGCAAACAAATCACCCTGTAGAGAACTCAGCTACAAACAAATCGCCCTGTAGAAAGATTAGCTAGAAGAAGTTACTTTATAGGGAGTTCAGCTATGAACAGATCACCCTGTAGAGAGTTCAGCTACAAACAAATCACCCTGTAGAGAGTTAAGTTACAAAGAAACCACCATGTAGAGAGTTCAGCTGCAAAAAAAATCAATCACTCTGTAGAGAGTTCAGCTAGAAGAAGTCACCTTGTAGAGAGTTAAGCTGCAAATAAATCACCCTGTAGAGAATTCAGCTACAAACAAATCACCCTGTAGAAAGATCAGCTAGAAGAAGTTACCTTGTAGAGAGTTCAGCTACAAAGAAACCACCATGTAGAGAGTTCAGCTGCAAACAAATCACCTGTAGAGAATTCAGCTAGAAACAAGTCACCCTGTAGAGAGTTCAGCTAGAAACAAGTCACCCTGTAGAGAGTTCAGCTAGAAGAAGTCACATTGTAGAGAGTTCAGCTACAAAGAAACTACCACGTAGAGAATCCAGCTGCAAACAAATCATCCTGTAGAGAGTTCAGCTAGAAGAAGTCACCTTTTAGAGAGTTCAGCTACAAAGCAACCACCATGTAAAGAGTTCAGCTGCAAAAAACTCAATCACCTTGTAGAAAGATCGGCTAGAAGAAGTTACCTTGTAGAGAGTTCAGCTACAAAGAAACCACCATGTAGAGAGTTCAGCTGCAAACAAATCACCTGTAGAGAGTTCAGCTAGAAACAAGTCACCCTGTAGAGAGTTCAGCTAGAAGAAGTCACATTGTAGAGAGTTCAGCTACAATGAAACTCCCATGTAGAGAGTTCAGCTGCAAACAAATCACCCTGTAGAGAACTCAGCTACAAACAAATATGCAGTGAAAAAGATCAGCTAGAAGAAGTTACCTTGTAGAGAGTTCAGCTACAACGAAACCACCATGTAGAGAGTTCAGCTACAAACAAATCACCTGTAGAGAGTTCAGCTAGAAACAAGTCACCCTGTAGAGAGATCAGCTAGAAACAAGTCACCTTGTAGAGAGTTCAGCTAGAAGAAGTCACATTGTAGAGAGTTCAGCTACAAAGAAACCACCATTTAGAGAGTTCAGCTGCAAACAAATCACCCAGTAGAAAGTTCAGCTATGAACAGATCACCCTGTTGAGAGTTCAGTTAGAAACAAGGAATCCTGTAGAGAAATCACCTAGAAGTATCGCCTTGTAGAGTTCAGCTACAAACAAATCACCTGTAGAGAGTTCAGCTACAAACAAATCACCCTGTAGAGAGATCAGCTAGAAGAAGTTACCTTGTAGGGATTTCAGCTACAAACAAATCACCCTGTAGAGAGTTCAGCTACAAAGAAACTATTCTGTAAAGAGCTCAGCTGCAAACAAATCACTTGTACAGGATTCAGCTACAAACAAATTGCCCTGTAGAGAGATCAGCTAGAAGAAATTACCTTGTAGATAGTTCAGCTACAAACAAATCACCCTGTAGAAAGATCAGTTAGAAGAAGTTACCTTGGAGAAAGTTCAGCTACAAAGAAACCATTTTGTAAAGAGCTCAGCTGCAAACAAATCACCTGTACAGAATTCAACTACGAACAAATCACCCTGTAGAGATCAGCTAGAAGAAGTTACCTTGTAGATAGTTCAGCTACAAACAAATCTCCCTGTAGAGAGATCAGCTAGAAGAAATTACCTTGTAGAGAGTTCAGCTACAAAGAAACCACCATGTAGAGAGTTCAGCTGCAAAGAAATCACCCTGTAGAAAATTCTGCCAGAAACAAATTGCCCTGTAGAAAGATCAGTTAGAAGAAGTTACCTTTTAGAGAGTTCAGCTACAAAGAAACCATTCTGTAAAGAGCTCAGCTGCAAACAAATCACCTATACAAAATTCAGCTACAAACACATCACCTGTAGAGAGATCAGCTAGAAGAAGTTACCTTGTAGATCGTTCAGCTACAAACAATTCACCCTGTAGAGAGAGCAATTAGAAGAAGTCACCTTGTAGACTGTTCAGTTACAAAGAAACCACCATGGAGATTTCTGTAATCAATATATGTGACCGGATTTGCGAAAAGGGGTCTTCCACACACATCCAATTCCGTAAATGTTGGAGACCATAACTCAGTGTTCAAGTAACATAATTATTAACCTGAACATTTCACCATGTATTCAGCTATAGTGGTGCTCACCACTGCCCAAATATCAAGGCAATAGCTCTTTCCAATCTGAAGTTATCAATTGTCAAAGTTGGCAAATTGGACCCCTTTTCGCAAATCCGGTCACATATGTATTATACAGTATATATAATTTGTACATTTACTGATAAAATATTTAAAGTACATCTACTTCATCTTTTCTTCTTCCTGTAGTAAAGAAAAAAACATAGGTTAAAAAAGTCCCAAAGCTGGCCATAGGCCGGCTTTGGGGTATACAAATACAAAAAGAAATGAAATCTAATCCAAAACAGCCAAGCTGTAAAAAAAGTGTGCGGCCCTCAGAAAGGCTATGGTGAAAAAAGATGTGAAATCCAAGGTGGCGGCCAAGAAATGGCTGTGATGGTAGGTTAGTGGTAAAAATTTTAATAACGACAATTCAGGTGAATTTTTGTGAAGCGGCACAAAAATTCACCTGAATTGTCATTATTAAAATTTTTACCACTAACCTACCATCACAGCCATTTCTTGGCCGCCACCTTGGATTTCACATCTTTTTTCACCATAGCCTTTCTGAGGGCCGCACACTTTTTTTACAGCTTGGCTGTTTTGGATTAGATCTGTTAATACAGGAATTTATTTAACTAGCTAGTTATTACTGTGTGAGAAAGGCTTGAAATGTGGAACGATTTCTTAAATTGTTAACATATTAGTGCACCCACTGCATACATATCAAGATCAGGTCATTAGTACCACATTGTTACACCATATATTATAAGGCCCTCTATAATCTATGGTTACACACTTTCTTGAGAAACGTCCTGAAAGAAGTAGCAACTACAGTGCACATAACATATCCTTCAATGAGTTGTATATTGATGTAATGAAGATGATAAACTTTATTAGGAGCTTTGCTCATGATCACAGCCTAACCTATTTAAGTTAGTGAGGTCAAAGGATGTGTGCTCATGCGAGTTACCATATACAGTGACCCCCTCCATGAATATTTGGTTCATTTGCTGCAACAAAATAGTTTTCCTTCTTCAGAGGAAAATGTATCATGAGTTAAACCAGGGTTGTTGTGGACTAACCTGTTGTCTTTATTACAATAGGGTTAGAGTCCTGAATCCAAAGAGTAAAATAATTTTATCCATAAGCATGTATATGCAAATTTGCTCTTCTTACAATGTCAAAAATAGAATTCCGATGATGTGTATGGATTTGGTGGAACTTTGATGGCCAAATCTGTTGAACAATAATAGCATACAAGTGCTTACTGTTCTAGCAGTCAGTCATTCACTCATTATGGCTGCTCAACTCAGTCCCAAATATAATGGACATGCAACAGATAAGGTTACTGGGTAACCATATACATGAAGTGACATGACCAATACAATGACTATATGTTGTGCTACATTCATACCTACCAACACACAATGGTTGCTATACACTATAGATGATGCCTTATATAAACCAGTTGAAGTCTGAGACTAGAGTTATGATCACGGCTCAACATGAAATATAACTTGCTAGGATTTCTTAGGTTTGCAACATGAATATTAGTACAGGTGCCCTTAAGGCACTTGCCACACTTGCACAGAATGTATGCTGGAATGACGGGGAACTTTCTTACAACCAAATCTGAATGTTATTCATAGGAGCTTTCAGCTTTGTGGCACTACTGGGTTCCTGAATGATATATTTTGCTCCTATTAACATACTTTAACGTACACCCAACAGTGCTGCAAGGCTCCTAGGAGTATTAGTAAACACTATAAGCACATGTGCAGGTGCTAGAACACTATGTACTACTTTTGGTGCTTTTCAGTGCAAATAGATAAGATTACGACCAGCCATCAGCAAACCTTATCAACAGTGCTTTCAGCATTTTTTTAAAATGTGACCTACTCCTAGTAATAAATGTTTTTGAATGGGATTTTTGCTGAAGAGCATTTACCAAGCATATACCCCTGGAATTATGCTGTGTGATTTACTCAGAAAATAGTGTCAACTCTGACCTCTGTCACAACATGTTGATAGCATGTCAGAGGTAGTTTACATGAACAAACAACTATCACAATGATGTGACAAAGCACACCAACTACCACGTGTGTGTACACTTCTACACTAAAGTTAATGCAGAGCTAAAGAAATTGCTACTGATCACTTGTATACTTTTTTTCAGCTGGTTTTGTGCCTTCATGTACCCAGACTGTACATGTTACTGGGTTAAGCCTGAGCTTAGTGATGGACGTAACCCTAGAACTTCATCAGAGCTTTCCACCAGCAAACACACATTAGTCAATGTTAAACTAATAATGAAAGTATCATTGTTACACCCTATGCTTGGGATATGAAGCACTAAGCACTAGAATTATAAGTTTCCTTAAAATAGGTACAATAATTCACACGTGTTACAAAACAGTAATAGTTAATGATCACAATTATAATGTACGAGTTGCATGTAGGGTGATGATATTACCATGGTTACCCTTGGTTACATTATTAGCTGATATGTGCCAGTTGTAGTTCAGCTCCAACCATTTGTCTTGTTCATTACATGTCTCTCTGCACTGTCGGGATACCTCAACCCTCACTTGGTCACCAACAGCAACCAGCAGTGACTGCTTCAGTGGCATATAAAAACACTCCCAATGGAACACATTTCTCTCATGAGAAGTATGCCTACTATCTACTAATATCTTGTGTTTGTATAGTGAGGCCACAAAGTATCCAATTAAGCCATGAATAACATATGTCTGATGCTCGTCAGGTCCTCTTCTTTTATCACCTGTAATCTTATCAATGGGCTGGGCACTTGTATGGCAGCACTGTACCATGTATGGAGATACCAAGCAGTCTACACTACTAGTATATTCAGTCAATGATGGACAATGATAGTCAGTAGAATATATTGGTAACAATGTGGTGATGAAGACACAGTCTTTGGGTAGACTCATAGTATAAGTAGACTCAAGTTGCGGGGATGGTTTGTTACTAAGGTAGTCGTGTGTGTCATGTGACTGTATCGGTGCACAATAGATAGTCCAGTGGTCTGGAATTACCATCCCATCAGCGGAAAGAAAGAGTCGAACAATTGTATTAGTCAATTCTGGTAGAAATTCATCATCCCCAAAACAGCCCAGTAACTCGGATACTACAAGATCACATGATTTGTGAATGGCCTGCAAACCTGCAGGAAGCTCAGCCACACCCATCAATGGGTAAACGGCCAATGGATCGTGCACAATTACATGCTTACTATTATCCTTGAATGTCTCTCTGAGGAACTCCACCGCTGTCGGGTTGGCATCAATGACATGTACAGTTACCATTGAAATAGCACACAGATTAGCTGCATCAAGGCAGTAAGTCACCAGACGACCAAGCCCCGCCCCTAATACCAAACATGTTAATTGATTAGCGTCTGTTGTTTTAGAACCAATCAAATCTCTCATTGCATGACAGACAGCTGCCCAGTAACACAAATCTACATGAAAAACAGTGACAACTAACACTACAGACCAAATCATCAGCCAGTATATTCCTTACAAAGTAGTGTTATTCTATAATACATCCTTGAGAAAGTATTCCAACTGCCTATATGTGTGTGTGTTACACTATGTTTGGTGAAGGTAGGGCTTCGTGGGTACACCATACAATGACATCATCAATAATACAAGCCATGCAAGTGGTGCATTATGGGGATTTCATTTTAAACAGTGGTGATCACGTGAGGTACGATCGACTCACATTTCCCTTCGTCCCTTTCCATCATAAAGTATTCGTCGAGTCGCAGAGGAGGTGATAATGGCGCCATCTTACGACAGGGAGGCATCCGTCCATAACGTTCCTCTTCTGCTCTGGCTTCTCGTCGGCACAACCGCACGGATGCTTTAATGACTTCACCAATCTCCGGAAACCCTTGCATCACTACAACACGTTGGACCGGAAATTAATTATATGTGTTACCTCTCTTATATATATGTGATGTTGAGCTGGGTATCGGGCAGTGTTGATGTTGTTATTGATAAAGATGTATTGTTTGAAGTTTCCGATAACTTGTTTGTTAATTCTCACCAGCTTGGACTTCTTTGTATCACGATGTAGCGCTCAGCAGGTGCGGATATTATTACGCTAGCTATGATAAGTATTGTGTAAAGAAATTCACAACGTGTTTGTATAGTCAGTTTATATACTCTCTGTAACAGTAACTGGTAGTTATAACATAGCTGTGATCCACTGTGTGAAATAACTATTTTGCAATGTGAAGTGTTAAGGGTAGCTACACCATCATAGTATAGTGTTGCTATTCATCTGTGAAAATAAAAATATAAAAATTAGTAACATATTCAGTGGGGTATTTAGTGTCAATGGATTCATTAATTTCATCCTGGCCACATCCATACCGACAGGTTGGGTTAGACTAGTAGTTATGTTTGGAGAAGATTGGGTTAACGTAACAAGACAGACATGTTGGTAGCAACACACTTTATAAAGTATACCTTGATACCGTATGAAAGAAAATGTTTTATAATCTGTATTATCCTAACCCCATTATATCTAGTATATCTATCTAGTATTTAGTATCTCTATGGTATTATGATACAAACTCATACTACTGATTTGCTGTTCAATTTCAGCTGGTCAAACTGTGTGATCACAAGTTGTCAATGTATTTGCATTCATTTGTTGTTCATAAGATACCGCTAGAACTGTGTAGCATTGAGTATTTGTATTAGTCAGAGACTGAATGCAGATTGCCTATTCTAAATAGCATCACTGGAATAATTATTGTTTTTGCTTTTAACACATGGGAGGATGGTTTGAATAGCTCGAAATGAGTCAGCAAATTATATGGAAATTTGATGCAAAGTTTTTAACAATTTCGAGCATGGAATGTTCTCAGTCTGTGCAATTTTGGAAAATTATTTTCACACAATTGTAGCTAATGTTCAAGATAGTGACAACACAATATGACACAAATTGTCATGGTAACTCAAATTCTTTTTCAGTGTACACAGTTTAGCCATACTGTCAGCATGACACGTTATCATATACACAGTCTGTGCATGTCAAAATTCTCAGGTCCCATAATAACTTTAGACCTTTTATAGCAGTGTCCCCTCACATGCCAAACTCCATTGTTGTATTGTGTGTGGTGACTGGTATTACAGTTAGCAGTTCTACACTTCAGTAATGTGTACACAATGTGTAGTATATGGTGTAGCTATGGCTGCTCTGACTGGTTAGAGACCATATCAACTGCTTTGTTAGCTACTGTCAAGATTTCCTGGTACTGGCTGAGGCTATTGAGAAGTCACTCAGTGAATTAAGTAGATTTGCATGTATAGCGATTAACAGCAGAGATCAAATGTCCCTCAACTATTGTTCACAGAGTTTGTACAATTGACTTTCACGTTGAGTTAATATGTGTTTAACTTGATTAACTTGTCAGTTGTGGCTTCTGTGTTGTCTTGTCCTGCTATAGCTAAGGTAGTTGAAACAATACTCACTTGTTTCTATCATACATTCCAGTAAGATAGGACTGTGGCTGCAACTAATGTGCTGTAGTTACATGTGGTGTTATGGATGATACTGTACACACCTGATGGAGGAGGATTATTAGCTATGCCATAATAGTCTAAACTGCTTCAGTGATGGATGGGTTTGTTGATGTGTTTAGTACTTGTCATTGGTACCTCCAACTGGAAGAATGAACTTCAAAATAGTGGTTGAATCCAGGGCCATGTTAGCTGTAAGGTTTTGCTATTTATAGAACCAGTCCTGTTGGCTCTTTGCCCTATAGTAGCGGGTATTATTTTCTCATTCTTACCGGCTGAATCCTTCATGTGAGGAGTCTTTTAAAGAGGGGCTCAGCAGTTTATTGATATTTTTAAGGACATGATGATTATCTGCTACTGGGTGGTAGCTGTGAACTCATGGGAATAGTGGCCTTATATGTATGCATGTTGTCTGTTGCATATCTCTGCTTTAAATTTCTTTTAATGAGGTTGAACATGAAATATCACACCAGCGATGTGTTTAATAGCTGGGTAGTGTGTGAGACTCACATCTAACAGACACTCCTTTTTGATAACAATTAAAGCTGAAGGTGTATATGGCCCTTCCTATACTGTAACATTCCAATCAGAGTAGCAGTACATTCCATCTGGTGTGACATGTCTTGTGAAGGTTATTAACACTGAACGAGTTATTAATTGTCTGGTCTATAGTATTCAATAAGAGTGTTATACAATTAATTCAGTGATTGATGTACAAGTATTAATTGTCTATCTTCCTGTCTGTTTCTCACTGGCTAAACTGACTGTCCTCAGTTGCTATAATGTTACTGCAGTGGTAGCAATGGGGGGTGGGGGTGGGGTGGCATAATGAAATATGCATGACTACTTTGGCTAGTGTTAAGCAAGATGAATTATAACCAGTGAGCCCTTTAATCCTTATACAAAAGGAAAGTCTCCAACAGGATTACCAGCTATACCAGCCCAGCTGTGCCAATGTATAATATAATATAACCATACACTACAGGATTTACAAATGGTTATAATATTATTTATCCTCAATATTCTATCACTGTGTAATTGATTTGAGAATATGGAATGATACCTTATATAGATTTTGTATGGGTTATAATAATCACCTTAGGAGACATAACTCCAACAACATGTTCCACTACTGATCATACAAATCTGATATGCTCACCACCCAGAAGTAAACAAGTTGCAAAACAATTTTTATACATCATGTGTTATGTTGATAGGTTGCTAGCACGCACCTTAAGATGTGTACATATGAAGCTTACGGCTTCATATGTATTTCACAACCTATACATGTACACATGCATCACTGGGTACTGGCTATGGGTATAACATTACAGCTAACCATTGTGCATTAATGAGCATCAATAGCACTCCACGTCATATAATATTACACATATGATATTAAGTGTGTGTCATGGTATGCTATAATTAATTTGTGTTATTGTCATGTTACTATGAGTAATGTTCATTTGTACAGTGTCAAGAAGAATGTACTAACAATACTAGTGGCTGGAGTTCACTATTACTAACAACATTACTAGATAATAGAAGTGTGATGGTCAACTGGCAACCTAACACAACTGATGACCTATACATTGTACAGTATCAACTTAATGGATCAGTCAATTATACCATGTCATATCCAGTGAGGACTTGTAGTACTGTATGTGCGTATGTACATTATAATAAAGCAATGCAGGACAATACTTAGAATTTAGCTACTCAGTACTGTATGTATATAGGTATGTGCTGAGCTGGTGATATATTTTAGTGGTATTGTATGACTTTCCTTGCTAACAAACAGAAGTATTGTAAGAAAACATTTCTATGCCTGCAAATGTGTTGAAATCAGTATCTAATTCTACCACACCTAGCCAGCCGTGTGATGTGTTGGCTTCCTGCTACTCTTATAAGTTCATTTCCTTGCTACAGGTTAATGCCACTACCTACACCATCACTGAGCTAACAGGAGAATCACTTTATGAGGTGAGTGTGTGTTTGTAGTGTGTGCCAAAGATATGGAGTTATTTAACAGGTGAGGGTTTGCTTAGATGACGAGCTACTGAACTGTGGAAACTGTGAACTGTGCTTCACCACACCAACATTTGGTGAGTGGTCATTCTCTGAGGAGAGAGAAGCTAGAATTTTGTGTGGAAGATGAGACTTGTGAAGTCACTAACATGTATTAACCAAATTTTGAGGGTATTCCTTACATATTAATAAGAGGTGTATCAACATTTTATTGCATAATTACTATATGTTATCCCTCACTACAGTACCAAGTCAGATAGAACAGAGTAGTGTGTCAGTGTATAAGATGGAGAGAAACTCTAATCAGTTATCAGTATTGTTTACATGGGCTGGACTAAACCTTGAACAAGCTGGAGGAGTGTTGCTCCGTTATGTTGTCTCTATCTACATCACTCATCCCAACACTGGTAGAAGAACGGTGAGTGTTTATAAGTATAGACGTCATGTATAATTAACATTGTTTTTGCAGTTCAATAAGATTAACGTCAGTGCAGATGATGTCCTATTGGTGCTACCTGACCTTCCCGCTAACCAGGAGTATTCATTTACTGTAAGAGGTGTTAATAGGGCTGGTAGTGGTGAAGAATCAGAAGAGATCACATTCAATACTAATGGTAAGTATTGTAGTAACATTACAAGTGATCACATGATCCCATCATCAGCTTCACAACCACCAATGGAGCTACTAGCCACAGGCCCAGGTGGAGTAGTTAACATTATCAGAAATGTTAACCAGTCAAATACAGAGGAGGCTGGTTTTGGCAATGTGTTTACTACTGATAATCGTAACTATACTGTGTATTACACTGACTGTAGTAAAGTACTTGCAACATCTTTGAGAAATCCTCAGCACACTAGAGTGAGTAATGACAACTTCTTCAAAACACTTTACTATGTGTTTGTATTGTAGTTGATAGCTAACACAATGATAGGGGAAGACAATGTGGTGGATATCACATTTAACTGGGTCACTAGAGTGTTATACCTTGCTGTTAATGACAATGGAACATTCAGTATATGGAGTCTACCTATTGATAATTCAGTATTTGATGTAGTGTACACAGTTGGATCATTATCTAATGATAGTGTTGTTAGTATCACTATTGCTCCATTTACAGGGTGAGTGTGAGTATCAAAATGGAGTGTGGTTAATGGGGCAGGGTAAAGTGTTTATTCCTTCCAAACTTTTATTACAATTTGTTCCCTATAGCTTGTTGTACTGGATAGAGGCTAGTGACTCATTTAGTACATTAAACCAGTTGGACCTCATCAGTGAAACAGTTGATCAGCTCTACAATTCCAACTCTGTTAAGAGAAATGTGATGTGTATGGGTGGGATAGGTTCACAACAGTTGACAGCTGCACTAACATATGATCCGATCACTGACCGTATATGGGTGTCTACTGTTACGACTGGTCATATCTGGTCATGTGATCTGACAGGATGTAACTGTACAGTAGAGGTGAATGCTACAACACTAGTAGCTGCTACCAATGGAGCTAGTGTAATGAGTGATGTTGGTATGTGTAGTTGTAGTGTAGAGGAGTAGATAGAGCTGCAGTGTTATTACAGGTCTACCAGCTAATAGTATATCACTGGATAATGTTAACATTTACTGGAGTAGTAGTAGTGGAGTGTTCTCTGTTCCCAGAGATGACACTACAACATTGTCACAGTTATCAAACACTACTACTAGTTCACTAGTCACTATTGATCCTGGACAACAACCTCTACCAGGTGAGTACCATCACACGTACAAATGCAGTCATTAAATTTCTTTTCCTTCAGAGAGGACTTGTTTATACCCAGCACTTGACACCACTGTCCAGCCACAAGCAGAATGTATTAATGCTACTAATTCTACTCTATTGCTGAGGTGGTCTACTCCTAGGATTACAGAACAATGTAGGAATCAGATAGTGACTTATCCAACTATCAATTACACTGTAATGTATCGCAAGATCTCCAGTATGGATTCATACTCCACAGTAAGCGAAAGAATAAAACATGATTCTTTCAGGATGTCATTTCATGTTCAGCTGCTGGGAGGAATAACTGAACCCAAAAATTGTGTCCTTGCTAAATTCCAATATCATTATAATTTGTTTCACTTTCTTATTTTGGTATGATCAAAGTGAAAAACCTCAATGCCATCATGTTTGGCAGCAGCGCAGCTTGTGTTTTCGCTGTCTGAAGTCACAGTGGGCTGAATTTTGGTAGATAGTGTCATAAATGTCTGAAACATAAAAATTAAAATAATGTGTACCTTCTTATAGTATAGTCAGCTAAAGTACATACCTTAGAATGTCACTATAACTATATATTATTAAACAACTTGTGTAGGTGACCACATTTGACGAGATGATAAAGTTAACTGACCTCAAGCCATTCACAGAATACCTGACTGAAGTACTAGCTGGTAACATATACACTGGTGATGTGTCTGGTGTTCAACTGATCAGGATGAAGTGTACCACTCAACCTAATGGTAGGTAGCCACACATGATTAGCTTGTTACATTTTGTTGACCTATAGTATTACCTGGACCTGTGGTGGATGTTAAAGTGTTTCCACAACAAACATCTCTCAATGTTACATGGAAACCTCCACTGTTTACTATGGATGAGGCTGGTAAGGAGACGCAACACGCACACTCATACTACACATGCATGTACTTACCACACACACACACACACACACACACACACGCACACGCACACGCACACACATACACACACACACACACACACACACAAAGGTGATACCCCATTATTGTTTATAACAGGAAGGAACTTGATGTACCGATTGTTACTACAACCACGTGACAAGAGCATCACCATCATAGCTAACACCAGTGACACTCATTTGCAGTTCATCAACCTCCAGCCCAGCACTCATTATATCATTACCATATCTCCTGATGTACTAGGAGCAGTGATCACTCCTGCCCACTTCTTTACACAAACGTTTGACATTGGTTGGTATACATCACTACATTACGTATAATGATGTACGCATATACTTGTACACAGTTTCTGATCCAGCCAGTGTGATAATAGCTAGTGATGTTGGTATATACAGTAATCCAGTTAATGATATTAGAACTACTAACCTTATCACTAATGATAATACTACTGGTTAGTTGTGTGTGTACTTACACTGTATATTGGTACATGTGTGATTACAATATTACGTAGGTGTAGCCTATGACTCTCACCGTAACATCTTCTATTGGGCCATTGATGGAGGAGCTACCAGACTTCAACAATTGACATTCGGAGCTACTGCACTATCAGAATTGTCATTGGTAGCTAATCCAAGTAGTGTAGCTTTGGACTATATTGGCCAAAGATTGTATTGGATAGAGAACAGTAATACAGTAAGCATAATTTGCTGTTACACGAAGCATAAGTGACCATGATGTCTTGGACAGATCAACTTTTTACCGCTTGCAACAAACATCAGCTTACCGACTCAACTAGTCGCTGATGAGGATATTACTGACATAGCAGTAGACTCCCCCAATGGGTAAGTGAGCCATCACAGTGGTATACAGTGTATAACATACTCCCCATGATAGGCTACTGTTCTGGGCTCACAATGGACAACAGTCAAGAGGTATTAGTGCAGTGAAACTTAATGGACTGGGTGGTAGGATAATGTGTACCAGTGGAACATCAGTACAATATCTTGCTATTGCACTGGACACTGTCACTATGAGGATATTCTGGATCACAGAAATGGAAGGAAGTTTTGAACTGGGAGTGGCACATTATGACTATAAGAGTGGATCTTGTTTTAACATTGCTCATACAATAATTAATATTGGACTGACAATTGACAAGTAATGAGTAATGATAATTGATGATGCACGTTTAATCTGTTGCTTTGTGTTCCAGTTTATTTGCTAGATTATCGATGACTTATGTGGTGGGTAGCTTGTTCTTCACTTCGTCAGCTCAAGCTAATACAGTGTATATTGGACCATCCAATTTCTCATCAGCTCCAGCTAACTACCAGCTAGCGTTTGGTTGTTATAATGTGTACAGTGGTTCTAGCAATGCTGAAATTAGAGCAATTACCAGCAACCAAACTTCACAACAATTTCTACCAGGTACAATCCTGTGGTGTGTAATTACTATAGCTTAACACGTGCTGCTTATCCAATAGATGGTATGGATTTGGGCGACATTGTGGAACCACCAGCTCCTCGTAATCTTAGACTTGATAACAGCTCAACTCCTACTTTGATCAACATCACATGGGATCGGTCTGAAGGGATATCCCCTGCCATTGTTGCGTACCAATTGACGTACTCATTGTCCAGATTAAATGGGAGTAGTAGTAGTGATGAAGTGCTGGTGAGGAGTGTGTGTTGTTGTATGTGTAGTATCTGTTATGGGTAGTCTGAATTAATTTTGTGTGTGCATGTGTGCATGTGTGTATTTATGTGAAACAAAGCGCAATCAAGTAGTAAGGACCAGCCTGAAGATTCAGGTTCAATGCTGTAGTTGTCGTTTCCTGGAAAATTCTTTTACTCACATTTCTCCAGTGTACCTAGTGCTAATACCGCCACTTGTATGTGTGGGTGTGTGTGCTCTTGCATGTAGGCATGCTTGTGTTTATAAAACAGCTTGTGTCACACTAAATGACTGACTTACCATAGACCAGTGACAATTACTATGTACTGGAGAACCAGTCACCAGAGACTACACTGAATATATCAGTTAGAGCATTCACCAGGTGGTACTCCTCTGGTACTACTGAACAAACTAATGTGATATCTCCTAGTAGATGTGAGTATGTGTGTTGTATAGGGATAATGTGATTACAATGTTATCCCTCACTACAGTACCAAGTCAGATAGAACAGAGTAGCGTGTCGGTGTACAGGATGGAGAGAAACTCTGAACAGTTATCAGTATTGTTTACATGGGCTGGACTAAACCTTGAACAAGCTGGGGGAGTGTTGCTTCGTTATGTTGTCACCCTCAATCAAAATGGAAGCATGGTAAGTGGAATGTGATCCACGTAGTTAGCTACCGATTGAATGTTTAGTTTGACAAAATTGAAGTTGGAGCAGATGATGTCCTACTGGTGTTATCTGACTTAACTCCTAACCAGGAGTATTCATTTACTGTAAGAGGTGTTAATAGGGCTGGTAGTGGTGAAGAATCAGAAGAGATCACATTCAATACTAATGGTGAGTATTGTAGTAACATTACAAGTGATCACATGATCCCATCATCAGCTCCACAACCACCAATGGAACTACTAGCCACAGGCCCAGGTGGAGTAGTTAACATTATCAGAAATGTTAACCAGTCAAATACAGAAGAGGCTGGTTTTGGTGAAATCTTTGCAGTTAGCAACTACACTGTGTACTATGTTGAGTCTAGTACAGTGTTTGGAATGCCCTTGAGAAATCCTCAACATGCTTTTGTAAGTTTTCTACAGCACAGCAAAATTTTGGTAAAACATAATGTTTGGATTGAGTAATACAACCAATATGCAGTTGCAATTTGCTAAAATGCCTTCTTCATTGACTTGTTTACTATCCACTGTAGTTGCTATCTGGTATGGCAAAAAGTCTTGGAGATGTTCTTGATGTTACATACGACTGGATCACCAGGGTATTGTATATATCTGTTGCTACACTGATGGTGGAGACGGACAATAGTAGTAGAACTCTAAACTTCTGGAGGCTACCAATTGATAATCCAGTGTTTGAACCAGTATATACCTCTGGAGTGTTGTTCAATGATAGTGTCATTAGTATGACTGTTGTGCCATTCAGAGGGTAAGTGTGTTATGAAGTTATGAACATAAACTCTACCTCATATCCTTCAATAGGTATCTGTACTGGATAGAAGCTAGAGAATTATCTAGTACTCTCAATCAACTTAATCTTCTAACTGGAAATGCTACTCAACTCTACAATTCCAACTCTGTTAAGAGAAATGTGATGTGTATGGGTGGGATAGGTGTACAACAGTTGACAGCTGCACTAACATATGATCCGATCTTTGACCATATATGGGTGTCTGCTGATCAAACTGGTCATATCTGGTCATGTGATCTGACAGGATGTAACTGTACAGTAGAGGTGAATGCTACAACACTAGTAGCTGCTACCAATGGAGCTAGTGTAATGAGTGATGTTGGTATGTGTAGTTGTAGTGTAGAGGAGTAGATAGAGCTGCAGTGTTATTACAGGTCTACCAGCTAATAGTATATCACTGGATAATGTTAACATTTACTGGAGTAGTAGTAGTGGAGTGTTCTCTGTTCCCAGAGATGACACTACAACATTGTCACAGTTATCAAACACTACTACTAGTTCACTAGTCACTATTGATCCTGGACAACAACCTCTACCAGGTGAGATCTAGTAGTGGTATATATTATAAGTTGTTCTTTTGTTCTGATGTATACAAAGTCATGTTATTTTTAAGTACAAGTTAAGTGCAGTGGAAACTTAAATTCTGAGGGTGGGTGGCTACTTGTGCACCTGCCTAGTGTGCCAGGGATCAAGTCACTATCTGGTTTGGGATTTTTTTTTCATTCAGCAACATTTCAATGTCATGTTTCTGACTTCCTGTTACCATGCTTTTGACTTTATTGTGGGTCTTAGTGTGACAATATTATTACTTAAAGTTATTGTAAAATTCACCTGTTGTGTACATTTTACAGAAAGAGGAGATTGTTTATTCCCACAAATCATTCCCAGTGTGCAGCCACAAGCAGAATGTTTTAATGCTACCAATTCCACAATATTCTTGAGGTGGTTTGCTCCTAACATTTCAATGGAATGTATGGACCAGTTAGTAGCATTTCCCACTCTCAACTATGAGGTGACTTATCAAATAGGATCAATGGGAATTAGCATGGTAAGAACTCACTCTGCTGCCAAGTGGGATATATTAGTTGTTTTTGTCTGGGGCATAATGGCATTGTTGACTTTTACTCACAGTATCTCATATTCTCATTGTACTGTTCTCATACAGATGGAGATGACATTTGACCGAGCAGTGCAACTGACTGGGTTGTATGCCTTTACTGAGTATCGAATTGAAATTAGAGCACGAAACTTGTTTACTGTAGAAGGAAGACGACGACCACAGCGTGTATCCTGTTTCACTATGATGGGAAGTATGTTATAATCTGTTTGTGTGTCTGTTAATTTACAATAGAGAGTTGTGCTTGTTATTTAATTTCCAATTGAAGAGAATTAGAAGAGTTTTGGCCTCATCTGCCAGTTAATATTTGGGCATACTTTTGTTGTTTTATAAAATAAGGGTCATAGATAGTAGAGGACACAATAGTACCCTCTACTCTCTATGGAACCAATTCTCATGATTCTAGGTCCAAATTTAGGGTTAGGGTTTAGGTTCAGTTCTTTTGTGTAGGCTTTAATTAGACCTAGCATGTACAACCTGTCACGATGTAATATACAAGTAAGTTCGTATGTCAGTGTGTAATTGTGTTCCTTGTAGTGCCAAGTATGGTGAGGAATCTAAACGTCACTGCTCATGGCACTGAACTACTGTTTGTGACATGGACAAGACCACTAGTTAATGGATCTGATGATGCCGTCCTATCTTATACCATTTTGGTTGATGGGCAGCTCCTAGCCTTAAATAATGACAGTAATACCAGTATACCTATAACTGACCTCTCTCCTAATACATCTTATACCATTAAGGTATGTATAATTATATAATTATATAGTTAATGATTTTTAGTGTAATGAACAAAATTAATTGAGAAAGTTATGTTCAGAGATAAAACTAATATAACTAACAAGCTAGCTAATAATTGTTACCAAAGAATTTCAAAAAAATTTTTGATCACAAATACTATAGTGTAATAATAATGGTACATCACTAGAAGAACACAAGTCTACAGTGTTCATGTGATTTCCTGTAGGTGTTTGCCAACAACAGTCAGGCAGTTGGTGAAGCAGTACAAGTAGTAGGAACTACTTGGCCATTACCTCCAATACCAGTGGTGATTGAGTCTCAGAACACCTCTATTAAGATACGTATTCCTCTCACTGACATCTACGAGCCTCTTGAGAACCTATCCCTTATTGTAAGTCACACTTGGGTATTGAAATACTCAGTTAATAATATGCTACTGTAAAGTGTGGGGATGTTCTGGGGCCTCAGACACTTGCTTAAACAGCCAGTAATCTAGGGATCAAGTATGGAGTTTTTTCTGCTTTTTCTGACGTTTTCTACTATTTATGGGCTTAAGTCACTATTGGGATATCAATTACTCTAATAGAACATCCACAGTACACCTCACACTATGCAATTAGGAGATGATGGATAACTTTTCCTAATACATTGTATTGTTATTAGGTGACATCACTATTGGATGGTGAAGTAGTGGTCAATGATAGTATACCAATAGAAGAACCACTACAGCCTCATATTAGGACTATCATCTCATTGACCCCCAATACTCAGTATGCCATCAGGACATATGCTAACTACATGATGACTGGATACAACGCTGATGAGTTACTGTCCATATTCAGTAACTTAACAACCGCACACACATTAGGTAAGTATGTGGGTTGTTGACTGTGAATGTGTACAATAGATCTGATAAACATTCAACAGAGCTTTTTTGTCAGAAATCTTGCAGCTGTTTGTATGCTTAAGCCTTCTCACAACTTCCCTAGTGGGATAGCACAAAATATGAGGGTAAACACAAGTTAAACACTTCTGCTTTCTACAGATCACAAGACTCCAATATCTACACAGCTTAGAAGTTTGGGGGTGGTTTATTTATACATCACCACCTTGTTGTCATCCCAACCACATATCCTAGTGATAGTAGTGTGTTGTACCTACCTATCCTAGTATGGGCTCACATGCATAACCACATGATGTCAGTGGGTGTTCTCCTATATCTTGTTATCTGGTGAAGTCCATACTTATTGTTTCAATGAGTCAGTAATTGTATTGATCTGTCTAGTGGAGCTCATATAACTTCAATAGTTTGTCTGCTATAGTCCTATCCTTGGAACTTTCTCAAAGATTTCTGTTTATCATGAACAACTTAAGTGATTACGAGTCATGATGCATATCCTTATTATATCTTTTGTATATAGTGCACACATACACTACACACACACACACACACACATACACACTACACACACACACACACACACACACACACACACACACACACACACACACACACACACACACACAAACATGTAGAAAGGAATTAGTAAAGACTCTTACTTAGTGTATTCTGTCTATTATAAGACACATCACCTTCTCCACAGATGGTGTACCAGATGTACCAGTAGTTAGACTAGTTAACAGTAGTGTTATCATATGGAACAGACCAACTGATAATGGAGAGGAGATCACTAACTATGTGATAAGGATCATAAGGTGGGTACCAGTCTTGTTATCATGATAATGATGTGGTCCATTTAGTGATGGTGTGGTCAATATGACTAACTTGTCAGCCCTGGCTGATATTGTAACATATGATCTGATGTCACTAATGCTACCTAATGGACTAAGAGCTAACATTAGTGTTAGGGCCATCAACAGTATTGGATCAAGTGAATACTCTGACCCAGTACCATTCATGATACCATCTCGTAAGTCATGTAGTATTGTTGATAGGTTAAATACAATTAACTGCAGACAAGTTTACTGAATTAGACCAGTCAGTTCATACAAGCATACCTTGTACAGAGTAGGGGGCAGTGAAATTCCGACATAACATTGTCAACTTATCATGAATAACATACTTTAGTTTGTAACTAGTACCTAGTTATTGTGGCTTCTTTAATGCATGCCTGGTTGGAGCTATTTTACAGATGTTAAGATTCGTATTAATTCTTGTATTTTTAGTTTAGCTTTCTTACAAGTTTTGAATGGGAGATCTAGAGCACACAATAGAGTTGTTGAGGGTAGATCTTCACTGTATTATAGAGCTGTGAGAAGTGATACAAAATGTAGTTCAGTTAGTAAAATTAATCTTCTACTTCACTTAACTAAAGCTTTCAACAATGATTATTATCAGTTTATCTACTATAGAGGTGATTATATAACAATGAGGATTAACAAGTCAATAATTGTCATTGAATTGTGTATTGCTCTTTGCATTGAATGTGTTACGTAGCTAAGCCATTCAATCTGTGAATTGTTAGGTGAACACTTTTCCTGTCTGAGTAATTATGTGAGATCTTTTCCATTCTCCAGCTCAATCATCATCATCATCATCAAGGATTAGTGGTGGAGTAATGGCTGGTATTATTATAGCTTGTATCTTGGCTGGAATATTCCTAATAGTGCTCATCATGGTGTTGTTTAGTAAGTGTAGCTGAGGTTGGTCATGTGTCGTGAAGATGGTGCTAAAACAATAATTTAGCTAGTTTAATTTTAACACCTTACTAAAGATTCTTATAACACCATTCAGTAATTTGTTGGAGTGGTCGATAGTTGAAGTGACATTGAAGTGGCTTCTCATTCAGGCTCTTCTTTAGTTACTTTATAGATAACTCATAGGGAATTCCAAGATAAGAAAGCCATGTTGAATGTTCTTCGAATCTACTTACTGGATTTTGAGTTCAATAAATCTTACACATGATTTGTACAAAGATCTAACTTCTATTAGTTTATACATACTGTAGTATTCTTAGTAACCTATATAAGACTCTGGCAACACAACTACTTTTAACCCAAACACTACAATGTGTTTACTAACACATTGAGGTCACCATACACCTGTGACACATGACCATCACTCCCTCATTACAATGTCAAATAGTAATTTCATCACATCACTATCAGCAGCTTGTTGCTGCCGGAGCAGATCAACCAAAATGGACTTCTATGATTTCCGTGTTGACTTGCCGTATAACAATGAGTTACGAGTTCTTCGAATGAGTCAAATGAGAATGGCCAACAATGATTTGTACATGTATGTTACTGTGCGTGTTGTTGTATGAGGGTGTTAGTATGTCTGTGTAGGTGTGACTACAGTGAAGAAGATCTTGAAACTCTGCGGCAATTTCCCTGTGAAAAGATCACATTGGATAAGTGAGTCATCACATTATATCACAAGGTGTCTTGTTACATGTTTGTTGTTTAGGGAGTTGGGTCGTGGAGCATTTGGTGAAGTGTGGGCTGGAACTGCTGAAGACATAATGGGACCAGGAAGTGGTACTCATCATGTTGCACTTAAGGTACTATACAATGAAATGTATAAGCTTTGAATTATATTCATAAGATTTACCCCCTAGAATAAAGTAATACCCAAACATAACTACTCTAATAAAGCATTCAGCCACCACCAAGATTTAAAAATAATAACTTCCACAACTGTTGGAGATGTGCATTGATGTGGTTTCTCTTTGTAGATGTTACAGAAGAATGCAGCTGAAGTGGATAAGAGAAGCTTCCTGTCTGAAGCCTTAGTAATGAGCAACTTCAGCCATCCCAACGTGTTACCAGTACTAGGAGTATGTCTGGATAGTAATCCTTTCTTTTTAATATTGGAGTTGATGGAGGCTGGAGACTTGTTGGCCTTTCTGAGAGGAGCACGTCAGGAGAACGTCAGTAGTAATAGTGATATGCCATCACTAGTTTACAATATCGTCTTGTGATTAGGGTCCTCCATTGCTGACACTTCCTGAACTGGTCAAGATAGCACTTGATGTAGCTAATGGAGCGAGATACCTGGAGACTCAACACTTTGTACACAGGTAGTATCAACCTGTACTAGTGTTAGTATTATTGTGTTGTGGTGTAGGGATCTTGCTGCCAGAAATTGTCTAGTATCCAGTAAGGGACCAGACCGGGTGGTAAAGATCGGAGACTTTGGACTTGCCAGAGATGTCTACCAGTAAGTGTTGTATTTGTATATTGTAATAGTACAGTCAGTGTTTGTGACAAATTACTCTAATATAACAGTCATATTGAAGTGTGATCTTGTACATGTTACAGTTCAGATTATTATCGTAAGGAAGGTCAGGGATTGTTACCAGTGAGGTGGATGGCTCCTGAGTCATTACTAGATGGCAAATTTACAGTGGACAGTGACATCTGGTGAGCACCTAGCCTCACCCACACTGCTAGTAGCCACTCCTCCTCTCATTTTCAGGTCTTATGGTATCTTATTATGGGAGATCACTACACTGGGTAGACAACCTTATCCAGCTCGTAGTAATCAGGAAGTGTTCCAGTTTGTGATAGCAGGAGGAAGATGTGATAGGCCAGATAACTGTCATCCTAAACTGTAAGTTGACTACAGAATGAATTAAATTGTGGGTGAACACTGAACAAGTGACAGTTTTCTCAGTTTAGGATGTATTGCACTTGCTTTTTAATTGCGCATAATACAATTTGGTGTTTCATGTGAGTTTCAATAATTGTAATACCAAACTAGGGTCAATAGTGCTTCACACATGATTAATAACTTTGTACTTCACTTGTTTTGTAAGAGCTTCTTGACATAACTAAAAATGCTGTTTTGCATGCTTAATGGGTACTCTTAAAACTGATGTAAACACCCACTGACCCAATTGTTTGCTAGTTTAGTAGTTATTGAGACTTGTAGAAAGTTGATAATTATTCAATATTATTGTGCACTGCATGTCCTATCTCCAACCCAATTCTCACAATTTAATTTAGTCATCGTACTATTCATAGAAATTTAGAGGTTACTTGTCTGACCATGATGTTATAACTAATAAAACTGGCAGATTCTTAGTAGTGACACAGCAGTCAAATACTCTATCTAATACAACAGTCAGTTATTCCAGGCATGTACCGTATATCAATTAAATTTGGCGGTGAACTAAATTTGGCAAATTGGCGATTCGTCACTAATCCGCCAAATTTAAATTTCGTCAATATATATATATATATATATATATATTTAAACTCGTTGATGATTTTTTTTCACATAAACAAACACATTAAACAGATACAAATAAACCTTGGGCCAAGCAGTTGTTGAAGTAGGTCTTTTTACAAACCTTCGTGGATACTGCTGAAACTGGTAAATTAGCGTGTTTCCACACATGCAAATGGGTGTGGCTTACTGACTAGACTAAAAATCATACTCGATTAGTGGGCGTGGCCTCACGTAAGGTTGCAGACAGCAGCAGACATGAATTCGTGTGCAGCCATTGATAAATGGGCGAGTATGCCTACAGACAGCAAATAATCCTGCAAGTGGGTGCGGCTACGAAAGAAATTGGAGCAGTACTCAAAGCGAGCCAGTACAGCATCGTACTTATGCCATTCACCAATTTTTCAGTGAGAGCATTTCGCCAAATTAAAATTTCGCCAACTGCAATTTTATACCAAATCGCCAAATATTAGCTTCGTCAATATTTGTTGTCATACAGTATTATACATCCTGATCAATTCCCCTGTCCAAATTAATATGTAGCAAGTAGATAGCTTTCTATAAATCTTTTGTTATTTTGAGGTGACTTCACACTGATGTGACATTTTACATCTGTACAACTTCACCTGTTTAAAGCAAGAGGCACAACAATGCACTGGTTCTCACTACAAGCACTTTTGCTTCCTTAATCCAAGGATACTAACCTCTTCTTCCACTGAATGCATAATTAGTTGGGAGATACAATCAGTAGTGATGTGTATTGACAGGATTGTATAGCCCAAAGCAGAAAATGTAGTTAATTTCAACAACAGGCTACCAAAGCAAACAAACTAAACACCACAAATAACAACATTAGTTATCTCTTACACTATTAGGCATAACATGTTATAATATTACAATGAAACCTGTTAATCAGGACACTTGAAAATCAGGGCACCTGTATAATCTGGACACTTGGTAATGGTCCCAAAGTATCCCTTATCATGTAAACATCAGGACACCATTGGTCAGTCACAAGGTATCCTAAATACACAGGTTTCACTGTAACGATAGACAAAGTGGTTATGTAGTATACTTCTGTATATAATTGCATAGTACTTATTAGGTTTATAACTTTTGTATATGCTACTAAAAACTTAAAAATTGAATTAATATCTTTACAGCTGGTGGTTAATGAAGAACTGTTGGGCTCATCGTCCAGAGGATCGACCAAGGTTCCGCACAACAGTGGACACATTAACAAGACTACATGATAGACTAACAAGAGAAGGTAGTATGATATCAGATCAGTTGTATAGTGAGGAGGAGAGTGAAGAGGATTATGAATATGGTGATGATCAGTCCACCACTAACATGACCTACCGGAACACTGTTAGCAGTGGAAGGTATTGTTACTAGTATCTGTACCAGTAAGACAGCAAAAATTAATCAAATTGTGTTCCTTTTAAGGACCCATGTATTTTAGAAATCATGCGTTTACTCATTATACTGTTAACTGTCATATCAATTCTATAAATGGTCATTACCATATATAGGTCTCTTCGATCATCTATCCGATCTGGAGCATCATTCATAGCAACCGGCATAGCAACACTAACGAGGAGCTCACGACTGATGAATAGCATAAGACACCGGGCCAGTCTTCATCAGTGTGCACCAAATGGAATCATCATACAAAATAGTACTGATAACTTGCTAGAATCAGTAAGTGACACACTTCAACTAGTAATACTTCATGATGTAACCTGTCTTGTGTCTCTTTGTTAATAGAAAGATCAAAATGGGTTCAGAGAAGTTGGACCATTTTAACAAGGACCATACTAATAGGGATATCTTTTTAATTTAACAGCTACAATAACATAACCACTCATTATAATGTCATTATGACTGTAAATAACTGGTCAACTATTAATTTATTGTACACTATAGATGTTGACATTTTAAACTACGCATGTTATGTACTGTAATGTGTATCAGTGAACTGGTTATATTTAATTTCCAGGGTTCCAGAAGACCCCTTTAAGAGCAGGAACAAAAATTTGACAGCACAAGATATCACCTCAGAAATAGATAAAGGTGGATGAGAAACATACCAAGATACTCTAATAGAACAGTCACCATAGCACACTAAACTAGCTACTCTAACAGAACAGCCACAACATTTACTGTGGGTATTGTGACATCACATCATGTCTTAATAGTTATGGTCAGACAACAGTCTTAGTGACCACCTGTATAGAAAGACCAGGTAAATTATCCTCTTAACTAGAAACTATGCATTAAGATTGATGCTAGAGTAGTATCCATTTTAAAAATGATTTGTGCAGTCATAGTGGTGAGTTTGTGTACTATAATTATACAAAATATATTTTTGACTAAAGGTTGAACATGTTATACTGGTATTTTGCCAATTTGTGCATGGAGAAATTTGGAAGTTTTTTTAAAATTGGTGAAACATTCACCTGTTTGCTGACCTTTTGCTGGTATCAATTATGGCATAGCATTTTGATTGTGGCAAAGGAGGATGGTTGGCACAATACAGTACACACTACACAAAGGTCAAAAGGCCACTCCAATTCTATATAACTATTCACTATTTAGCACCTTCATCATCACATGAGAGGCCAGCAATTCTCTACTGCTTTATTAGGTGGCTGTGTTATGGGCTATCAATCAATTTCCCCAACTGTTGTCCACATTGAAGACTTTGTCATCTCTTTCTCACACTACACACACACTTCCTTCGCGTGCACACACACACACACTGCACACTAAAAGTTGCACACACACACACACACATGTATGCACACTACACAACACACCACAAGCATGGTGAACACACTACACACACACACAAAAAGCAAAGCCTTCAGTTGCTGAGCTAACATGCCTACCCAGTAAACCAGACCTCTGTGCATTACTCAAGTGTTAGGAGTCAGTGCAGGTAAATCCTCCAGAGGCAGGACTAATACCCCACAGGAGGTTGTATCATGTCTCACAAGTGTTAAAGCTGGGTGGGCTGCTTCGCCAGGCCACCAAGTTCCCATTTAAACAGCTGGGTAGACTGGAGCAATATATGGAAAGTTTCTTGCTCAAGGAAACAACAACACCAAAGTGGCATAACCAAGCATCGACCGGGTACCTTTCAATTACCAGGCCGATGCTCTACTCACTTGGCTATGCTACCTCACTACACACAAATCCTACGGCAGCCATGCGAGACACAGCTGTTGCTGCCCAGCAAACCAGCACTAGCAAAGGATGCCTGTGCACCACACAGGCACTTGAGCCTTTTGTAGGCAAATTCTCCTGGGGCAGGGCTAGTAACTTGCAGGATGACTGTCCAGGTCTCACGGAGAGAGGTCGTGAACCCAAAATTCCACAATGACCACAACACTGCTAAGCAAGACAAGGACATTTGGGAATTTGCTTCCCCAGTAAACACCTGGTACCCATTGATGTTACAAATTACAATTGGGTGGCTGCTTCCCCAGATGACTACTGGCCATGTCCCCAGTATACAGCTGGGTAGACTGGAGCAATGTGAGTAAACAGTTTTGCTCTGCTCATTAGGAAACAACAACACCAAATTGGCATAACTGGGCATCAAACCTGGACCTTTCAATTACCAGGCCGATGCTTTAACCACTTGGCTATATATGCCACACACACACGCACGCACGCACGCACGCACGCACGCACGCACGCACGCACGCACGCACGCACGCACACACACACACACAACACACACATACAACACACACACAATGGATAATGAGACACATACACACAAAGCTCCTTCAAACAATTTCCAGTACTGGATCTCAATGTGGTACTAGTTGAAATTGGAAAAGTTTAACAGTACTGGAATATTCACATCTTATTCCAAACACATGTTCTAGCACAGACCAGTCAATGCTAACTAAACTTTCAGTTAACCAAAGATGAATTATTTATTATCTTTCCTTGTAAACGTATTAACATTCATACACAATTTTAGAATTATGGACTTCTTAGTTATCACAATACCATGTTGTCTGTTGCTATGGGATACCATGTTGTCAATACCATGTCCATTTCACATGTGCTTTCATTGTATCTACCACTTCAAAGATTCTATTTTCAGATAGGATGTCATTCCTTTAAATGGTGGCCACTAATACAAAGATTGGTTGTTTAGTGAGGAGATACCCATCTGAAATACATAGTAATTACACGAATCATTTTGCCATTAATAGATCAAGTATGAAACAATTTGAGGTTGTATAATAAGCAAATGAAAGAATACTCATGATGAATTTCTTCTCTTCATAGAAAATCATGCAAGAAACTTCAAGCCTGTATAAATGAATTGACTACACACTCCTTTATACCCATACCTGTTAAACAATAATTATATGAATTCTATGTAACACAGCCACCTAAAACAGTACAAATGCTAATGGGCTGGTTTTTGCTGTGGCTTGTCCACCTGTGAAAATTCCCTCAAAAATAAACAACTCAAGTTGTTATTTGGCTTATTTTACTGCTTGATCCACTAAATGTGCTTCAAGATGTTTTCATTTAAATATCTGGTACAATAGTTATGACCAATACCATACATTTCCTATAAGGAAGTCATAAAATACAGTCCAGCTGTTACCAAGCTGCAAGCTTGTGATAGAGCTGAACCCTACATGTCTGCTCTTGACACCTTTACTGATCATCTAGTTGGATGAAATGTAATTTCTGTTTTCATTTTTAGCTGTTTTCTCAGGACTCAGCTCAACATATGGTATGTATAAACAGTACGATGTGGAAATCAAGTGATCGATGTGGAAATCAAGTGATCGAAATACCTACACACAAAGTGCAACATCATGGCTTATTGATCTGTCTGATCTGAAGATCACTTTATGATACAACTGACTTGTGCGTCAGTTAGATCAAAGCTTTCAAAAGTCTAATTTTACTCAGTGTGTTTGTACAGGCTATATTGGCAGTTTGATACTCTTCCTTAATAATTTATTATTGTATATTATAAACTCTTGGTTATACAGCAGATGAAGATACAGTACTCACTGTAAGACACTTATTGATGAACCAATCAAAAGGTAGGTCAACTTCTCTTTCCTTTTATATATGGTAACACACTCTTTGAATGTGTGGCTTCTCTGTGATAAAATGAATGGGGTCACAGTATCCACAGTAGGTTACACCAACTATTTCAATTGTGCACAAAGGTCACAAACTTTTGACCAAAAATTCCTTATTTGGTCTCTATTGAGAGATCACGCTGTTACATTATTAGCAGCATCTAGCCTAGCCCCTAGTGAAGTCTCGACCAGCATAAGGCAGTCCTGACATTTGCCTGCACAACCAGTGACCAGCTGGTTAACACAGTACAACTAGACTTTAATATTGTATGCATGAAATGAGGTATTTTCATGTATACACAAGTTTTGCATGACAACAGTTTAATGGTATGAATGCACTAATTTTCAAATTTAAAAGTAAACATCATCTTATTTTTGTAAATGGCCATTCAAAGGTTTGTACAACTTACACCCATGCACAATAAATCTCAAAAGAATTATTGAAATTTCATTAGGAACCCACAAAGCATGCAATTTATTTGTGAAGTTTGTAGCAACCTGTAAGATATGTATGTAGGTATCCTGCCAAGATAATACATCAAAGCACAGAGAATATTGTAATACTTCAAAGCATATAGTTGTCACAGAGAATAATACATCATTCTTTGTACCACAAGGACAACTTTGCAAATCCAAAGTTTAAAGCATACATTGTGAATGCACTACAGACATGGAGTGTATCTGTACTAAGTAATCAAGGTGTCCTGATTTTCCAGGTCAGTTTATGTACTAAGAGATACTTTGGGACCTTAACTAAGAGTCTGGATTGTGTAAGTGTACCTACATGACAAATTATCCGGATTATTCCCAAACATGATGCATACATTGGCAATTCAGATATCTGTCCAGTTCGGGGTTGGGTCCAGAAGCTGGCAAGGGGAGGGACACAAACAAGTTCAGATCTACACCATTAATAAGGGGAATCAACTCTGAGGGATAAATGGCAGCTAGTATAATTATACAGTATATAACTGAGGCAAAAATAATCCACTGTTCATTTCAGTCTTTGCACAAGGTCTGTTGTAGTGTTATAACAATTATTTGATAGGCTTGGTAGCACAAAGACTTTGGTCTTTGGTTTTATGTGATTTTGTAATAATATGGGGGAGGGAAGCTTTGAGGACTGAGGTAAAATTAGTCATGATCAATTGCAGAGACAATACTATAGGGAAATCACACTGTCATAATTGCAAATAGTATTGCCTCTGCAATTGATCATGACTAATTTTACCTCAAAGCTTCCCTCCCCCATATTATTACAAAATCACATAAAACCAAAGGCCAAAGTCTTTGTGCTACCAAGCCTATCAAATAATTGTCATGATACTACAACAGACCTTGTGCAAAGACTGAAATGAACACCCAATTATTTTAGTGCTTTTATATAGAATTGTTATCATATAGCAGGCTTCTAAAATGAGGCATTAATTTTAGCGTTAGGGGCCATTTGCTGAAAATTAATTCAGAAGTATTTGGGTGCCATAGTAAAAACTGTATCATGTCACTTTTCAAAGATTACAATCATCAAATTAATGCTGTTAAAAGCTCCATCACTAACCACTCTGGGAAGCCATTGCTGTAGCTGTAGCCATAGATTATTAATCCCACACAGTGTGGGATTAACAATCTATGCTGTAGTTGAGTCTTATAATTTAGCTAGTAGCTAGCTAGACTATAGCTATGTTTAACTTACTTATAGGTGTAAGATGCCCACTAAATAAACTGATGTATCTAGTCTACTCGTGGGCTACAAAACGAAGTCTTTCACAAGCCATTGGAGATGTGAATGTTGACAAAAAGATGGGCATAAATGTTTATCAGTGGTGCTGTGATATTTTCTCATGGACTTTAGTCAATGGACCTGACATAAAATTAGGTGGTCCAGGACAGATAGTACAGATTGATGAGTCTGTATTTATTCACCAAGGGAAGGTACTGTAAGCTTCTAGCTACATGACATTGACAACTGAAGTGCATTTCCAAGGATTCTGAAATGACTCCTAAAAATCTTGATCTTTTCAAGATAGTAAAATCTTTGTTTGATATATAAGCATTTCTGAATAACAAATTGAAAATTGCAATTGGATTGAATAATAAAGTTCATGGCTATAATTTTTTATACTGTATAGCTAATCGCTGAAATACTTTATTGGCATTCTTTTTGGCTTTGCACATTTTTGAGTGGTGGGGTTACTGCACACTTAAGGGACTAGTTAACATTTCGTACTGAGTGGTGAATATGATGGGGACAAGCCAATGTGAACTGATATATGTAGCTACATTATGCAATGCATTAAGCTATGCTTGAAAGTGTTTCGTGTCAGTAGTCAAGTCCAGTGATTAGACACTACCTTCTATATCACAGACATAATAGCTATTTCCAAGACAACATAATTTACCATTTTTAGCTGCAGAATTATTCACAACATCATTTTGTGACTATAGCCTATAAATGTACTAGTGTACTGGAATGTAAGGAAGTTTTCAGACTGATTGTGTTTCAACATCATTGCATTCTGCATACCATTCCATTGAGTAGGCTAAAGCTTATTAGTTTTTCTTCCCTAAATAACTCCCTTTGCTTTTGTTTGATGGACTACATTTGCATATTTCCTAGAGCTCTAAAATGTGACTGAATTTTGGAAAATCACCCATATGGGTGCATTTGACACTTAAAATATTTAATGACCAAATAACAAGCTTTATAGTGCAAACCTACTTGTTTATGATTGTAAGCTATTCTCAATGCCTTGAATTACGAGAAAATTCTAGAAATTTTTTTATAGTTCTGCTCTGCACATAATAGTAACTCACTAAACATGAAAATTCTAATTATTTCATGCACGCCCATATGGGTGATTTTCCAAAATTTGGTCACAAATACAGTAGAATGAAACAGTCTATTTATACCAAAAAGTTCTGTATATACCATGTGCAGTATATTTATGTACTATAATATGATGTACAATATACAGCCCAATTAATCTGGTAAGTCTAAAGAACATGTTTACTTTTTAATGCAATTTAAATTGCAGAATAAACATGGTCATGCTTTGCCCCCAGTGTGAGTGTTCGGAATGGTGGACATTGGCCATGTTCCTACTTTTGGGGTACATGGAAATTGTAGACCAGAGAGATGCAGTTATACTGTATTGCCGATCATTTCTGATCACATAGATTCAGAGACCACAGTGTGGTCAGATATGTGGGCAGCATATAACGGAGTAGGTACACTACCTGGAGTATTGAGACATGAGACAGTCAACCACTCGATGCAGTTTTTTACTGGAGTTCATACAAATGCCATAGAAACCTACTGGAACAGGTATCCATGATGCCGGCCAAGTGTATACCTTTACTACCATTTAGAGTAAAGCTTTCATTTAATGCTATGAGAGGAGTCAGGAGGGAAAGCTTGCCTTCATACTTGGATGAGTTCATGTGGGGAGAGAGAGATATGGAACATCAACACAGAATGCTTTTCAAAAGCTGTTGGAGCAAATAGCAGTCAAGCATCCACTGCCATAAACATACTGTATGCATGGTGTGTGTGTGTGTGTGTGTGTGTGTGTGTGTGTGTGTGTGTGTGTGTGTGTGTGTGTGTGTGTGTGTGTGTGTGTGTGTGTGTGTGTGTGTGTGTGTGTGAGAGAGAGAGAGAGAGAGAGAGAGAGAGAGATAATGAACAGATTAGAGCAATAGATCGTCAAGTGTACTTGATTTAATAATAATAATAATAATAATCATACAGGTCAAAAAAGGCAAACGCCTGTGAGTCCTGCTCTTTACACAACTTACATAACTAACTAGTATTAATTACAAAATCAAAGTCATACAATACTAAATAAACAAACTGTAGTCAAGCGATTGGGGGTAGTAGTGATTATCTATGTTCCTCTTGAAATTATTAACGGAAGGTGAGTTGACAGCAGTCCAGGGTAGATTGTTCCAGTGATTTATAACTCTGATGGCGAAAAGGTGATTTCTGATGTTCTTAGCAGCATGAGGTTTGTAGTTGTGTTGACGTGTAGAAGTATAGATGTACAAAGTTGGAATAAATTGCTGGGATTTATGTCAAGGTTATGGTTCAGGATGTTATAAATCTGCTTAGTGTGTACGGTATGCTAGTGCTGGAAAATTCAAATGCAGAAGCCTTGTATGGTATGGTAAATTAGATAGTTCTGGAATCCATCTAGTTGCTTTCCTTCGCACAGATTCTACATTGTTACAATCAGTTACATAAGTAGGACCCCAGATTACATTAAGATTTGATTGATCGATATTTAAAATACATGATTTGATTTGAAATTACCAGCAGGGAGAGTATGAAGCCAAAGAACTAAGACCATCCCCAACAAATATTTACATCTATTCATGACAAAAATACAAGCTGCAAAAACAAATACAAAACTAGCTATATCTGTTGAATGTACATGGCTAAACCACAGGTAGCTAATGATATAAATAAACTCCCAATTTTGTAGTGTATACGTATTGTGACTCAGTATAATATAGTGAGAAAGATGTTAATGATAGCAATAATAATAGTAATATAATACAGGCACAAAAGGCCTAAAGGCCTGTTACACCTGATCAAAAGGTACAAAACACAACAATTACTAAATACAAATGTACATATTATCAATCCTATAATAGTAAATCGATCTCTTAAAATCATCAGTTAAAGTTGTACCAAGTACTTCTTTAGGTAAGTCATTCCAAGGGTTATATAATAACTCGTTTAGTAAAAAAGTTCTTCACAACGTCTATACCTGAATAATTCTTTAAAAGCTTAAATGCATGTCCTCTAGTTTGGTGGGTATACTTGAAAAGGTAAAAACATCAGAAAACTTCATACCGTACCTACCATGTGTTATGTACTGTTATCATATTACCTCCGTATCTCCTGTATTGTGGAGTTGGTATATAAGTGAAGTGAGCATAATCTCACTGTGTAATCCAAATTCTTTAAAGATTTAACTATTCCGGTAACCTTCCATTAAATATTTTCAAGCTTACATATGTCATTTTTGAAATGGCCCCCATCCCATATTCCAAAATGGGTCTTACTATGCCTTGTAATTGTATAGACTAGTAAACATCTCCTTAGTCATACTCCTCCTAATTAGACCTGTAAGTCGATTAGCTTTATTAACCACTGCTGAGCATTGAGAGTGAAATTTAAGCTCAGCATTACCACTAGATCCTGACCATTTCAATATCAACACCTTAACATGTGTGTCAATACCATCTTGTAATATGGAGATGGGTAAGAGGGACTAATGGTATAGTGTAAATCTTAATTTGTATCATCTGTAAATAATTATTTTTTCATTAAGGATGAGAGATAGTTGATGTAAATAGAAAAGAAGAGAGGACCCAAAACAGATCCTTGTGGTATTCCACTTAACACATCACTATGAACCATTCACAGACATTCTTTGCTTGTGACTTTTCAAAAAACTTTGCAACACATTCCCTCTAAATCCATGCGCATGTATCTTTCTAAGTATATAGTGTTTCATGAGACACAGAGTCAAAAGCCTTTTTGAAATCCAGATACATCCATCCACTGAATCCCCTCTGTCCAAAACCTCTGTCAATTCATCCACTGCTGTTTATAACTGACTCATATGGGAAGGAGGTTAGATTGTTAAACAACCATGGTCTCATGAATGATAGCCTCAAATACCTTGCAAGCAACTGACATTAAACTAACAGGACAATAGTTACAAGGCAAGCTTTATCTCTTTTCTTGAAAAGAGATTCTCTTTTCTTGAAAATAGATATAATGGTTGCTAGTTTCCAGTCAATAGGTAACTCATCTTCACTGATTTTGTAAATAATACTATGCTGAGTGGAGTGTTCACCACAGCAGCTGCTTCTTTCAATATGCTGGAGAATACATTATTAGATTCTGCTGTATGAGATTGTAGGTTCTATAACTTTTGTGTCAGCTTCAGTTGTTATATCATTAAGACTGGTTGCAAATTCATGGTCAGAAAATTCAGGAATAACATCTAGATTTTCTCTGGTAAATGCGCCGGTAAAGAATTAACATCTCTCCCTTCTCTTCATTGCTTGATGCCTCTTTACCACCGGGTGACACATCACACATCAGCCAATGTTTGCTTTTACTTTAATTTTAGAAATTAAAAGCATCAATAAGTTTTACTTTTACATAGCAACAGAAAGCTTTGGGGTTGTTCTTAACATCTTTAGCAACTTTGCTTTCAAGTTTAGCTCTTAAGGTATGTGTTAGGCTCCTCAAAGAGTTTTGTGCACGAGTGAACCTAAATTAAAGTAATCAAGGCAATCCCTAGTGAGATAATACTTTCTCCATAATGACTCCTTAAGGTCAAATTACTTTATTGTTAATTTAGGGAGACTTTCTACTACTTGACTTTTGCTGCTTACAACATTCCATTGTAGACTATTACATTACATTATGTGAATATCTAAAACTTATGATCAGTGTTTGGGTGATACAGTGCTTTTATGACAGTGTGGTTAGTTGCATGGCTGCATGGAAATTTTATTTTATATCTACCACTTGCTTTCATGAATAGTGGAGATCACTTTAATCTGTGGTGACCCACTCTGATGCAGTTTGAGCTGTGTTTCTTCTTGCTATATTCTCACATCAGGGATGGCACTCGGGATCCAAGTAACCTAGCATGCCACCAACAGTTCGTTTTGTAGGGTTCAATCCTTGTGTAGGTCTTCATAGGTACCCAAGCAATTTTTTAAATATTATTTTGACATGCATGTGAGTTAAGAAGGGAGTGCCATTAGGGCTAGCATAAGATATTTCACTGAATATTGGTAGAAATACAAGAGGATCCTGGTCACTACCAAAGAAATGTGTACATGTGTAAGCACAGTAATAGGGCTTCCTAAATGATTTTTAGTTTTCCATAACTAGATATATAACTTTGTATACAGCTATATAGAAGCTGCAAATACACTTGTATTTTTAAATACACTGTAGTAGGAGTGGAGAACAGTACTCTAAAGCTCTAAAACATGGGAGACTAGAGGGGGTGGGAGTGTCAAGAACATAATGATATCATCATCAATAGTTTATTTATGATCACCTAAACAAACACACATATCAGGTAATGAACAACGTAGGTTTAATGTGAAATTCAACTGTCACTGAATGACCAAGCAGAAGTCCTAACTCAGGTTGATGCATAGTTAATGCAGACACATTGCAACCAACTTAAATGGTTCCTCCGAACGTTCTATTAGAGTAGTTAGGTGTCTGCTCTATTAGAGTATCTCAATCTCATGCTTTCTTAATACTGATTCATGTAGCTAATCTCATTCTTGCATGATGTTTAGGCTCTACTAAATCAAGGAAAAGTAAGCTGGCTATAACAGGTGCAATAGTTGTTGTATCTGAGCATTGGAAAAGCGAGGGGCATATGCTTCATCTGCTCCCCTCCTCCCCTGATAAACAGTAATTTACTCATTGTTAGAATTGTTCCTTGTCATTTGGATTGGCTTCTGAACTGTAGACAAGTCACAATAATTGTGTTATGTGTAGTGTTATACAGTATTTATTGTTATTATTATTGTGCTACCATTTAGACAGCCTTACTTGCTGGTTTTTTCAGGGTCTCTTCTCCTTCGTTTTTAAACCCGGCGCGCGCCCACAGCCGGGGCGTGCGCCTGGTTTACTGAAATTGTGTGTGTGTGCACCTATCTACCTGTCTATGTTTGTCCTTACGCACCCACGTGAGCAAAATCGTTTAATAATGGTAAAAGCAGCAAAGAAGTAAAAGTGAAATGAAGTCTGTATTAAACTTCTGCACAGGTGAACTTTGCTCTGAGGTGGTTTCTTTTCGGCGGACTGAAATACGGGTGTGGCGACTTTCCTCAGACTACCTTCCCCTTGAGGTTTTCAGGCGTTTAGCAACTGAAAAACAACGGTGCAGACCTCGTACACTACCAGGAATAGCCTATCGCTTCGAGTTGAAAGGGGGCGTATCCCTTACGTACGCGAACGAAAATGAGGAGCAGCTTTGAAGCTTTGTCGAGAGAATTTGTAGGGAAAAACACGTTAGTCACACTATAAAACAGTTTAGAAGATACTTCTATGCGTAATATGTTGGTAAAAGCGGTTTGTTTACAAACGCTTCCTTAGCAGTGCATAGCAACGTAATAAAAAAAATAAAAAAAGCAAAGTAATTGAACGAATACCCTTGCTCTGGGACTTTACCTGTTCAGACACCCTGGCCCCATCTAATTAATTTTATCTACTACTGCAAGTGGTGCCAGCCGGCTGGCTAACTCTGCAGAGTCAGCTAAGTGCAGAAGGTATTCCGCTTCTCTGATTCCATCATTTCACTTCTCCCCTTTATGTGTTGAGACCTTGGGTGCTTGGGGATCATGTGCACACTCATTAGTGAGGCGGATAGGTTCCCGGGTGATGGAACAATCTGGTGATAATAGGACCACCCAATTTTTGATTCAGAAGGTTGCCATTGATGTTCAACGTGGCAATGCTGCTTCTGTAATGGCAACAATACCATCATCCCAGGACTGGGCAGAGTTTGCCTCTCTTCCCACTGTTTAAGATTATCATTGTCTTAGTAAAAAAAAAATTGATTGTGATATGGAAAGTAGCAACTATTATCCCAATTTTCAAGAAAGGAAACAAATCTTCACCCTGTAATTACCGTCCTGTAAGTTTAACATCTGTTGTTTCCAAAGTTTTCAAATCTATTATTCGTGAGGGAATGTTAGAGCATTTGTTTAACAACAATTTGATGTCACCATGTCAACACGGATTCCTCCCTCGCAAGTCTTGTATGACACAGTTACTGTGTGCACTTGATGATTGGACAGAGACTTTGGACAGTGGTAATTCAGTAGATGTTTTGTACCTTGACTTTAAGAAGGCTTTTGACTCTGTTCCTCATGAAAGGTTGCTCAAGAAGATTTATGCATATGGTTTTAGAGGTGATCTGTTTAATTGGATACAAGACTTTTTGAAAGGACGCAGACAAAGAGTTTCTGTGAATGGTTCAATGTCTGGTTGGAGTGATGTAATAAGTGGAATACCTCAAGGATCAGTCTTGGGTCCTCTCTTCTTTGCAATTTTCATCAATGATCTGCCATCATTATTAAGGAATAAAGTTCTTTTATTTGCAGATGACACAAAAATATATTCCAGCATTAGTCGTGCTAACCCAATATCCTCCCTGCAAGATGATATTAAAGCTTGCATTGAATGGTCAGTAATGTGGCAGTTGCCTTTCAACATTTCTAAATGTAAAATACTACATATAGGTCAGTTTAATCCAAGATATTGTTATAAGATGGATGGGATGGACATTGTTAAGGTAAATGAGGAAAAGGATTTGGGGGTGTTGATTGATGGCAATCTCAAGTTTCATAGTCAGTGTTCGGCAGTGGTTAATAAGGCTAATAGACTTCTTGGCCTTATTAAACAGACCTTTTCGGATATTTCTGTAGATTCATTTACATGTTTATACAAATCAATAGTACGTCCTATTTTAGAATATGGTAACTTGGTTTGGGGACCTTACTATAAAACAGACATCCAAAAATTAGAAAAAATCCAACGGAAAGCAACTAGAATGATCAAATCTATAAGAAATCTTGACTACGAGGAACGATTGAAAGTACTTAACTTGCCATCATTACATTATAGACGTTATAGAGGTGACATGATTGCTGTCTACAATATGCTACATGATAAGTATGATATAGACCATTCTGATTTTTTTACTTTTTCACCCATTACCCATACCAGAGGTCATACATTTAAGCTATTTAAATATTTTTCAAGAACAGATGCCAGGAAATATTTTTTTACAAGAAGAGTTGTTGAGCCATGGAATAATTTACCCCAAGAAGTAGCATGTGCAGCATCAGTTGATGATTTTAAGAAATTGATTGACCAATATTCATCTAACACTATGTATAAATGTATGTAATTAGTCTACTTGTACTTTTTTTACCTGTTGATCAGGTGTAACAGGCTGTTTAGCCTTATAAATTACCTGTAATAAATAATAATAATAATAATATCTATTTTTTCCTTTAAAAAATTGTACGAATTACAAATATTTCATGAATTACGAAATACGAGAATTAGTTAATAATGTTATTGCACAACCCAAAATTACTCTATTGTAAAGTAGTAATACATAGTTGGTTAATTCATAGTAGCATATACTGTCTATAGATGAGTTAGCTAGCTGCATGGCGCCTGGTTTTTAGAAGTAGCACAACATCAACTTGTTTCATTTTGAACGCACTCAGAAACAAGCGCCTGAAAAAATTATTATCGATTGAGCAGTTGAGCTGCTCTTGTGTTTGATCTAGCTAGTTGACCCGAGAGTTGACCTCACAGAAGACGTTCTGTAACTTAAATGTTACTATTATGATAAAGAGCTATACAACAGAAGAATGGCCTACTCAGCCAGCATCACTTTTAAAAGTGAAATTCTGAAAGGGGGTTTCCAGTGTCGAAACTACCGAAACCCTTCTAGATCCGCCACTGTTAAAGATTTATATATATATATATATGTGGTTGAACTGGGTACAGAACAGTGTTGATGTTGTTATTGATAGAGATGTATTGTTTGAAGTCTCCGATAACTTGTTTGTTAATTCTCACCAACTTGGACCTCTTCGTATCACGATGTAGCGCTCAACAGGTGCGGATAATATTATACTAGCTATAAATGAGTGCTATTGTACTATATTGTATATAAAAAAATTCACGACATGTTTGTATAGTCAGGTACGTATATTACTCGCTGTAACAGTAACTGGTAGTTATAATGTAGCTATGATCCACTGTGTGAAATACTGACTAGCTGTTGAAATGTTCAAGGGTCATGACACCATCAGTAGCTATACAGCTACAATATCTTGTTATTCATAAAAATTAGTAACATAGTCAGCGGGGTAGTTTGTGTCAATGGACACATCCATAGACTTTTAGTTATGTTCGGAGAAGATTGGGTTGACGTAACAAGACAGACCTGAGTGTTGACAATGTATTATTTTAATGCTGCTAGCCACACAATTTATAGAGTAATCTATGGCAGCGTTGAAACCGGGTCGGGTCATCCGGGTCACATTTTCTCCGGGTCTGACCCGGATTGGATCACGTGAGAAACGAAATTGTTCGTTTGATGACGTGGAACTTATAAACGCTATCGCGTAGCTCTTTTGTGAGCCACGCCCATTTGTTAGTAAGTGCAGTATGTAGCACGAAACTGAGGGTATCTATGGTGAGGGGTAGCTATTGTCAGTAGGTGAAGACCCTTTTTTTTTTTTTTTTGTCTTCAACCTACAGCTAGGCTGAAGTTACTCAACACGAATCGAATGCTCAAAATGTAGAGTCGTTCGCTCGCTCAAGACTAGCCGAAACACGTCTCGGTTTTAATTAATCCGGGTCAAATCCAGGTCAGTGGGTCATCCGGGTCAGCAGTAGTGACCCGGTTTCAATGTTGATCTATGGTGTTAACCATATCAAAGAAAGTCTTTTATAATGTGTATTATGGTTCATACTCATGTTACTGATCCGCTGTTCAACGTGATCACAAGCTGTGTGGAATTGGGTATTTGCACCGGTCAAGGCTGCATGAGTCATGATGCAGATTGCCAACATATTCTAAATAGCATCACATACAGGGTTTTTATTTTTGCTTGTAAAACTTAAGGTGACTGTTTGAATAGCTCAAAACGAATTAACAAATTATATGGAAATCTGATGCAAAGTTTTTTTAACAATTTCAAGCTTGGAATTTGAATTTTCTCAGTCTGCACAATATTTGAAAATTATTTTCACACATTCTTAGCAAGATAGCAACAACACAATATAACGGATTATCCTAGCTGTGGTAAATTGAATTTTTTTTTTCATTGCCTTAGGTGTACACAGTTTAGCCAAACTGTCGTAGTGGCATGACACTCTATCATACACACAGTCTGTGCATGTCAAAATTCTCAGGTCCCATGATAACTTTAAACCTTTTATAGCAGTGTCCCCTCACATGACAACTCCTTTTTTTGTATTGTATGTGTTGGCTGGTGTTACAGTTAGCAGTTCTACACTGTACTAATGTGTAAACAATGTGTGGTGTATGGTGTAGCTATGCATGACTGCCCTGATTGGTTAGAGACCATATCATCTACGTACTTTGTTAGCTACTGTCAAGATTTCCTGCTACTGGCTGAGGCTATTGAGAAGTCATTCAGTGAAGTTTGCACATATAGCAATTAACAGCAGAGATCAAATGTCCCTCAACTATTGTTCACAGAGTCTGTACAATCGACTTTCACATTGAGTTAATATGTGTTTAACTCGATTAGCTTGTCAGTTGTGGCTTCCATGTTGTCTTGTCCTGCTATAGCTAAGGTAGTTGAAACAATATTTGACTTGTTTTTATCATACATTCCAGTATGGTAGGACTGTGACTGCAACTAATGTGCTATAGTTACATGTGGTGTTGTGAATGATACTGTCACACCTGATGGAGGAGGAGAATTATTAGCTATGCCATAATAGTCTAAACTGCCTAGGTGATGGTTGGATTTGTTGATGTGTTTAGTCTTTGTCATTAGCACCACCAACTGGAAGAATGAACTTCAAAATAGTGGTTAAACCCAGGGGCCATGTTAGCTGTAAGGTTTTCCTAGAGTCAGACCCATTCAAATCCTATAGTAATGGGTATATTATATTGTGTTTCATTCCTACTAGATCCTTCATGTGAGTTTTTAAGAGAGGTTTCACAAAGCTCATCAGTTTATCTTTTTAAGGACTTAAAATTATCTGCTACTAGGTGATAACTGTGAACTCATGGGAATAGTGACCATAGAACTTTGTGTGGGTGAGATCATGCAAAGGAAAAAGTGTACTTTAAACTTCATAAAGTACACTTTAGGCTAAACAGTGCTTTATTGCCCACAAAGAGTGCTTTATTGCCCACAAAGAGTGCTTTATTGCACTGCAAAGAGTGCTTTAATCGTACAATAAAGCACTCTTTGCGGTGCAATAAAGCACTCTTTGTAAGCAATAAAACACAGTTGCCCATGTGCTTTAGTACAGGCTAATAGCCCGTGGCTCACACCAGTATGACTAATCACCCAAGCTGGTGAAGGCTGATAGCCCTCACCGCGCTGAGTGATCAATCACCCCAGCCAATACGGATTCTTCTACTGGATTGCTTTTATAGACATACCTAAATGCTTTAATGATGGGTGGGAGAAGGTAATGTTGCTGTTACGTTTGTTAATGTAAACGGACAAGTCCTGGAGATATCACGGAAATACTTCACCATGTGACTCACAATAGAATCAATTGTGGGTAGCATGATATGCCTACTAAGCTGAGCTGTTTATCCTGGGATGGGTGCAGGGCATTGTAATATGATAATGAGTATAGCTTGTTAAGTCATGCATGGTTATAGCAAGTCAAAGTTTATAGTACTTTTCACATATACAGTCTTGTAGTGGAACTGACATCGTAAATTGTGGCTGTTTTAGAGACCATGATTTTGCAATTTGCACACATTTCAAAATCAAATTAGCTCATTTATATATAGCAAAGTTTAGGAAAGTTTCTAACAGTTAAATATAGACTACCAGCTGTAAGTCAGCCCAGCTGTATCATTGTATAATATAACAACGCACTACAGGTTTTCCAATTGATTATAATATTATTTCCCTCAATATTTAATCACTGTGTAATTGATTTGAGATGATGGAATGTGGAATGTTATCTTTATATAGACTTTGTATGGGTTATAATAATCACTGCGGGAGACATCACTCCAACATACACAACATGTTCCACTGCTATTCATACAAATCTGATATATTATGCTGACACCCAGAAGCAAACAAGGATTGCAAAACAATTTTTATACATCATGTAATGTAATTATTATGATGATAGATTGCTAGAACACACCTTAAGATGTGTGCATAGGAAGCTTAAGGCTTCATGTAGTATTTATTAGTTATACCATGGCCATGAGGGATTTGCCTGATATATATGTCCAAGCCACAGGCCCAAGGCGTGGACATATATATCAGGCAAATCCCAAGTGGCCATGGTGTAAGTAATATATACCACTCTGGTATGCTTACCTAATAGGTGAAGGAAGGCAAACCTGCATTCACCACATTTCTTTTATACAGAGGTTTGCAAGCATCAATTGTGGGTTTAAATTGTGGGCACAAAAAGAAATGATTGTGGGTTTCACTGGTTGTAGTGATACCATTTTTAAACCAAATAACCACTTTGTGGATGAATAAAGTAACCTAAGGTGCTAAAATAAACACTTAAACATATAGGTTGGGAATGTCTAAGGTATCTGTACTGTGTAGAAAAACAATCTCCACATTGCAAAAATGATTATTTAGTGATGCCTAGTAACTTAACTATGCAATGCTGACTCACTCAATTTTTTTGCTTCACAACAATGCCCCTAACTAAACTAACATGCCAAACTCAAACCCACAATGCAAAACTTTAAGCAGCTCTATATAAATGATCAAAGGGAACTGATGCTTTGTGACTGCCCAAAGGCAGTTGTAGTCAGGGCTACAATGATATTGCCCTAACCACAGGGTGCTAGATATCGCCCTGTGGTCAGGCCAATATGTGAAGTATAACCCTGTGATTTCCTTTGATCTGAGGTGTCAAAGTGCTATATACAGTATTACATAACCTACACATGCATCAGTGGGTACTGGCTATGAATATAACATTACAGCTAACCATTGTTTATTAATAAGAGTCAATAGCACTCCACTTCTTCATGTTCATATATTCCACACAAAAACAGCCAAGTTGTGAAAAAATGGTGCGGCCTTAAAAAGCCTGGGTGAAAAAAGTCATGAAATCAAAGGTGGCGGCCAAGAAATGGCTGCAATGATGTTGATGCTAATAAATTTTAACAATGGCTTTTTTAAGGCTGCACCATTTTTTCACAGCTTGGCTGTTTTTGTGTGGATTTCACTCCTTTTTGTAGCTCCAAAACCAGCCTATGGCTGACTTTGAGGTTTTTTTACTCACATTTCTTCTTTTCTCTGTAGATACAATGATGATTATTGAAGACAGACTTATAAATGTATTTCATTGCATGATTTAATTCAATATTTGATAATATTATTGTAATACTCTAATAGAGTGCACATTTTTTTTTGAGGACTTCTAATAGAACATACACAGAATGTTCTAGAACAATCTAGTACTTCTATTGATAGATCTATGAATTACAAACGTTTGATTATAAGCAGATTTCAACTAGAAATTTCATTTATAAAGCAGAAATTAAGTGAGGTGATCAGTCAAGGTAGCAGTGGTTCAGTGGTTAAGGATGCAGGTGTTAGGTATGGAGGTCCCTGGTTCGAACTCTGGTAAGTTTTTTTTCTACATTTTTTGCACACCTTTTTTACCCCGTGGTGACTGCTCTATTAGAGTATCTCGATCCCGCGATTTTACACTTGCTTAGTTTTTGCTTTATAACTTTGTCGCTGTAACTGTATTGCTATTCAAACTATCAAAAGGCACTGCTACGATGATCAGCCTATCTACACACCAATTTTCAAGTTATTTCTATACTTGGTTTATCCTGTAGCCGTGACAGAAGTTTGATCTATTTTTACGTGAATAAACGTCCATAACTCCTTGAATATTACTCAGATTTACAACAAACTTGGTACGTGAATCCATCGTTACACGTTCTTCATTTGTGCCAAAGATCGAGGCAATCGAGTTACACGTTTGCATTTTATAGCAATTTTTTCAAAGTATGCGAAAATAAATCGAAGCCCCCGTTCGGCATAAGAAGAAAAAAACAAAGAAATTAAAACGAAATTTTGGACGTCCATATCTCGCAAATGGCTGTTGCGAATTTAATCAAATTTGCTGTGTGGCGTACCCTACCTGGGGGACAGCTATAATGCAAAAATATTGTGCTTTGGAGAAGGGGCCATGGAGCTATACATGCGTGAAAAAGCTGTTTTCTTTCTTCCTGTAAATATACTCACGGTGTGGTCACCGGCTTTCTTGGCCACACGACACACTACCGTGTGTCTTGATATACAAATACAATATTACGCATGTGTCGTGGTATGCTATAGTTTACTATGAGTAATGTTCATTTCTACAGTGTCAAGAAGAATGTACTAACAATACTAGTGGCTGGAGTTCACTATTACAAACAACATTACTAGATAATAGAAGTGTGATGGTCAACTGGCAACCTAACACAACTGATGAACAATACATTGTACAGTATCGACTTAATGGCTCAGTCAATTATACCATGTCATATCCAGTGAGGACTTGTAGTACTGTATAAGTATATATGTACAATATAACAAAGCATTGCGGGAGGTGAATTACAATACTTATTTGCTATAGAATGTAGCTACTACATGTACCTGTATGTACTCTGGTATGTATGTAGATATGTATGTACAGTACAGAGCAGGTAATGTATGTATTGTATGACTTTCCTTGCTAACAAACAGAAGTATTTTAAGAAAACATTTCTATGCCTGCAAATGTTGAAATCAGTATCTAATTCTACCACACCTAGCGAGCTGTGTGATGTGTTGGCTTCCTGCTACTCTTACAAGTTCATTTCCTTGCTGCAGGTGAATGCCACTAACTACACCATCACTGAGCTATCGGCAGAATCACTTTATGAGGTGAGTGTGTGCTTGTAGTGTGTGCCAAAGATATGTAGCTATTTAACAGGTGAGGGTTTGCTTAGACGACGAGCTACTGAACTGTGGAAATTGTAAACTGTGTGTCACCACACCGACATTTGGTGAGTGATTATATGGTAGTGATTCTCTCAGGAGAAAGAAGCTATAGAGATTTGTGTGGGAGATGAGACTTGTGAAGTCACTAACATGTATAACCAAATTTTGAGGGTATTCCTTACACACTAATAGAAGGTGTATCAACATTTTATTACATAATTACTAATCATATATGTTATCCCTCACTACAGTACCAAGTCAGATAGAACAGAGTAGTGTGTCAGTGTACAGGATGGAGAGAAACTCTGAACAGTTATCAGTATTGTTTACATGGGCTGGACTAAGTCTTGAACAAGCTGGAGGAGTGTTGCTCCGTTATGTTGTCTCTATCTACATCACTCATCCAAACACTTCTAGAATAACGGTAAGTGTTTATAAGTGCAATATTTTTGTATTATTAATGTTATATTTGCAGTTCAATAACATTAATGTCAGTGCAGATGATGTCCTACTGGTGGTATCTGACTTCCCTCCTAACCAGGAGTATTCATTTACTGTAAGAGGTGTTAATAGGGCTGGTAGTGGTGAAGAATCAGAAGAGATCACATTCAATACTAATGGTGAGTATTGTAGTAACATTACAAGTGATCACATGATCCCATCATCAGCTCCACAACCACCAATGGAACTACTAGCTACATGCCCAGGTGGAGTAGTTAACATTATCAGAAATGATAACCAGTCAAATACAGAGGAGACTGATTTTGGCAATGTGTTTACTACTGATAATCGTAACTATACTGTGTATTACACTGACTGTAGTAAAGTACTTGCAACATCTTTGAGAAATCCTCAGCACACTAGAGTGAGTAATGACAATTTCTTTTAATACACTTTACTATGTGTTTGTATTATAGTTGATAGCTAACACAATGGTAGGGGAAGACAATGTGGTGGATATCACATTTAACTGGGTCACTAGACTGTTATACCTTGTTGTTAATGATAATGGAACATTCAGTATATGGAGTCTACCTATTGATAATCCAGTATTTGATGTAGTGTACACAGTTGGATCATTATCTAATGATAGTGTTGTTAGTATCACTATTGCTCCATTTACAGGGTGAGTGTGAGCATAAAAATGGAGTGTAGTTAATGGCAGAGTAAAAGCAGAGGACGTTGGACGCACTTTAAGTGCCACTAAAACAAATTACACAAAATCCCTTTTGTTGAGGAGGTCAATACATCATGATCTCAGAATAACCCACTGGATCATATCATGTTTCGTTAATAAAATACATACATGAAGGCTGGTGAAGTAGTATACACTAAACCGCAACTTATTAATTTCACCCGGAATTCAAGCGCTGATTACAAACAAAGTATATTGTCTTGAAGCTTACATGAAGCACGATCTGAATATGTAACGATCCCCAGCAATCCCCGCTGTTTTTCAGTTTTGTATTGTGACTATTGAGGATCACATGAGATACCAGATCAATGAATGTAATTAAGGGTACAGTTCACATGAATGCATCCAACCTCCTCTGGGGTAAAAGAGTTTATTCCTTCCAAACTTTTATGTTGCAATTTGTTCCCTATAGCTTGTTGTACTGGATAGAGGCTAGTGACTCATTTAGTACATTAAATCAATTGGACCTCATCAGTGAAACAGTTGCTCAGCTCTACAATTCCTACTCTGTTAAGAGAAATGTGATGTGTATGGGTGGGATAGGTGCACAACAGTTGACAGCTGCACTAACATATGATCCGATCACTGACCGTATATGGGTGTCTACTGTTACGACTGGTCATATCTGGTCATGTGATTTGACAGGATGTAACTGTACAGTAGAGGTGAATGCTACAACACTAGTAGCTGCTACCAATGGAGCTAGTGTAATGAGTGATGTTGGTATGTGTAGTTGTAGTGTAGAGGAGTAGATAGAGCTGCAGTGTTATTACAGGTCTACCAGCTAATAGTATATCACTGGATAATGTTAACATTTACTGGAGTAGTAGTAGTGGAGTGTTCTCTGTTCCCAGAGATGACACTACAACATTGTCACAGTTATCAAACACTACTACTAGTTCACTAGTCACTATTGATCCTGGACAACAACCTCTACCAGGTGAGATCTAGTAGTACAAAGTCACGTTGTTTTTAAGTTCAAGTTGAGTGCAGAGGGAACCCAAGTTCTCAGTTTGTGTGGCTACTTGTGCACCTGCCTAGTGTGCCAGTTGTCAAGTCAAGGGATCAAGTCACTGTCTGATTTGGGATTTTTTTTCATTCAACAACGTTTCAATGTCATGTTCTGACTTCCTGCTAACATACATTTGGCTTTATTGTGGGTCCTAGTGTGACAATATTATTACTAAAAGTTATTGTAAAATTCACCTGTTGTGTGCATTTTACAGAAAGAGATTGTTTATACCCACCAATCACTTCCAGTGTGCAGCCACAAGCAGAGTGTTTTAATGCTACCAATTCCACAATATTCTTGAGGTGGTTTGCTCCTAACATTTCAATGGAATGTATGGACCAGTTAGTAGCATTTCCCACTCTCAACTATGAGGTGACTTATCGAATTGGATCGATGGAAAGTAGCATGGTAAGAGCTCATTTTGCTGCCAAATGGGATATATTAGTTGTTTTTGTCTGGGGAATTATACATAATGGCACTGTTGACTCTTTACTCACAGTATCTCATATTCTCATTGTACTGTTCTCATACAGATGGAGATTACATTTGACCGAGCAGTACAACTGACTGGGTTGTATGCCTTTACTGAGTATCGAATTGAAATTAGAGCACGAAACTTGTTTACTGTAGAAGGAAGACAACAACCACAGAGTGTATCCTGTTTCACCACGATGAGAAGTACGTTAATCTGTTTGTGTGTCTGTCAATTTACTAAATTATATGTTATCCCTCACTACAGGACCAAGTCAAATAGAACAGAGTAGTGTGTCAGTGTACAAGATGGAGAGAAACTCTGAACAGTTATCAGTATTGTTTACATGGGCTGGACTAAGCCTTGAACAAACTGGAGGAGTGTTGCTCCATTATGTTGTCTCCATCTACATCACTCATCCCAGCACTGGTAGAAGAACGGTAAGTGTTTATAAGTGCAATAGTTTTGTATTGTTAAATGTTATATTTGCAGTTCGACAAGATTAATGTCAGTGCAGATGATGTCCTACTGGTGGTATCTGACTTATCTCCGAACCAGGAGTATTCATTTACTGTAAGAGGTGTTAATAGGGCTGGTAGTGGTGAAGAATCAGAAGAGATCACATTCAATACTAATGGTGAGTATTGTAGTAACATTACAAGTGATCACATGATCCCATCATCAGCTCCACAACCACCAATGGAACTACTAGCCACAGGCCCAGGTGGAGTAGTTAACATTATCAGAAATGTTAACCAGTCAAATACAGAAGAGGCTGGTTTTGGTGAAATCTTTGCAGTTAGCAACTACACTGTGTACTATGTTGAGTCTAGTACAGTGTTTGGAATGCCCTTGAGAAATCCTCAGCATGCTTTTGTAAGTTTTCTATACACAGCATAATTTTGGTAAAACATAATGTTTGGATTGAGTATTACAACAATATGCAGTAGCAATTTGCTGTCCCTCCTTCATTGACTTGTTTACTATCCACTGTAGTTGCTATCTGACATGGCAAAAAGTCTTGGAGATGTTATTGATGTTACTTATGACTGGATCACCAGGGTATTGTATATATCTGTTGCTACACTGATGGTGGAGACAGACAATAGTAGTAGAACTCTAAACTTCTGGAGACTACCAATTGATAATCCAGTGTTTGAACCAGTATATACCTCTGGAGTGTTGTTCAATGATAGTGTTATTAGTATGACTGTTGTGCCATTCAGAGGGTAAGTGTGTTATGAAGTTATGAACATAAACTCTACTTCATGTTTTCCAATAGGTATCTGTACTGGATAGAAGCTAGAGAATTTTCTAGTACACTCAATCAACTTAATCTTCTAACTGGAAATGCTACTCAACTCTACAACTCCAACTCTGTTAAGAGAAATGTGATGTGTATGGGTGGGATAGGTTCACAACAGTTGACAACTGCACTAACATATGATCCGATCATTGACCGTATATGGGTGTCTACTGTTACAGCTGGTCATATCTGGTCATGTGATCTGACAGGATGTAACTGTATAGTAGAGGTGAATGCTACAACACTAGTAGCTGCTACCAATGGAGCTAGTGTAATGAGTGATGTTGGTATGTGTAGTTGTAGTATAGAGGAGTAGATAGAGCTGCAGTGTTATTACAGGTCTACCAGCTAATAGTATATCACTGGATAATGTTAACATTTACTGGAGTAGTAGTAGTGGAGTGTTCTCTGTTCCCAGAGATGACACTACAACATTGTCACAGTTATCAAACACTACTACTAGTTCACTAGTCACTATTGATCCTGGACAACAACCTCTACCAGGTGAGATCTAGTAGTGGTATATCTTATAAGTTGTTCTTTTGTTCTGGTGCACCTATCAAAGTTTTGCCCCGCTTACCCCCTTGCAAGCAAGGAGGGGGGATTTGGCCAAATTCTAAGTCTAATTCCCCTACACTGGGGCAAATTTGTAGGTCCATTAGAATATCTCAATCCTTGTTTCAGGCATTGCCTAAACCCCCACACCTGCGGCGTAAATTTTTGTCTATTCCCCTCGTTTACCCACATCGGGGTAGGTGGGGCAAAACTGCATAATGTAAACAAAGCCATGTTGTTTGTAAGTACAAGTTGAGTGCAGCGGAAACTCAAATTCTCAGTTTGTGTGGCCTGCCTAGTGTGCCAGTTGTCAAGGGATCAAGTCACTGTCTGGTTTGGGATTTTTTGCATTCAGCAATGTTTCAATGTCATGTTCTGACTTCCTGCTAACATTTATTGTAGGTCCCTAGTGTGACAATATTGTTACTAAAATTTTGTTGTGTTGTTGTAAAATTCACCTGTTGTGCTCATTTTACAGAAAGAGATTGTTTATACCCACCAATCAGTCCCAGTGTGCAGCCAAAAGCAGAATGTTTTAATGCTACCGATTCCACAATATTCTTGAGGTGGTTTGCTCCTAACATTTTAATGGAATGTACGGACCAGTTAGTAGCATTTCCCACTCTCAACTATGAGGTGACTTATCGAATAGGATCAATGGGAAGTAGCATGGTAAGAGCTCACTTTACTGCCAAGTGGGATATATTAGTTGTTTCTGTCTGGGGCATAATGGCATTGTTGACTTTTTACTTGCAGTATCTTACTGTTTATTCTCATTGTACTGTTCTCATACAGATGGAGATGACATTTGACCGAGCAGTACAACTGACTGGTTTATATGCCTTTTCTGAGTATCGGATTCAAATTAGAGCACAAAACTCGTTCACTGTAGAAGGAAACCAACAACCACAGCGTGTATCCTGTTTCACTATGATGGGAAGTATGTTAATCTGTTTGTGTGTCTGTCAATTTACAAAGGAGAGTTGAGCTTGTTAATTAATTTTCAATTAAATTTAAATAAGGATATATTAGAAGAGTTTTGCCCTCATATGCCTCAGCTCTGATTTTAGGTTAACTATACCTAATCATACAGACTAAGTGTAGTCAAGTCTCTGTTGTCTCCTAATTTCAACTAATTCATATAATACTGCAAGCTGCTTCACAGTTATTTAGATCTAACCTGTCAAGATACAAGTAAGAACATATGTCAGTGTGTAATTGTGTTCCTTGTAGTGCCAAGTATGGTAAGGAATCTAAACGTCACTGCTCACGGCACTGAACTACTGTTTGTGACGTGGACTAGACCACTAGTTAATGGATCTGATGATGCCGTCCTATCTTATACCATTTTGGTTGATGGGCAGATCCTAGCCTTAAATAATGACAGTAATACCAGTATACCTATAACTGGCCTCTCTCCTAATACATCTTATACCATTAAGGTATGTATAACTATATAGTTATTGATTTTTAGTATAATGGACAAATTGATAAAGTTATGTACAGAGATATAAAAAAATTCTGAAGAATTTCAAAATTTACTTCCATCACTAATACAATAGTCTAATGGTACATGACTAGAAGAATACAATTCTACAGAGCTCATGTGATTTCCTGTAGGTGTTTGCCAACAACAGTCAGGCAGTTGGTGAAGCAGTACAAGTGGTAGGAACTACTTGGCCATTACCTCCAATACCGATGGTGATTGAGTCTCAGAACACCTCTATTAGGATACGTATCCCTCTCACTGACATCTATGAGCCTCTTGAGAACCTATCCCTTATTGTAAGTAACACCGAAATACTCAGTTAATAATATGCTACTGTAAAGTATGGTTGAATGCAGAGGAATTTCTGGATCCTCAGACACTTGCTTAAACAGCCAGTAATCTGGGATCAAGTCATTACCTAGTCTGGAGTGTTTTGTTGTTGTTGTTGTTGTTGTTTCCTGCTTTTTCTGTATTCAAAAAGTTTTACTGCTATTATAGGCTTTCATACAAGTCACTAATGGGACACATCAATTACTCTAATAGAACATACACTATCCACTACACACGCTAAACAATAAGGAGTTGATGATGGTTTATTGTTATTAGGTAACATCACTATTGGATGATGAAGTAGTGGTCAATGATAGTATACCAATAGAAGAACCACTACAGCCTCATATTAGGACTATCATCTCATTGACCCCCAATACTCAGTATGCCATCAGGACATATGCTAACTACATGATGACTGGATACAATGCTGATGAGTTACTGTCCATATTCAGTAACTTAACAACCACACGCACATTAGGTGGGTTGTTGACTGTAATTGTGTACAATATATCTGATATACATTCAACAGAGAAGGGTTCTAACTCTTTGCAGCTATTTGCATACTTTATCCTTCTCACCATTCCCCTAGTGGGATAGCATAATATTATAATCATGAAGATGCAAGGGTAGACATGAGTTAAGCAAAGGCTTCTACTTTCCACAAATCACAAGGCTCCAATATCTACACAGCTTAGAAGTTTGAGGGTGGTTGATTTATACATCACCACCTTGTTGTCATCCCAACCACATATCCTAGTGATAGTGGCGTGTTGTACCTACCTATCCCAGTATGGGCTCACATGCATAACCACATGATGTCAGTAGGTGTTCTCCTATATCTTGTTATCTGGTGAAGTCCATATTTATTGTTCCAATGAGTCAGTAATTGTATTGATCTATCTAGTGGAGCTCATATAACTTCAATAGTCTGTCTGCTATAGTCCTATCCTTGGAACTTTCTCAAAGATTTCTGTTTATCATGAACAGCTTAAGTGATTACGAGTCATGATTCATATCCTTATTATATATATCTTTTGTATATAGTGCACACACACACACACACACGTGTACACACACACAAACATGTAGAAAGGAATAAGTAAGGACTCTTACTTGGTATATTCTGTATAACTATTATAAAACGCATCACCTTCTCCACAGATGGTGTACCAGATGTACCAGTAGTTAGACTAGTTAACAGTAGTGTTATCATATGGAACAGACCAACTGATAACGGAGAGGAGATCACTAACTATGTGATAAGGATCATAAGGTGGGTACCAGTCTTGTTATCATGATAATGATGTGGTCCATTCAGTGATAGTGGTGTGGTCAATGTGACCAACTTGTCAGCAACTAACCTGACTGATATTGTAACATATGATATGATGTCACTAATGCTACCTACTGGACTAAGAGCTAACATTAGTGTTAGGGCCATCAACAGTATTGGATCAAGTGAATACTCTGACCCAGTACCATTCATGATACCATCTCGTAAGTCATGTAGTATTGTTGATAGGTTAAATACAATTAGCTGCAGACAAGCTAACTGAATTAGACCAGTCAGTTCATACAAGTATACCTTGTACAGAATAGGGGGCAGTGAAATCATGATTAACATACTTTAGTTCATAACTAGTACCTAGTTGTTGTGGCTTCTTTGGTGCATGCCTATTTTATAGAAGTTTAATGTTAAGATTCCGATTACTCCCTGTATTCTTAACTTTCTTACAAGTTTTGAATGGGAGAATATGCAATAAGAGTTGAGGGTAGATCTCCACCGTATTATAGAGCTGTGAGAAGTGATACAAAATGTAGTTCAGTTAGTAAAATTAATCTTCTGCTTCACTTAACTAAAGCTTTCAACAATGATTATTACCAGTTATCTACTAGAGAAGTGATTATATAACAATGAGGATTATTATTGTCATTGAATTGTGTATTGCTCTTTGCATTGAATGTGTTACGTAGCTAAGCCATTCAATCTGTGAATTGTTAGGTGAACACTTTTCCTGTCTGAGTAATTATGTGAGATCTTTTCCATTCTCCAGCTCAATCGTCGTCATCATCATCAAGGATTAGTGGTGGAGTAATGGCTGGTATTATAGCTTGTATCCTGGCGGGGATATTCCTAATAGTGCTCACCATGGTGTTGTTTAGTAAGTGTAGCTGAGGTTGGTCATGTGTCGTGAAGATGGTGTTAAAACAATCATATAAACAATCATATTTCTTATAGCTAAAGCCATTCAGTAATTTATTGGGATGGTCATAGTTGAAGTGACATTGAAATGACTTCTCATCCTTTCCTTAGTTACAGCCTATAAGTATTGCAAGATAAGAAAGCCATGTTGAATGTTCTTCGAATCTACTTACTGGATTTTGAGTTCAATAAATCTTACACATGATTTGAACAAAGATTAACTTCTATTAGTTTATGCTCTAGTATTTCTCCTGGTTACAACATGTTTACTAACACATTGAGGTCACCATACACCTGTGACACATGACCGTCACTCCCTCATTACAATGTCAAATAGTAATTTCATCACATCACTATCAACAGCTTGTTGCTGCCGCAGCAGATCAACCAAAATGGACTTCTATGATTTCCGTGTTAACTTGCCGTACAACAATGATTTACGAGTTCTCCGAATGAGTCAAATGAGAATGGCCAACAATGACTTGTACATGTATGTGACTGTATGTGTTGTGTGAGGGTGTTAGTATGTCTGTGTAGGTGTGACTACAGTGAAGAAGATCTTGAAACTCTGCGACAATTTCCCTGTGAGAAGATCACATTAGATAAGTGAGTCATCATGTTACATCACAAGGCGTCTTGTTACATGTTTGTTGTTTAGGGAGTTGGGTCGTGGAGCATTTGGTGAAGTGTGGGCTGGAACTGCTGAAGACATAATGGGACCAGGAAGTGGTACTCATCATGTTGCCCTTAAGGTACAATGAGATGAAGTGTTATAAGCTCCATTCTCAAGGTTTGCCCCTAAATTGATAAACACTCACATAACTACTCTAATAAAGCATTCAGCTGCCAACTTCATTAATTTTGTTTTTAATTTATAACTGTTGGAGATTTCCGTTAATGTGACATATATTTTTGTAGATGTTACAGAAGAATGCAGCTGAAGTGGATAAGAGAAGCTTCCTGTCTGAAGCCTTAGTAATGAGCAACTTCAGCCATCCCAACGTGTTACCAGTGCTAGGAGTATGTCTGGATAGTAATCCTTTCTTTTTAATATTGGAGTTAATGGAGGCTGGAGACTTGTTGGCCTTCCTGAGAGGAGCACGTCAGGAGAATGTTAGTAATACTGATATTCCATCAATAGTGTACAATATTGTTTTGTGATTAGGGTCCTCCATTGCTGACACTTCCTGAACTGGTCAAGATAGCATTTGATGTAGCTAATGGAGCAAGATACCTGGAGACTCAACACTTTGTACACAGGTAGTATCAACCTGTACTAGTGTTAGTATTATTGTGTTGTGGTGTAGGGATCTTGCTGCCAGAAATTGTCTAGTATCCAGTAAGGGACCAGACCGGGTGGTAAAGATCGGAGACTTTGGACTTGCCAGAGATGTCTACCAGTAAGTGTTGTATTTGTATATTGTAATAGTACAGTCAGTGTTTGTGACAAATTACTCTAATATAACAGTCATGTTGAAGTGTGATCTTGTACATGTTACAGTTCAGATTATTATCGTAAGGAAGGACAGGGATTGTTACCAGTGAGGTGGATGGCTCCTGAGTCACTACTAGATGGCAAATTTACAGTGGACAGTGACATCTGGTGAGCACCCAGCCCCACCCACACTACTAGTAGCCACTCCTCCTCTCACTTGCAGGTCTTATGGTATCGTATTATGGGAGATCACTACACTGGGTAGACAACCTTATCCAGCACGTAGTAATCAGGAAGTGTTCCAGTTTATCATAGCAGGAAGAAGATGTGATAGGCCAGATAACTGTCACCCTAAACTGTAAGTTGACTACAGAATGTATAAGTTTGAATTGAATTGTGGGTGAACAAAAGTGACAGTTTTTTCAGTTTTTTATATATATGTGCTGTGCTTGCCTTTTTAATTGCGCATAATATCATTTGGTGTTTCATGTGAGTTTTTACCAAACCAGGGTCGATAGTGTGCTTCACGCATACTTAATAACTGTGTATTTCATTCGTTTTGGAAGAGCTTAACTAAAAATGCTGTTTTGCATGCTTTAATGGTCAAAGTAATATTTTTCTTGAAACTTATGTAAGCATCCGCTGAGCCACAGTGTTGGGGTAACATGTTACTTATGTAATGCATTACATAATATTATTACTTTTGTGGTAACTAAGTAATATAACAAAATGCACTTTAAAAACATAACTCAAGTTACTTTACTTGAGTCTTAAATACAAACAATACCATTTTGTGACTCATTAAATTGTGAGGATTGGGTTGGCAGGTTCTTAATAGTGACACAGCAGTAAAATACTCTAACATAACAGTCAGTTATTCCAGTAAAGTACACATGTATACATGTCATTACAGTGTTCAGAAGTTTTTATTTGCATGATCAATTCCCCTGCCCTAATTAATATGTAACAAATAGATAGTTTACTGTTATGTATTTTGTTGTTTTGAGGTGACTTCACACTGATGTGACATTTTGCATCTGTACAACTTTACCTGTTTAAAGCAAGAGGCACAACAATATACTGGCTCTCTGCTACAAACACATTTGCTTCCTTAATCCAAAGATACTAAAACAAAACACTTCTTTTTCCACTGCATGCATAATTAGTTGGGAGATACAATCAGTAGTGATGTGTATTGACAGGATTGTAGCCCAAAGCAGAAAATGTAGTTAATTTCAACAACAGGCTACCAAGGCAAACAAACTAAACACCATAAATAACAACATTAGTGATCTCTATTAGCCATAACATGATATAATGTCACAGTGGAACCTGTTAATCAGGACACTTGAAAATGAGGACACCTGTGTACTCTGGACACTTGGAAATGGTCCCAAAGTATCCCTTATCATGTGAAGATCAGGACACTATTGGTGGTTCCTGAGGTATCCTAAATACACAGGTTTCACTATAATGCTAAAGTGGTTATGTGTAGTTGTATAATACTTCTGTATATTATTGCTAGCACTTGTTATACAACATTCATAACTTTTATGTTAGTAAAAGCTTAAAAATTAAATTAATATCTTTACAGCTGGTGGTTAATGAAGAACTGTTGGGCTCATCGTCCAGAGGATCGACCAAGGTTCCGCACAACAGTGGACACATTAACAAGACTACATGATAGACTAACAAGAGAAGGTAGTGTGATATCAGATCAGTTGTATAGTGAGGAGAGTGAAGAGGATTATGAATATGGTGATGATCAGTTCTCCACTAATATGACCAACCGGAACACTGTTAGCAATGGAAGGTAAATCATGTTACTATATTTAGACCTAAACCATAGCCTCTGTACTAGTAAGACAGCAAAAGTTAATAGGATCATATTAAATTGTGTTCCTTTTAGTACCCATGTTTCAGAAATCCTGTGTTTATCTATACTATATAGACTATTGTATCAATTACTTCTATAAATGGTTATTACTATAATTATATAGGTCTCTTCGATCATCTATCCGATCTGGAGCATCATTCATAGCAACCGGCATAGCAACACTAACAAGGAGCTCACGACTGATGAATAGTATAAGACACCGGGCCAGCCTTCGTCAGTGTGCACCAAATGGAATCATCATACAGAATAGTACTGATAACTTGCCAGAATCAGTAAGTGACACACATCAACCAGTAATACTTCATGATGTAACCTGTCTTGTGTCTCTTTGTTAATAGAAAGATCAAAATGGGTTCAGAGAAGTTGGACCATTTTAACAAGGACCACACTAATAGGGATATCCTTTTAATTTAACAGCTACAGTAACATAACTACCATAACAATGTCATTATGACTGTAAATAACTAGTCAACTATTAATTTATTGTACACTATATATAGATGTTGACATTTTAAACTACACATGTTATGAACTGTATATCAGTGAGCTGGCCATATAGTAGATGTGGGAGGATGGATGATTTCTGGGGTTACAGAAGACTCCTCTAGGAATAAATTTGACAGTAACAAGATGACAGTACTAAACTTACCTCCAAAATCGATAAAGGAAAGAACATACTGAGATAGTCTAATAGAACAGTCAATATAGCACACTAAACTACCCTAACAGAACAACTGTAAAATCTATTGTAGTTGTGACATCATGTCTCAGTAGTTTATGTAGCAACCACCTGTTTGAAAGACCAGGTCAATTACCCTCTAACTACATATTAAGAGTGATATCCATTTTAACAATGATGTGTGCAGTCCACCATATCTAAAGGCGAGTTTACAGTACAGTACTACAAACGTTATATTTGTGACCAAAGGTTGAAGTTATACTGGCAATGTATTTGTGCATGGAGAAATTTGGAAGGTTTTTTAATTAGTAAAAAAATTCACCCATTTACCAACCTTTTTCTGGTGTCAATGCACAAAAACATATAGCATTTTGAATGTGGCAAAGGAGGATGGTTCGCACAATACAGAAGTAAACACTCGACAGAGGTCAAAAAGGTTGCTCCAATTCTCTATCACTATTTAGCACCTTCCTTGAAGCCAGCTTCTCTACTGCTTTATTAGGTGGTTGTGTTATGGGCCTATCAACTAATCCCCGTAAACTGAATACTTCATCATCTCTTTCTCACACTACACGCACGCACACACACTTTCTACTAGCTTTACACTACTGGAGGAAAAAGAAATGGTTCAACACAAAGAAGGATGAAGGCAAGTCCATAACATGCACGTAGCCACGCACACTACACACACAAAAGCAAAGCCTTCAGCTGCCATGCTAGCATGGTCACGCCTACCCAGTAAACCAGACCCAAGCACTACTCAGGTACTGGCCCAAGGAGTAAGTGCAGGCAAATCCTTCTGGGGCAAGACTAGTAACCCGCAGGAGGCTGTACCACTGTTACAGCTGGGTGGGCAGGCCACCAGGTCCCCAGCTGGGTAGACTGGAGTTATGTGAGTAAAGTTTCTTGTACAATGCAACAAGAGAGAATAAACGTCTTAATGATTAAGACAAAATATACATTACAAGCATACAGAGGCCTAGACACAGGGGTACCATGTGCTGATGGATCAGTACAGGAGCCCTGGCAAGACTTACATTAACTAAAGGTAAATTAAATTACAATACACAAAAAAAAAAAAAACTATATCTACATATATGTAATACTTAAAGTTTACCTAAGGTGGTCTAAAAGATCCCAGCCCGGGGAGGCTCCACCAATTTGGCGTAATTGAGTGATTACCAGGCCAAAGCTCTAGCCCTTGGCTATGCTACCTCACAACATAGAGCCTACAGCAGCCATGTGAGACACAGCTATTGCTTCCCAGCAAACCAGCGCAGGAATACCTGTGTACCACTCAGGCACTTGAGCCTTGTGCAGGCAAATCCTCCTGAGGCAGGGTTAGGGCTGAGCAATTGTGATATTTTGCTACTTTCATGATTGTAGGATGCAAAATATCATGATTATGACAACTATCATGATGTTATAACTAAGCATTGTGTATGTACAACTTTGCTTCTTACATGGTGAAATTAAATTGTGTCGACACAATTAAGGCCCTAGGCAGTTACAGTTTAATACAAACAGTATAATGAATATTGAATTGAATAATAGTATTAAGACACACAGTAGTGTGCCAAGCGGCCAAGAAAGTCAGCACACCACACCGTGAGTATATTGACAGGAAGAAAGAAAACAGCTTTTTCATGCGTGTATAGCTCCATGGCCCCTACTCCAAAGCACACCATTTTTGCATTATAGCTGTCTACCAGGTAGGGTATGCCACGCAGCAAATTTGATTAAATTCGCAACAGACATTTGCAAGAGATATGGGCATTCAAAGTTTCGTTCTTATGCTGTATGGGGGCTACGGGGGCTTCAATTTCTTTTCACACTTTGCAAAAATTGCTATAAAACGCAAATGTGTACCTCGATTGCCTCGATCTTTGGCACAAATGAAGAGCTTGTAACGGTGGATTCACGTACCAAATTTGCTGTGAATCTGAGGAATACCCAAGAACGTTAATTCACATTAAAAAAAAAGATCAAACTTCTGTCACGGCTACAGGGTAAACCAATATATAATGTTTTAGAACAATCTAGTACTTCCATTGGTAGATCTATGAAATTACAAACGTTTGATCATAAGCAGATTTCAACTAGAAATTTCATTTATAAAGCAGAAATTAAGTGAAGTGATCAGCCAAGGTAGCAGTGGTTAAGGATTAAGGATGCAGGTGGTATGGAGGTCCCTGGTTCAAACTCTGGTAAATTTTTTTCGACAGTTTTGTACACCTTTTTTGACTGCTCTATTAGAGTATCTCAATCCCACGGTTTTACATTTGTTTGATTTTTGATTTATAACTTTGTTGCTGTAACTCTATTGCTATTCAAATCATCAAAAGGCACTGCTACGATGATCAGCCTATCTACACACCAATCTTCAAGTTATTCCCATACTATGCTCTATTAGAAGTCCTCAAAAAATTGTGCACTCTATTAGAGTATTACAATAATATTGTCAAATATTGAGTTAAATCATGCAATGAAATACATTTATAAGTCTGTCTTCAATAATCATCATTGTGTCTGCGTAGAAAAAAAGAAATGTGAGTAAAAATAAACCTCAAAGTCAGCCATAGGCTGGTTTTGGGGCCTTCTCAAGTACAAAAAGAAGTGAAATCCACACAAAAACAGCCTAGCTGTGAAAAAATGGTGCGGTCTAAAAAAGCCTGGGTGAAAAAAAGTTGTGAAATTCGGCCAAGAAATGGCTGCAATTCACCCAGGCTTTTTTAGGCTGCACCATTTTTTCACAGCTTGGCCGTTTTTGTGTGGATATACTGTACTCTTAGAATTCAACGGTTTCTAGCAGGTAAACTTCAAACTATGTAGTAAGATTTATTCACACTATGAACTGTATCAGTCTTGTTCCAGATTGATTCTTCCACAACAGTATGTGCCACCATTTGAATTAATTTGCATGTGATGTCACAACATCATGATTATTTATTATACATATCAACATCACGATGTTCAGAGACAATCACAATTAATCCTATAATTGATATAATCTCCCAGCCCTAGCTAGAGGGCTAGTAACCCACAGGAAGACTGTCCAGGAGAGAGGTTGCGAAACCCAAAGTTCCACAATACCACTAAGCGAGACAGGGACAGTCGGGCATTTACTTCTCCAGTATACACCAGGTACCCATTGATGTTATAGCTGGGTGAGCTGCTATCCCAGTTGACACCACACCAACAGGTCCCCAACATACAGCTGGGTATACTGGAACAATGTGAGTCAAGTTTCTTGCTCAAGGATACAACAATAATACCAATATGGCGTAACCTAGCATCGAACCGAGAAACCTCCGATTACAAAGCAAGTGCTCTAGCCACTTAACTATACTGCTTCACATACAACACACACACAAACATGCAGACAAACACATGCACGCACGCACACACAATGGATAATAGGATACATACAACAGAGCTCCTTCAAACCATTTCCAGTTCTGGATCACAAGGTGGCACACAATATGACTAGTTGAAATTGGAATAGAAACAGTACTGGAATTCATTATTCCAAACACATGTTCTAGCACAGACCTAATTAAATTTTCTGTTAACCAAAGAAAATATTTTGTCGAAAACACATAATCTTTTCTTGTAAATGTATTATTTCATACAGAGAATTATGGACTTCACAATAATATGTTGTCTGTTGTTATGGATACCACGTTGTCAATACCATGTTCACTTCACAAGTGCTTTCATTGTATCTATACCACTTCAAAGATTCCATTTTTCAGATTCGGTGTCATTCCTTTAAAATAGTGGCCTCTAATATTTTAAAGCATTTGATTGTTTAGCAAGGAGATGTCCATCCGAAATTCATAGCGATTAGACAAATCATTTTACTTACCATCAGTAAGAAACAATTTTGTGGTTATATAAACACAAATGAAAGAATACCACATACTTCTCTACATACAGTACTGTATTGACTACACACCCCTTTATACTCTACGCTTTGTCATATGGAACAATGATTATATGAACTATACATAACACAGCCACCTAAATTATGTACATACGTAGAAATTTTAATAAGCAAGTGAATTTAGCTGTCACTTGTCAACCTACAAAAAATAAAAAATTCACTAATATAATCAGACATTTGAATGAAAACATTTTGAAAGGAGTACTACAAATAAGCTATAAAGTTTCAATAACTTGTCTTGTTGTTGAATATTTTTGAGAGCTCAACTCAAGAATTTTCATCATACATTTTCCATAGGGAAACCATAAATACATAGTCAACTGTTACCGAGCCTTTTCAAACTTGTAATGGAGCCCGAACCGTACATGTCTGTTCTTGACACCTTCACTGATCATCTAGTTGGATGAAATGTTATTTCTCTTGAGAAAAATCCACTTTTCTTTTTTAGCTGTTTTCACAGGACCCAGCTCAACCTGTGTGTAGTGTAGAATGTGGAAATCAAGTGATCTTGACAATGTTGACATACCTAATGCAACATCATGGCTTATATTGAGGTCTGATCTGAAGCCACAGACAAGTGTCAATTGTAAGATCACACTATGATACAACTGAATTATATCACTCTAATGATTTTAACTTCTGTAATTACACTGGCTTCTGTTTGCTGATTATGCTGTTTGTATTTTTAACACTTTCCTATTTCAAACAAAACTTCCTGTCATCTTTATGGTCCAGGATACAGTGTGTACAACAGAGGGAGTTAAATAAAACACTATCATACCTGTTGACAAAAACCACAAAAGTTATAATACAGTAGATGAAGATATTCACTTTAATATCTTGAACAAATCAAAAGGTTGACCAGTTAACACTGTTTTAGTCAACTTCTCTTTCATGTTGTTATGGTAGCCATCCCCAACACACCCTTTGGAAGTGTGGTTTCTCTGTGACAAATTAACATTATACATGTAAAATGAGGTCACAGTATCCACAACAACTATTAAATTTTTGTGTGTAAGGTCACAAATTTTTGGTCCAGTGGTTCCCATAAACACTTGAGAATTTCTCATTATACATTATACACTTTTTGGTTATATTGACACTATTGGAATCAAATATTATTGCAGAAATAAAGATATTGTCCTTGTTCAATAGGAGGTAAAATGTGCATGGAGCCAAACCTGTTGGGACCAAAACGTCCTTATTTGATCTCTATATTGAGGGGATACATTATTAGCAGCACCCAGACTACCCTGGTGAATATTTTAGTACAAGTCTCAGCATATCTTTTATAATGCAGTCCTGCAAGAAAGTGACATTTGCCAGCACAACCAGTGACCTGGTAAACACAGAAAGTATGATAACGTACATGAAGTGATGTAAGCAAGACATGTTATTAATTGTATGAACGCATAAAAAATCATGTAACACTATCCAAGCAAATGATTTGAAATTTAAACATCTTATTTTTGTAAACGACCATTCAAAGGTTTGTACAACTTACACCCATACACAAAACAATTATTGATATTTCATTAGGAACCAACAAAGTACACAATTTATTTGTGAAAGTTTGTGGCAATGTGAAAGATATGGATATACCTGTATGTAGGTAGTATCCTGCCAGAATAATATATCAAAGCACAGAGAATATTATTGTAATACATCATTCTCTGTACCACAAGGACAACTATGCAAACACAACGTATAAAGCATACGTTGTGAAATAGTGAACGCACTACAGACATGGGGTGTACTTGTACTTAAGTGATCAAGGTGTCATGTACTAAGGGATACTTTGGGACCGGTGCCATAGTAAAAATGTCATTTTTCGAGGGTCACAATCGTCAAATGCTATTAAAAGTTCTATCACTATAACCACTCTGAGAAGATATGTTTGTCCTACAAAAGCTATATGTGACTCTAAGCAAAGGGAAGGAATATGAAAAGCAGCATGTGATTAAAACTATAGGCCTCACAAAAGAACAGATTGTAATATAGCCTACAGGTTAGTCAGAAGTGTTCAGGTCTCTCTTTAAGCTTCACCCAGTCCATTCAGGCTAGTGAACGGTACAAAACAAAGATAACCAATTGCAGAGTGATGCAGTGGTTGTGTGCACGACACCACACACATGTAATTTAATAGTTGAAATGTAACTCGTTCGTATTTGTTTCAGGCTGTTTTCTATGATGCATTTCTACACATGTTTTTGATTTTCATTTTAGAGACTGACAATGACCACTTGATGTTGTGATAGATACTTAACCTGCTATACAGCAATAAGGCCCCTATTTGGTGATTATTAGTTTCTCATCCACCGCCCGTATCCTTCTTGGGCGGCTACCACATGGTAAGCCATTTCTGTGCATGCTCAGAAGAACACGTGATACCAAACCGTCACAGTTTGTATTGAAAGACAACGGAGTTTTTTTAAACACTACAGTGCACTATACATCACCAGAAGAACTGTTGTTTTCTTGGCAAATTACTGCCGTGAATTCTATTTTCGACAGTTTTTCAAAGTTCAACTGAAATCCCGCTATGATGAAGTCGATAGAGCACGATTGCAACTAAAAACCAATGTTAATTAGTGGGAGGAAAATAAAGAAAATTTGGACATTAGTGTATTAATATTATAATGGCCTAATGGTAATGCCCTCCCGCCTGCATCATAGTAATTAGAAAAGACTGGATATGAGAAACTAATAATTATTATTATTATTTATTACAGGTAATTTATAAGGCTAAACAGCCTGTTACACCTGATCAACAGGTAAAAAAGTACAAGTAGACTAATTACATACATTTATACATAGTGTTAGATGAATATTGGTCAATCTATTTCTTAAAATCATCACCAAATAGGGGCCTAACATACAGTTTGCAACACGTCTACCATGGACTTGTCAATGTCAACAAGTAGCTGTGCAGGTCTTAACATTCCTGGCAAGTGGCCAGGCCGAGGGCCAGGCCATTTCTCTTTAGGCACATCGACAAATCGGACCATTTATTGTTTTTAACAAAAAAACAAAACAAAACTGACCATTGGTTACATGTATCGCCTTATAAATTAGTACAAACCACTCATCCTAACCTTTTCCTTTTTAGGATCGGGCGCCGCGAGACTAAACCTTTTCTAGATCCCCCTTTCAGATGAATCATATTTTGTTCTTGCTCCAGACTAGAACTATGGATCCACGAGCTGTCTTTTCTTTCTCTTCTTTTTTATTTTCTTTTTTCCCAGATTTCATCATAGATAATATAATAATCTACGTATATTATCTATGATTCCATCGAGTACGCGCGCTTCATTTGCATAGGCGCTTACTGACAAAGAAATGGAGGCAAATTCAGTCACGTGAGCGGGCAGAACTTTTAGTTTCTAATTTTTTAACGGCGGTTTGTATCAAAGACGAAGCTGCCGGTGATGTTCGCTGATAAAACAGCGTCGCTGTTCTACCTGCTATCCTTCATATCATTACTGTACAGCATCGCGAGCGGACAAGAACTGGTAAGGGATGTCGCTAATTACGGCTTGTTAAGTGTAGCCGATTCATCACATGTATTAGGTTTTCAGTCCAAATTAGTAACCAGACATTTCGTTACTGGATATATAGAACCCGTTAGTATCTAGCTAACTTACAAGGGACATTGTTTGCTTATTGTTTCACAAATTGTCATGTAGTGTAGTGTAATGATGAAAGGAATGTGAATTGACTATGTAGTGGGAGTGAGGGTGTGTTATGATAACCCATCTAGAAGGATAGCTGTATCCTCCGCTAGTTTGTAGTAGTAGTACTAAGTTGTATAATGTTGTTTACCTCATTGGTTGTTGTTTAGTATTGTTGACCAACTGTGATTATGCCAGCACCAACAATGTATTTTAATAATAATAATAATGACTTGTAATAGTGAACTGTTGTGTGGTGTGTACAAGTTTAATAAAGTGTGTATTGTCTTCTGTACACCTGATATGTGTGTAGGTGCTGTGATGGCATAGAATGCTATTAGCCATACGAATGTTTCAACCTAATATGGCCATAATTAATCCTTTATGTCATCTACCAGATCAGCCTAACTACTATCCTGTTAAGTGTCTGATGGCAAGGATTAGTAGGGGTGTTTATATGTGAGGTATGCTTGTCCCATCAAACTATTAAAATATTTTGAAAGTCTACTCTTTCTGAAGCCATTTATGTTAATGGCTAGAAGCATGTGGAACAATAAGATGTATAGAATGAGCAAATTTGGCTCAAAGCCTAAATTACTAATGATAAACTGTAGATTGGTCTACTATTGTATTCATAGAGACCTCAGATGACATACACAGACTATCTGGCCTCTTGTGTATATCATAGATCAAATGGTCATATTGGTTATGTCTGAATAGTATCTTGTAGTGTTATGTGCGTAGTCTGCTTGAGAGATGTGTGTGCGTAAACTCTATAATACTGAATGTTGTGTGGACTAAACACTTTAAAACAAGGGCTTTATAGTAGATAGCGGAAGTATCAGGTGACTCATAGTTTTCAGGGAACTTCTCAGAAAATAGCACTGAATTATAAGGACTAAAAAAATGTGCATAATAAGGACAAAGAATTTGGTCCCAACACATACAGCTTCATGCATTACTACCTCTGAAAGAAGACAGCCTCTTTATTGTAGAATTCTTGGTTGTGAAGCATCTGAATGGTGAGGTTGTTGGTCATGTGTCTGTTCATATTCACATGATATAGTCAAACATGGTACTGGTGTTTTGGTATTGGTATTGCAAACCCTTTTCATTGTGCTCAAGGTATTATATGGCTTGCATAGGAAAGTCATGTATTGTGTTGGGGTGGCTGAAAGAAGAGTGTTTGGGTTAAAATAACTATGAAATCTCAAGATGTTTAATGAGTCATGTGTGGTGGTAATATTCCCCAAATAGCTTAGCTGTTAACATCCAGGACTAGTGATTGCCTATCTTGTGCAACGAATGGTGTGTGTGTGTGTGTGTGGGGGGGGGACAAGCCCAACAGGCTTTGATAGAAAAGTGAGTTTGTTCTTTACAATGGTGTGAAAAAAGCCATAATGTAGAAGTTAGACTTCTAAAACAATTGTACTCAGTGAATAGGTAGAACAACCCATTTCTTTTAGAATATATTTCTAAGGCCTTGTGTAGTTGTGGTTGTAACCATTATGGCTGGGACAAATAGTGAAATTTACCTTCAAACATTCGCTAATAAAATGTTCGAACATTTGAAGCTTTGATGTTAGCTTTCAAGTTACAGATTTCTTACATTTATGCACATCCTTCTTAAGTTTTATCTTTTAATCCTATTTAATAAGTTTATAAGCATTTGGGAAATGCACAACAGCGATACTGAATAACACAATCGATTGCAAACGGGCACTGCAATCATGCACAGGCAAACACCAACTAATGGCTAAAAGGATGTTTTCTGTACATTATCTATCACTTTATAAGGTATTTTAAGGCTACAAATACAGTAGCAAGCTAAACTGCGATGGTTTAAAAGTGGGCGTGGCACACAAAGAACAATCATGAAGAGACGAACATCTATCGTACTAGATGAATAAGCAGCTGCAATAAAGTTAACAATGTTTATTTGCAATTCTTTCATAGGCTATGAGTGCATTACAAATCTTTGAAGGGTAGTTTTAAAGTTTACTTAACCTTCGAACCCACGAAACATTCAAAGCATCATCCCAGCCCTAGTAACCATGTGAGCTACACCTTCTCTGGATCCTACTACACTGGACCACTCTGAATGAGGACATTCTACATTTATTCTCTCTATAAAGGGGACAGCTTGTCTGGCCCCCTATACAATCTTCTGTAAACGATAATAATGATGGTACGATTTCATGCTAATTGGCTGGTCACAAAGTCCGTGTTGTAAAATGGTTTGGAACCTGTTAATGTGACACTTGAGGACACTGACATAATCTACGGCACTTAGTTAAGGTCCCAAAATATCCCTTAGTACATATTGCACAAACTGAGGACACTATTGGTTGGTCCCAAGGTGTACTGGAACCTGTGGACACCTACATGACACTTATAAACCCTTTCAATGCTTTTTTTCCCCGATCATCTATATAAACATGTAACTTCTTGTAAAAATAATATTATGTATAGACAGGTTCCCACTATAGCACAGGCATGGTCCCATTATATTAATGTGACAGGTCAGTGTTGTTGATAGTTTAAATGATGGGGCTGAATTCGACCATGACTAATATAGATAGGTGTCCATGTAGCACAAAGGCTTCTCCACAGATCATGACAGGAAGTCACATATCAGTGCCATGTGATACTATAAATAGCTGATATAAGCATTTAGTCATACTTGGAAATGATTTAAAGTTCAATAAACTCGGTGTAGCACAACATAACAACAGTGAAACTATTTTGATTTTGGTTACCGGATATTCTCTATAATGATAAACCATCGTAAATGTTTCCCCCAGTTATCTGTGTATCTAGGCATTTGGATACATATCATACAGTACAATAGTACTGTATAGTAGGGACCACAAAGGTGTGGGCGTGGCCCATGAAAAACATCACCCAAAAACCAGCCTCCTTTCCAGACGACAATGAGGCAGTATTGGTGAGGTAAACTAAGCCCAAGTAAACCTTCAGATCGACCCAAAATGCTTTCAACAAGGTACTATGGAATTTTAATAAAATCAATTAACGGAATTTTCTAGTGACTGACTGACTGATACCTTCAGACAAGTGTAACTTGATAGCGGCTAAGGCTGTGGGCTTGATTTTTTTGCTGTTCAACATCGCTTTGGCCTGAGAGGTGCCTTTTGGCATACTGCAGTACGTACAATGCATTCTTCATGGACTTACCAGTGTCCTCCTTTGTGTCCCATTCATCTTTGCTGACAGTGAAAAGTGTTGATGTGGCGGTAGCAAATGATGACTTCCCTTCGTAACAGAAATCATCCGTATTTTTCATAGTAGCTACTTTGATTGCAGAGGTGCTTTTCAAACAGTTCTTGATTCGTAATGCTGTGTAACGGGTTGAACATAACTGACAATGAAGCATAATGGATACTTCACTTTTCAGACGATAATTGATAGTTGGGGCATGTGACACTATTTCTTTTGATGTGGTATGCATGAGTTCACCTGTCATAATAAAAAAAATTGGAATTTTCAACTACCATAGCACATCACTAAAAAGTACTGAAACAAGTTGGAGTAGTGCACGATATTATATCACAGTAAAACAATGAGAAGTGTTATATCCCTACTGTGGAGCACGGTAGGGATATAACACTTCTTACTGTGATATAATATCATGCACTACTCCAGCTTGTTTCAGTACATTTTAGTGATGTGCTATGGTCCCTACTCTAGTTGAAAATTCCAATTTTTTTACGTGCTTGTATGTACTAGATGAATAAAAAATTGGAAATTTTAAAATGGGAATAGGGATCACTGAAAAAAGCCACAAAACAAGAAGGGATCGCTGGGGTGGTAATGTAAACCACAAATCCCTATTTTGACTCTCTGTCATAAATTTATAGTTAAATGCTCTGTCATTTTGAAGTGAGTCAAAATAGGGATTTGTGGTTTACATTACCACCCCAGCGATCCCTTATTATTTTGTGGCTTTTTTTTCAGCGATCCCTATTCCCATTTTAAAATTTCCAATTTTTTATTCATCTAGTTTATGTACTTTTTATTAATCCAGTAATGGATTATGAAGAAGACTGTTGTGAATAGTGTAATTTTGCGTTCTGCATAGTAACACCGTCAACATTTCGGTACAAACATGAAACTGATTAAATTGCAATGTGCATACAGACTGAGAGTCTCCTAATATGAGCTACAGTTTACATTACTGGTGCCTTTAATAGCTGTCAAATTCAGTGCAAGGATTGTTGTTATACACTTAACTGCATTATACATCAGGGTGAATTCCCTTCACAGAGGATAACGTCCAGACACCAGACACCCGACAAAATCTGGTCAAATTGCATAGATGTCTGACCATAATGCAATTTGTCCGGACACTGTGTCCCATCAAAGCACAAGGAAGGAGCCTAAGGGCTGAGCTGGCATGCTATCAACAATAACAGTCACTTGGTTGCCAGGAGATAGTATACATTCTTACACCCCAAGGGAGTGACCACAAATGTACCAATGCCAACCCTCTAGTGTACTGTAACCACATAACAACTGCAGTAAGGCATGTGACATCTTAACACTATAATGTTCATTTGCTATGCTATAGTGGACATGTTGGGCATTCATCTTCCACATGTCCAGTCAATTTTGGAAATTGTCCGGCCAATTTTGGTTTGCCAGGACATTGTGGCAGGACAACAGAGAAGTCTTATCATAAGCCCTGCCTTCAGACTGGAAAAGGGAATATGTAACACCAGTATACAAGAAAGGCCCGTGTACTAATCCACCAAACTATAGACCTATATCATTGACTAATATTTGCTGCAAGTTTTTGGAACATGTCATTTCCTCAGCAATATCTTCTCGCACTATTGACTACAATATCATGCACAAATTAACATGGATTTCTTTGATTGATAATGAAGACTGTGGTGAATAGTGTAATTTTGCATTCTGCATAGTAACGCCGTTAATGTTTCAGTGCACACATGAAACTGATCAAATTGCAATGTGCATACAGACTGAGAGTCTCCCAATTTGAGCTACAATTTACATTACTGGTGCCTTTAAATAGCTGTGAAATTCAGTGCAAGGATTGTTGTTATACACTTGACTGCATTATTAGAGTATTTAAGTGACTGCTCTATTAGAGTATTTAATCTGGACAACCCGCCCACGTACAATAATCACGGAGTGAAAAAACCACCTTGCAACAAAGTCATCCGCCCAGATTAAGCTTCCTGGTCTATACTGAGTTTAATAAAGACGGATTCTATTAGCCACAAGTAGCACACACCAAAAAACCCAACTTTGAGTGTGGTCTTGTATGGCTTCTCTAGTGCAATGGCATTTTGGCAAGAAGAAACGGCCCGGTTTGGGCTGTTTCCATCCGAAAACGAAATCAAAAATAGGTCATGGACACGCATAATGATCCATTCAGCAAGCCTTGCTACTTTTTATTAGTGTTCCACCGATAATCGGATCGGTATCGTATCGGAGCCGATATTGAGCTTTTAATATCGATTGGTATCGGTTACTAGGTACTCCGATACCGATCAATGACTACTAGCGCCAATCGTCATCACCATAACTATCATCATAAATGCTATGCTAGCAAAACGTGAGGTACAACAAACTGGAAATAGTGTTGAGCATTATTCTAGCATAAAAGGTGCTGGAATTGCTTTGTTAAACATTGAGCAACTGCTACTTACTATGTTTGCATGAAAAAGATCGAAATACTCTAATAGAACAGTCACTGCACAATAAATATTCTAATAGTGCAGTCACACATAGCTAACTTGAGAGGCGTGCGAAGTGTATGGCAATTATCGGTATCGGTGAGAATTTACTGCTAGGTATCGGTATCGGATCAGTAGGTATTTTTCTGTATCGGTGGAACCCTACTTTTTATCCCAGGATTCTCCCTGTAAACTTCGCTATGCCTGTGAAAGAATAATAATAATATGAACAAACAGGCAGATTTCAGTTTTGTCTGAAATACACATACTGTTTCCTTTTCACTTGATACTTACTAGTGGACCTATACTCATTGCAAAGAACCACCAGAGGGTTGTTTTGAGTTGAAGGATGCTTTTCAAGGTGGTTTTTAGGTGTGCGTTCTATTAGGATTTTTGCAACAAAAAAACATGGGCGATCCCTATTATGAACCCACTATCATAGTTCATGATATGTGACTGGACAGACATAACCGCGCATTTTTCAAATTCCCTAAATATGTATAATCTAATTAGCCAAGTGTATTCCCCTGGCAAAGTTTCAGAGTTACAGCCCTACAAAGTAGCAACAACAGAAAATTGATTTGTACAGCAAGTATAGGGAAAATTAATTACAGGTGCTTACAAAAACGGTAATAACTTACAAAGTTAGTGACATACGGAGTTGAAGTTTGCACCATCCTGTTCACTATGAGTAAGGGAATCAATTGCTGGGTAAGTTTTTCTTGTATCACTTATATATGTATATGCAAAGACGAATGCAATGCAGTGAAGAGAGATTGATAGGAGTACTGTTGCTTTGACCGGACATAAACAAACGCCCATAACTTACGTACCCTTCTGTATACTGCAACAAAACGAAGACTTTCGAACTCCTCTTGAGTAGGAGAATAAGATGATATCCAGGGTTTTATTGTTAGACCATTTCTTCACTAAGAACAAAAAATTGTGGAATTTTTAAATAAAATATTTTATCCGTTGCAATCAATTCTTTATACTGTAAAGTTTAGGGTTGCACAATCATGTGCAGATCTGGTCACATGTATCTATAATGCTGAAAAGTTGTCTGTCCATCATGCCACTTGCTCACCAGTTCCAACATGTTTCGTGGTCAACACATAGCACTCATCAGCTGGCCACTTTACAATTGTTTCTCTCTTATCATACCTATTTTGTGCATAAGCTCAACTTTTAGCTCATAGTTGGCATCCAAAACACATATTACTGTAGGATATTAAATGCCCATTTCTGCTTAACCAGTACTCCCAAGGCACCATGGAGGTATTGTGAAGCTGGTTTCTGGTACATAAATATTTTTGTGGAAAGGTACAAGCTACCATACTGTATGATACACATTGATCAAGTGTATATTTATTATTATATAGCTTTTGGTATGAATTATAATCCAGCTGTGCAGGTGACAATTATGTCAATAGTTTTTCAAAATATTAAACTACATTCAAGTAATGAATATTCATATTATTTTCAGTCATAGGTGTCAGAAGCATGTTTACAATTTTACGAAATTGCAAAAGTTTTTATTTGTGCTGTTTGTATTGTTCACATATAAGATGGAATATCTGTGAAAGTTGATTTTGCATCCGACTTGTTTTCTAACATGAACATTTATAGTTTATGGTGTATACCGCATGCAGCCCACAAACGTAAAAGCTGGGGCAAAGATTTAGAAGTTAAATTCACTAGTTAAGAACTGAATTTATAGGTCAATGTTTATGTAGTGGTTTATACATGATGTGTTTGTGTTTTTGTTTTTGTTGTTTAGTGCACTAACCTTTGTCCCACGGTAAGAGTTCGTAGTTTTGTTGGAGTCAGTACAGTGGAGTTAAACTGGGAGCCTTTTGACCCACCCAATGGTAATCAATATATAGTTGAGTATCGATTAAGGAACTCTGGAGATTATATTGATGGTGGAACTGTAAGTGATTGAGTATATAGTAATTTTTATGATAGAATCAAAGCTTTATTTTATAATCCTTTTAAATCAATGTCACAATGTTTCAAGTTGACTGGTTTAGGCAGGTAACCTCATTACACAGTGACCTTATTAAACAGGTAGCAGCTGGTCACTTTTGACACATTTGGATGTTGGCTGGCGTAAACTGTTAAATAGTGACCTCATTATTCTATACTCACTAAAGCATTCTCCTATCTACCTACCGATGTTTTCTATACTTCATACAGACAAATGGTGCTGGCAACAGTACTGATGCTATCTTTTACAATCTCACTGGATTGGCATCAAACACTGACTATGATGTGAGTCTATGCTTGTCTAGTGTGTATGTGTGTGAATGATATATTCAGTGTTAAAAATAGCATCAAGCCATTGGTCCAACTTGTGGCCAAATTATTCTGGTTGACAGCAATTTTGATGGAAAAGCCATTAATGTAATTTATTAAATTCAAAAAATTGCCTACAAATGTCTGATCCGCAACAGGTAACAATTCCTGTATGCTAAATTTTGATGTTAGTATTTTTTGTGGATGAGGATTTTTGCTGTTTTTGAGAATTGCTTGTTTTCCATGAACTACTATATGTTCATATTAAAGCCAGGCTCAAATACACGTCAAGTACTTCAGCCTAAGCTATAAAGTACACCTAGATTCATTTAATTGCTGGGGTGCTAAAATAGTCTATAATCATACAGTACGACAGTACTGTATAGTAGGGACCACAAAGAAGTAGGCGTGGCCCACAAAATAACATCACCCAAAAATCAGCCTCAATTTTCCCTGACAATGATGAGGTAGTATTGGTTAGGTAAAACTAAACCCAAACAAGCTTTCAGATCTACCCGAAACACTTTCAACAAGTTGCTACAGAATTTTTAAAATGTGACCGGTTCTGCAAAAACAGGTACATATTTTTATTTTTCAAATTCCTGTTTATTAAATATTTATAATCTACTTAGCCACCACTGGCCAAGTTTCAGCTTTATAAGCCAATAACTTTGGGAGTTACAGCCCTACAAAGTAGCAACAACAGAAAAATCGATATGTACAGCAAGTAACAGGAAATAAATTACAGGTGCTTACAAAAAAAGTTGTAACTTACCAACAGATTGAGGTATGGAGCTAAAATTTTCACCATCGTGTTCACCACGAACAGGGGAATTAATTACTGGGTAAGTTTTTCCTTTACTCACCCTTGTTCACTGCATACAAAGGCGAAATTCGTGAAGAAATATTGATCACGTACAATCGCCTCGACATGACTTCAACAAATGCTCGTAACTTACATATTCTTGGGTCTGCTGCAATGAAACAAAGATTTTCCAACTCCTCTTGAGCAGGCGAATACGATGATATCCAGGGTTTTATTGTTAGTCCCTTCCTTCACTAAGAAAGGGGTTAAAAAATTTATGGAATTTTTTCAATAATATGCAAGTATTTCACCCAATGTATTCAATGCTTTATACTATAAATTTAGGCTTATGCGATTATGTCCCTTTTTTGCAGATCCAGTCACATTTAACAGAATTTTCTACTGACTGCTTGACTGCCTGATGCCTTCAGACAAGCGTAACTCGATAATGGCTAAGGCTACAGGCTTGATTTTTCACTGTTCGACGTCGCTTTGGCCTGAGAGGTGCCTTTTGGCATACCGCAGTACGCACAATGTATTCTTCATGGACTTACCAGTGTCCTCCTTTTTGTCCCATTCATCTTTGCTGACAGCGAAAAGCGTCGATTTGGCGATAGCACGTGATGGCTTCCCTTCATAATGGAAATCGTCTGTATTTTTCCGAGTAGCTATTTTGTTTGCAGAGGTGCTTTTAAACAGTTCTCGATTCGTACTGTGTAACAGGTTGAACATAGCTGACAACTAGTGCTGAGTGATAGTAGAAAATTCACTATCACGATAGATATTGGAGTAGTATTCACGATACGAAACTATCACAATAATTAATGATCTTCAGTCAAGTTCCAAGTATATTCAATGCATGTTAAGCACAAGTAACACCATCATTGATTAATATTTGCTTGGCTTTCTTGTAAGTGCATCAATTAGGTAATTAATTGTGTGGGCGGCCGATATTTCTACAATTTTTGTTACAGCCTTGTAGCCAAACTTTTCCATGATAAAGCAAGCCAAGTAGTTATAAAACAGTCAAGCAGCGTTTTTAGTGGAATTCTAGACCTTTCACGAAGTGATCAACTAATTGCGTGGGCGGCTGATAGATATACACAACTTGTTATAGCCTTGCAACCAAACATTTCATGAATAAGCAAACCTAAAGAGTTACAAAACAGTTAAATAAACTTGATGACAATGTTTCTAGTAATCTTACAGCAATATCGCGATAGTAAGCTGTAATTATCCTATCGCGATAATGATGTTTTGATTGCAAGTATCGAACTATCGATATTATTGCTCGGCACTACTGACAACGAAGCGTAATTGCCAAATGGCTCAGATCATGTAATGATTGCATGCTATTTGGGATTATACGAAGAAGGTGAAGTCTCACATATCAATGGTGTTTGGCCTAATTCTTAATATTACCAGCTGTTAGTAGTCGTTATTACATGGGCGTGCGCTCCACGTGCTATTCAGCGCATGCGCATGGAAAAACCTTATAAATACCCACCACGTTTCACACCTTCGACCTGTGAATTAGCGAACCCATTTGGTATAGGGTAGAGGTGGGTGGGACCATTGATATGCTTGACTTCACCTTCTTCATATAATCCCAAATAGCATATAATTATTACATGATCTGAGCCATTTGGCAATTATATTTCAGAAGGCTCAGTCTCACATATCAATGGTGTTGTTTGTAGTTATTATGTGTGAAGTCTAGCCATTTCATTGTGTTCCCACAATGCAGGACAAAAGTAAAAATATACATACAAATGGTCAGGTCTCACCAGTACCAGAGGATGATAACACTGTCCTACCATATGAAGTATCATGAGAAGGTCGGTAATAGAACCTATGGAACACTGACTCTGTACTCCAATCTGCAGCTTGCATGATGTCATTCATAGTAACGCCAGCTCCTGCCGCTGCCGAAGTTGATGCACCTCTAACTGAGTGACCAGAAAAAATAGACACATCAATGCCTGCTAGCTTCAGCATTTCCTTTAACCAACATGCATGAAGCCACTGGCTTGTGAGGCTTTTTAATGGCCACAAACAGCTTGCAAGAGTCAGCATGCAAGGTGGCTGTGGCTGCCTCATACTGTCGTAAGGTTTCCACAGGACATAAGTTGGTACTGGGTGGAAATGATGGGAAGAAGAACTCCCTAAGAGCTCTTCCTTGCGAGGACTGCTTTGCCAGTACTGTTGGCAGGAAAACCACTCCTTCTGGTTTGTATCGACGCCTGTCTAGTTGTAATGCTGCTAAATCAGCTGAACGTGAGGGTCTTGTTAGTGAGAACAGCATCACTAATTTAAAGGTAAGCAACTTCAAGGATAAGGATGAGGAAGCTCCCATCTGATCAATGTACTGCAAAACCACCTGCACATCCCAGATAGAATTATACCTCGGCAATGGAGGCCTAGCATGGTAAGCTCCTTTCAGTAGCCTACTTATCACTGGGTGTTTTCCTACTTCAACACCGTCCACCGTGTCATGAACTGAGGAGATAGCTGACCTGTAAGCATTCAGTGATCTAGACTGATAGCCTTCCTTATGCAGGTGTGCTAAGAAGTTAGCCACATCCGCTATAGGTCCTGAAATGGGATTGCGATTCCTCTCAGAACACCAGCTAGCCCATCTTCTGAATAGGGAGTCGTACGTTTGTGAGGACTTCGTCCTCCAGGAGGCCAGCATGAGGTCTGAAGCTTCTGTTGAAAGGCTATCACTTCGGTACTTCTCCCTGAGACAGGCCAGACGGCTAGTTGAGGTGTTATGTCCATCCCCCTGTGATCCTGCCCCTTCTATAGCAAGTTCTCTTGTGGTGGAATGAGGCAAGGATAGTCCATCAACATTTCCAGGGCTACTGGGTACCACGCCTGACTCTTCCAAACTGGGGCTACCAGGATCACCTGAGCATGTTGTGCCCTGATCTTGTTGAGGACATGGCCTATCAGGCACCACGGAGGATTGGCATATCCTCTCATCTTGCTCCAGTCCTGTTGGAATGCATCTACTGCCTCTGCTAGTGGGTCTGGTCTCCAGCTGAAGAACCGTGGAAGCTGATGGGTTAGTCTGGAGGCAAATAGGTCCACTTCTAGTGGACCCAGTCTTGGTTGATCCTCAGGAAGGCACTGCGGGCTAACATCCAATCGGATCTGTCCCCTTCCAATCTGGACTCGCTGTCCGCAATCATGTTGGACACACCAGGAATGTGCTGGGCCACAATCATTACATCTCTCTCTAGGGCCCACAGCCACATGGACTTCGCCAGGGCTGTCAGTGCTGGTGAAACAGTCCCCCCTAGATTGTTGATGTATGCGACTGCGGTGGAGTTGTCCAACTGAAGCAGTACTGATATCCCCTGCTGAGACTTGACAAAGGTCTTCAGTGCCAGCTGTGTTGCCAGGAGTTCCAGGCAATTTATATGTAACTGACGCTCCTGGGGACTCCATGAGCCTCCAGTGCTCACTTCATTGCATACTGCCCCCCATCCTTGTAGTGAGGCATCTGACTGTATCACAGTCTGAGTCTGTCTCTGAACCACTGTCCTCCCATTCCAGCGAGGTATGTGGTTCTGCCGCCAACTCAGCTCTTCCTGGGCTTCTGGGGACAGTACCAGGGCTTGCTCGTAACTCTGATCCCCCAGGAGTAGTGCTTTCTTAAGTTCTCCTTGTAGATTCCTGTAGAACAGAGGAGCTACCAGTATAGCTTGTGAAGCTGCATTGAGTTTCCCAATGAACTGGGAGAGCTGTCGGGCTGTCAGAGATCCCTTCCGTTGAAGCTGCCCTGCTTCCTTGCGGATCTGCTTTATCTTCTCGATGGGTAGCTTGAGCTGAAGGCTCTGTGAATCTACTAACAACCCTAGCAACTCCAGTTCCTGGGATGGGCACAGAATAGATTTCTCCCCGTTGACTATGAAGCCTAGGGCTTCTAGGAGGAATGTCAGTACTTCTAAATGTTGGGCTGCCATCTCCTTAGATTCTGACAGTACCAACATGTCGTCTATGTAAATTATTATTCTGATGCCCCATGCCCTCACAAGACCCATCAGAGGTTTCATTACCTTGGTGAATGTCCACGGGGCACATGACAGGCCGAATGGCAGGCATGCAAATTGATAGCAATTGCCGTCCACTGTAAACCTCAGATACTGTTGATGTTGAGATGAACTGGGATGGTGAAATAGGCATCTTTCAGATCCACCTTCACCATCCAGTCCCCAGCTCTCAGGAGGTCCCGTAGGGTTGAGATACCCTCCATCTTGAAGTGAGGTGTCTCCACTCACTGATTGAGCTGCTTCAGGTTGATGACTGGTCTCATCTGACCATTCTTCTTGGGGACTAGAAACAGATTGGAGTGAAAGCCCTCTGAGTTGGATATCTGAGGTGAGATTGCACCCTTCTGGAGAAGGGACTCTATCTCTGTTCTCAACAGGACTTTCTGTTCCTTCGAGAACCTGGCTTCTGGAGGTCTCTGAGCCTGCACTGGCATCTCCTTGAAGGGTATCTGGTAACCCACTATGGTATCTAGTACCCACAGATCCCCTGTTAACACCCTCCAGGCGTCTACAAAGGAGGCCAGCCTCCCTGCCACCATCAAAGCTTCCATTGCCTTTGGTGGACTTTTGAACCCCATGCTTTGTGCTTTCAGCAACATAGGATTGACAGTTATTAAATTGTAAAGAGACATACAATTGTTCATTAATTGTCATTTGGGTCCCTTCGGCACCTTCTTGGTATGCCCCCCTCCTCCTTTGCTTTGCCGAGAGTAGGGTTGTGGTCGCTGCCTTGGATTGTAGTATCGGTGGTGACCAGGGTGGTAGGAGGGGGGCTTCCGAAAAACCAATGAGTTGTTGTTGCTGTTACTTGAAGACTTCGCCTTCTGCAGAGCTGCCAGTTGTTCCAGGTGCTCAGTGGCGTCCCGAGGAAACTTCGGCCCAAAAAGTTCTGGAGCAGCCTTGAGAAACTCTGCCTCTCTATCCTTTCCTTGGGCAAATGTCAACAGCTCCTTATTGTACTCTTCGAGTACTTTTTGGCGGCGTAGGGTTGACATCTGTGTAAAGGCATTGCCCAGAAGGGTGATTGCAGACTCCACTGCATACCCCACTCGTTCCTTGCAGGTCATCCAGAACGTCTTCCTCCTCCCTGTTGAGTAGTTCCAACAGTTCTGTCAGGGGGCCAAGAGCGTCCAAATTCAAGGCCTGGATCCTGGCGAGGGCTTAGTCATTGCTCCTAGTGCTCTTCGAGCACTGTGCCACCATGATTTTGTCTAGTTCCGGGGTCTTTGTTACCGCTACCTTCGGTAGGGCAAAGGAGTCAGCCAATTTACGCCGATCCTCATTGTCCAAGCATGCGAAACTACGCGTCAGATGTTGTTCTGTGCGCTCGCTCACTTCTGCCACCTTCCGCGGAACGCGAGTAGATGTCGACGATCTTTCTTCACCAGGAGGGTCGCAATGGTCCATTTCCTCCGCCCATGATAATCCCGTCCTAGGAGTGCCGTTGGGAGGGCTGCTTCCGGCATCTGGCGAAGAGGTAGCGGGCTGAGTGATGCGCAGTGTGTCTTGGATCTGCTTCATCTGCTGCTGTAGCTGTTGAAACTGCTGAATGAAGCCTCCGGCTTCGGATAACGTGATGAGACTACTATCCATAAAGACACTTTCGATATAACACTACCAACAATGGTGAGCTAAAGAAAAGGTCGAAGGTGTGAAACGTGGTGGGTATTTATAAGGTTTTTCCATGAGCATGTGCTGAATAGCACGTGGAGCGCACGCCCATGTAATAACGACTGCTAACAGCTGGTAATATTAAGAATTAGGCCAAACACCATTGATATGTTAGACTGAGCCTTCTGAAATATAATGGATAGTATATTTCACTTTTCAGACAATAATTGATATAGTTGGGGCGCATGATGCCATTTCAGATGCAGTATGCGTGGGTTCACCAGTCACAATAATAATATTTACAAAAAAAGTTAACAAACAAGTACACAGAAAGATTCGGAGTTTTCAACTATCTAGAGTAGGGACCATAGCACATCAATAAAATGTACTGAAACAAGTTAGAGTATTGCACGATATTAAATCACAGTAAAACAATAAGAAGTGTTATATCCCTACTGTGCTCAAGATACCATAATGGAAATGCACAGTAGGGATATAACACTTCTTATTGTTTTACTATGATTTAATATCATGCACTACTCCAGCTTGTTTCAGTATTTTTTATCGATGTGCTATGGTCCCTACTCTAGTTGAAAATTCCAAATTTTTCGTGTACTTGTTGTAATAAACACTTTGGTTGCTTACTATGTACGTGAGTCTATATACCAGATTCACCTCATATATATATATATATATATATATTTTTTTTTTAATTGCAAAGGTTAAGATTCCAAACTAAGACAATGGTATAGACACTCTTAGCACTGCTTTGCCTTCTAAGCAATAAATGCCTGGGCCTGAATAGATACTGAGCTTGTTTAAGTGCCGGATCCAGTATCACTAATAGGGAATAACACCCTAGCTTTTGTACAGATAGATACAGTGCATATATCGGATCATTATGGAATAATACTCATTTTACGTAAGACAATTTTTGTGGCTGTAAAATTTGGGTCAATAGTAGCTGTGAAATCTGTGAAGTCTTCAGAAACTGTAGTAATAGGTTTATCAGAATTGTTATTTCATGCAGGTCAGAGTGTGCCTGTTTAATTCACCCAATGAGTGTGGAAATTGTCTTTTATGCGTCACATCTGGTACCATCATAGGTAAGTGCATGTGTATTGTAGTATTATGTATTATGTGTGTGCTACCATAGATATTATACTTAACATGGATTGGAAACGCGCATATAAATGCATGTTAATAAATGTATCCTACTGTGTGCGAAATAAATTTGGTTATTACAGTGAGTATTTCGCTCTCTTGTAAGCTACTAAGTGGTGTTTGTCATTTACAGCTGGGTAAAGTACCACCTACATTAACTGGAGGCTAGCTTGGTTAGACACGGCAAAATTCTCATTAAATTGAATTATAGTGTTACGGAACAGTTTTGTAATTTTCCTGAAGAAACTAAATGTTCAGCACTGCTTCTATTCTGTTGCTTGCACCACTTATAACAGGTACAATGTAAATAGACTTACTGTATAGCTCTTCCACTTCGATAAAACAAAGTCAAAACAGGTGCTACATTTTGTAATTATTTTACCCTAACAGAGTAAGACTTCAGTTAAAGCTTTATTGTAACATATCAAGTATTTAATAGGCAATGCTAATACAGCCATCACTAGTTGGTTAATAGCAGCACTGCTGAGATATAAGCTGATACTCACCTGCCACTATCCACTTGTCGCCAATGCTATTGCCTCAGGTATCAGCAAACACGCCATGTTCTTGTTCAGTACACAACATACCGTATTTGACTGGTTAATAGCCGCGGCTACTATAACTTTCAGCAAGCAAAACCCTGCGGCTACTATGCGAAGACGGCTACCGTCCGAGAGTGGCTACTATGAGCTTGTGTGTCAGAAGCCCGTGGCATTTATACAGATTCGTGCTGACTGACCTTGTTTAATCATCTGTCAATGTTGTCATTCATTCTAACTTTTCTCAAAATGCTATTTCCTGGCTTAAAACAACTCCTTTGCCAGGTTTCTGCTTCAAACATGTCTTATCAACACTTGCAACAGTATGTTCAGATTCAAGCTGCGGCTCTTATCCGATGGCGGCTCTTATTACAATAATTCTAGGCTTTAAAGTGGCTACTGTCCGGAGTCAGCTATTATACAAGCTGCAGCTATTAACCGGTCAAATACAGTAACCACCCTTAACGTCTACACTACTACATAACCAAGAGAAAAGGCCTGTGAACAGGCTGTCAACATCTTTAAAAGTAGCGCACCATAACAAGAAATTATTTATGTGCATTTCCAATCCATGTTATGTATAACATCTATGGTCCTACTGGGGGGAGTGGAGAGTATTGAATTTTGAAGCTAGTGGGGTTAGGTATTTGATTGAAAGAATGATGATGTTTTTTTAATTCATGAATTACTGATTATGGTATATGCTGTTGGTACTAGTAGTTTGCACTGTTAAACGTGAGTATCAGTCATTATCGTAGTTTCACCTCTGCTAAATTAACCCACATATACTATCCTGTTATATGCTAAATAGTGAATTGTTGAAGCTTGTCATGGTGCACATACAGTCTCTTAAGCTTGCTTAACTAAACCATTGAGTTCACAGAATACCTTGCTAACAGGTGGTGTGCTGTTAACACTGCTATTAATGCTCAGGAATACATTAACGAGAAACAGGTACCCTGGAATTTAACGACAAACAGTGGCCATTAGAAGCTTCATTTAATAGCAACTTTAACAAATGATGAGCACTTTGTTCGGCACAGGTACCACTTCAACACATATAGTGACTTGTAAGATGATAGCAAAGGGTTTGCATGTGCAGCCGGACATACAGATGGTTTTCAGCATTATGTATACAGTGTGTGTTTTTGTGTGTGTGTGTGTGTGTTTGTTTGTGTGTGTGTGTGTGTGTGTGTTTGTGTGTGTGTGTGTGTGTGTGTGTGTTTGTGAAAATTCTTACTTTATGTAGCAACGGAGGTACCCAGTCCACCAATATCATTAACTGGCCATCCAGAAAACAGCTTTTCTATCGTGTTAGAGTGGCAGCAACCTAATGCCACGATTGAGAATGTACATATCTACCACATCACCTATGCTGCTCAGAATGGGAGTGACACTGACCCACGGGATGATACTAGTGGCACCACATTGAAGACAATCACACCCTTATCACCCAATACTCACTATGGTTTTCTAGTACAAGCAGAAAACAGTGTTGGACTTAGTGACCCCAGTGAAATAATATTTGTGACCACACCTCCTCAAAGTGGTGAGCTAGTTAGTATGTGTATTGAGTTTATTATAAAAGTTTACATTGTTGTATTTAGTGGATAAATGAATGCTAAATTAAGGTTCCAATGGCAATTTTAAGTATTAAAATAAAGAATGAGGTGTGAATTTTAAACATTTACTTCTTACATTTCTCTAAACAATTATTATGCTGCTTGCTGTCTTCTTTACAGTTACTCCAGGCTTCCTGCTGTATTCAGATGCCACTTCTGTTTATTTCTACTATACTGATGAGAGCAGTGCTAGTACGGGTACTTCAAATCTTGCCACACCACTGCTAGCTTTAAATGGCATCTCAGGTAACTGTTGTACACTGTTTGTAGTAACTGTAGTAGTATGACTGGATGGCTCATAATGCAAAAAAAGTTATTGTAAACTTTTGATGGATGTATTAGATGTATTGCAAGTAATTCATTAATAAGTTTTTATCATGAACTACTTGGTTCATAACAGAAGTTGCCTACTGCAGAATCCTAATAGAACACTCACCTAAAAACACTACACCAACCACAAAAGAAGCCTTAAAAGTTATTTGGAAGGAGTATGGGCCCACTAGTAAATATGGAGTAAAATGGAAAAGGTACTGTATGAAACAGATTTTCCTGTAGATTAGTGTAAATATAGAGAATAAGAAGATGAATATTTCAGTTCTTCATAAGTATACACACCTTTGTATTAAGTACACAATGTTTTTGCCTACTTGACTTACATACACATTGCTGACCACAGCATGTTATACGGTACCTATTGTTGGATAGATCAAAGCTATGTTGTACAAACTACACTCAACTACAAGGAAACAATACACTGGTGCTGTTAATGACTGTGCATGATTGATACAGTACTATATAATTACCAAAAACTAGTGACCAGAAATTATACCCTCTTCTTCATGGAACCTTGGCCGTATTGGTTAGGTAGAGTCAAGCCCAAAAGTGTCTCCAGAACAGCCAAAAATGCTTCAGATAGGTTGCTATGGAATTTTTTTTTTAATTATTGAGTGGATTTTTCTGACTGACCAATCAACCAACCGATTGATGCCTTCAGACAAGCGTAACTCAGTAACAGCTAAGGCTAAGGGCTTGCTTTTTTTTGCTGCTTGATGTCGCTTCAGTCTGATTTGTGCCTTTTGGTATACTACAATACATACAATGCACGCATCATGGACTTACCATTGTCCTCCTTTGTGTCCTATTTCTTTGTGGCTAGTGTTACTCAATGAGATTAGTAACTTATGTGTGGGCTCACTAGTCATAATAGTGTTACAAAAACAGTAAACAAGTATTGGGAATTTTTAGGGATCAAAACAAGGGAGGTCACTTACACATGCAGGTATACTACTGGACATTTAATCATATCTGTAACGTGTAGGCGACTTATTTTTCTGTGATCCCTAAATTCCAAATTTATCCTTATACTTGCATAATATATTATAATGTTCCACCAGTACCTTTTGTTTTACATCAGTATCATATTATCCATAAGTGGATTTATAAAAGCTACACAAAGTGGTGTAGACATTATGGAGATGGAACAAAAGAATTAAGAGTCAACCAAGCCAGCATGTAGCATGTCAAATACCTTAAGGTGGTTAAGGGCAGCCATACAAAATCAATTGGACAGCATGTTGTGCCTCACTGCACTAACAGAGCAAGCTCTTTCAGACCATGGAACTGAAGTGGCTTAGTGCTAGGTTGTTCAGTGGCCAAGTACCGGTTCAAAGCTTCACAGTTATATAGGTGTGAAATGAAGGTGTTCTTTTTCACGAAATTTTGTATGCTAAACTAAAGCATCACAGGCTATCGCAGGCTATCACAATAGCTTTCTGGTGTGTAGATTAAGTTGTGCACTAGTGAAGTTTTGAGCCACCCTATATTAGCTCATTAAGTGTGTGGGTTGAAACAAATTGTTTTGTGCGGCTGGACTTCTTAATCAGTTCAGCACCACCTTAAAGCCTAACACTTGAAATTGCCACACACAGATCTCTCTTCAAATCAATGTATATTGTAGAGACTAAGGGAAAAACAATAATTTCTATAAGTCAGGAGTAGGTAAGTAGCTACTGAGAATTTATATATATATAAAGTTACTGTATAGTGAAATATATACATGTATTATTCTTAGCAAGGGTTGTGTAGCAGACCATCACTGGTGTGTACCATATCCATCGAGTCTGAGTTGAGTATGTGTGACAATTTCAATTGTTAAGCTTTAAAGTGTTTGACATGTGCCATTGTAGTCATAGAGCAGTTATAACACATTGACTTGTTTGACTCTTGTATCTCAGCAATCTGTTTGTGTATTTTTTTTAGTAGATGTATATTCTATTAGAGTCATGTAACAGAGCTCTATGTACAGTAGCGGGTGTCATTTATTCAAACGTGTGAACACTTGTGATTGAATAGTATATCTAATATTAGAGGTCATGAACTGGTAAAGCAATCAGTTCTAAAGTGGTACTGGTTTTTAAAGCCGTAACTTGTCTAAAGTTTCTATTAGTGAACACATCTTTTATCCCCACTAAAGGTATTGGATATCAACCTCTAAACAACTACACTTATACCAGCTTATCAAACAGAACAATCACCAGATACTATACTGACAGGCAGGGAGAAACTGTGTCCCTTAGTAATGGTGAAGTAGTTCTTCAGAGATCACAAGACATATCACTAATAACAGTAGACTGGTTGAACAATATGATGTACTGGCAAGAAGTGGTCAATAACACTCACTGTACGGTAAGCTGATAGTGGACCCTAGTAGTGGGATAGCAATAAATGGCCTGTTATCAAACAGTACGGTAGTAAGATTTGGGCTTTTTTATTGTCCATCCCAAAAACCAGCCTCACCATTTCTTCATAACGGCTTGGCAGTATTGTACGTAGAAGCCCAAAAATGTCTTTGCCAAACCCTGCCAACAAATTTCTATGAAAAAAAATTAGCTGACTAATCTAATTGACTGATGTGTTGTTTTCTGTTTTTCTTTATCGCTGTTTAACAACTTTGTTTCATTCCTGTTCACTAACAGCAGCAGCTGCAATTCACGCATCATGGATATACCTTTGTCCTCCTTAATGTCCCATCTCTCTCTACTATCATGTAGGTGCTCACCTCAAATATAAATTCATCCAGTTTACAAACTATTATCACAGTTTATTGCTTGCTGTAACTTGTCCTGATGTTTACAATGAGAAGTCTGTACATTAATTCACTGCTTGTAGGTTCTTGTCTGAAAAATAGTCAGAGACTCATAATTTAAAAGATTTTAAAAAGCCATCAGTGACTAAATTACCTTGACTGTGCCTCAACAATAAATTGTTGATGCCACCTCAAGTGTTAAGTCCTCAAAGCGATCTATTACAAGTGTCTAATTATTTTGTTGGAAAGGATTTGAAAGTATTTTTGGGTTGATTATGCCTAACAAATACCGCTATGCTGTTGTGAAAGAAAAGTTGAGCTGGCTTTTAGCTGATACTTTTGGGCCCAACTTCATGATCCCTGATCCATTAACTCCACTAAAAATGACTATTTTTAGCATCACCTTAGGCTGTTGGGATCTAGAAAAACAAGTGTATGCTGTATATGCATTAAATAATGTCAGTCAACTGTTTATATTCACTGTCTATAATTTTTAGATTATGAGGTCGATGATAAATGGTGGGGATGTAGATTGTATCAGTACCCCTATTACATGTGTCAGTGATATAGAGGTTGATCCAGTTCATGGGTGAGTGTTATGTCGGGAGACTTTACATGAAAGGGATCGTGTAGACTTGTACTTTATTACAAATATTATTCAGTCTCACAGTACCTCTATGCAGGGGCGTATCTAGCCCATATGTGATGTCCGGGCACGCCCATTTACCTGTACACCTAGTCCAGTGAACAGTCTGTGTGGGTTCATACGTGCATTCATCAAATTGTTGTTTTCAAGTGCATAGCATGGCTAGCTACAGTTATTAACTCTTATCTGTAGCATATATAATAGCTCATCAGTCTGCAATCACTCCATACTAGTCTCTAGCTATGATGCATGCAATCGATTGTGGGACTGCAGCATCACGTGCCACACAACAGGATACTTCGAACTCATAATAAACAAAAACCGTCAAAACTACTGAACCGATAGATTTCTTGCATTGACTCGTACTTGTGCAGATCACAAAACCGTCATGACACCGTTTCATCCACATACTCACTAGGGGCATCCATTCCCTGCAACCACCCACCAACTCTACCACGCCCTGCTGAGTGGTCCTACAAAGTATCGTCAGTAGTTCTCTCACGTTATTCCCTTGACATTCCTTCATCGTAGTTGGTATCACAATAAATCTGGGCACTGATTATTCAGAATTAGACCGCTACCTGCTGAAATCAAGTAGCCAAACAGCTAGTCGTTTTCCACTTCACACAGTCTATATACAGGCAAACTCCAAACTATCTGAGACTACAAATTGGCACTATTCACTAGATTTTGGGCGGGCACATCTCCGTTTTTCAGATTTAAATATAGTAACTCGTAATCTACGGGGCTGTTATTAGAAGTCAGACTCTTAATTAAACGCGCAGCGCTTATTTTCCATGCAAGAATTCGCTGCAAATGTTCGCTGCAGTCAATGGTGGATAGAATCGTAATTACTGAATTGTGAGCAGTGTATTTTCATGTGTGGCTGCCACGCCAGAAGATTTTCTGATGCCCAGGCAAGGTGAGCTGATGCCTGGGCAAATGCCTGGGTGTAGATACGCCACTGCCTCTATGGCACCTTTACTGCATTAATGCCAAACTCAAAAGTGCCTTTAGTGTGACCTAAAAGTAAGTTGCTACAATATTTTTATTACTATTAGTGCAATTTTTACTGGCTGATTGATTGTCAGACAACTGTAACTCAATAACAACTAAAGTTGTTTTTTTTCACTGTTAAATGTCTATTCAGCTGTCAGGTGCCTTTGTGCATGGCTCAGTAGTTAAGGATTTGGGTGTTCAATATGGAGGTCCCTCGTTCAAACTCTGGTAGGTTTATTTCCAACATTTTTTCATGCATCTTTTTCCACGGTGACTGTTTTATTAGAGTATCTTGACCTACGATTTACACTTGTTAGGATTTTGCTTTGTAACTCTGTAGCTGTTGGACATGACTAAAACACAGAACTCTGTAGCTGCTACTTTATTTTTCTAACCATCAAAAGGTACTACTACAATGGCTAGTCTATGCACACGTCAAATTTAAGTTATTTCCATAGGTAGTTTATCCTGTAACTGTGACAGAACTTTTATGCGAACAAACTTTCATAGCACATGGGGACACTTATCAGATTTCTTGCAAACTTAGTATATGAATTCAACTTTATACTTTATCAGTACTAAATTTTGGGGTAATCGAAGTATGACTTATGTTATCATACAATATGATATTACTGTATAGTAGGGAGTAGGGACCACAAAGGATTGGGCATGGCCCACAAATAATCACCCAAAACCAGCCTTACTTTTCCGTGACGACAATGAAGCAGTATTGGTTAGGTAAACTAAGCTCAAACTATCCTTCAGATTGACCTAAAACGCTTTCAACAAGTTGCTACATAATTTATGATAAATCATGATATACCACACCTGTGGTTGAGATCAAAAGCGCCGCGCTGTGATATATAACTGATATACCATGCTTTGTGGCTACGCTTACCATATATGGTGTATTCTCACACATTCCGCAAAATCTTTATCTAAGCGGTAAACAAGTCTCTAATAACAAGCGCCTAAATCAACCAACAATTATTCGCCTGAGGAAGGAGGATTTTTGATGAATTCTTGTCTCCTTCACTATTCTCGAGTAGATGGGCGTGGTCCATGAAGAATTTCTAGTGATTTCCATCTCCAGGAGGTGCTGTTTCACTATAACTTACTATCTATAATCTTTTCATCTACTGGGTTGTAGAATATAACAGTTATAACACGATTACTTGGGATGTGACAAAATATATGTACTTCAGGGCACTTGTACATATATTTTTGTCGTATCCCTCGTAACCGTGTTATAACTATAAAATATTGCTTTAAAAATATAATAGCATTAATGTAACTGCCTCACAAATACAACTTTAATATGAGCTATATGCAGTGCTTATAGCTGAGGAGTTGTTTATGGGATGGAGGGAGTATGGAAAACCCGGAACGCTGGAACAACCCGGATCAGCTGGAACAGTGTTATTTTAGCGACTGGAATCATGTGCAAGCACTAGCATACCACAGATTATAAATACTCCATCGTGGAATAAACAAAATTTGTATGCTAATATGCTCTATATTATAATCCTTACTTCATGTAACAACTCTAGCTACAGGGTAGCTATTGTAGCAATTGTATACTAGGAATGCTAAGATAATTTTTTGGTGGAGAAAGCCGATGATTGTTCTAAGATAAATGATTTATGCTTATCTCAATTAACACTCACTCTCGTGTTTCTTCATGGTGAATCCTTGAGAGTTGTTACAAGTAAGGATAATATTACAGAACATATTAGCAGACAATTTTTTGTTTTTTCCACGATGGAGTCTTTATAATTTGTGGTATGCTATAGTACTTGCACGTGATTCAATCACAAAAATAGCACTGTTCTGGCTGATCCGGGTTGTTCCGGCATTCCGGGTTTTCCATACTCCCTAGGATGGATATAGCAGTACAAGCCATAGCAAAACTTGTACATACGAATATGACATGATTTTTCTTATGAGCATATAATATCGTAATAAATGTTTCCATCATGGTGCACTTTTTTCAGTATTGCCTAACCGTAGTAGAAAATTGCAGTGAATTTTTTTTTAGTTTTGTAACAATCTATGTATTGGGAGCATTTAGGGTTGTACTGAAGGCACTTTTGGGCTTGGTTATACCTAACCAATACTGCCAAGGTGCCAGGATAGTACTGTACTTAATGTCCCATATTGTCTAAATATCCTCAAAAGTTCTTTGCAGCCTGCAGGTTTATGGTTTAACATGCTGACTTGTTGGACCCTTGTTTTTTTGTGTGTGTGCTCTTAGCCATATATATATATATATTTTTGTATTTTGAAGTTATTTTTACACTAAGTTTTTAATAGTCAAAGTAAGGAGATCTCAGGACCTACAAGGCTGTATGCCAATGTTGTAATTCTAAGTGTACACATATATCATCATAATCTTCATTGTTAGCTACTTCTATTGGAGTATTCTCGCACCATCACCTATCGGAGGAATATTTCAAGTAGACCTGTCAGCAGCTGCCAGTGGAGACTGTTCTTCACCACTGATTGCACTTCGTATTTCCAGCATCGCAACTAACTACAGTATGTATGGAGTGAATGCGATGGCTCTTGGACTTGACGCTGACTTATTGTTCTACATCTCTGGTAGTGAACTGTTGTCTTACAGTTTAGTGGAAGATGGTGCAACTACGTCCTACCCCCATGAATCCCAAAGCTTCCCTGTTGGTGCTAGAAGTTTGGTGTCTTACAATGATTATTTAGCATTTTCAGCTGTCTCCGATCCAGCACTTATAATATTTGCAAAGTTCAGAGAGTTAACTATTGGTAATGTTATTGCTTTAGTTGCTTTGGACGATATCAGTAATCAGTTGTACATGATTCGAGAGGAACTGCAACCTTTTCCAGGTGTGTGTGTGTTGTGGGTGTAGGTGTGCGTGTGTGCGTGTGTGTGTTGCAGTATCATGCAGGTATTGTTACAGCACCCCCTGGTCCGGTGAACATGGTGAATTATTATCCTAACCAAACTGTTGTTAACTTCACTTGGAGTGCTCCCCAGTATGACAGTAATGATTTTGGTATGTTAATAGTTATATTTAACTACACTGGTATGCCATTTATTTTATAGCTTGTAATTAATGTAGTAGCGTATGTAGTAAACTTTGAACTCTTCATAGTTAAAGATACAACAGAAACATCTCCATTTGGTATTAGCATTTTGTCTGTAAAAGAGAATCTTCCTTGTATGGATTGGACATGCTTTAAAAGATGACAACCGAAGCTGATTTGTGATGGCTGTACAGTGTGTGCAAGTTTTCTTAGACTTAGAATTTGACATTAGCTAGATTCCTGCGGGGTGTTCTTGTGACATAACCATACTGTAACTGCCTAATGGTACTATATTTATACAATTATATGTACTGTATGACTCATACAGTACAGTTATGTAGACTGTTAGTGTATGGAAAATACAACACTTTGACTCACCAAGCAGCCTTCAGTGAGACAGTCAATTTCACTCTGTATAAATTATGGACACCTCTGCTCCAGAGGCCCTCTGGAGTGCTTTCTCCTCCCACCTCTAGTTTGCCTTCTCCAAATAATTGTCCTTTTTGTCTCAATTTTAGGGTTGGGCACTACATAACTAATCACCTTCTACGTGCTATAATTACCTCAATAATATAGCACTAGTACTAGTTAAAGCACTGCCACAAGTGCAATATGGAAGAAAAAAAATAACACGAGGTTGTGGGAAAGAGACCAGTACAGTTTGAGGCAAAGCCAAGTGATGTATTCAACTTGAGACCATGATAGAGTGCTACTTTTTCATATTTCACAAGGATGGTGGTGTTTTAACTGCTTTAAAATGCTTTCTAGTTGTCTTTGTTCAGAGTGTTCATTTTGTAGACTCATTAGTTTTCAGGTATCAGACAGTTGGTAAGTGTCTATACAGTAGGCCATAAAACAAACAGATAGCATCGTTTTGGCTACTTCTGGCGATTTATAATGTTACGTTCTAGTGATGCCACGATATATTTTGTATCGTGATTATCGTGATAGTAACATTTTTCATGATAATCATGATAGAGAAAAAGCCATATCATGATATAAAAAACACAAATTATTTAGTGAAAAGTGACTTGATATTTGCAAAATATGGGGATATTTCACTGACAACATGTGATGATGCCTAATAAACAAGTGTTAACTTTGTCACATCATTGTTTTAAGTGTAACAGATAGACTGAATAAAACTTATCCTGTAAAAATATTCACAAATTCAATTCATTCAATATAATCATGATTATCGTGATATGAATCCCATGATATCGTGATTATCGTGGTATGAAAATTTTCATATCGTGGCACCACTATTACGCACATGATCAACAGTGCTTTAATTTCCTTTAGTGCTGTATGTATGGAAATAATAGCACTCTTATTGGTTTGATTTTCACCCCATGCAAGTGCTTTAATAGCTACATCAAAATCTTCACTTTCTTGCTTTTTCCAAATGGACCATTTTACATGAGACGGTTTTGTGGTGTTGGGTACCTCCGCACCCTGAAATGTGCACCCTCTTATCATGAACTGATCATATATAGGACCAAGTGCCTTCAGCCGATGGACCTACCATTTGAGTATACAACCTGGTGGTGATGATGTTACTGTGGATAATGAGTTTTCTTTTACTAACCTTGCACCAAACACTGTCTACTTCATTTCCATTCTACCTCGTGGATTAAAGAATAATGGTGATGCCTCTGAAACTACTACTTGGTTGGTGCAAACCCTTGATGAAGGTCTGTTTGTGTGTGTGAGTGTGTTTGTGTGTGTGTTTTTGAGTGTGTGTGTGTGTGTGTGTGTGTGTGTGTGTGGTGTGCATAGCCGAGTAGTTAAAGCACTACAGTGGTAATTTGCTAGGGTCCAGGTTCAGTTGCTGTTGTATCAAACTTTACTCAAAATTTTCCTATCAAAACAAGCAAAATAAACACAAAGCAAACAAAGGAATTAATTAACATTTTAATTAAAGAAAAGAAAAAGGATGTCTTTGCCTTGCTTAAACGAGCAGACTCTGTCCAATCCTTTTTTCAGTCTACCAGAGGCAAATACAAATTGTCCATATTTCACTTATTATTTAATGTTCAGGTGAAATTTAGGGGGGTGGATGCCCCAGATCCCCCCACCTATGTGTGCTGCAGCTTTGCACATTATTCATTGTCATACAATATCAGATCATGTCATATCAGTGAAGACTAGTTATGATCTGCTCTGCATGGTACAGCCTCTAGTGGAATGCCCCAGGAGGATTTGCCAGCACAAATTTACAACATCTGAATAGTGGCCAATACAGTTAACTGGGTAGACATGACCTACGTATACTATAGCCAAAGGCATTTGTTTTTATGTATGCAAGGTGTGTTTGTATACATTGGATATTGCATACAGTGTACATGTGTGTGTATTGTATTGCATACATGTATATTGAGAGTGTGTGGCTATGTTTGCTGTAGTGAATCCAATTCCCACTGTGATACTGGCCTCTGATACTGGTATATACACTGCTGTCACTAATGATGGTCAGCTGGTACGCTTGAGTGATGAGGATAATAGAGATCAAGATAGTATTGGTGAGTGTATTTGTTGTTCAGATTATTAAGGTTGAGATTTGAGGTTCTAAATGGTCAGCTAGTTGTAATACAGTACATGTTAGTGTTAATAGAAACTAAGCCATGAAATATGAGACTGAGTCTTCTGAAATATTATTGTAAACCCACTATGTACATTATTTGATGGTCAACCAATCACCATGCTTATCAATATTAGGTGTGGCCTATGACTCTCACCGTAACATCTTCTATTGGGCCATTGATGGAGGAGCTACCAGACTTCGTCAACTGACTGGTGGAGATACTGAGTCATCAGAATTGTCATTGGTAGCTAATCCAAGTAGTGTAGCTTTGGACTATATTGGTCAAAGATTGTATTGGATAGAGGAGATTAGGGAAAATGGAGTAAGTTTGGTGTGTGTGTCAATCAAAGACACGCGTACAAACAACAGCAGTCAGCTATAAAAGTTGAAGGTGTGAAGTATTGTGGCTATTTGTATGCTCAGAGTAGCACATAATGGACATGCTAGGATGTTTATAGTAGAGCGGCATAGTAAAATATTGTGCACTTTTTGCAGAAAGTATGAAACTCAATTGCCCACACAATTACACTACATTCATTGTTTGCTATTCATTTGTTTTATTTTTTGAGGTAACCATGAGCACAGCAGGTAACATATACAACCAGAAAGTGGGGCGGGGCATAGGGGTTATGTACACTCCACTCGTGAGATAAACCAACAAAGGCTGTGTGTAGTTGTTTTGACATCGTATTAAACAAATTTGGGGTTGTTTTATGGCTATAATTTGTTTCTTTACATATTTTAATTCATACAACTCTAACTTAAAGGCTATACATGCTACTATCAGTCACATTTGCTGAAAAAACCTTTTCCATGCTTAAAGCCTTATGTGTCTAACATACTGTATGCATAGTTAATTTTGTGAACTGACTGTAGGGAGATTATGATTCTGAACTACCTGTATCTTGTATCCCCTTAAATATTTGCCTTTAGAGACACACCCGGGAGTCTGAAGGCATAACCAACTAGACAATTTGTGTTTCACAATTCTGTAGGTTCTATATAGCACTATGCATGTGTTCCATGCAAATATACCTACACATAAGGCTAACAACTTCTAAAAAGATCTTTGTGTTCATAGTTTACACACATAGCATCTAAAGGTACATGCCTTACACTCAGGATATTTTAGACTCTCAGGTGCATTCTCAAGTATCTGAGAATGACCTACAGTACCTGAGAATGATGAGAGGTACATAGTCTCATGCTTGTATTCTCAGGTACAGTTCTCAGCTATTGTACCTGGCAAATACACGTTTTATGTATTTCATTCAATATTATGGTTGTTGTTGATGTATTCACTGAGATTTTGATTTAAAAATTTTAAGGAGTTTGTCAAAAGGAGTGAGCACCCCCACCCCCTAAAATGAAGTCCTGCTAGCATTACGGAAACCCCCATTGTAGTTAAAACTGTTGGTAGAACAATCATAGGTATATGAGCTTTGTTCAACTAGCTCAAGAGAGGAGGGTACATACCCTTATGCCCCTCCCCTGAATACCTCTCCACTTTTTGGAACCTGCAATGCTCACGGTTACCTAAAGCTATAAAATTGAATAGCAAACAAAAAGATGGAGGGTGTAATTGCATGGGTGGTTGAATTTATATGAATTTGCTGCTGGAAAAAATACTGTAACTGTGTAATAGAATAAACTATGAACTTGCAACAAGTATCAACTTGTTTCTTGGATAAATATCTTCAATTTGGCACCTAGTTTAAAACAAGTTGAGTGTTGTGTAGGTGATATATAGACAAAGGTCACTATTTTTGAGCATAAAATAAACTGTAGAGGATACCAAAGGTCATATCTGTGATGGCTCCACATCTCAAAATACACTTCATGGTAGGTAGATACTATGTGCAAAATTTCATACTTTCTACACAAAGTTCTCATCGTTGCTAGCTATGCTACTCTACTATTTAGTACTGCTCGTTGCTGGTAATATTAGGAAACTAGGTCAAACAAACATCATTGATATTTGAGACTAAGCCTTTTGCAAGCACCAGTCTGTGTATACACCAGTGTGCCGTAATAATTGTATGTGCCAATAGGGGGAGAATCGAAAGATCAACTACCAGAGGGTTGACAGTGACACCGATATAAAAAAAGAGCTATTTGCTGATGAAGGTATCGCTGATATGGTAGTGGACTCCCCCAATGGGTAAGGTATAGTCTGTGAACATTATTATACTTTACATGCTATTACTGTAGATTGCTGTTCTGGGCTCACAATGGGAGGCAATCTAGTAACATTACTGTTATGAAACTTAATGGACTTGGTGGTAGGATAATGTGTACCAGTGGAACATCAGTACAATATCTTGCTATTGCACTGGACACTGTCACTATGAGGATATTCTGGGTCAGAAGACTTGGGACAGCAGAGCCATTTGGTGGCCTTGAAGTAGGCACAGCAGAGTATAGCAAAGAAGGTGGATGTAGTAATCCTGTTAACAGAGTGATGAATAATGTTGACAAGTAAGAACCTGATAATAGAGGATGTTGGTCCCATCATTAAACATCTGGTTTGTTTAGTTCCCATGTTAGATATCTTCATAACCACAATAATGCCAATTTCAAGTATTCATAGACATCACTTAACATCAACTGAAGCCATTGTTGTAACAACAGAAGCCTTTTATAACTGATTAGCCTCAGATTGGTGTTATTTTTGGATGCATAATTTGAGGCAAAATGGTAAATTGTATACCATATATAATGGGGATACTTTTTTTTTGCGGATTGGCAGCTATCCATGATTCAAAATTCAATAAAAATGGCATTATTTAAAGCAAACCCTCCCCCCTCCCAACAACCTTGAACTTTTGAATGGTTGGCGATCCACGAAATTTTACAAACCTGCTAAACACAGTATGTCTGTACATGCTATATGTGTCCTAAGAAGCCTTACAAACTTTTCAGCATAGCACACTTTACTTTCCTCTGACAACTAAGGCCATGTGTGGCTGTGTAGTCACACATTATACGCTGGTGACCAACCTCCCCTGGACTATTGATAACAATAATTGTTTAATCTGTTTTTTTGTGTTCCCAGTTTATTTGCTAGATTATCAATGACTTATGTGGTGGGTAGTTTGTTCTTCACTTCATCAGCTCAAGCTAATACAGTGTGCATTGGACCATCCAATTTCTCATCAGCTTCAGCTAACTACCAGCTAGCATTTGGTTGTTATAATGTGTTCAGTGGTTCTCGTGATGTTGAAATTAGAGCAATTATCAGCAACGAAACGTCACAACAATTTCTGCCAGGTAAACTATATTATCAACTTGTTTGAGTTATACACCAACACAGACCCAAATTTGTTGAGCAGTCCTTCTAAATGAAGGATTGAGTTTGTCCCATCCCATTCACTTTAAGGTACTTATAGAGACTTTTTCTATAAAATCTGAGGACTGTCGTGATCAACCTAACCAATAAAAGAACAGAGATTCCCCCAAAAAGAAATTAAAAGAAGTAGTTTGACTATAACAAGTCATTTGGGTAGTGTTACCAATTTTTTTCCTGTTACATAGTACAGTAGTTGTATTTTGAGGGCCAGAAGGGCCAGAGTGTACTTGCAGACTTTGTCTATTGTTAATAAGATAATAGTGACATACTGTGTACTATATTGATGGTAAGTTTGATGCCATCTGAAAGATGAAGGTACAAGTAATCTTTTCTGAATATAGTAGTATAATTCTGCAAGCATGTACATATACGGGAGGGGGCCATACTGTAGAAGCTCTTTCCATATTTATAGTTTACAGTTATTGTTACAGTTACAGTATTTTGGATCAATCCAAAAAACGCCTACCATATTTTCCTTGTGTAAAATTCGGGAGTGTATAAACAGTGGAATGGAATACTGGAATGATGGAATGGATTTTTTTTTTAAAGTTCACTATTATTTTTTACATCCAAATAAGTACAATTCCTCCCCTTAAGTAAGCAAATAAATAGGATTCCCCTTGAAGTCAGCTCTTTTAGCATACTTTCCTCACCACAACACTTGTATGACTTATAACTGTATACTTTATCACTTGTGTGAAACTAACTGTGGTTTAGTTCAGTGTGAAATGTGGTACTGCCACAATGAACTCTGGCTTAAATTTTGTTTTCTGAAATAATTGTGGAAAAGGCTAATTTTAAATGCTTACAAGATAGTCCTGTTTCACTTTTCCCAAAGATTTTCACTTAGACTCCTATATAGGTTAGTGATAAACACCTCGTACAGGCTCTGCCCTCTGTGTTCACCCTCCAGTGCCTAACTGGTAAAGGTGATAAAAATGAATACCTCATTTCATTATATAGTGCACGTACTTTTACAATGCATATACATGTAATCAGCTCATAGGTGGTGGAGGGGAGGGGGAGACTAGGGGGCTGAATCCCCCCTCGGTCTGCTGAGCCCCCCCCCCCCCCCCCCCCCCCCTCAGAATGATATCACGCCGAAATTATCCTTGGAGTGGGGCTGAAAACCATGGTAAAGATCGAGATACTCTAATAGAGCAGTCACTCTAACAAACCAGTCACAGTCTTAGAGCAGTGTGCAGCGAGCTATGTAAGGATCTTATGTAGTTTATCAGCTATAAATGCGTAGCTGGTGAGGTGGGGAGCTATTGTCAGCTGGTTGTGGCCTTTTTTTTTTTTTTTGGTCTCACCTTACCAAACCAGAGACAATGTAGGTCATTTCCATAAGTCTGGGTCAGCCCAGCCCCCCCTCATATCAACTACTTCCTCTGCCCCTGAATCAGCTAGCTAGCTAGCTAACTTTTCATCATTATGGGAACAAGGGAGGAGTCTTCTAGGTATTCCCATAAACTGCTATTATGCATGTTCATAACTGACTTTACAGTACATTACATTGGTAAACTTTGCCTATGATGAGGTGAAGTATGCTAAAATAGCTGACTTCAAGGGGAATCCTATTTATTTGCTTACTTAAGGGGAGGAGTTGTACTTACTTGGATGTAAAAGCTAATATTGGAACTTTAAAAATTCCATTCCAGTGTTCCATTCCACTGTTTATACACTCCCGTAAAATTCCTGACTTTTATTCCTTCTTAGTTTATTTGATCCAGCCCTCAACTGAGTTGGGATTTTATGTGTTGTATGTACGTATGTGGAATGCTGCTAATGTATTGTTGAACACATACTATATGTTTTGTGCTTACAGATAACGTAGAGTTGGATGGCTTAGTAGAACCAGATAATCCTAGTAATCTTAGACTTGATGATAGCTCAACTCCTACTGTGATCAACATCACTTGGGATAGATCTGAGGGGATCTCTCCTGCCATCATTACTTACCAGTTGATCTATTCCTTGTCCAGAGTGGATGGGAGTAGTGATAGTGATGTAGTGATGGTGAGGAGTGTGTGTTGTTTTGTGTGTAGTGAGAGTGGCACGAGTTTGAGTGCACTTATGCATACTTTACACATGTTGTTTGTGTACTATATGTAGTTAATTTCACTGTTATTACTACTTACCATAGACCAGTGACAATTACTATGTACTGGAGAACCAGTCACCAGAGACTACACTGAATATATCAGTTAGAGCATTCACCAGATGGTACTCCTCTGGTGCTACTGAACTAACTAATGTGATATCTCCTAGTAGATGTAAGTATGTGTGTTGTATGAGGATAATGTGATTACAATGTTATCCCTCACTACAGTACCAAGTCAGATAGAACAGAGTAGTGCGTCGGTGTACAGGATGGAGAGAAACTCTAATCAGTTATCAGTATTGTTTACATGGGCTGGACTAGACCTTGAACAAGCTGGAGGAGTGTTGCTTCGTTATGTTGTCACCCTCACCCCAACTGGGGGAATGGTTGGTAGCAATCTGTATGTGTGGACTAGTTATGTACAAGTTGTGTTTAGGTTGTGATGAAAACTGTCAGTGCAGATGATGTCCTACTGGTGGTATCTGACCTATCTCCTAACCAGGAATATTCATTTACTGTAAGAGGTGTTAATAGGGCTGGTAGTGGTGAAGAATCAGAAGAGATCACATTCAATACTAATGGTGAGTATTGTAGTAACATTACAAGTGATCACATGATTCCATCATCAGCTCCACAACCACCAATGGAGCTACTAGCCACAGTTTCAAGTGGAACAGTTAACATTATCAGTCGTGATTCACAGTCACCTCCAGTAGAAACTGGTTTTACTGAACCGTTTGTAGTTGACAGTCGTACCGCTACTGTGTACTATGTAGAGTCTAGTCAATTGAAGGCTGCAATACTAAGGAATCCGAACTCTGCCAGAGTAAGTAAAGATATTTTGCTTGTTAACTAGTAATGGATATTAAGTTTCTGTTTTATATAAAGTCCATGACACTTTATAATCACAACTAAATATTTATGTTCAAGAGTAAAATATGCATGGCATCCTGAATTTAGTTAATTAGAGTTAAGAGAATCAATAAGAAATACAGCTAGAATGAGTAGGAATTAGTCAATGACAAATGAGGTTGGCTTGTAGCTATGAGTTATGTAAGGCTTCTGGGGCACATAATGGCATGCATATACAATTTGTCATTTATACCATATTTGGTATTTTTAAATAATGACAGATGGGATCGCATAATATTTTGAAGTATAAATAGTGAAATATTATGCTGTAGTCAAATAGTGAAATTTACAGAAGGCAGCAAAAATCAATGTAATTGATAGTGACCCACTCATACCATTTACTATACAGGTCCTTATGACGCTCTCCTCATCAGTTGTAAATCACATTGAACTGGACTGGGTTGGTCGGCGGTTATACCTCACATATCTGGAGGGTGGCACACTGATTATTCATGAAGTTTCGCTAGACAGTCTCACACCACCACGTGAGATTTTAAGCATGTCTGTAGCTGATGTTACTATGGTAGATGTCACTCTGTCTCCATATGCTGGGTAAGTGTATAAGATCATTGGGTGTGGCCTTGTACAATCTTGCTATAGCTTCAGTGCTAGTATTGAGTACTCTTATAAAAGCTATCCTACAGCAGTATGTACATAGACTTGAAACTATAGTTTTAATTTTAAAATGAGGTACACTGTAGTGATCCAAGCAATAAAAAGTAGTGAATGAAGAGGAATGTTTTACAGCATTACTCTGTAAGAAAATCCCTACATTGGCCTGTTATAACAATTATTTTGTTTAGTGCCAAGTAGGGATTTTCTCACCGAGATATGCTGTACAGTGGAACTAGTCTGGCGCTGCCGACCCTTTTACGCCGCTCGCTTTTTGACTAGTTGGACGGCACTCGCTGTAAAAGGGTCTGGTTACAACCGCATACTAAACTTGTGCAGCTGGAATTAATTAGCGTCTGAATCACGCGGGTTTTGTCATGGTAACGCTATGGAATTGTTGTTTGAACTTCGCTTCGAGTTTGATAGCACTGTCAGAGGCGCACCTCATGTAGCCAAGCTTCTGTATACAGTTGATAACTGCGTACTCTGTCCTCTTCCAAGTAAGACCATGCGTAGTTACCGTAGATACGATACCCTCCGGGCAATAGTATCCATGGTTCCACTCTTAACACGCTGAATGTTCAGTTTAGTTACAAATGCTGCGATTTGATTGGTGCTGCCACTATGGTGGCAGCTTACACAAGTTTAGTATGCGGTTGTGACCAGACCCTTTTACAGCGAGCTCCGCCCAACTAATCAAAAAGCGAGTGGCGTAAAAGGGTTGGCAGCTCCAGACTACAGTGGAACCTCTCTTATCCGGGCAGTCTGGTACATACTACTTTCCGTATCTCATAAATGTCCGTGACTGAGGATAACATGCTGTTATGCTAAAGTGACTAACTTAAGTATATGTTAAAGCATAGCCGCGAGTGCTTTATGAAAAATAAAGTACGAGGCGTGCGGCTGAGTACTTTATTTTTCATATAGCACGAACAAGGCTATGCTTTAAATGATTTATGGAACTTTCTAGTCGTGTAGCTTCACCATACACTAGAACTCGTAATTAACAAGCGTTGCATGAACTATTAGCAGCCTGAACGCACACAAACTAGTTTAACAAAGTAACTCACGCGTATTTCACCATAGTTTGGCATAGTAGACGTTCATCGCGTCTTTTGGCAGGTTTTGCTCGCAACCCACAATCGATTCTATTGCGAGTCACATGGTGAAGTATTTCTGTGATATCTCCAGGACTTGTCCGTTTACATTAACAAACGTAACAGCAACATTATCTTCTCCCACCCATCATCGAAGCATTTAGGTATGTCTATAAAAGCAATCCAGTGGTGGAACTCGTATCGGCTGGGGTGATTGATCACTCAGCGCGGCGAGGCTATCAGCCTTCACCGGCTTGGGTGATTAGTCGTACTGGCGCGAGCCCCGTAGGCTATTAGCCTACACTAAGGCACGTGGGCAACTGTGCTTTATTGCCCACAAAGAGTGCTTTATTGCACCGCAAAGAGTGCTTTATTCGCAATAAAGCACTCTTTGCAGTGCAATAAAGCACTCTTTGTGGTCGATGAAGCAGTTGGCCGGCTGAGAGTGTGCCTTATGAAATTTAAAGTACACTTTTTCCTTTGATCTCGCCCACGCAAAGTTCTATAAATACAAGTAATGTTGTTATTGCTATCAGTTAGTGGTATACAGTGTAGTGGGCAGAGGGGAAGTCACTACAGGGCATTCATGGTCACTCCCCTGGGCTGTAAAAATGCATTATCACCTAGCAACCAAGTGATAGTTATTATTAAGCCACCAAACAGGTAAACAGCAACCTTTAGGCTCCCTCCTTGTGCTTTCATCTAAACCAAACTTCAGTATGGTCAATAAACTACAAGCCACATGACCAATTCGGGCTGTCCAGGCAATGGAGGTGCCTGGATAATAGAGGTCTGGATAAGGAAGGTTCCACTGTAGTGCCATCATTCATCTCTTGTTTCACTACTTTTTATCGCTTAGATCCCAATATACTAGTTATAGCTAGCATATATCTCACCACTGTGCTGTAAAGCTCTATTTGAATGAAACGTGACTATTGTGTTAGAGTTTTTCGAGTCAGCCACTTGGGATGATCACTATTCCTTATTTTCTTAAAAATACAACTATTGTAAAGTTACAGGTATTTTCCAGGTTTCCAGTACCTCTTACATTAGTGCAAGTGCATGGAACAATTTTGTGGCATCTAAATATGCTGCTTAAAAGAGAGATGAAAATTTGATGCCTCAATATGCAGTGTTGGGTAAGTTACTTTTTAGAAGTAACTAATTACATATTACATATTACTTGCAACTGAACTATTTAGTTACAGTTACATATTACCCATAAAATAAAGTAACTATAATAATATTAAATATTATATTACTTTGTGTCCACAGCCTTAAGCTGTCACATGTGAAACTACCACCTTATCATGTGACATGATTGCGTTGTTGGACAATATGCAAATCATGGTTATAAGTAAGAAGCTGGTGACCAGTGTTGGGAGTAACGCATTACATAAGTAAAGCGTTATGTAATATTATTACTTTTGTGGTAACTAAGTAATATAACGAAATACGCTATAAAAACAGGTAATATAACTCAAGTTATTTTACTTACAAATGTAACGCATTACCTAAATAATATAGTTACTATAACGAGTCTAATATTACGTAATATTATTACTACAAGTAACGGAAGTTACTAATCTCGTTAGTTATCCTCTGAGTAACGCTTAGCCACAACGAAGTAACAAAGCCTACTGAATGAAACTTATTCACCAGCTTCTTACTTATAACCAAGATTTGCATGTTGTCCAACAATGCAATCATGTCACGTGATAAGGTGGTAGTTTCACACGTAACAGCTTAAGGCTGTGGACACAAAGTAATATAATATGTAATGTTATTATAGTTACTTTATTTTATGGGTAATATGTAACTGTAACTAAATAGTTCAGTTGCAAGTAATATGTAACTAGTTACTTTTACAAAGTAACTTGCCCAACACTGCTGGTGAATAAGCTTCATTCAGTAGGCTTCATTACTTCATTGTGGCTAGGCGTTACTCTGTGGATTACTAACGAGATTAGTAACTTCATTACTTGTAGTAATAATATTATGTAATATTAGATTCGTTACAGTAACTATATTACTTAGGTGACGCGTTACATTTGTAAGTAAAGTAACTCGAGTTATATTACCCGTTTTTATAGCATATTTTGTTAGTTACCACAAATATAATAATATTATGTACGTGTTACATAATATTAACACGTTAACGCGTTACAAGTAACGTGTTAACACGTTGTTAACACGTTACAACAAATAACAACGTTACATATTACTTGCAACTGAACTATTTAGTTACAGTTACATATTACCCATAAAATGAAGTAACTATAATAACATTACATATTATATTACTTTGTAACACGTTACAAGTAACAACGTGCGTGTTACTCCCAACACTGTCGATATGGTTTTGTTGCATGAAGAAAATGACAATTAGCTTCATTGAAGATAAAGGAAAAACAAGGCATTGAGGGCACACTCTTATTAAAACAACAAAAAGCACATGCCACAAGTGACTTCCTTATTGTGGTACAAAATGGTGGTCTTGTACTATTCGTTTAGCCTCCAGGAAAGCTAGCAGACCAAAATTCTTCTAATTAGCTCTTTAGAGACTGCAGATTCAAATAATAGCTACTGTTATTCAAGGACTGTCTTTTATGCTTTCTCTTTATGGGCACAATACGGCAACTGTAATAGGTGGACATGTAACCAAGGAAATACAATACTATATACAGTAGGAGGAATATGCAAGTACCGTAGGTTTTCACTTAGTCAATTACCTTAAAGAATTTTTGTTACAATAGATGTCCCCTCTAAATAGGCTCCACTTGTGATTGTAAGGCCACACCCTAGGATAATACATGATGTATAGTATGTGATGTATCAAATGATCTCCCATAGGCTGTTGTATTGGGTTGGAACTAGATCATCATCCAGTATTCTCAGTATGTTCAATCTCTATAACGAAACATCTACACTAATCTTTGATACCAACTCTGTTAAGAGAAATGTGATGTGTACGGGTGGAATAGGTGCACGACAGTTGACAGCTGCGCTAACATATGATGTGATCACTAATCGTATATGGGTGTCTACTGTTACGACTGGTCATATCTGGTCATGTGATCTGACAGGATGTAACTGTATAGTAGAGGTGAATGCTACAACACTAGTAGCTGCTACCAATGGAGCTAGTGTAATGAGTGATGTTGGTATGTGTAGTTGTAGTGTAGAGGAGTAGATAGAGCTGCAGTGTTATTACAGGTCTACCAGCTAATAGTATATCACTGGATAATGTTAACATTTACTGGAGTAGTAGTAGTGGAGTGTTCTCTGTTCCCAGAGATGACACTACAACATTGTCACAGTTATCAAACACTACTACTAGTTCACTAGTCACTATTGATCCTGGACAACAACCTCTACCAGGTGAGATGTATATAGTTGTGCCATTGGGTAGCGTATTGTAACTAATTATTGTGTATGTGTGTGCACAAATATGGGTGCATGTTCTTTGATATGTTATCTCCCTTTAATCCAGTATTTTGTGGTTATAAGGTGATGGCATGCTGTGTGACAGGATAGCATGCTAGCCAGTTAACACATGCTGTTTTTGGTGGGATGGTATATTTAATAGAATGGCGGAAACGGTGGAAACAGCAAAATCATCATTATTACAGATTATGGACAGCCTTAGAACGCCCACTTCCAGTTAGCTGCTCACTGTTACATATATAAATACAGCTACATAGAACTCACCACAATTAAAGCTCATGGTCTTTGTAGTGCCGATTTTCTGTTTTCTTGCAATTTATCCTGTGGTAATCAATTCTTAGACAGTAGTCTTATCTCTTAAAGATCAGGCTTTACAGGCTCTCCAAGCCTATACAATTAATACTAATCTTATGTGATTGATTACCACATTTTGAATTGCAGGACGATTAGTGTTGAATGGTCAGGCTTAGTCTCGAGTGGCCATGCTCTATTTTCTCAGGGTGGCGTTTACAGATTTTCAATTATAAGTGTCCCCCTTGAAGGCGCTTCTAGTAACATGTGCTTCTAAATACGGGGTGTGAGGGTTGAGGTATGACTACACTTTAAGAGTGCCACAGATGATTTTAAGTTGCAAGAAGACAGAAAATCAGTGTTACAAAGACCATGAGCTTCAACTGTGGTGAGTTCTATGTAGCTGTATTTATATATGTGACAGTGAGTAGCTAACTGGAAGTGGGTGTTCTAAGGCTGTCCATAATCTGTAAACGATGATTCTGCTGTTTCTGCCAATTCCACTGTTTCCGCCATTCCGCTAAATATACCATCCTGTTTTTAGTATCTACTACTGCTAAATTCACCTGTATGACTGAAAGAGTGCATTCCAAGATAATTCAATCATCTGTTACTACCTATAAATTATCCTTTACTTTAAGAGAGCATCAACATATCATACTGCTATTCAAGTTAAGTTTTTAAGTCCATACACAAATTTTCTTTACAAGATATTTTTCGATACCCTAAAGACGTGACTGTTCATGTTGGCCGTAATATCAGTTGTATTTATTCCCAGGGTGTATACCAATTTTGGGAGAAGGTCCTTTAGTTTTTATTATTGCGGGTGTGTACTGTGGAACAATCAACTGTTGAGGGGCTACTACTGTTTCATCTTTCAAAAAAAATTTTATTGGAGTTATATTAAGTATTATTTCTTTGTATTGGCTTTGTGTGTGCATGTTTATTTTTGGAGTTGTATCTATATTTGTATTTGTATTTGTGTTTTATACTCTTTCTTTTGGGTTCCCCTAGAAATCAGTATTTGGTTTCTGAGTGGAGCCCCTGTTTACAAATTACAATTACATACCTCTTTAGTATTGTGACTTGTACTATTGTAAACATGTATTCCTTACTTCACAGTCGAGAGCTGCCTGTATCCAGCAGTGACAGTAGATGCTCAGCCAATGACAGATTGTGGTAACTCTACCAGTGACACTCTGTCAGTGAGTTGGACTGAGCCACAGATCACACCAGAATGTCAAAACCAGCTCTATACCTACCCCACCCTAACCTACCGTGTTATATACCAAGTGGACAACCTTGTACTAGAAGTACGTACTAATATATTGCATCATGTTTGATTGTATTCAATGGTGGTAATGTATATGGTAAGTTTTGTTAGATGTTATAGGCAGTGGAGCGAGCCCCTCTACCCATTGAAAAGTTTGTTTTTGTTTCCAGTGGTACACAAATATCTAGTACTGTTGATTTGGGACCACCTATAGGTAGTCCACACTTTAGGGATGCATTGTGTTAGTCTGTTTTTGTTTACCTGAGTTTGTTAAAGAAGTGAAGAAATAAATTCTTGATGGTACACATAAATACATGGTTTTTATTAGATATAAATCACTGTTAATGCATACATTGTGTTATTCCATAGGAGGATACATTTACCAATCCACGGATGCTAACTAATCTCTTCTCTTTTGTCAACTATACCATTAGAGTAGTAGCATTCAACAACTATAATGAGGTGCCTAATAATGTTACTCATCTTCGTGCTGTCACCTGTGCCACTGGTGAAGGACGTGAGTTACTTACTTAATATCATGAAAAGGCTTGTATGTATATTTACTCATGATTAAATGGCATTCAGTTTCAAATGGTTGGTTTGTAAAGCTGGACATATTTATTTGTTATAACCCTTAAACCTGCAAAAAACTTTTGTGGAACGTGTGTTTACACATTGCTTGAATACTTGGCAATTTAAAGTGTAGAACTTAATTCTTTCTGCTTAAAATTTAACATTGGTTAAAACTCTGGTAACTAGGCTACTTGGATAAGTTTAAATGAACACTGTAACTACAAAGGCTTACTTTTTATGAAGCATTGAAGGATTCCAATGCACTAGTCCGTCTTCACGTGTTCTTGCCACGTGTATAGTTTTGATTGTGAGTTTAATCATGTGAGCAATAGATGTCCTGTTGGAGAATTTAATGGAGAGTTCAACAACGCAAATCGCAAGTTGATAGGAGCAAGCATTATTAAGTTATAAATGATTTTGTAAAGGTGTGTAAATGTTTTGTGTTTCTTTACCGAAAAGCTGCTTACATGGCAGGTTTTGGCCTTACAGTTTCGCGTTGGGGTAGTCCTGGGCGATACTAAAAATAATGCTATTCGATATATTTACAAGCTTATATTCACGATATGATTAAATATTGAGTATAATTAAATTTGTCAAGCAGTGAGACTAGTAGCATTACATAACACATTACTGCATCATAGAATGTGAAATGGTGTCAGACAACAGCTGGAATTTACCCATAATCAAATTGCCTTTCCTTTTAGGTACATAGCAAGTGCAAGAAACACAACCACTAGCCAGATTTAATTAGGCGATATTGGCGATTATATTGTCTAGACGATATTATTGTGGCTCTATAATTTACCTCATACGATATATTGTGTAGTTCAATATTGCGATATTGCCAATATATTGAAATATTGCCCAGCTCTACATTGGGGTAAAACCGTGGGTACCATTTTACTGCTTATTATGTAACAAGTAGAGTAGCGTAAATTGCGTAGTGATAGGAGGTACACTTCGAAAGTTACAGTACTTTGTCTTAGGCATGCGTATTTGGGCCGGCCTATGTGGATTTAAGGGTTAAGTTTTTTTGCTATCAATACTGAATGCAAATTGCCATGGCTCCTGTAAATGATAGCTAATTTATTTATCATATATAAAATTTGCACATACATACATCACTATGAGAATCAATAGTTTTATTATTGTTTATGCTACAGTGTTGTGCTGGTTCTGTTACTCCAATGTGTTACACAATTTACGTCATTCTCCTTGTGTAACAAGGATTAAAATGATAACTAGCATTTTACCCTAACGCTTAATGGTGAGGCAAAAACTAGCCATGAAAATAACTTTCAGGAAACATGCACTCTCTACATACCTTTATAAAATGGTTGATAACTTGATGGCAGTTGCTCCAAGCATCTTGCAACAACTTCCATTCGATTTGCCATTAAATTTTCAATCAGACCGTATATTATGACTCACATGAATAAACCCACAATCAAAATTAAACACGTGGCAAGAATTTTGAAAACGTGACTCATCACTGTTCATAACAACAGGTAAGCCACTGTAGTTACAGTGTTCATTTAACCTCCAAGTAGCCCAGTGAACACACTTGTAATCAATGTATATTTGTAGGCTGTAAGAATTAAGTTATCCCTCCTACTGTAGTGTTGCCATGTATGTCCATATGGTGTAAACATGCATTCCCCAAAAGTTCTCTGCGGATTTAAGGGTTAAGATAATCTAATCCAAAACAGCCAGCTGTAAAAAAAGTGTGCGGCCCTCAAAAAGGCTATGGTGAAAAAAGATGTAAAATCCAAGGTGGCGGCCAAGAAATGGCTGTGATGGTAGGTCAATGGTAAAAATTTTAATAACGACAATTCAAGTGAATTTTTGTGTCACTTGGTCTCGGCAAAAAATTCACCTAAATTGCCGTTATTAAAATTTTTACCATTAACCTACCATCACAGCCATTTCTTGGCCGCCACCTTGGATTTCACATCTTTTTTCACCATAGCCTTTTTGAGGGCCGCACACTTTTTTTACAGCTGGCTGTTTTGGATTAGATTTCACTTCTTTTTGTATTTGTATACCCCAAAGCCGGCCATAGGCCGGCTTTGGGACTTTTTTAACCTGTCTTTTTTTCTTTTCCACAGGAAGAAGAAAAGAGGAAGCAGATGTACTTTAAATATTTCTGATTTTATCAGTAAATGTACAAATTATATATATAATACATATATTTATTACAGAACTCTGCATGGTGGTTTCTTTGTAACTGAACACTCTACAAAGTGACTTCCTCTTGCTGCTCTCTCTACAGGGTGCATTGTTTGTAGCTGAACAATCTACAAGTAACTTCTTCTAGCTGATCTCTCTACAGGGTGGTTTGTTTGTAGCTGAATTCTGTGTAGGTGATTTGTTTGCAGCTGAGCTCTTTACAGAATGGTTTCTTTGTAGCTGAACTCTCTACAAGGTAACTGATGTCTCTACAAGGTCACTAGTTTGTAGCTGAACTCTCTACATGGTGGTTTCTTTGTAACTGAACTCTCTACAGGGTGACTTCTTTTAGCTGATCTTTCTAGAGGGTGATTTGTTTGTAGCTGAACTCTCTACAGGTGATTTGTTTGCAGCTGAACTCTCTACATGATGGTTTCTTTGTAGCTGAACTCTCTACAAGGTAACTTCTTCTAGCTGATCTCTCTACAGGGAGATTTGTTTGTAGCTGACCTCTCTAAAGGGTGATTTTTTTTTGTAGCTGAACTTTCTACATACAAAGTGACTTGTTCTAGCTGGTCTCTCTACAGGATGACTTGTTTCTAGCTGATCTCTCTGCAGGGTGACTTGTTTCTAGCTGAACTCTACCGGGTGATCTGTTTGTAGCTGAACTCTCTACAGGATGATTTGTTTACAGCTGAACTATCTACATGGTGGTTTCTTTGCAGCTGAATTCTCTACAAGGTGACTTCTTCTAGCTGAACTCTCTATAGGGTGATCTTCTCGTAGCTGCAGGGTGATTCGTTTGCAGCTGAACTTTCTACATGATGGTTTGTTCATAACTGAACACTCTACAAGGTAACCTCTTCTAGCTGATCTCTTTACAGGATAACTTGTTTCTAGCTGAACTCTCTACATGGTGAGTTACTTGTAGCTGAACATTGCTTAAAGTGACTTGTTTGTAGCTGATCTAGATGAACTCTCTACTGGGTAGCTTTTTTTGTAGCTGAACCCTTTACGCAGTGATTTGTTTGTAGCTGAATTCTCTACAGAGTGACTTGTTGTAGCTGAACTCTCTACAAGGTGACTTGTTTATCGCTGAATTCTCTTCAGTGTGACTTATATTGTTCTGAATCTCTACAGCAACATATTTGTAGCTGAATTCTCTACAGGGTGACTTGCTTGTAGCCGAATTGTCTATAAGATTGACTGTTTGTAGTTGAACTCCCTACAGAATAACTTGCAATGTAATATAATTCTATAATGGAGTAAGTTATAAACTTAGCTGAATGCTTTATTAGGGTGACTGTTCTATTAGAGTATCTCGATCTCGCATATGCTACACGTAGTTGGCTTTGGAATCATAACTCAGTGGTTTGTAATCCGATTCTTCTGTACTACTGCACGGACTTTCTATGATAATTATTCCAGCCACACACCGATTTTCAGCTCACTACTCTAAGCAGTTTGCCTGGTAGGCGTGAAAACTATTAGTTTTTTATTCATAAAAATCGATCGCGTAATTGTGACACAGGTTGGGTTTTGTGTTATATCTCGATAGCCTTTAACTGGATTCCTTTCAAACCACAAAAAGGCACTCCTACGATAGTTACTCCATCTACATAGCAATTTTCAGCTCATTCCTTCAAGCGGTTTACCCTGTGGGCGTGACAGACCTTCGACCTTATTTTACGCAAATAATCGGTCATAACTCCGTGAATGTTCATCGGATTTCTACCAAACTTGGTACTGAGATTCGCCTTAATAAGCCCTTTAAGTGTGCCAAATTTCAGCCCGATTGGAGCACGCATTCGTGTTTTATTTTGGATTTTGCAAAGTGTGCGAAAAGAAGAAGTAGAAGAAGAAAAAAACGAAGAAAAAAAACCCAAACTTTGGCCGCTCGTATCTCGGAAAAGGCTGGAGCGATTTTCTTCAAATTTGGAATGTGGACTCCCCTACCTAGCCGGCACCTCTGTAGCAACTTTGGTTTCAATCGGATAAGGAATCACGGAGCTGCAAAGGTGTGAAAATCGCGTTTACTTTTTTCTTGTAAATATACTCACGGTGTGGCGCGCCGGCTTCTTGGGCCGCACGACACACTACCGTGTGTCTTGATATTATTATGTAGTGTACCATGCCATTGTACTGTACACACCTCAATATATACTTGTTATTGACAGGTCCCAGTCCTGTTAGGGATCTAAGAGTAATTCCCATTGGCACTACTATATTGTCAGTGAGTTGGAGGAGACCTATTGCCAGGGGATCTGCTGATGGTTTTCTGTCATATACAATCTTAAGAGACGGAATGCTGGTAGATACTGTAAACAATACAGTCACCGTGGACACTACTGAATTTAGTAGATTAATACTTGGCCTAGCTTCTTTTACTAGTTATGTAATACAGGTATGTGTGTGTTGTGTGTATTGTAGTGTGTGTGTGTGTGTGTGTGTGTGTGTGTGTGTGTGTGTGTGTGTGTGTGTGTGTGTGTGTGTGTGTGTGTGTGTGTGTGTGTGTGTGTGTGTATTGTAGTGTGTGTGTGTGTGTGTGTGTGTGTGTGTGTGTATTGTAGTGTCTGTAATGTAGTCTGTAATGTAGTCTGTTGTGTTGTGCATGTGTGTGTGTGTTTGTGTGTATTGTAGTGTGTGTGTGTGTGTGTGTGTGTGTGTGTGTGTGTGTGTGTGTGTGTGTGTGTGTGTGTGTGTGTGTGTGTGTGCGTGTATTGTAGTGTGTGTGCATGTATTGTAGTGTGTGTAATGTAGTCTGTTGTGTTGTGCACGTGTGTGTGTGTTTGTGCATGTATGTACGTGCAGTTTTAGTGTGCATAGCTGTTTGTACACTGAGCCAAACTTGCCCACATCATACATCTGCTGTTCCACTAATAGCAATCCACTGGACCAATCACTTCAAGTTTAAGTATACTAGAAATAAATGAAGTAGGGATCCAAACGATCAATAAAAGTGAAACTAGAGATGAGTGACAGTATTACAGCATAGCTCTGTAGTGATGTGCCCAGGTTTAGAATGGTGCATAAGAAGCAGGAGAAATGCTGTATGGGGCCATAGCTTGTGTATGTCAACAGTGAATCTGTAGTGGTTGTTGAGTGATATTTGGGGCTATTTTTATTTGAGTGGTGGTCGGTACCAACCACTGTGAGCGCATCTCTGGCTCTGTAAGAAAATCTCTCTATTGGCATGTTATTACTATTTTGTTCAATGCCAAAATAATGATTTTCCCACCAAGCTATGCTGTAATACCATTACTGATCTCTTGTTTCACTACTTTTTATTGCTTAGATCTCTAGTTTTTGTTATAGCATACACAGTTATAATTGTGTGACTGTTCTATTAGGGTGACTGCTGAATTAGAGTATCTTTAGTCAGCCTTTCACCTACCTGTGGGCATGTCCCTATTTTATATTTTCATTGTGAATACAGCTATACGAATAGTAAGGTGGTGTGGTCATTGTGATTGCATAAATAGATTGTTAAGAAGAGAGGTCTCCGAGCTCGATTGCTATTAATCCATTAATGGGCGTGGTCTCGATCCTATCACAAAGTTACAAACACAAATAGTTTTGTGGCATCTAACTATGTTGTTCAAGGAAAGTGTTGATACGAAACTTAACGCCTCAATATGGTTTGATTGCATGAAGAAGGAAGAAGACCAGCCTGATTGAAGATAAAAGGGAAAGGCAAGGAGTAGTTTGTGGTATAAAATGGTGGCCGTATGCTACTTTGTTTGGCCTCCAGCCTTGCGACTATGGTCAGGCAGGCTGGCAGACAAAAATTCAAGTTATGGTAATTTAATTAAAAAAATTCTATATCCGACCACCTGTAAATGTTTTCTTGTTTAGAAAATATTATTCCATAAAGGTGATTTTCATTGTGTAAGATATTTCTATTATAATTTTTAAAAGCGGAATTTTAGGAGACACACATCACTTTTGGGGGAACCCCTATTTAAACAGTAAACAGTACTACCATACTGTTTGATTTGCCACTTAAACTAGTGCAGAAAAAATGGAGCTTAGGCCATAGGATGTGTGGGTCATTTTGTGCTCACAGTAGGCCAGTGGACTGCCATACTGTCTTGTCAAATGTCCTAATGTGTTGTCTGTGTATAAATACATGGGTATTGTGTGTATGTTATATTTCTTAGGTAACTGCCGCTAACAGTATAGACGAAGGACAACCAATAGAAATGATACAGTCTACTTTTCCCTTACCACCATCCATTACATCAATAGTTCCTAGTAATACTAGTGTTCAAGTACAATTAAATTTGGTAGAAAGCCATCGTCTACTCTCTATATGTTTTGCAGTAAGTTATGTTGCATTAATACAAAACTGTATGTCTGTTATTAAGTGAAGTAGTTTGATAATAGTCCTATTTAGGAATGAGGTATGTATGCTGATTTGATTTGATTTGTACAAGAGAAAGACTGTATGTATTTGTGTACCTACAATAATATTGTATTGTCTTGTATTGTGACCCAGACATTTGTTTCTTTCAAGTAACATTTCCCCTGGCTACTTAGGCACAGTTGAAAAAGCTGTCTGACCGTCACACCGCTTACTCATCTAACTCAGCACAAATTGACGCTAGTGTTGATAATGAAGCTACTCTAAGATTATTATCACAAATTCATGCGTGTTTCTGTTTGTTCTCTATAGTACGTAGAAGGCAAAGGGGTAGAGAAACATTCCTTTGAAAACCACAGCACAAACTGTTCAAGTGGTAGAATGCCTGACTAACGTGTACATAGGAGGTCATGGGTTCAAATCCGCATGTTAGCACATTGTAAGCAGTACCTATTTGTGCACCTTTTAAAAACTTTTAGTTCATAGTATCTTGGCATGTAAAGCACTTCGATACAGGATTTTAGTGAAATTAAATGCCCATCATCTGGCAACTCGAGGCGTTGTAGCAAATCAATACATTCAAAAATTCCACTAATTTTTTTTCCTCAATTTTGTTGTAACTTTTTGGAAGCATTTCAGATCAAACAACAACAGCGTAACAACAGCAAATCATTACTAAAGTAGGAGTTAATATCAACATTCTTGATATCAAGAATCTAAGTTGGTTAGAGATTTACTGATGCTTATCACAATGAAATAGTATTGATAAATAAGGAATCGAATAAACTACACATTTGTGTATAGTCTATGTACTGTATTACTGAATTGGTAATAGACTATCTGGTAGGTACGTGATATTGTGTTGTGTTTTGTTACTAGTTGACTCCAATGGGAGGTACTGAAGAGTGTCGGCCACTGCCTGATGGCATATCATACACTAATGGTGCTGTTGTACTATTAGGGTCTCTCCAACCAGTGACCAACTATACGTTAAGAGTGAGAGTGGATTATCCCTCCACAGAGGTACTCTACAGTGACAATGAGACATTTACTACTGCAAGTAAGGAGATGTGTGATGTATCTGTATTAGCTAGCGTATACTGCCTGTGCTAAAGAACTTGGTTATAGTATACAATACAGGGGTGCCAGAGTAAGGTTCAGTTCTAGTCTAGGGGGTTCATTTGAGGGCATGATCCCTCAGGAAAATTTCACATTTTAAGGTGCTATTTGGAGGCAGTTTTGATTGTAACACTGCATGAAAGATGCTAGCTAGCTATGCGTGACAACTGTTCTATGTTAGGGGATATCACTAGACACTGACCAAAAGCTACCTCTGTAATGAATGTTTAAACTTTATCATATAACTTTAATAAACTGTAAGGAGTATTTCCAAAGCAGTTACAAACAGAAGCAAAATCCGAAGCTAAGTATAACAGTAGAGGCACCTAATAAGGACAAAGTGGATATAAAGTTGTTATAGGTAAAAGACAGGTTAGATAAGTTTCTAGACAAGTTTCTATCTATTGTGGCCATTAAATAAAATGCTAAGTATTGCATATTCACTACATTTAGTTTTGGTTTCATCAAATTTGAAAGTTTTTTTTTTATTTTTTTTTTTACTTCTGCCAAAAAGTGGTGAGTCTAACCTCACTGGTTGCAAAAGCCCTTCCTGATGTTTTGACGTCTTGTTACGTTGTCATGCTGCATCACCTTGTTGCTTGCTTTGTGTAATGAGAGGGACAGTTACTGTTAAAACAGGTCCATTATTTATCCACAATATTATTTTACTATAGGTGGTGTTCCGGGTATTCCTGTTATTACACTTAATAATGGTATACTGAATTGGACTAAACCACCAGATAATGGAGCTGAAATCACTGGTTATAATCTTCGTGTTGTTTCAAGGTATAGTCATTCAATGTATGTAGAAATGATAGTGTATGTGTGTGTTTGCCTTTCTGTTTGTGCTTGTGCGCACATGTGTGTGTGCATGTGTGCGGGTGTGTTAGCATTATGTCTCAGTTTTTTGTTGATATGTGCACTCGTTAAGGATTATAATTAGGAGGATAACATGAATTATTAAGGCAACTTATTATTGCTGTGTTGTATCCACAGCTCTTCATCATTTTCTGATGAGTTAAACTCAAATGAAATATCTAACCTGTCTTTATCCATTGACCTACGTGAATACAGAAGAGTTTCTGAACTGGCTGGACAACAAGTAGAAGTCAGTATAAATGCCGTGAATAGTGTAGGAGGAGGTAATTATAGTAATTCTCTAACATACGCTGTTCCCGGAATCTCATCATCACCAGGTACATGTGCTGTGCGTATAACAGTGTGTAACATGTTCTTACTAATAATTAGGTAGTGGACTAGCAACTGGAGTGTTGATTGGGATTATTGCTGGAGTGGTTGTCTTTGTTATTGTTGTACTAATCTTGTTAATAATACTATGTAAGTTACTGTGAGTGCTGTGTTGATGTGATAGTACAATTATCAGGTTATTGTTATCGTGTGAGACCAAAGAACTACGACTATGCATTCCGTGTGGAGGTACCGTACGACATGGAACTACGTAAGCTGAGACTGAACCAGATGAGGATGGCCAACAATGACCTATACAGGTATCCTGAGGTGGAATAATTATATATTATTGTGCTATCCAAAAAGTGTATTAATCACTGCATCTAAACTGATAAATTATTTCGTAACTTTAAAGATCTGTTCTGTATAAGTGTTCTATTACTCGGTTGCTGCTTGGCATGTGGGTATATAATCTGTCATTTGATTAGTACATTGCAATAAAATGTAATAATTTAATACTCTAATATACATGCTATTGTGTACAATGGTGAACAGTGTGGGTACATCTTTTCCTACAGCCCCAATTACAATCCTGATGATGTTGAGACATTGAAGAAGTTCCCAAGAGACCGTATCAAACTGGAGAAGTAAGCTACATGATGATGTTCTTAATAGTGATATTCCTTGTTACTCATTAGGTTGTTGGGTCGTGGAGCATTTGGTGAGGTGTGGGCAGGAACTGCTCTGGACATTATGGGACAAGGAACTGGACTACACCCTGTGGCACTTAAGGTATTGTACTACTGTCTGAATAAACTGCCTATTCAATGACTGGCCCCTGACTATAACTCTAAGTGTTTGTTGTTGCTACTCGGTGCTCAACAGTTAAATATTTCCCATAGACACTTCAAAAGAATGCTACTGAGTCAGATCAAAGAAGTTTCTTGTCTGAGGCCATAGTAATGAGTAACTTTGACCATCCCAATGTACTACCAGTATTGGGAGTGTGTCTAAACAATAATCCATTCTACTTAATATTGGAGTTGATGGAGGCTGGAGACTTGCTGGCCTTCCTGAGAGGAGCACGTCAGGAGAACGTTAGCAAATACTGATATTCTGTCACTAGTTTACAATATTGTCTTGTGATTAGGGTCCTCCATTACTGACACTTCCTGAACTGGTCAAGGTATCACTTGATGTAGCTAATGGAGCAAAATACCTGGAGACTCAACACTTTGTACACAGGTAGTATCAACCTGTACTAGTGTTAGTATTAATGTGTTGTGGTGTAGGGATCTTGCTGCCAGAAATTGTCTGGTATCCAGTAAGGGACCAGACCGGGTGGTGAAGATTGGAGACTTTGGACTTGCCAGAGATGTCTACCAGTAAGTGTTGTATTTGTAATCAGGCCAGTGTGCAGGATTTTCAAAAGAGGGGTTCTATTTTGAAGTGGTAGGAAATCCCAGATGCAGGGGTGTTGGGCATAGCCCAAGGACACTGAGAAAGGTTTAATTTAAATGTCCTGAAAATATCTTCAGAACATGGTAATTCAGTGCATACACTGATTAATAATCTTCTGATATATTGATACAATTGACATGGATGGACCCATCACATACACTGGTGTAAGCACGTAAATGTGCTGTATGGCATGTGTCCAAAGGCTGTTCAGGGTCACTGTGTAATAAGCTATGGCAGATAATATGGCTGAGCCTTACATTTCAACATGCCACCAATTTACATGTGCTTGTGTTGTACCACGGCTGTAATGTCAATCCACTCCGGTCTCATTGTGATACAGGGCTGTTATAAGAAGATAAAGGCTACCTGTAGATAGGTTGAAATGATCATTTTCGATAAAAATTTTAACTGTAAGATAGAAAGTTCGGACGAGCCCCTTGAGTAATGGCCTGTATAATTATGGTCAGCACGTGTAACAACTTACTCTAATATAACAGTCATGTTGAAGTGTGATCTTGTACATGTTACAGTTCAGATTATTATCGTAAGGAAGGTCAGGGATTGTTACCAGTGAGGTGGATGGCTCCTGAGTCACTACTAGATGGCAAATTTACAGTGGACAGTGACATCTGGTGAGCACCCAGCCCCACCCACACTACTAGTAGCCACTCCTTCTCTCACTTGCAGGTCTTATGGTATCTTATTATGGGAGATCACTACACTGGGTAGACAACCTTATCCAGCTCGTAGTAATCAAGAAGTGTTCCAGTTTGTCATAGGAGGGGGAAGATGCGACAAACCAGACAACTGTCACCCTAAACTGTAAGGAAGCTACCAAGTTTTTAAGTGTATTTGGTTATCTGTTGATTAGATATCGCCTAATGAGACAGTGTTGGGCACACCGGCCGGAGGAAAGACCTCGGTTCACTGTAATTGTAGACACTCTGACTAGACTGCAGGAGAGGCTAGCAGATGGAACTGAGTTTTCATCTGATGACTCAGAATTTGAAGAAGATGATGAGACAGAGCCAAGATACACCATACAAACACGTGGATCAGGTGGTAGAAGGTAATAATGCCATTCTTATCACTGTGACTTGTGTGTATAAGAGTTTACTTCTCTCTTAGATCACTACGATCCTCCATACGATCTGGGGCATCTAACGTAGTGTCTGGAATAGTCAACCTAACCAGAGCTGGCAGTATGAGGTTGAGGAATAGTATTAGAAGACAAGGAAGCATACGACGACAGGATGAAGTTAATGAGGCACGTGGTGGTGGTGGTGGTGGTACACCAGTAGCAAGACCTTCCAGTCGGGGTAGAGCTGGTAGCACTTCGGAGCAGCAGCTGCTAGATCAGCAGTCAAATGGCTCGGATCACTTGTTAGATAGTCCAGAGTCGAGTCAAAACGGAGACGGAGTACGCGCTGCTCTTACTCACATAGTGTCATTACACTGTTGAATGTTACACACTAAAGTGGCGCAGATATTACTCATGCATGGTCCCTTGTGTTGTTAAATGAGTGTTGCCATAGTGACAATAATACTTCAGTAAGCTTTTATGGTAGCTAAATACTCAACGTTTGGTGGTGGCTTAAACTGAGTGGTTAGTTCCCTTTGTTAATGTGATTTTAGTGACCTACAATTGTTGCAGTAGGCAACAGCTTAATAAATTACCTAGGTTATGGCAACATTATTATGTAAACATTGAAATGATGTTAGTGGTCATTTAACGAGTTGTGTATTCTACACAGACTTGCGTTGCCAGCTTACTCCTGGTTGGTTTTTCACTTCATTGCAAAACTGTTTGTATTTGAAGTATTCATACTGTAACTTGAAATAGTGTATTGGGTGTTCACGTTACTTGACTGCATATTACAACTTTTGGTTGAGTATAGAAACTTGCAAACTATGTCAAATGGTGGGCACTATATGGGAATGTATACAGTACAATTAGACTCTTTCTTAATGTTGTCCTTCACTGTGTTGTTTTCTTTGGTTTTGTAGAAAGAACAGAATGGATTTAGAGAGATTGGACCATTTTGAGTGATGATGATGACAACTACAATATTGTACATAACAACAACTGATGATGCAGCAATGACCACACTAAATAATTAATAATTAATGTAATTTTAGTTATGCAATTTTTAAACAAAGAATATTACTGTACTACTAATCCAACTGGTTGTTATCATCATGGCTGAGAACTGACTTGGGACAGCAATAAAGTCCTACATTATAGCAATGCTGGGCCTTTAAATGCTGTCCCATAGGAACTGCGTGGTGTAATGGATAGCAATACCTGGCTGTTGGTAAAAATGGCATACAATAGCTACATGTACAGTTTGCAGGGATATAATAGTGATATTCTGTACACCTTGTATCACGTGCCTTTACTTGATAACTTCATCACACATTTAGACCATCTACCTGTGTGTTGTGTATAATCAGCTATGGCAAGTGGTAACTAACTACATGTACACTTATAACAGGTTGTAGCTATTGGCTCAGTAACAAGAATACCAGTACAGGTATCTGTTTTATTATCAATTAAAAGTTCAACAGGGACTAAGAATTCCAAGGCCAAAATAATGTTCACTGAAGTAGAAAAATGATAAAGTGATTGATAAGTTCAAACTTTGTAAGTGACTGTTGTGCTTTGAACAATTATTGTGCAATGCCTGTTAATTTTCTTTCTCTGGACTATTTGACAAATAATATTAAACTGATTTGTTCTTGCGTCTTCATGGAACTTTTAGAGTGCTTTATTATCTTAAGCTTTCTTATTAACACAGGCCAATAATCATGAATACTAGCTGTTTCATAATATTATACACAGAATCTTTTGTGTGCCTTCTAAATGCGATAATGTTAGTTTAGAATAGATGATTTAACCTCAGAAGGTGGCAAGCCCATTAATTTATACATGGAACTACATGCAATAATACTCTAATAGAGCATACACTTGTTGACAGAATTCTCTATTTGTGACTGAATTTTGGAAAATCACTGGTATCCATATGGGTGCATTTGACACCTAAAATATTTAATGATCAAATCACCTTAGGGACCCGCCTATTATGCTATGCTGCACTGCTCAAAAATTTTACCTATTATGCTCAAGCTTTATGCTTCATTTCCCATGTTTTGTTAATAAATTTGCAGTTATGGGAGCATATAAGTGGCTGAAGCACATCTTTGCTCTTCAAGATACATGTGACAGAAAAGATTATTTTTTTATTATTAACCATCAAAATTTAATTATGATGAACAAGGCGTATACAAAATAAAAGCAAGTGGATCCTCGGACAACATGCGACCACACAACTGACCAGTAATTGGGTCAACACGCAGGCATGGCAAGGAAAAGAAAGACTATTTACACACACACATACAGAAAAATTAATTACAAAACAGATTTAGTAAAATTTAATTTAAAAGCAGTCCGGGTTGACAGCCCATTCCCTTGAGCTTCGACCAAAGAATATCTGCTGAGAAGCAGATATTGAGGCTCTGGCCATCTTATTCAAAAGTCCTCTAATATTAGGCTTTAGACAAAGAAAATACTTGCTAGGTGAAACAAATTACGTCTTTGATTGCATGGATAGACTTAGGTTGAAAGTGACCCAAAACACTGACTTCTACAGTTCTATAGCAGGTAGAAATATTCAAATGATCTAGCTCAGCCAGAAGTTGCTGATATTTTGGTTTAAACTGTTTGCGGTCACGGGATGATTCGATGTGCTGAACTGAGTCGAGTGGACATGTGAGTTCTACAATATCCATCAATGAGGAACGAGCATTGTAGATAACAACATCAGGTCTATAGGGGGTGACTCAGATGAAGGAATGGTTTCAGGTGGAGAATCATTGGAGCGAAATCCCTGTAGGTCAGCGTGGACTTTGACATCATGACAGTCAGCAAAGAGGGTTGTTAGCTTGGATGCCAGAATATGTAAAACTTTATTATGTCTAGCTATAGGTGTACCATTGCTGCGATAGAGCGACTGGATATGGATATGCCAACGACGCAAGTTGACTGCTGTGGGCAATGTGTCCGGCAGAAGAAGCTCTTAACAGGAAGGAAAGTTACCCAGGGTGAAAACCAGTCAATAGCTTATTCCGGCCATGTTTTACAGCTAGTCTCTAATCTGGCAGAATACAGAAATTTACATTGTACAGTAAGTTGTTTGAGATGGGCTTCGTTTTCCAACACAAGGACACTACTAAGCTGGTCTTTAGCCTTCTTATACAAAGATCGTGCTGATGGCATATTGGAAAGTTGGCTTTGGACATCCGACAAAATGGAGTAATCCTGTTCCTGAAACTGCAAGAGATTATCGCCAAGATGGAGTGGTCTTGCGTGGCCAGACCGCTGCAATCCCAACTCCCGCAGCCTAGGATCAGAAGATGTACCAATACAAGAGAGCAAACTAAGTTTTGCCTCTCTAGACACTTGTGAAACACTGGGGCAGCAAATGCCTGGGTAATATAAAATCACTCGGGTGGCGCTTCGTGGAAGCATAGATACAGTACATGTATCTATGGTGGAAGTTGTAACCATTTTTTAAGGTACCTAGTAACCATGGACTCAAGTTGTTTAATTGTGTGGTTAGTAATTGCATCAACACATAAATAAAATCGCAACAAGGAGATAATGTAGTGCAGTGGCGATTCTAGACCCAGCCTACAGGGGGGGGGGGGGCAGTAGGGAACAACATAACTATTGTTGTTTGGTTATAGTATAAAGTAGAATTTGAAGGGGGGTCTGGTGGTGCAACCCCCAGAAGCTGCAGGATTTTTGCAATTTAAAGGCTTGAAAACAACCTAAAATTTGTTCTAAAAACATGAAAAATGCTAAAAATAACAATGCCAATCTATACAGCAACTTTTCCCCAAGCTTTTTAAAAGTTATTTTTTAACAGGGGGGGGCCAAGGCCCCCCCTTAGAATCGCCTATGATGTAGTGTCTGTAGATCCACAACTTGTACTCCCCCCTAATAGAAAGGGAGTCTGTAGCAGACAATAATCTAGTTAACAGTGTAGTAATCCTCCTGTTTGCAATAGACTTAGTTGCTGACAGAGTGAGCATCTATCAGTTTCCTGAGGAATTTTATACCACCTTCAGTAATCAATTTTGTTGTGCCACTGGATAGTGGAATTCTCTGTGATAAATGTTTAGTACTGTCAATATACTCTAGTAGAACAGTCAGCTGTCTGATTGTTCTATTAGAGTTATTGACTGTTCTATTAGAGTATATCGATCATTTTCTGTGATATGTATTTTAATCATCAAGGATTTGTAGTATGGCTCAAATATTCTTTCTATTATGCTAGCATTATGCTCAATGCTTCCAGACACCTATTATGCTCATATTTATGCCAGCATCATTGGCGGGTCCCTACTACTTGTTAATGGTTGTAAGCCATTGTCAATACGTTAAGAAAATTCTTAAAAACTGCCCTACTCTTATTAGCAACCCACTAAACATGAAAATTCTAATTATTTCATGCATGCCCATAAGGGTATTTCCAAAATTCAGTCACATAGGTTCTCTGCAGCTGACAGTGGTTCTATCAGACCAAATTGCCATAGTAACAGATATATGTCCATAGCATAGCAACAATGCAGTTGCTTAGTAATGGTTGCTAAGTGTGATTAGTCCTTTACCATGGTTAATTTTCAACTTCCTATACTCAGTAATGAGACACATTTTCATGACATGAAAAATCATAGCCAAAATTGCGCTTGGGACAGCTTGACTGAATGTTAGGCCACATAAACTAATTATTAGTTTCTCATCCTCCTGTACTCAAAATAGGAGGGAAGATTTTTATTTTTTACTAACTAGATAGTTGAATTAGCTAGCTAAAATGATCCAGAATGCAGTTTTCTTAGACTGCTCCAGCAAGGTACCATCTTGGAACAACACTCGTACAATTGCCTTACCAAACACTAATCCCACCCCCCCATAACATATACACACACATGCGCACACATATAGCATTCTTCACAGTTTCAGATATTCCCAGGCCTAGCCTTCTCACAGGTCCCTAGTGGGATAGCACTTAAAATATTCCCATGCAACCATTTCACAATTTCTTCAGTAGGTTAGAGTTAGTGTTTCTTATATGTACTGTTAGTTATGACTGATGAATTTTATTGACAATGAGCAAAAACTATTTGTGTGTGGCAACTTTGCGTTTCTTTTTCAGTTTGTGTACTTTTTTCAGTTACATCAGCAAACACTGGTTGTCCCTGAGCATCAAGTTGTCTCCGTAGAAACTGCAGACCAGCCATATTGAACCCCACCATGTCCTAGGTGAATGGAAAACATCATAATAGCAATCATAGAAATGCATACAACTATTATAGTACACATTAGTGGGATATATTACAGTGAGCTGTAGCATATCTTATTGATACTGATCTATTTCAGCACTCATGCGTGTCTTGTACAAATCATACCATATTAATATACAGGGCGTTACCAATAAACAATATCCTTTGGGATATCCTTAGCAAGCTTGAGGAGCAAGTTAGTCTCGCATGGCCAGGTCTCTAGTTCAGTGCAGGAGCTTACCAATTCGATTATTCAGCACGGGCGCTTAGCTATAATCTTTAATTGATAAGGCCCTGCACTGAAACAGAAATCTATAGCAACAAGACTAGCTTGCTCCTCAAGCTTGCTCTAAGGATATCTCGAAGGATATATTGTCTACAGGCAAGTTGATCGCTGGTTAACTAATGCTGTCACATTCTCTGCACTGCCTGCAGCATTACTACACACCAGGGTAAGAAATAAGCGCTGTATCGTGGCATAATGTAAAATGACAGTTTTCGCATATTCCACTGCTCATCTTCAGCATTTAGAAGTGGACTGCAGGTGCCCTAAGGATGCTTACTAGCAAGACCAAGACTCCATGAATCCAACCACAGAATGTACAAAAACCAAAAATATGTCAGTCCAGTAGTCCAGTCCACTGAATAGTAACACCCTAATATACACCCCTATATATGGATGTGAAACTAACCACATGAGTGCATATGTTTCTACAAAAAGGCAATGGCTAGTTTCATGTCTGAAAAATCTATTGTTTAGTTTATTCTTGTATGAGAGAAAAGTCTCATGCATTGCCTGTAATGGTGATATCATAAACACTTCCGCTGGGAAAGGTTACACGGGATAGTTTTCATGCTTAATTCCTGGTGAGCCATTTTTTATCTAAGCATTTTAACTAGTAGTTTTCACCACCATGTTCTCTTGTTGTAAGGTGTGTACTAAACCATATTTTAAATCATTTAGTGATGTTGCAGTTTTCATCACCAGTTACTGTCACCCATAATAACCCAACCAAACAAACTGTTACAATAATATTAGACCGGTTACACTGTACAATGAATAATGAGTCCCTCACAAAGATTTTAATGCCATTAAAAGCTTTCATCATCGAGAGAATGCGGAGATAAATTTGACAGCCATTTCACTGGGGGAGCAAAACTAACCCAGGACAAGTGGAGCTTATTAGTTTCACATCCATATATGGAGTGTATATTACCTATGGTCACACTGAGGATGTACATAGCATAGAAGTGATCCCTTAACCATAAACCATTAATACCATAGCATGCACAATATCCTAACTTTTTTTTGTAAAACATAAAACCAAGAGTCCATAATATTCTGAACTCTTGATAAAACACACATACACCAAGGTACCCATACTTTAGTTAGATGGTACACCATAATTCAACATGGGTAAATGGTTACTATATACGTACATGTAGCAATTAAAATGACAATTAGAAACTATGGTGTATTGTTTATGTTCAAGCAGAAGAACCACATACAGTAAACACTGACCTTTAGTTTGGTGACCTGTTCAGTGGTGTGTTGTCTTAACTCTTCCATTAATGGTAACAATTCTTGACTAGATACCAACTGAGCATGGTGGACCCTATACTATTTATAGTAACTTAGCTATATTTAGATGCTTGTATTACCGTAATAGGAAGAAAAGACACCGACATGATAGTTCAACTTCCCATCCACTCTGTAACAAAGTACAGGACATACATGTATTTGATAAAATTATGAAAAGCACCATAGCTGTTGATGGGTGATATGCACATGTCACACAATACATGTGCATAGCAGTATTGTGTAGGAGTATTGCTGAGGAGTATTGCTGAGGAGTATTGCTGGTACATACAATACTGTTATTGCTACTTGATATTGCAGTATAACAAACTATCAGTATTTCTTATGTTAGATACCATGTATGTTAGCAATTAAAATGCAAGCTATATAAATATTGCAGTGGTCAAGTAACTAGACAGTAAATGGATACCCTTAGTTAACCAATTGGTATATTGCTCAGTACAAACACAGCCTAGCAGTGCCAACCCCTTCGCCTATAGTAAGGGTCCGGTAACCATAGTATATGGTATTTGTGCAATCAGAATTCAAATGTGGCTTCAAACTGCACATGACAAAATATAATACCTGTTCAAGCTATCGTTCTTCAGTGAAGAAAGCATGAAACTCCATACTTCTCAACATACCTTTACTGCAGGTGTATCTCAGAGTCTCGCTCAGAGACTATCAGGTGCACTTTCCAATTTGGTTGCCATGGTTATTGTGTTATTCATGGCGCAAACTACACGGTTTACATCACAATACTTATTTAAACCGAATATTACGATTTGGTTGGCTTTACCACTATAGTGGTAGTAGCACATGGTAACCAGACCCTTCCTCTTTATATGTGAAGGGACGAGCACTGTCAGACTAGTGCATCACATCACACCACAAATATACACCCACGCACGTACGCACACACAATCTACACACTCACACCAACTACACCAATACATGTTACACTAGTCACAAGCTTGAACACTAAACACACTTACACTACACAGACAGACACACAAACAGACAGACACCTTAATCCAGTGGTTGAGTAGTGTCAGGATATGTGGCATGTACGAGAATGGCATCACTAGTAACGACTCTTCTAGTTCACTATGACGACAGTACATTACACAACTTACTAAACACTAGCCCACCCTCACCTTGACTTCACTTTCTTCAATACTTGTAGTACATACCATTCAACCTGTAGAAAATAAATTATTCTTTGAGTTATTTGTGAGAATCATTTCACTGACAGATGTGTACTACATAATTGGCAGGATATTGTGTATGCATATGATATGGCAGTGTGAAAGACCGTAAGTTACACATTATCCATCTTCATTTATATATACAGAGATGCTAGCTACTAAGTTCTGACACTGTTTGAAGCATAGACACCCGCCTATTATGCTCAAAATTTTACCTATTATGCTATTCTGCACTGCTCAAAATTTTTACCTATTATGCTCAAGCTTTATGTCCCATTTCCCATGTTTTGCTAATAAATTTGCAGTTATGGGCACATAATAAGTAGCTGAAGCACATCTTTGCTCTTCAAAGTGACAGAGAAGATCGATATACTCTAATAGAACAGTCAGCTGTCTGATTGTTCTATTAGAGTGTTTGACTGTTCTATTAGAGTATGTAGTTTGACCATCAAGGATTTGTAGTATGGCTTAAATATTCTTCCTATTATGCTAGCATTATGCTCAATGCTTCCAGGCACCTATTATGCTCATAATTATGCCAGCATAATTGGCGGGTCTTTATTGAAGCAACATCTCTTGATAAAAGTAACATAGGACTTTAAACTTTCCATATTTAATGGACGCAAATCTTGTATTGCTTCACTATTCATGAAACTTGCACCATCAAATTACATAATACTACTTACTGATGACATGCCGAGAGCATCTAGTATAGGGTTTCTCTGAGGAGCCGGTAACTAAGCAACAACACAGGATGATGCAATATCTCACACAGTGTGTGTGTGTGTGTGAACATACTTTCTTCCCAGCAGCTTTACACTCCTCCTCATAATCTAATAATTTCAGGCTTTCTTCTTTGTACAGCTCAATAGCTTCCATTATCTGCTCAGCCTTAGAAATGGTAAGAAAATTTATCACAAAAAGGACTACACACATTAGAGAAGAACGCGTTAGCTTGAATGGAAATTGGGACAGAGAACTCATATTGAAGTTGGCCTCTTGGGACAAAAGTGGTTTGGCCTTATTACAGAGGTTTACATTAAGAGAGTTACTGTAGCTGAACTTACACATTTCACAGTCTCAATGGTCTTCCTACCAGCTAAACTAGCTTCACTCTTCACTTCTCCTGGGATCTGTGAAGAAAATAAGCTTGGTAAAGATAAACAATTGAATACCTATTGTAGTTTAGTGTGCATGTAGTGTGTGTGTAGTGTGTGTGTAGTGTGTGTGGTGTGTGTGTGTGTAGTGTAGTGTAGTATAGTGTAGTGTAGTGTAGTGTAGTGTAGTGTAGTGTAGTGTAGTGTAGTGTAGTGTGTGTGTGTGTGTGTGGGTGAGTGCGTGTGTGTGTGTGAATAGATCAGCACAATAAAATAATTACTAGGGACTAGAAAATAACAAATAGCCTTTAATAGCCAGTACCACTATATATTAATACAGAATTGTGATTAGCACTCAGTATACAGACCAGGAAACCATAGCAACATTACAATACAATATCTCCATACAGGTACAGTTCACAAGAACACTTTACCACACGTGGTTCATTGGTCCGCATGATGCTCTCCTCAAATTCTTCTTCCCTCTCCTAGCAACCAAACAAACACCATGGCAACAGTAACACATGATTGTCATGGTCAACAGAACATTTTTTACTTCATTGTTACCAACTTAATAATCATAAGTGTAAATTAGTTGTCTTAATAGTAGCTAATAGCCCACCACTGTCCATGATCAGAAGTTTCGAACACATAAAGGCTAGGAACAATATGTCCACAAACACATTCTTACATTTTCTTGTTCTTCAGACAACACTAATGGTTCTTGTGTTCTCTCCCATACACGTATTGATGAATCATGTGATCCAGTTACCTAACAACAATCACATGTAAGGCTAAGGAGCAGAGCATCACATAGTGGATTTTATTTGTGTTTGAGGTCCAAATTCTAGTAATTTCCCACACAAAATTCTGCTAAATACTGTACTTATTCTGACAAGTGAACAGCATTATAGTATTAACTGTTATGAGGTTATAACTTAATCATTTCATAGTCAACATTACATACACTACACTACACTACACTACACTACACTACACTATACACACCACACACACTACATGCACACTAAACTACAATAGGTATTCAATTGTTTATCTTTACCAAGCTTATTTTCTTCACAGATCCCAGGAAAACATTTGTATATCATGTAGATTTTATAACCATGCACAACCACACATAAACAGCAAGATAGTCACTGACCACATGATCTCCATTATGACTAACTGTCATGCACCACACCTCAGCTTGATGACCCTATATCCAATTGATGCACACCTTACGTCATGACATACACATGGACGTACTGGTAATGTCATGACTTGTTCAAACTTGTCACCATCCCAACACTTCACCATATGATCCTTACCAGCTGAGAACACCAGGTGAGTTCCAGGGATGAACTAAAACAATACAGTGAGGTTATCACATTACAATAAACCCTGTCTATTCTGGTAATATGCAGCTATACACACCTGCACAGCCATCACACTGTCATCATGAGCAAATATTGACTTGTGACAATCACCAAAGTCTAGTCCCCACAACTTGATGTTCTTGTCTGCTGATCCTGTCACTAATACAGTGTTGTCCTGTAGTGAACAAAACCATTATTTGTATTATAAGGCTTTACAGCACACAAGTGCTGAAGGTCTGTAAGGACAACTGGTTCTGACAGGAGAAAACTGCTACCATACTATATGCATTAGTTTCTTGGAGCTGCAACACAAGCTGCAACACAAGAAGATAATATTAGGCATCTGTCATTTACTGATGCAGATGTGTGGGTGGGAAAACCCCACTTGTAAATAGGTAATGTACCAATGTCAGGTTGGCATTCTTGGTACTGGATACACCAGCAATTCTAGTTTCAGTACCAGAACTGGGACTTCGTTGGCTACCTTTTTCCTACACCATTACTATTACAAAAGGTGGCCAAATGACTAGTCAATGGTATTGGGAATGCAGCAATACTAAATATAAAACATGAGTCGGTGCATAATATTTTAATCTGCAATAGTTGTTAAATCTATTCTAGAACTAGAACTACAATTGTTTAACGTAAAATACTTGAGAAACCTTAACACACACAGAGCTAACACTTACAGATGATATGTCCAAACACAACACTGGTAGTTTGTGTCCATAGAGTGACAAGAAGAACTACACATACACACACACATTTAGTCACAACCTCACCATCTAATGTATAGTACCTTTAGTGTGTCAGCAAAGAACACCTTAACAGTAGAGTCTAGTAGTGACACCACTAGTAACTTCTGATTAGGACTGTGGGGAATAGTAGCACACTATATGTACATACACCATATAGACGGAATTTTGGCAGGAGGAAATTTGGCAAATTTGGCAATTTGCTATAAATTCGCTTCCCAATTATTCGTAGTGATGGGTTACATTACAATCATTTTTAAACCATAGTACCAAAATAGACTGCTAGTTCAAATCGCATGTACCTTCCACATCTTTAGCTTCAACTTGCATTACCAGACACAGGACAAACATATCTTCCCAAAGTGGTTAGCGGTGCAGCTTGCTGTGATTACTAATGTCATGGTGCCAGAAATTTTTAGTAAACGAGATAAAATTAACAACTTGCATTAAAACACGTTAATTTTACGTAGTCTATACAGTAATAAGATTTTAATACCAACAGGTCTAAAGAGGAAGAATGGACCTGGATGGTTCCAAAGTGTCCATTATAGAGAAGTTCCACTGTATCCCAATACACATTATTATCTACCAGTACCTGTATTTGACACAGAGTACATCTTCTGTCATCTTCAGTGTTCTTGTGTGAGACATGGTCAATTTCTTACTGTAATGATGTCACATAGTAATCAGTTAGTATACTAGTCAGTATACTAGTTACTACCTGGTAGGGTTTTCATCATCACTGACTAACTCAAACTCCCAAAACTTCACTGTGTGGTCTGCACTGCCACTGACAAAACCTCTCTAGGGGAGGGGGGGTGGGGCCAACACATACACATAAAGTACACACTCAACTATTCAAACCCAAACAACAATAAGTGTTCAGATAAGCTCTATTCATTTATAAGCACAAGTCTCAGTCAAATACTCTAATAGAAGACACACTCCATAAAAGACAAGTCCTAAAAATCAAATGGTTATTTTCATGTTGGACAAATGGAGATATGGAAAGGTCAAGTAGATTAACAGACAATTACAACCCACTGACAACCTGGCTGTATCATATAATGTACTTTAATTCAATGACTAATTGTTGTTCCCCATTAACATAACAGTACAATTTACTCTTCTGTAATGTCAAATTTGACTGAAACTAATTATAAACAAAGTTATACAGATGCGGATACTTTACATTAATAGGTGCAAACACTGCTTAGCAGACAGACAGCAAGTTAATAGGGAAGGGATACAGACAGATGTGAGACCAGTAATACAGTCGGCATGACAAACATACAGACGTACCTTATCAGGTTGTAAACACAGGGACCAAACAGCCTTCCCTTCATCATGAGCTTGTACGCTCTCTAACAAACTACTTGTTGCTAAGTTAAATAATTGTATTTCTCCACTCTGTGGAATAAATAATAGCATAGTAACAACATGGTCTGGGTAAAAGTGTTCACTGATTTCATTGAATTCTATTTAAATGGAAACAATAGTTGACATAACTTCATTATTTAAATGTTAAGAAATATTATGAGATCTAGATGACAGATCTAAGGTTTGATAAGAAAGGTTGACAGTTCATAATGATTTGTTGACTACAGAGTTGTGCACTAAACTTAATCATTCTTATTGTAGTGAACCTTTTGTCCATCCCAGAAATAATTTTGTAAAGTTTAATAAGTCAAAAACATAAACCAAAATATAAAAAGACCTACAAAACTTGTAAATACATACATATATGGCATTTACAGGGTGTACCATCTAACTCTGTAAGTAGCTCACAGAGGAGGATGACATGTTCATGTAAGCCATATATGGTTTATACAGAGCAACAATGTAGGGAGGGAATTGCTGAAAACTATGTGCCAATCAAAAGCATTTCTTATGTTAAATAATCAACTCCACTCAACAGTGAATTTTGCCTTTTGTGTGTTTTGCTGATTAGCTGTGTAGTTCTAGACTGAGACTAGTCTAAACGTAGTCAAATCCAGTTCCACAATGATTTGGTTTTAATATACATTGGAAACTTCATCACATGATCAAGAGCTCTCTATACAAAATGGAGAACAAACGTCCATTAGGGAAGAGACCCCAGTTGAAACAGATTATTAAAAAAGTCTCCAGAGAGCCTTACAGTCACAAACACTGATCCAGACATTAATTTAAAATTCACGTTATGCAACAGCACCCCTCATCTGAGTAGTTTGTGTACAGTGGAAGGTACAGTAGGTGCTTAGTGTAAGGTGTATGCTTGTATGTGTATAATTGGTGGGTGCTTACTTTAGTGCCTATTAGAAGGTGCCTATCTCCAGGAACAAATGCAGAACACAAGCAGTAGCCAGATTGTATGGTGGACACACATCGGTGGGTGGAGCTGCAAAAGAGGGGGTGTGGCTAGACACTCTGCATTACCAACTATAGCCAGTATACTGACTCAGGATCTCAGGTGAACATGACCACACTAACTAACCCGCTCCAAATCTTGACACTGTCAGCACTACCGGATGCTATACAACTATCGTCAGAACTATAACACACTGTCCTGTACAAAACTCAATACCACAATCAAACACAACATGTTATGTTACCTGACATCTGATCTGTGACCAGGTGAGGTCAGTGACATGTGTTGCTCACATGTGATTGGTTTATTGGATATGTTCAGGTTATAACTTGTTATGGAGTTGTCACTGAGGGCAATAAGTAGCTGTAGGGCAAGAAAGACATGAAATACACAAACATCACTGGTCAGTTGGTCACCTTATGTATTGACCCTCTACCTGATGTGATGTCAAATGACCTAACAGTAAACAACACATACTGGGTGACAGAGTGCTTGGATGGAATAATACATGTTAAATTTAGGGTACACTATTAACTGTGAAGGTCTCAGTAAGCTATGCATCATTGGTCAAGTCAGTTACAGGGGTAAATGAGGGCAAAGCTGTCTAACCAGCTGTAACAGTGTGAATTCTGGGGCTATACTTTTGCTTTAATTGTTCCATGGAATTCAATAAACCACCACAACCCTATTTACTTTTTCCAAAGTAAATATACAAAATTTGAACCCCCTGGATCAACTAATGCTGAAGTTGTGTACAAATATGTGGACTCTCAAATGCACTCTTAGAGCACTCAAGACCAACCAAGAGGATTTGTGATTTAAAAAAAAAACCAAAGCTGAGGATTTTTAAAACATGAAAATCTGGTCTCTAACTGACTTAGACAATGGATTTGGTATTTGACTAACTGAACGTTTTAGTAACTGATATTTGGATAATTACTTGATCTTGACATCCATCTTGATAGTAGCTAGTAGTGACAGTTGATCAGTGACTGATAAAGTAACATCATCACTGGTAATGTCATCATTATCTTGTTGTTGTTGTTGTTGTTGTTGTTGTTGTTTCCTCAACTTCTTCCTCCTCTTACGTAACACTTTGTTGAGGTCAGCCTCACTCCTCACCTCATAAACATCAACAGTCTTGTCACCATTCTGAACAGGAAATGATTATGTCATACATCACATGATCCATTACTAGTACAAGATCCAGACTACACAGCTTCTAATATTTCTTGCGCGACAACAAAAACAAGCGAAATCACGTGCATAGAATTTCGACCAATCAAATCGATTTATTTTTGAACTTCAAACTATAATTACCACACGTGACTTCCGCTTTAAATTTGTCGACGCGCTAGAACCTGTGTACTGGAAAAGGTGTAAACTGAAATATGAATCGTAATAGGAGCAGGCTTAAGTCTATATTTATTTGGAGATTTTCTGAATAGCAGGAATTTCTGTTAGATATACAATTTGAATACTTGACAATAACCTGGACTTTACACCCACATACAGTATACCACATGATCCACTAGAAGGATCACATGATCCACCAGCAAAGAATCACATGACCCAGCTCACCTGACACAACAAGAGTACTCCAGATGGGTCAATTCTGATATGTGACACTTTATCCATCCTACCCCTCTTGATTGAACCAATCAGATTACACCTCACTGGAACCTATGTATAACAGGAAATAAACTACCACATAGGTGAAAACATTTTGCATGAACACAAATTTTGTCAAATACAGTTTATCATATTTACTTGACTAAATGCTGCACCTTCAATATACTGATCAATATTAAATAACTGATAATCGGTTACCAATTATTTCACCCAAATACACACTAACATTTAAGTAGCTTTTGAGTGCTGAACACTGTAATTTAGTGACTGGATCTAGGTATGTTATGTATCAATAGTTACCCACTTAAATCAATAAGAATTTTATGTCAATCACAAGCATGTGTGTTCCATAAAGAGATATTTACTGTTATAAACCATGCCGGAATTTGATGATACCAATCAACTGATTATCGTCAATTATTGGTGACCAATAAACCGGTGATTAAAATTTTGTAGGTGCACAGCTCTAGCAAGAACCCTTCTGCTGTGAAGTGTGTTAGAACTTGCAAACCAAGTTGACACTTGAGGAGATAACTTATTGTCTGCCTCACTGATCTCAGGTAAAGGTTAAAGTACTCCAATTGGAAATACACTTTTATTATCCCAGCAAAGCACATCCTTACACTCAATATATTCTTAACGGTCATTTACAATTTTATACAGATAAACAACAGCTTAAGGATCACATGGCCAAAGATCTACTGCGTAAAGATGACCCTGAATACTGTATGTGGTATATAACACTACAAAGTGACTAACATTTCTCTCACTATTCTCAGTGACATCATTAGCCATCATATCATCACCAGATGGGGGACCTCTCTTCTGCCCAATAGTTGCTTTTTCTTGAGCCACATCCACTTCCTGTTCTGCACCAGTTAGTTCTAGTTCCCACACTCTCAACTCTCTGTCTGACGACCCAACAACCAGCTTGCTCTCCTTAGCAACCAGTGCTAGTGACCATACCTGTATGACATGATGTGGATGATTAAGGTATGACATGATCACCATAATGTGGATCATTAATGTATGACTCACCCACCTCACTATGACATTCCACTAAGGTCTGGAAACAATGATAAGTGTCCAGGTCCCATAACTTGATTGTAGTATCCTTGGAACTGATGACAATATGTCATCATCAACATCACTATCATTAATAACAACACATTACCTTGTGATGAGAACATTACTGGTCGTCATGACAACACAGTCTGTAATTGGTGCCTTGTGACCACTCATCTTACACAAACCACACTCATTAACAACATCCCATATTATGACATCATTGTCCTGTAGTGAGGGGGAAATCCCTCATGAATGTCACTAGCTAGAGTATTACCAGGAGTTTATAAGCACCGAAGGTGTGGCACTTACGAGATCCTGGTATCACATGACCATGGTCAGTAGCAACCTCAAAAACAGGCAGGGGAAATCACAACAACACGTAGGACTATTTTGTTTATAATTGAGTTGATAGTTACGTTTGAACAATTATACATCATTATAGATAGGCTAAGGCAACCAGCAAATGGTTTTTCAAACATGTGGCACGATTCAATCATGTGCATATACGCATGCGTGACATTGGATTTGACAAAACTTGAAGAAACCAGCCATGACGACAATGATTCAGTAAGGAGACAATATAAAGTAGTTTCATACATTGTAACACTTATTTGTAGATAGTGCATTTGTGCCCGCCAGATTCTCAAGGCTGCGTTTGTATTAGTAAAAACTAATGCTTGAAAACATTAGCTAGTAGTTATGTGTATGTTGCGTTAAGTGAAAACTTTAGTTTTGAACAAAATTAAACGACAAACTGCAATTACTTCTAAAACTCTACCACCCTCACAAGCACCTATAAGCCATGAAGTTGTATTGTGGCTACTCAGGCTCATACGAAACATCAGTGCAACAAAGACAATAATTTAGTTAAGCATGTTCTTAGTGATATGCAGCTTATTATTGGTCTTACTTTGGCTCCGGATATTAACCGTACCATCACATGATCAAACACCAAACACGTCACCGATGATCTATGACCACTACAAGATAACATCACAACAAGCATTTTGATTGGTTAATATTTGTGAATGTCTCAGCAAAAACCCGACTTGGTTTGCACAACTTCTGATATATATATATAATAATTTCTCTGCACTATCTAGTGTCCAAGGAATGGATTACTGAAGTTTCAGCCTTCTGTGGCAAGTAGTTTTGGAATTATAGCACTAGACAGTAGGAAGAGCAAGATAATTGATTTGTACAGTGACTATACTGAAAATAAACTATAGGTGCTTACATTCACAGCCATAAGGCCACTCCAAATGAGAGTGCAGTTTCCCGTCCTCCGCCCGCATCAAGTCTGGGCACCCGCATTGCATGTCATTAAATTATTTTTCCAAAACCACATCCTGTGCTGCTTTGTGGAAACTTCTCATGGAGCCTTTTATTTTGCATTGCTAAAAAGCACAATGAAACCTAAAAATGAACGGTTCTGGTGGTTGCTCAATTGCACAGAAGCCATTTCCATGATCTTGAAATCCTCTCAAGATTGAGATACTCCAATAGAACACTCACATCTTTAATAATGAATAATGATAATAAGCCTCCCACCCACAGTGAATAATGAAAACATCAGGATGGGAAACTACAGTCTTATTTGGAGTGGCCTACCTTCCGTTTGGATTAGTCTACAAAGTTGGAATTTAGCTTAAAATGTTCATCACGGATTAGCAAATCAACCAAAGTATAATGTTAGCACTGTAGTCACTTACGCATATGGGTATGAAAGCTAAACCGGTTTAGTTGAAGCAATGAGGATGATATTGTTTATGTTCACCGCATTGTAAACAAATGCACATAACATGCATACAGTTGGGGCTACATAAACAAAGCAAAGATGTTTGAACTCTCCATGAGCAGGCGAACAAGACGGTGTCTAAATTTTAATCAATTTCTTTCTCTGAGCAATAGCAGATAAAAACTTGCATTTTTTCTTTGTAGCATGCATAATTTTACGATATTTTTAAATTTCATTTTTCTCAAAACGCATGCTGTGCAAAGAAGTCGAGTTTTGCTGAGATGGTTACATATTATAATACACATCAGTAGATATATATTAGTACATACAGATAAATACAGTACACTGACCTCAGCGTGGTAGTACAAGCAGCAGTGGACAAGTTCCACAACTTCACTACTCCATTAGTATACCCAACTGCTATTACATCATCACCACTAGCTAATGATGTAACCTCGTGTTTGTCCCCTTCCAGTATGCACACCTAATAATAGCAACACAACTCCTTTTATGGTATGTTTGCCCCTCTGGAACATACACACACACACACCAAAAAAAAAAAATAGTAACACCATCCCTAACATGGGTGTGCTTGCCTGGATTAGGTGTTACTTTGACTTTTGTACTTGCAGACACAAGACATGTAAAAATAGAATAATGGAACACCCTTAACTAAGAGGTGTATCAAACAGTGGCACTGTATATAGTAGTGTTTGCTCCCATTTGGTGGGTTTCAAACTATCATAAAAAATATCACATGACAACTGTTGAGTCTTACGTAGTCCATCTAGTATCAAATTCACACATACTATGACTTTTCAATAAAGGAAAAAAATTGCTTTCTTTTGTTGGCCAGCTCCTGGCCACAGTCGCAAGGCTGGAGGCCAAACGAAGCAGTGAAAGGTCACCATTTTACATCACAATAACAAAATCACCACTGCATGTGCTCTATTGCAACTCTGATGAGTGTCTGCCTTCTGCACTTTGCCTTTTTCTTTTATCTTCATCGTTATCTTCTTCATGCAAGGAAACTACATCGAGATGTTATGAGAAGCCTACGGATAGCTAGAAACTTTTAGAAGCCTTTTTTGCAAAGTGGTGGGGAAAAATTTTTTTCACTTATTCATGAAAGTCTAGAAAATGGTTTGGTAATAAGCTGTAATTATGTATAATCTCATTATGACCCTGACCCTCATACGTGACCAAGACATGCTGTCACCCTCTTAAAAGACACGTCATGGTGACCACACTCCTTAATGATCTAGCTGCAGTCAGCTACAATTTCACTGTAGAAAACTAGACATAGAAACCACGCCCTTCATGTAGCTCACTTGAGATAAGCAGGGATATCAAGATACACCAATAAACCAGTCACAGCTACACGTGTATGCTATAGTTATGCTACAACAAAAAGTTAATACAAAAATTTGAGCCAGAGATATAAAGTAGTGTACCAAGAGTTATGAATCATGGTAGCTATTACAACATGGCTCTGTGGGATCCCTACTTTGGCATTGTGCAGATGGTGGTAATGTGGGGATTTCCCACATAGCCAGCTACCACTATTTCATATTAACTACTTTTTATCTCCACTTAATACATGTATTTTAATTGTACAATGCAAGTACTGTGGATTAGGGACTGGTATGTATATGTACACACATCTACATGCAGCATGTGTACAATAAAGTGATATGATTGGCTGCAGTTGATGTCACTTATAAGTATTTGGAGTTTCAGCAGTATAGGGCTGAAACTATCATGGATGATTTTTAGTAATCGAGTAGTTTCGAGTAATAGCATTGAAACACAGAAGCACTAATGTTATTGTTCCTGATAAGCAATGTGCTACACCTTGGCGTCATTTCACGATAACAAATACATCATGTGAGCTGGGTCATGTGATCTTAACGAGTACTTTAGCACCAACTTTACTATGAGCCTTATCCGAAATTATGTCACAGACATAAAATGGCCGCTGCAGTGTGGGATTCAACACTCGTAAAAATTTGTATGGGCGACTATGGGAAGAAAATTTTGAACGCCGATATCTCAGCTAAGACGGAAGATATCGAGCTCTAACCAGCAGGTATGGTTATAAATTAGCTGAAAGAATAGGAATCTAGCGTTGTTTTGAAAATCAACCTAAAATCGCTTTTTCGCACTTATTGTAATGTCTTATAGCCATACCTGCTAGGTATCTTCCTTCTTGGCTGAGATATTGCCATTCAAAAATCTTCTTCCCATAGTCACCCATACAAATTTTATGAATGTCCCCACACTACAGCAGCCATTTTTATGTCTGTGATGTGATAAAGCTCATTGGAGTATTTAGTGTGGAAGCTTGTCCACCATGGTCTCAATGAGCTATTTATACAAGGCATCCATATGCATACTGAACAATTTTTGACAGCTAGATCATTTTCCAATTTGGAAGAAGAGAACTACACTGCAATACTTCATGTGTACATATCACACCTTTAACTGCCATTAGGACAATATTACATGTAGTTATAGTTACAGCTGACAATATTATATATTGTCTTATTGTAGCTAAAACTGCTTATAACTACAGTGAATAATTTTCTAATCTAACCTGCTACACCAACAAGACTTTGTATGATAATTCAACAACCTAACATCATTTTTGCATAACTGTTGAATTATGTGACCGGATTTGCAAAAAGAAGTCTTATAGCCTTTCCAATTGCATGTACTTGGCAATCCATAACTTGACTTGTGAGTATGGTACCAACTTGACACTTTACACTCCTAACGTAGCACTATTCTTGGATGTAATTTTAAGACAATGGGTTAAACACATGATGAGTTATGACTTGTCAAACTTGAATTCAATTAGACAGTGTACGTAACTGCTAGTTACATCAGATGATAGCCCTACAATTTGAACAAAAGCATTGTTATCAGGGATCAGGGTGATTAGTGTGTGAACGTCACTGGCACACATTAATTGACAATTTTAGCATCACAAATTTTGTATCCTCACAGCTGTACTTTTTTGAAGGGATACTATATTGATTGCATGTACCTGTAGTGATGGTAACATGTAAGGTGGGCCTTCTACATTCCCCAACATGTTTTTGTTACAAGACAGCTGTTGTGATTTTACATGGCCAGGATACTGTATTGCCCAACTAAATACAATCCAAGAGACAAAGTCTTGTATTTGTACACATTACCATACTCCATATATAATTTTAAACATTACTACATCACACGTGATACCTTTTCTTCTTTTCTCAAGTCCCATACGACCACGTTCTCGAGAGATGGTGCTATGGCTCTTAGCTCGTATTTCTTGTTACTTGCTCGTCTCTCACTTACTAACACGTTAGATTTCTTGCTGCACACAACACCAAATGAGCCAGCCGACCTGTAGCGAAGGTACTGCTTCGTGAGCGGCATGGCGTTGATTCACGTGTACCGTTAATCATATGATGTACGTTTATTATCGTATACTAATCGTGTATTGTTGACCCGTTCTCATAGCAACACTGTATAATTCTAAATAATTCGCACCCTCTCTGTAATATGAGCGGTCCAGAGAGTACGTTAAAGAAAACAAAGAGAGCTCCATTACCTGGTGGAAAGTGAGAGTGTATATAAAGACTTGTCATCATGGTGTGGTTACATATTGTAGAAAGCGTCCAGTACCTTTTCGTTCAACACCAGCTGTGCCTAACACTACGGATGAATTGGACTCCATCACACGACAATTCATTGTCAGTGAACTGAGGCGGACAACTAAAGGAACTGCTAGCAATGACGTCACTGGCAAGAATAACATCAGTACGTTATTCTTGTTGTTTAGTAGCACGTGATGCAGCCTCTATCCCTAGGTGACAATGACATAGTAGCTACTATGGCTACCCGGCTAGGGCAGGTGGAACAAGAACTATTATCAGCTAGGAAGGAAATTATTGAGAAGGATCAACACATCAGGTGAAATGCGTGACTTGTAAAGCTAATATAATGTGGTGACCATTTGATGACATGTGTAACATAGTCAGCTTGTGAAGGTTCTTGATAGAAGAAGCTGGTGACAATTTTGAGATTGAACCTGATATAGTTATTCTGACTTAAAATTTCCATGTGGACCATTCATTGAACCTCAACACTGAAAATTAGCATAGCAAGACCTCAATTATCTGACATTCCAAAAATTTTATTGTTAATTTACTCCTGAATAGTAGAAGTGACTGTTTTATTAGAATATTTCAATTATGTTAGTAGGCTTCATTTATTCAACACTACTTTTGTGTTTGACTGGTAGGCAAGTGTTTGGGTACAATGGAGATGACCATTCTATAGCACATCTGAAGTATCCTTACACTTCTTTTCCTCCCTCTCTGCAAGCATGTATATTTGTAATGAAATGATATGTGTATGACTGATCTATTAGAAGAAAGTTCATCTACTACTATACTCCCCCTTACACATACACACAGCACACATACACAGGGGTTAATCTAGGGGGGGGGGGGGGGGGGCACAGGCCTCTTCTGGGTTAGCTATTTCCCCCCCCTAGGTTTATACCTAAAGCCTTGAGAAATGGAAAGGTTTAATTGATCCCAAAGTTGTATAATCCAATGGTCAATATTCAATGGCATCACAGTAAAATTTCACCAAAATTGAGTATATTTACACCTAAATTTTCAAAATTTTCCTGGGGGAGCATGCCCCCAGACCCCCCTAGAATCCGAAGCGACTTACTTCGCCCCCTCTAGGTTTATATTCTGGGTTGAGCCCTGATACATGCACACACACACACACACACACACACACACACACACACACACACACACACACACACACACACACACACACACACACACACACACACACACACACACACACACACACACACACACACACACACACACACACACACACACTACATCTCACGTATACTCAGGGTTTCTCGTCTCTGGGCCAGTATTTGTACAAGTTGTAGTTACTCAGCAACTAGCTGGTCGTTAACCACCATACTAGCATAGCTATCTAGCTGCATATGCTAGTAGCATATCCATTAGCTGTCACCTTATTCCAGCAGTGCTGTGAAGTCTTTAGGATGCAAAACTGGTATAGTACAGTTTGGTGTGACTTGTTTAAGCCTGTCACTTTGCTATATCCGTAAGTCAAAATTTTGTCGTAAACAGACATTTTAAATTATGGTTGTATTTTATAAATTTCTCATTTGGGAATTGCAGACACCTAGAGGAGAGGTTATCACTGTTAGAACATGATAGAACCAGTGATGCTACATCATTACAAGAGAAGTGTTTATCACTACAAGAACAAGTAACAGAAATGGAGGTATGTGTTCTTTTTCTATATTACTGAATTGGTATAGATATTTTGAAAGGATAGATATTAATTTTTTCTGCAACATAATCTAATGCATAGTTCTTACAGGCCTGTAGTGGGATAATGATTAATAATACTTAAATCACTGAGTCCTGACCATATGTACATTATATTTCATTATGCATAATATGTGGAAACTGTAAATAAATTTAGTGGAAATCAAAAAAAGCAACAAATTTCCCTCTCTGTTCACTGCTAACAGATCACATGATCTCTTGTTGCAGGAGTTCTTGGCTGATTATGGCATGGTATGGGTGGGTGGTGGTTGTTATGGTGATTATGATGACAATGATGTTGGCGTTGCCACAGCAACATGGAATCCTGGTGAGTTTCTTTCAATGACCACCTACATATAGACTACAACTGTTTATAACTAAGCTACCCTGATATATCATAATACAGTATACTGGACCCTCAAATTGACATCGACTGTTCAATTGGAATATTTCAATTGTCTATTGAAGTACACTTTATCACTACCAACTATTTGACCCTTGCTTATTTTCCTTTTCAAACTGATTGGTCCATCTCATAAATAACCTGACCAGTAAAGCTAGTGATAAAGGCTACATACAAATGTCACCAGACCATACAGTATTTCCATAGCAGTTAATGTATGAAAGAGCCTATGACTCACACTGGAGCTTCTGGATTAGTCTATAGTATACACGTATTAATGAGATGATGTATTATTATTATTATAGCCTCTTCATATATTGGTGATGATGTAATCAACTATGACCTCATCATTGATAATGTCAAGGTGATGTGATGATATGCTCATCAAATACATTATGTTCATGTTACCTTATATGGTATAGGAGCTAAACCTGTTAGCTGGGGAGGATACAGCTCGTGTGAGCAGAGATCAACAAGGTGCTGCCTCACTGAAGGTATGTAGTGATAAAGTCACCACCTGTGGGATCTCTTTGTATTTAATGTACTTGCAATGTCAAGACTGACTCCCTGCTATACAAGCTTTAGTGGGGACAGTTATAGATATGAGAGCTGGTATACAAAGTATTGTTCAATTACTTTCTGTCCGTACATACACCATCTGACTTAACACTCCAGTAATATTATGAAACAGGACTAATTGACGTCTTACTATATCTAGTTTAGCTTTGTGGGCTAATTTCTGGATAGATATCTTCCCCACACAATGACATTCCAAAGTCATATCTACAAACCGGAAGAAGCCATTTGTTTGGACTGGGGTGGGAGGAGAGTTATATCATAGAACAATTGGTGTAGAAATTTTCAGATTGCTGTGTTACATTGAAACAAAGTTTTGATCTATCTTATTAGATGTGTGTTGAGGACGGCCTCTATTCACAAATACAAAACGTAGTCTCATGTGATATAATGTATTACTACTACAGGTGATGGAGCCAGTATCACTAACGCTATATCATAATGGAATAATATTGTATGATGGTCCCTTCAGACCCTTCACTGATCCCTCTACTATGGTAAGATATAATTGCGCTTATTACACACTTATACATAATGTAACACACATGTAAAGTATATGGGTGTGTGTTGAGAGACTATTGTACAGTAGTACTCAACTTTGCCTTGGTCTCGAGACACCTCCTGATACCGAGTACTGTGTTTTTCATACACACAATCATAGGTGATGGCCATACATTCTCAGTCATCTCCTTTAGTGTAGTGCTCAGTTTTCGGCCATCACAAGATCATTTAGTGTCCACGTACACCTTCATGCAGTATTAACATCTGTACCTAGCCAATAAATCTTCCCTTTGTGAAGGCTCCCAATCTATTATCAATCTGTGTTGTGTGATATAGTTGTTGTGTATGGTATTACTGTAGCAATGTGTTAAAGATCTTCAAGATGGCTACTTTCCTTCTGAACTAAAGGCTAGACACCCAGATGGTGTGCCCCTAAAGGTAATGGAATAATGTGTATTCTAATAGAGCAGTCAGGAGGATACTTGGGTCAATTGTATAGATAATGGAGATATCGGTGTGGAACTTTGATAGGTGCTTTGTACATGTTGTATGAATGCTGCATAGTGAATGAAGATAAAATCCCCGTCTTTTGACAATGACTGCTGTAATAGAGTGTACTACACTCTTTTGTTTATTATTGTTGCATATTAAACAGGTAAATGATATGAGGGACACGATATTCAAATCAAGACAATATGGTAACATATTTCCTGGGACAGGCCACCATCTTGGAGGCAAGAAGGCTCCTTCACGTCTGCTGCCCTCAACAAAACAGGCCAGGGATGGTGGGCATTATAAGGAGACCAGTGATCGTCCTACACTACCAGTGGGCACTTTCTTGTCAAGACTACCTCAATCAGTGGTGAGGAAAGGAAAGATTATTGATGTCCGTAATGGAGTACAGAATGCATTGCAGGTCAGTAGACAAGACTGCCTCTATATATGGTGGAACAGCTCTCTAGGGATGTATTAATTTTGCCGGCAATTTTTTGGATATTAGGTGGGTAAAAACACTTTTAAGCAAAATGCTGGCCTAATTAGAGAGCTTCCACTACCATGTAAGGTGTACTCTGTGTAATTGGAGTAGTTATGTATACCATGTAATGTTGTGATGATTTGGAGTGGTTTACAGAATGTGTTGTAGATGAGTGAATCTAATGTGTCTTGATCCATTGCATTAAATTATCCACCAATACCTTTACAATGTAGGGTACTGTTACTGTGTGTATGTGACTACAGGTTATCATCATATAGTACAAGAGTAATAGTAAGAACACAAAGGTTTGGGTGTGGCCCACAAAAAATAAATAAATAAAGTATCACCAAAAACCAGCCTCAATTTTCCCTGAAGTGTTGGAGCCCAACCACAAGTTTTCAGATTGATCCGAAACACTTTCAACAAGTTGCTATGGAATTTTAAATATATATATATATATATTGAACAGAATTTTCTACTGACTGACCGACTGATTGGCTGACTGACTGACTGGCTGACTGACTGATGCCTTCAGACAACCATAACTCAATAACGGCTAAGGCTACGGGCTTGATTTTTCATTGTTTGACATCACTTCAGCCTGAGAGGTGCCATTTGGCATACTGCAGTACGTACAATGAATTTTTCATGGACTTCCTTTGTGTCCCATTCATCTTGGCTGACAGCGAAAGGTGTCAATTTAGTGGTAGTACGTAATGGCTTCCCTTCATAATGGAAATCGTCCGTATTCTTCATAGTGGCTACTTTGATTGCAGAGGTGCTTTTCGAACAGTTCTTGATTCGTACTACTGTGTAATGGGTTGAACATAGCTGACAATAAAGCATAATCGATACTTCACTTTTCAGATGACAATTGATAGCTGGGACGCGCTGTGCCATTTCTTGATGCGGTATGCAAGAGTTCACCAGTCATAATAATTTTGTTTTACAAAAAAAGTTAACAGAACAAGTACACAAAATAATTTGGAATTTTCAACTAGATTAAGGACCATAGCACATCAATAAAAGTACTGAAACAAGAGTAGTGCACGATATTAAATCACAGTAAACCAATAAGAAGACACTACTCCAGCTTGCTCCAGTACTTTTTATCAGTATGCACTCTGGTTGAAAATTCCAATTTTCTTTTGTACTTGTAGACTATAGCGGAACTCTATTATAACAACCAGGCACATGTTATATGGCATGACTCAATGTATCATAATGTACAATAGGCACACAGGTGACCAAGTGAACATGTATGGGTGACTAAGTGGTTTAAGTAAGCCTCTAAATGAGCTTTACTATAGTCTAAGCATCCTTAGTTGGTAACATGACCATTATTAGCTTCAAATTATCATGTAGTCTTATTGATGAAATGCATAATCACGTAAACAAATAAAGCACCTGATGACTTTTTTTTTTACTTTTGAAAGCAATGGTACCATGAAATTGTTACTGTGACATGTGGAACCACCATCATGCCATCCCACTACAGTGGTGTAGGAAGCTATCTGTATTTGGTTCGTTCAGAAATGTGAAGAATGAGTCTTCTAGGAAGGTCTAAGGGCATGCCCCCATCCCAAAACTGATTAAATTTGGAAGCAATTTTGACTGAAATTCCTGTCAAATGGCTAACTGAGACTTTCAAGTATTTGACTGTTCTATTAGAGTATTTTGAATTCTTTTACACATGTACACCTGAAAAGTTATCTTGCCTGGTTTCTACTCATTTGCACTGTGTTCACAATAATAGTGTATGGTAGTGTTTACCCACACACATACAGGTACAGTAATCATGAGGTGTTAATACATGTACATTTCCCACTTTAGGGTGATGACAACACTAATGTTATACTAGCTGATACTCCAGCCATTGAAGAAATTAAGAACAGGTCAGTGACATGACACACTACTTAATAGTCATGCTGAACAGTTACTTACTGATCCCCAGTATTATAGAAATGTGAACTTTTTGTGGTATTTTATTATACAGTGGGATCCATATCCCATTAGAGGACATGTAGGTGTATGTTGTATTAGAGTAGGTGTGAGTAGTCTGTACAAACCTTTTCACATAAATCAATGGGCTTCACTATCTGAGCAAATCACTTATCTGAATGTATCTATCATTGCATAAGACTATTAGGAGTGGGTCCAGATAACCCAAAGGTCTACTGTAGCGGAAATGGTCAATAGTCACTTCATTTTGGTGAATACCCTATCTCCTACTATAGACTACACTCAGCTGATGGAGCTAACAGATCACCACAACAATACTGTACATTAAGAGTGACATCAGAGACTGGAGATCAGGTAGGTAATGTAGTAAGGGTAGAAAATGTTGAGATGCAAACATTTTAAGTTTCTATTGGATTTTTCTTAAACATTGATCCTACATCTTGAAGATGGTTGTATATACATTTAGTTAAAATAGGAGAGTTTGGTACCTCAGAAATTTCCACCATATCATGTGTGATTGTGCACCCAAACAACATGGCGTTTACATTATTTTGAAAAACTTTGTATTGATACTTTTTGAAGTTTTCTTGAGATCACAAGATGTTTATTGCTCCTGTAGACTATAGTGCTAAAAATGAGACCAAGTGATACCATTGATGAGCTGAGGTGTCAACTAGATAAAACAAGGTGTGTGTTCTTATGTTTTCACATGATGTGATATTTCACTTGTAGGTCTGCACAAGGGGTGTGTCATCAAGATTACACTATCCATAGTCGGTTCCCTAACAGAACATTCACTAGGGGTGGAGACACGCTAGCAGAAAGTGGACTCTGTCCTTCTGCTAACCTTTTTCTCCACTCAAAACATTCAATATTATAATTATCTGTGTGTGTGTGTGTACATGTGTGTATTCTGATTGACGTTTTGATATTAGCTACAATGGAACCTGTTAATATGGACACTTGAGGACACCTACATAATCCAGACATTTAGTTAATGTCCCAAAGTATCCCTTAGTGCACATGTGTGAGGAAAACATGACCACAGAAAAAAAGTAATGAATTAAGGGAGGTCATTTACATGTACTACAGCTATATCTATATGCATGCATACTAGCTGACATTTAATCCCTGTCACACATATAGCTATGACTGAAGCCTAGTATAGAGATTAAATGTCAACAAGTATACAGGGATGCAGGTATCCCTTGTTTCATTGCTTATTTTTCTGTGAAAATGTAAAATTTCTAATGTTTGTTTCTTTTACTTCACTACCTTCGCATACCACATCAAAGGAAAGAATGGTGTCAGACACATTAATCACGCAACTGAATGTGTGCCCCAATTATCGATGGCTGAAAAGCAAATTTTGAAGTTGTCATTCTGCTTCTTTTCCAGCTGCATTCCACCAGCATCACAAATAAAGAACAGCATATGAGAAGTGCCTATTCAATCAATTGAGTCACTATGGAAATTATGGTGATATTGTGAAGTGGACATTTTTCTTCATGATTAGTTCTAGCCACGTTCCACCTGTTGTACAGCATTACAAACAAACAGTATGAGAAGTAGCTACCCCTGCAATTGTGTTGCATTGTGCACAATTTTACCTTTTTTGTTACAATAAGTACAAGTTATACAATGCATGTAGAGTGATAGTTATCATAATCATGGTAATGATACATCCTATAATCGTGAAAGTATAGCAAAATTAAATTTCACAATCGCTCAGCACTAGTAGACACCAACATAATCCACTTGAGTATAAGGGCTAGCGGGGGAAGGTTACCAACAATTAATAAAATAAATACCATCTATGGTCATACAGCCATGTACTTCAGCAGACATTCTTTAGATCATGAGTTACTGACATTAATTCAAAAGCATATCTACTGAAGGTACAAGTAGTTATACTATGTCAAATATGCTTTTTAGTATGGTGGGTTATTATGAACTCTTGGTTGTACTATTAAATCATTTGGCATTGATGGTTAATTATGTATAGAATCTGTCTGAACATGTGCAACAGACTGAGAGTACTACTGAACACTTGAAGCATACACTTATACACATTCTCGCTCAGTCACAAATTCTTATGTATTAGTTTTCATGTTGATGCTTATAGGAGAGAATTTAATCCCTAGCAATCCCACCCACCTCAGTTTACGTATGATTTTACTAGTCAGTTCTTAACCTTCTCATACCCATTTAGCATGAGACTGAGGTTTCATCTTAAATATTGTAATGCATTTACATGTTTCCTCATTAATGATGGTTCTCTCTCATATGCGCATCCACAGCTGATGCATTTACCTTAACACTTGATCATTCTGTGCCTCTTTCTATCATAAAATGGTGCGGCATTCTTGTGACCCTCATACACACTGAGCCGCCCAAGGACTCACATGCTATATTGACCGGCTGCACATTCTCATTGTTTGGCTACGTAGCTAGTTTTATAATTTTGTTGGTTTTCTTCTTTGTTTAAATGTAGCAACCTAAATAGCTGGGGATATGATATCATTGCTCAGTTTAGGCATGAGGCTATTATGCTCCAAAAATTGAGCATTATGCTTTTGAGCAGTGCTCAAAATATCACCTATTTTGCTTTTGAGAATTGCCTATTATTCCCAAAATAATACCACCATAATTGGCTAATAATATCAGTTTATTGCTGTATCAGGCCATTTTCATTGTGCGCTACCCGCATACATGTTGCTACTGACTTGCATAACTCGCCCACGCGGAATAGGGCGTGACGAGGATCATGGCTGGGATAGCTAACCGGAGACAACCAACTGAGGTACAGGCGTACTTAGGCTACTGTACACGTAAAAAAAAATTGTATACTATATGCTATTACGCATGATTAGCTAACCGGCGCCACTCCCTCGCGCCATGTAGTCAAGTCATGTCAGATGATGGCCGTGAGTGCTGAGTCGCGTGTTTGTTGTAAAGTGGGCACGCACTGTAGTAAGATCTGCGATCTCAGTCAAAGTCTTGATTGGCTAAATTTCACCATGATCGTGACTTGGCTGGGACGTCAGTGGCTTCGCAATGATCGATCGTGGGTTTCAAATTTTAGGCCATACATGATTAGAGCTTCCGTACGCTCTAATGGCGGCATCATTGTTTCCCGTCTCACATTTATCTCAAAAATACATGTGTAGGGTTTATTGATACCCAGTACCCACACAACAGCTATAGCTAGCTAGCTATAACAGGCTATAGCTAATGAAACTTTTTAAAAGGTAAACTGTAGGAGTATAAGTATATAGCTAGCTAGTAGCTAGCTAAAGCTACATACACTGGTTATGATTCTGACTAAAGTTCATTCGTTTCATTACTTAACGAGCCCCTGAAGGGGTAAACTGAACAGTAATACGCTGCTAGAAGTGGTACGGGGGTGCGAACTGCTACATAATCATGTGTATAGGTCATAAAGCATTGCTTAGTAGGTCATATTGTGTGGAGAAGTCACAGTTTCCAGCTGGTAAGTAATTAGTTTGTGTAATGATGTATAGCTGCAATTAAGGCAGGAGTGAGATCGACATACAGAAATGCAAAGCTAGCTCGGTAGCTATATATATATATATATATATATATATATATATATATATAATATATATAACATTACTTCCTGATAGGGAGAATTAACAAACAAAACATGCACAACATGTGCCCTTGGGCAGACTATTACTGCATATAGTTGTGCATCTATATACTGGTTATCTGTTCACCTATATAATGTTGTTGGTGACTACACAATTATTGTGTAGTGAGATTCACTACTTTAATGGTGTATAAGACACCTCCAGTTATAGTATGACCTCATTATCAATGATGTTATCATCATAGGTGGAATGTGACAGGTTAAGAGAAGCTGCAGAGGATGGTGATGTTGATGATATTAAGACACTAGCATCAAGTGGAGTAGATGTGAATGCTGTTGTGTACCATGGGGTCAGTAATATTGTGGATAGCATTACTTATAATTGTGTGTTATTTTTTGCACTTAAGTTAGGCCACTTCAACTAAATCTTTTGTTTCTCGGGCCCGACCGACCCTGTATTTTTCAGCATAAAATAATTATGTTAATCACGTGATCACCTTGCAAAGAGTGATAACACCACGAAGTGTAGGAACCTGGGCCGGTGACGACCCAGGTGGTAGTTGGTTAGCCTAGATAACTGATCATGATGTATATTGACACGCTATTTGTACAGACAGGTGGTAATAGCTACCATACAAGTGCACTCATATGATGTATTAATTAATAGGTAGGAATGTGTGATTAGTCAATATCCTACATCTCCCCCTCAAGTTCCCTGTTCATCCTCCTCCTCCCCCATGGCGGGGTGGAAAGGTAAGTGATAAGGTTGACCTCAACTGGAAGGATAGGTCTTGCATGGTCTTCGAAATTGACGTAGACTGGACTCGAGGAATCTCCACAAACGGGCGGCGATTCTGGCGTCCCTGGCGATCCTGCTTGCTGAGGATGTTGTGCCTGGTTGCCGCTAGCCCATTGACTGTCGTAAGGGACGTGATGTTGCGTAAAATAGCTCTCTTGGCTGTCATTGGTGGGTGGGGCTCTATTAATCGATGTTCTCTTCTTCGTTGCATGGTCAGGAGTTATTTCTGTCCTTCTCTCGTGGGACTCATCAGTAGGCACGTAGGCTATCGTCGAGGCTGTTAGGTGTGCTTGAGTCACGCCTAGGTTGTTTACGCGACACTTGGTTATCCCTGTGTATCCTGTGATAGGAGGGTACGAAGAAACTGGGTAGCTCTTGCTTGGTGAAGTCTACCGTACACCCTGTGGTCGGACGCACGCTGTTGCCTGGTGTCTGATACACAAGTGCTTCGTCTGATACGAGCACTCTTCCTTCGCAGCAGCCAAGGTCGTTTATGCTCGCAGCGCCATGTAGGAACCTGGGCCGGTGACGACCCAGGTGGTAGTTGGTTAGCCTAGATAACTGATCATGATGTATATTGACACGCTATTTGTACAGACAGGTGGTAATAGCTACCATACAAGTGCACTCATATGATGTATTAATTAATAGGTAGGAATGTGTGATTAGTCAATATCCTACAAGAAGGAGTTGCAAATTTATCTTTAAGCTCTCAAAAAGTAAATATCTCAACATATAGCTGCCTACTCACAAGTGATACAGCAACTGTAATGTAGCTTAGCCACCGTTTGACTCGCAATATCACTCTTCAGCTAGCAAAATAGCCTATTTTTATTTTTATTTTACCGACCTACCGACTTTTATTTGGCTGAATTTCGCCCGAGAAACAAAAGATTTAGTTGAAGTGGCCTTATTTGAAAGAGGACATTTAGTATATTACTATTTATGGTTGTGGGTGATCTATCATAGTGTGGCTGTCCCAACTCACTATCTATGTATTTCTTTAATATCACATTAGACTGTTAACAAGTAGTAAATACTGTGGCAAATAGTGAACATCACTACAAATTGAGCTACAAATTCTTAGTGACGGTCACTATATTGTACAGTAACATAGACTATTTGCCACAGTATTCACTACTTATTGTTACATAACAGCAAGAGTCCATAATAAAGAAGAGAGTGTCTAACTTCAATATGACCTATCAAAAATGACCCCGTTTAGTAGCTCCGTATGTTATAGTTTATTCACGCATATCGCAGACGTGTTAAATAAGCCTTATCGACACCTCACCTTCTAGCTCTTCAATACAGCCGCCTGAAGCCGCATTGAATCACGTGCGCTTTGCTGAATAGCATGGTTTTGATTGTGGGTTTCTCAAGTTGAAAGCGTGGCGTATGGAACATGGGGACACTCCTACTCGCTTGCAGTCTCGAAAGCGAATTTGTCGCCCGTCAAGGGAAGAGTCACTCCCAAAACGATCTTGCCACTCTTCGACTGAATCATCAACTGGTTGGTTATTTGACGAATGTGACCTGGCTTCAGACGATAGTTACTGTGAAGAATGGGACACAGCATTGATGGAAGGAAATCACAGTGAGCCGTTGGTGATGCCAATCGAGCCAGAGGCAATGTCATCATCAAGTTTTGTTGCTGCTTATAATGATCAGCTTCTGTTATCTAGAGCACTTGATGAATCATCTGTACCTAGGTCAACATCCCTACCTCCAGTGATTCCACCTGTAACTACTACGTGCATAGAGCAGAAAGAGTTTTTGCAAAGTATCATTGACAGCATAGCTGGTAAATTCCCAGAACTAGTGTTTACATTAAGATACAATGGCCTGGACAGCACCAACCCCGTGTTAGAAATATCACAGAGGGCGGTGTTTAATCACCCCCCACTTGGATTGACCCCTCGAGTGTGTGTTACCATTCAGAATAAGCACTACAAAGTTCATGTTATGATGAGACCATGGAGTGAAGGAGAGATAAAATCAATTAATGACGTAGAAGAACTTTGTGATTTATTTTGCAGGAGATCTCTGTACAAATTCTGTCCTGGAATTGATCCTGTGCATTATGAGAATCAGTACCACAAAACAATTCGATTTCATATCAAAAGTGTTCGGCAGTCAGAATTTCCATTTTCACGAGTAGATTCTGTGAATTGCAAACTCTGGTTTTTACCTGCATCAAACTGTAAGGTAGCAGAGAAAGATGCTAGTGAAATGAAATGTCCTCCTTGCAAACGTTTGGTCCATGACCTAAACCTCCAAAGAAAACGTACCCTGGAAGAAAGCCCAAGCAGAAGGATAAAAAGGCAATGTCCCTCTTCAAGAGCACGCCTGCAGTATATGTCACCTGCCAGCAAGCAAACACGTAAACGGTATGCTCAATATCAACGATCCAGTAACATTTGGAACTTACGAAGGCTAGAGGATAGTGAGGTTGTGCTCAGTGATGAACAGAATGTGGAGATGTGTGCAGTAATGGAAGCAACACAAGCTGAAGATTTGGATAAGCTGTACCAGGAAGGAGACCAGCATGGAGTAGGAAGTCTAATGAAGACATTGTGGTTGACAGATAAAGATCGCCAGCAAAAGCAGTTTTTCTCAGATCAGGAAAAGAATAGTAAGTGATATTTTTTTGTTTTGCATTACTTTTGTCTACTCTTTTCTTTCAGCTAACGGAGGTCGTGGGAACAGGTGGAACATGATTACTATCCGTATGGGTAAGTGAATTATTATACCGTATTATTGCTTTCACACTGTTTGTTCCTGTAGCCCTAGCTATTTATACTCGTAGCCCTGCAGCCTACAAAGCTCTGCAAAGTTTTGATATTTTAAAATTACCATCAAAATCCACCATGCAAGCATTCACTGGAGCTTTCATGCATGCTCCAGGAGCAAGTAACGTTTGCATCATTAAGCAAGTGGCCCAGTATGTTTTATTTAAAGAAGACTGTCGAAAGAATGGACGACAAGAGCCACAATCAGATGGAGCCTTGATATTTGATGAGGTCAAGGTGGCCTGTCAGTTAATGTGGAACTCCCGCAACCACCAACTAATGGGGTTGGCAATGACATCGAAGGACATGGCATCTTTGAGCGATGTTTACCGCATTCTAAAAGATCCTGAAGCCAGCCAAACATCTTATATTCTACAATTTATTTGGAGAGACCTTACCAGCAGCTATGACATAGTGGGTCCTTACTATACATCTGCTGCCTCAGTGGAAGCCACTTTTGTAGTGGCTTGTTTGTTTGAAACCATCAAGCTTTTTCAACATCATGGTCTGAAGACAAGTTTGTTGGTCTGTGATGGAGGATCTGCAAATATTGCTACAATTAAAGCAAGTCATTACTGCCATGGGGCGTATTCGATCAAAGAGGATGGGAATGACAGATATGAGGTAGAGCCATGGATGATTAACCCTTTTAATCCTCCAAACAAGATTTTCTGGTTGATTTGTCCATCACACCAGGTAACTGTAATATGATGGTTGTGTTAAGTAATTGTTCTATTTCATAGTTGAAGAATATGGTCAATGCACTGTTTTCATCCAAGGAAGGAGGGACGAAACAGTTTAGACGGGGAGACTCTACAGAGTTTGGATGGAAAGCAGTCACAGACTTGTATGAGAGAGAGCTGCTACGGGTACACAATGGTCAGGCAAGAATGGTACCAAGATTGAGGGAGGCTCATTGTTTACGTGACTCATGGACAAAACTGAATGTATTGCCAGCTAAAATTATGCAGGTAAATTTGAGGTTGTATTTAAAAATAGAAATGTTATGTGACTTATACAACCTTGTATTGTGTTTATGTACCACTTGTTTATACAGCAGGAGCAAGTCCTTGGTGAACTATTTTGGTACGTGAATCAGAATCCTCCACCAAACGATGCAGCAAAAGCGCAGGAGACTTTTGCCTACCTAGAAGCTTGCAGTTTCATTTTTGAACAGGGATTATTGTCACACGATCAGATCAAAAGCTTAGATAGCAAGGTCCTTCAGAACATTACAAAGGGGTATGATTATTTTTCTGGATGGTTAACTTCTATCCTAAAGAAAGGTACTGCCATACTATGGTATTATATAGGTACTGAACCACATTGTACTTGTTATTAGATCCTCAATATCCTCATACATCATCTACCCAGCGGTCATTCCTCTCTTGGCAAAGTAAGTTTGTTTACCATAAACAATAACTGTACAAGTGTCAAGCTGTTTAGATTTAGCCGTATAATTATTTATATGACTGACAATCATTTGTATAATCTTGTTTAACAGCATGGGACCTACTACGAATCGATGTATATGGATTTCAAGCATTCTCCAAGTGGTTTCTATCAACGTATCCTACATATTTTATCTCTCCAATTCGCCTGTCAGGATCAGCTGTGGAAAGCTTGTTTAGCCAATACAAGTTTACTGCTGGTGGAAAATTGGACTCGGTGAATTATACTACTGCTCGAGCTGCTCACCTAATCAAGCAATGTGCTGCTACACATCACAGCGGTGTCAACTACAGGGATGAACAGCTAAGTCTAGTACAAATTCCTCTGGAGAAGAAGTCGTACAATAAAAAATCTGTGTAATTTTTTAATCACATTGTTTGTATTATAATGAATGAAAATTACTTCTTACAACAAAAAATCAGTGTAATTTTAAATCACATTGTTTGTTAAAAATCACTTCTTACTTCCTAGCTTAGTTTCTAATTTGGCATGATGAGCTAAAAGCGTAGGTCTTAAATTTATGTCAACTGTTGATGCCAAGCCTTTCTTTGTTGCCAGCTGTTGCTTTGTTGCTGACAAGAATTCTTGAATTCTTGTATTACAGATTTTCCTTGTAAATGTTTCAAATACATTCCTAATGGCATCTTCTGAATAGATCGTTATGTTTGGTGACTTTGAAGCCAGTATCTCTTTGAATGTATCGAAGAATTTTGTCTCTTCCTGAATTCTTTCATGTGTTATCTAGAAGGAAGACAGTTATTTAAATTGATCACAACAAAGAGTAAGCTAACCTTAATTAAATTGTCCCCTTCTTGGTGTAGCCAATCAGGATTCACAGTTTCTTTGACTGCAGTATCCACTTGTCTCAAAAATGGTATAAATGTAGGATCAGGGGAGTACATGTATCCTTGGTCACGGTACTTGAGGTAACTTGGCATACTGACTTTATCCTTGGAATTCATACAGTGCAAAATCGATATCTCCTGGGATAAAATATTCCTTTGATCATCTTTGCAATGCTTCATTTCTTTGTAATGAAGATGGAGCAAGTCTGATATAGCTGCACCACCAAAACGAAAATACACATCATCTCCATCAGCTACCTGTGTTGTACTTTTATTACTGGAACTTGTGGTACTGGAATTATTACTCTGAAAATGGTTAACATGACCCAGTAAGCAGTGGTACAATGCTGATGATATGGTCATCATCACAGGATTACTCACTGGGACAGGCACATCATTTTCTTCACAGAATCTTAGCCACATTGTTCGAGATTCGTCAATCTGATAACCAACTGGATCAGGTAGTCCAATTTCTAACATGGTGTGCTGGCTGGCTAATAAGAAGGCACTGCAGTACTTCTGCCACTGAAACTGGAAACGCAAAAAGGATTCAGGCCCCTTTTTACACTCTTTATACAGACCAACAAAACACAGTCGATGGCTCACGATTATATCCTTAAGGGGCTGCTCTGTATCATGGAGCTTGACAGTGATTTTCTTCAACTTTTCAGAAAATAGCTGTTCATCAAATTTGACATAAACCTCACTTAGAAGTACAGAAAGATCAACTGACTCTAAAGATGCCAGCATCTCATTTCTCTCTCTCTGGTTCATTACTTTCGACTTTTTTTTCTTTGGTGGTGGTAAGCAGCTTTCTGGTGTCTGTGACGGCTCTTTATTGGCTGGAACTGCTCGTTTTCCTCGGCCCTTTCCTTTCTTCTCTGCAGTTGGTTTGGAGCCATCTCGCGTTCTAGAAAAGCTATAGTATAATTACGCGTCAATGTTCAGACTTTAGTTACTACCTGTTCTCCTTAGTCATCCCTCGTTTCTGCCTTACAGTAGTTGCTTCTAGCTCAGGTTCCAGCGGACATTCACTCTCGGAATTTCGGCTTGCCACGCTACAAGAACGGGGCTTACGTTGAGAATTAAGCCTTATAACGCTTTAAAAACTTACCCCTTGTGAATCTTATCTTTACCTGCTGCTTTACTCCTGGTAGTTCTTTTCACACTTTCAGCAGTCGCCATGCCGCCTTGCTAGCTGTTAAAAGTATCGCACGTGACGGCGCAGATCGCTCAATTCATTAGGGCTCGCGCGTGGCAAATTAACGCTAATCAACAATTCTTTAAGGGAAGCCAATTCACCTTACTTTACTTAACGGGGTCATTTTTGATGGGTTATATTGAAGTTAGACACTCTCTTCTTTATTATGGACTCTTGATAACAGTTAGACATCGAAACACATGCAGGGTTCTATGGAATTTGAAAGCCCTCAGGATTCACTAGATACTTGTAAGTAGCCAATGAAATTCAAGTACTATGTTCAAATGTATAGTGTTTAAGCTTAAATGGAAATATTTCAACCCAACCATTTATTATCCAAAATAGTTTATATATTGGTAATAAAAGCTCACCAATAAAGAGCAAATATTATTTTGCTAACAGTGAGACAGGGGTGCACAGTTTTGTGCCCTGGTCATTTTTCAGTTACCAATCTTCATTCTTCCCACTCTTTAAACAGCTGAATGAGAGTTAGCTGTAGGTTAGGGACTTACCTTGTTTCATTATTCTTATCCAACCTAAATTTAATATTCCTAATTATTCCTCATACTTGTCATACAGTACGATAGTACTGTATAGTAGGGACCACAAAAGAGTAGGCGTGGTCCACGAAGTAACATCACCCAAAATCCAGCCTCAATTTTCCCTGACAACGATGAGGCAGCATTGGTTAGGTAAAACTAAGCCCAAAGAAGCTTTCAGATCGACCCAAAATGCTTTCAACGAATTGCTACAGAATTTTAAAAATAATTTGTTTAATGGAATTTTCTACAGACTGCCTGACTGATGCCTTCAGACAAGCATTACCCAATATTGGCTAAGGCTACAGGCTTGATTTTTTCACTGTTCGACATCGCTTCAGCCTGAGAGGTGCCTTTTGGCATACCACAGTATGTACATTGCATTCTTCATGGACTTACCAGTGTCCTCCTTTGTGTCCCATTCATCTTTGCTTTCAGCGAAAAGTGTCGATTTGGCAATAGCACATGATGGCTTCCCTTTGTAACGGAAAATGTCCGTATTTTCATAGTGGCTGTTTTGATTGCAGAGGTGCTTTTCAAACAGTTCTTGATTTGTACTGCTGTGTAGTGGGTTGAACATAGCTGACAACGAAGCGTAATGGATACTTCACTTTTCAGACAATAATTGATATAGCTGGGGCGCGTGGTACCATTTCAGATGTGGTATGCATGGGTTCACCAGTCATAATATTAATATTTACAAAAAAGTTAACGAACAAGTACACAGAAGGGATATAACACTTCTTATTGTTTTACTGTGATTTAATATCGTGCACTACTCCAGCTTGTTTCAGTACTTTTTATTGATGTACTATGGTCCCTACTCTAGTTGAAAATTCCAAAGTTTTCTGTGTACTTGTATCATTAGAATCATGAAGGTTTGCATTTCCAGGCAACAAGAAAATAGTTTAAAAACTAGCCTCATATTTATATTTCTACACAACTGGTTAGATGCAGTCAAACCCTGAAACATTTTCAGTCAGCTTGACCATATGTATTGACTATAGCTAAACTGGTAATATGGGCTAAAGTCTTTTATTCAGATATCATGTTAGCTATCTCACATGAATGCAGGAAATTTGTGTCCATTCCATTTTTTTCTGTGTATGGCACTGGCATGAATACTAGCCGACGCATCAATAACTACTAGCAATACAGTGCATGGTAGCAATCAATGAATGAGTAATATTTGTACCCAGAACCATGCAGGAATAATGCACAGGTGGTAAAAAAATAAAAGTGTAAGCTTATGGGATCAAAGCTTAAAGCAGTGAGGCAAGCTTAAAGCTATCCATTTCACGCATAGTGGCTAACGAAACAAAACATTAAAATATTGTAATGGCATAATCAATAGTTAATGTGACTGCCACCCTGTTAAAGTGATTTTGATACAGTACCTTATTTTGTGTTTTGCTTTCTGTGTTACTCCATGCAGTTGTTTATCAAATTGTTATTGTTTGCTGCCTAAACATTCCATTACTGAACTACATCACTCCCAGGTAAAAATTCTGGAATAATAAATGGAAATACAAAGAATTGCTAGAAAAAAAATACGTGGGAAAATTTAAAGCATAATCTGCAGATCCATGCTCCTACGTATACAGTTATAATGTGTAGATTTGTGCAGAAGCACTTCGTGTGTTGTTCTACATGTGTACTGTTGTGGAATGGACAAAATTCAAGCGGAATGGCAGTGAGTAATGTTAACATGTACGTAGTTATAAAGGTATATAATAAATATGTGAATATTTAAATATGTAAATAATAAATTGTTGCTTGTTTATAGTTGAACATGAGCCCCATTCATTTTGCTGCTCAGAGTGGTAATGTGGATGTTGTAAAGATACTAAAAGAATATGAAGCAGACATCACATGTCAGGATGTGGTGAGTTGTTGCTAGTATACTTTAAAGTGGCAAAGTTTAGAGTTGATTTGGTAAATTAACAGACTGTATGAGGTTCAAAACCATTCGGTTTATTACATTACTGGTTGCAACTTCTCTGTACTAGCTAGAAGCTCTTGCTTCTCCTAACAGTGAGGAATTAGGCATTTACAGGTACACAAAAAAGATTTTACTGACTGTATTTACTGGCTGTAAATGCTGGAGACTTTCAGCATGCATGCATGCGGTTTAGTGGATTTCATAGTTATAGAAGATTGTAGCTATATAATACTTGTCATGAACTGATATTTTGATCTGATATACATGTTCTGACATGCAGCACTTGTTAGCATACCAAACTAGAGTTTGGATCATGGACGCTATAGCCCTAGCCACAGCTGAATAAAATTTTACCATGGGTGGGGCACATGTATGACTGCAGCTTACACTGAAAAGCGGGTATAAATCATAACACACAACGTTATGCATAAATCGAAGGCTGTTGCCAGTGTCACAAATCAGCAGTTTACACACAGCTAGGGACTATACCTTTCAGCCATACTACCTGGCTACTATAACTAGATCAAAGGTATAATATACCTCTAAATCATAGGAAATTACAGACAATACAAATACAATGAATTTGCCAATACATTAACCAACAAAGACTATTACATTGAAGAACCGATTAATGGACTGTTTAAGCCGGTTTCAGCCATTTCTGGTAAGTGGCTTTGGAGTTGCAGTGATAGACAACAAGAAAAGCAAAACAATCAATTTGTACAGTGCTTCTACGGAAAATAATTTTACAGGCGCTCGTATGATATACCCATTATAGTGATATCTGGTTATCAGTCACCAAATAGTGTATAATCTCTGAGTTTATAACTTTTGTATGAACAATATTGTTTAGTACGATGAGTTAATGCCATATCAATGCTGTTTCTACTTGTAGTACAAGCAGACTCCCCTTCATCATGCTGCAGACCATGGCAATATTGATGTTGTAATATTGTTGAAACAATATGGAGTAGACATCAATTGTCGGGATGACGTTAGTTGTTAAGTAGTATACTGTAAAGTGGTAAAGTTTGGAAAATCAGCAGTGTTCACAACCGTCAAAACTTAAACTACACAATCACAACTTTTCCTTACCAAATATTCCCATTATACAGTAATAAGATAATGTTATAGTATTGTTTTATGAGGGGTGGATGAAGTAGTAGTTGTGTAGGTGTTGATAGAGAAAAATGTAAGGTAGCTCTGGCTAATGGCTATGAACTTCCAGCTGTTCAGTGCAAGCTGCCAAGGTTTGCGAGTTATTATCATTTAAATAATACAACTTAATTTTGTTGTGCTGAAATGACAAAATCAAATTACAATGGTATGAATTGTGAATAGAAAGTATTGTTTGGTAACTGTGGAGGGTTACCAGTTGACAGTATTCAACCACTCAAGTATAGTATAGTTTGCTGTTTATTGTATACAGAAATTCCCTATTCCAACACCGTCTACTAAACACACAGAAAGACGTAATACAACATGCATGTATTTTAATTGATGAAATACTGACTGCTGTGATGTCAAAACTCCACAGCTTTCTTAGGGTGTCTGGCTGTGAATACGACAAATATAATGCTGTATATGGTTAATATTGTTAGAGTAAAGTAATGACTTCAGAAGGAGATTTAAGAAAGACAAAACAGAAATAAAATAGCTAGGTAAGGTGACTCAATTATAATGTTTTGCATATAGCACTAATCTACAATGAATTGATCAGCATTAGCAATTTTGCACATTCATTGCAAACAATAATGCCAGATTATATAGACAACACAGCATTATAGTTCATTATAGTTCATTTTCTTCTCATTAAAAATATGTTAGTATATGTATGAACTATGTAATGTAAATATCTCAATCATGCAATTTTTAGCGAAACTCAATTGTTTAATTTAGTAAGGAATGATCATACTATTATAATGTTTTCCATATTATGGTAACTGATATATAGAACATGCTTAAGTAAATGTGTTTCAAATTTTCTGGTAGGGTAAATGATTAGAGGTACATTGCATTATTTGCTATATTAGTGTTGTTAATCTCTTTAGTATGGAATGACTCCACTGATGTTTGCAGCACGTGAGGGCCACTGTAATGTGGTAAAGATGCTCCATGAAGATGGTGCAGATATTATTTACCAAGACAAGGTTAGTTGCTAGAATTTGAAGATCAGACATGTAATGGTACGAGTTATGCAAGTAATGGTGAACGTTAGGTGTACCAACATTACAACAATTAATTACTTGGGACTTCAAGTTTGATGCTGCATCGGCCGAAAACATGGTCTACCATTTTATAGGATTTCACCAATGATGAGTTATATGGTACATTAAAGTTAGCATCTCAAAATTTCCTTACACCTGTGATGATTTTGATCCAAATGACGATAATTAATCTACAAGGTTCTATTTTGATCTGATGTGATGTCATGCACTAAACAATTGTACATTGCAAATTTAATGGACTCAGTTGACATGTATAGAATTGCTTATCATTGTAAAAACTGGTGTGAAATTTTGCTTGTTAGTTAATAGAGGTATACTATAACTAATGTTGCATTATATTTGTTTACAACAGTGCAATTTAGTGCAAAAGTGGCTAGTATTATACTTGGTATTTTGGTGAGACCCAGCATGTAGTCCACTAGAATATTCAGCCACGAATGGCTATAAAAGTTGTGCATTTGATGTTTGTTGAAAAAGTTGATTGTTTAACTATGTAGCTTTAAGAAACATTCCCCAAAAATGATTAGTTACGATGGCTAGAACATGTCTGGACAATATGAATTTTAGTCTGTAGGTCTGTAGAGTTGTACATATAATAATGTGTGTTTTAGTATGGAGAGACCCCATTGATGCGGGCAGCAAGTAATGGCCACACTGATGTGGTGAAGATGCTCCATGAATTTGGTGCAGATGTTAACTTTCAAGATCAGGTTAGTTGATAGAATGTTAGCAATTAAGGATACATCTATTTTGTGACTTTAACAAGCATCAGAAATCTAGTGTCTAAAATACATTACACATCTGAAACACTGATGGTTATATTTTTAATTTCCAAATCAAAATTTTAAACAATGCACCAAAAAGACATATAAAACTCACTTGTGGCATAGTTATAATGATAATCCAGCTACTTTCACCTCCAAGTCTTCTCATTTTAATGTGAGGAACAATACTGAGGTATTAATTGTTCATACCAGCACTTTAGTCTTACAGTAGATGTTACACAATTATTTAAAATGCTTCTAGAGTAGTGCTGTCATAGGTGGTGGAATTAAGGGAAGAATGCACCTAGCTCATCAATGGTTGTCGAGAGCAACTAATGGAATAGTCATCTCAGAGCACATAAAAGATATATGCTCCGGGCATGCCCCCACAACACAGTATCCAACTCATGTTGCTATTTTATATGCAACAAGTAATTATGAACTTTATGAATTACAAGTGTTTAAACAAGGAGATCATCACCTGGTATACATAATTCAATCATCCATGCTAGTCTATTTATAGTGTCTAAATAAAGATTATAAATTTGCACATCTTTCCTTCCAAAGATGTATGAAATAACAGATCAAATAATGACATGCAATGTTCCTACATTGAGTTGTGGCAATTTATAGTCACAAAACTGGATGTGTGACATTGTGTGTAGGAGGCACCAAAAGCAAATTCATACACCAGTATTGTTTTCACTTTAGGATCGATGGACCCCACTGATGTATGCAGCACGTAATGGCCACACTGATGTGGTGAAGATGCTCCATGAATTTGGAGCAGATAGTAATCATCAGGATGAGGTTAGTTGTTGATATGTGGTCCAGTCTGGGAAAACTGGTCTTACCACCTATTTTAATGTGCCAAAAAATGCCAATTTTAAGTATTCAGTGTGTTGTAGCTACCAATGGATGAAGCCATTAAATTTTCACACATTACACCAATTCCTTACCTTCAACAGCATCTACTGCACAAGTAGCCAACAGCTAAGTTTCCCACCATTTTAGATAGTTTTTAAACTGATGTTGGTTGTATCAGACAAGCTCTGAAAGGGCTGGGAAGTGGGGGTGGAGGAAGTAAGGGGCTGTTTAAAAATTAAAGAAGAAGGTGTAGGGATGAATTAGGCCAAATTATAGGCCATTCAGATCTCAGAACTGGCTAAAATGAAAGAACGGTAGTTACAGCACAGGTGTTCATTCAACACCACAGAGCTGTACAACCACACAGCCATCTCCGGGATGACCAGAGTTCAATTAAGGCCCCAGACTGCTTTGAGGATTGCCACTGTGTTTGGGAAAGCAGCCAGCAAAAACAGACCACTTTAAGTCTAGCTGATTTTGATAATGAAATTTGATAGTATATTCATGTACACTGTAAAAATGATTTTGTCATTTTAACAATTAAATTTTTACCACCGTTTTGTAATTTTTGTTTGGGCAATTTTTCATCCAAACGAAAATTATGAAACGGTGGTAACAAACAATGTGCTAAAATGACAAAATTGTTTGCAGTGTATAGCTTGTGTTATTGGTGAAAAATTAAATCTGCTGTTATGTACGATAAGACCAGTTGTTCCAGACCCAGTCACATTGTATGTTGTAAGTCAGAGTGTTTTGGTATATAAAATGCTTTGAGAAAGATTCAAGTGGGGTAAGCGCTTGGTGTATTGGTGGATTTTCAACATTATTTGTATCCATGTATGTATTGTCAATCAGTTAGTAATGTTCATGATGGCTACTTTAAAAAGACTGTGTTGCAATCAGAGCATATTTAACTCTGCGATAAAGACAATAATTGAACCAGACACATTACATATTTCATAGCAGTGTATTCTATACATGTAATCACAGCACATCTACAGTGGTTAAAATATCATCTTTAAACCAGTATCAAAAAGTACAGCAGTACTTCTAGTAGTAGGGTTCTCCCCTAATATCAATGATGTTTGTCATATAAAAACCACCCTAGAAATATCGTACGAAACAAAAATCACCTTTATGGAAAATATAGCTTGCACTCTGTACTTATATAGCTTGTACACTTTAGCTTGTATTATAAAGCCAATTGAGTTTTCAAAAGGACTGAAAATCGCACAACCATAGTATGTTGACAAAGATGTTATGGGACATGGAAGTTTGAAAATGTAGGCCAATTTTATTTGCACACATGCCATGTATTTTCAGGCCCAGCCACATGCATATAATATCACTTGTTTGCATCACGTAATTAATTGTGAAGTCATATTTGCACTGATTTCACCCATATACATGTCTAGAATGGAACTACCTCGCTGATGTGGGCAGCACATGAAGGCCACACTTATGCGGTAAAGACCCTTCATGAATTAGGAGCAGATATCAATCATCAAAATAAGGCTAGTTAATTATTAGTAAGCATATGTAACATGTCATGAATTTATATAGTGAGTTTATAATGAAGACATTCTGAGATTGCATTTCCTATATAATTATTGTGTCAGAGATTATGGAAGTGGGGTTAAAACTGAGCTAGTTGTAATTACAATGCAGAAAATATAGTTACAGAAGTGAGGAATGAAATAGCAACCTGCACCACAGAAAAAATGAAAATTCAAAATCCAAGTGCTCAAAGCACACTGGTGAGCATTCCCTTTGGCCTGAACTTCCTTCAAAAATTTACCACACAACCTGATCATGAGGCTATAAAACACTTCAAAACACAAATGCAAAATTGTTTATAGCTTCAATCAAGTTGCTTTAGCTTCCACTGCTGGGCATATTGCTTTAGTGGCTTCATTATCATTATCGTGAAAAATTTTCATTATCACATTATCATGATAATAGGAAACTTCTGGATACTTCTGTACACTACATGTGGTCAATGTGAAATGAAAAAATTTTAGTATTCTAATGAATACTTTTTTTCATGGGCCATGCCCACACCTTTGTGGTCCCTACTATAGACCGTATTCCAAATGACATCATGAAATAAAATGGCTGTGGCTATTTGGGGGTATTCTAACAATTTCAAGTGAGAGTTCCAATGGGGTTCAAATCACTATTCAGTGGAACGCCGGGTTAGAATTTTTCAGCTGGTTTTCAAAGTTTAGAAGAAATACTATCGTTTCTTTGCTGTAATAACCAAACCTGGTAATTTTGCCTCGATATATTGTTTGTTAGCTTCTATATCAATCTTCAAAATCTCGATCGCCATTGGTGATAATACTTGAAAATATAAGAGTCCCCAAATAGAAAATTCGTGTGACGTCATTTGGAATATGGTCTATGATAATCAAAGCACACTATTTATATGCCACATTCTCAGTGACAGTAGCATCACCTTAGCCGTTTCTTGATACCATTTGAAATTACACCTTTTAAAACTTTTGAAAGCTGGATTCTATTCACAGCTCAGATATTTGGGCTTAGACATCAGTTGTCTTTGTACTGGTGTTTAACTAAGTGAATAAATCATGAAAATAAATGTTTGTTTTGGAAATGAACGTATGTACATAACATGTATGCTTGTTTGGGCCACAGAATAAAATTTATACAATTATGTCCAGGACTGCAAAAACAGGGTATGTGCGGTTGGCACTTGAAATTCATACTTTTCCTAATATTTCTTACCTTGTAGTTATCATGCTATTGCCATGCAATTTTCAACCCCACTTAATTGACTATTTAATACAGGTTACAGGCTGCAAACAATACTGCAACATGACCCGTTATCAGTGTTGTGTGACAAGATGTAATTTGTGCCCACATACCCTTTTCACATGCAGGCCTGGGAGAATTAAAAATAAGACTTTCTTTGCTGAGTAATTGAGTATGACTTACATAATTTTTCCTTGCATGTAGAATGTGTCATTATAGCCAATATTTGCATTTCAGTGGTACAGTGGTACAAATGCAGTGTGCACGTTTTTGCTGAGACGTGTGCGTCAGTTGTAGTAGGTTATTATGTGGAATACTGTATACGAACAATTTACAATGTATTGTTGTGTACTGGTCACATTAATGTATGTTGTTGATTTTTATTTATTTATTTTTATTTATTAAGGCTTTACAGCACAAGTGCTGAAGGTCTGGTCCTACAGCCTGTTTAAAGTTGTTACATAATTTTCAACTACAGGATGGCAGTACACCATTACATTGGGCAGCTTACAATGGTCATACTGACACAGTGAAGATGTTGTATATATGCGGAGGAAACATTTATTGTGAGAATAATGTTAGTTGGTATACTGTATGTATACAGTGTTGGAGGATAACGCATTACTTATGTACGTAATGAGTTATGTAATATTATTACTTTGTAGTATTAACTAAGTAGTATTTATTTATTTATTTATTAATGCTTTACAGCACAAGTGCTGAAGGTCTGTAGGACACCTGGTCCTACAGCCCGCCCAAAGACTTTAGCTACTTAGACTTTAACTACTTAAGGTGTGTTTGAAAAGTTGGAGAAAGGAGAAAAAATCCATGACTGGACCTAGGTAGCCTCGAACCTGCAGCCATCCGATTTACGCAGTATAATGAAATACATATAAAATCTAGTAATATAACTCAAGCTCCTTTACTTACAAACGTAACGTGTTACCTAAGTAATGAAGTTACTGTAACTACTTGATTACCAGTAACAAAGTCATTACCAATTCACTCAGTAATGCCTAGCAACAAAAAAGTAACGAAGTCCACCTCAAATTAATGAATGAAGTTTATTCACCAGTTAAATACAATTATAACTAAGATCAACACATTGCCAAACAATGCGGTCATGTCACATGGTAGTTGCACACATGACAGCTTAAAGCTGTGGACACAAAGTTATAAAATATGTAAAATTATTATATAATATAGTTACTTTATTTTATGGGTAAAATGTAACTTTAACTAAATAGTTTTAGTTGCAAGTAATAGTAATAAGTTACGTTTAAAAAGTGATTACCCCAACACTGTGTATGCGTATAATATGTAACCAGAGTTACAAAGGGGTTTTTCCAAATTAACTAACTTGACAATTCATAGAAATGAGGTTTTGTTAAGTGATTTTTCCGGAAGTTGTCAATTTGCGATAGTGCAATGTATATCCAAGTTTTCTGTTGTGACTGGATTGATTGCAGAAGTACATCATTTGTAACACTGTGTAACAGTTGAAAATGGAGCGTAATGGCCACTTCACTATTTCAGTGATTGATAGTCAAGGCCCACATTCAGATGAAAACAATAAACCTGGTGCCATGCATTCTCTCCTTGTATGTGATATGTGTGTGTGTCTCTCCTTGTATGTGATATGTGTGTGTGTCTCTCCTTGTATGTGATATGTGTGTGTGTCTCTCCTTGTATGTGATATGTGTGTGTGTCTCTCCTTGTATGTGATATGTGTGGTTCCACTAGTCATGCTAATGTTACAAAAAAGTAAACAAGCATAATGAAAAATTAAGAAGACCAGGGAACGTAGAAATAAAAAGTAGTCAAACAAGGGAGGTCGCTTACACCTGATGATATACTGGTGGACGTTTAATCCCTAAACTAGTCATGGGGTATAGACTGAAGTGGAGATTTAATGTCCACTGTGAATTATACACTGTTACAGTATCTTTAGGTGTATAGGTGACTTCTCTTCTTTCTATTTCTATTAAAATTCCTGAACTTGTTTACACTTTCATATGGAAGATTTCTTTTCGAATGTATTGCTATTTCAGTCTTTGAGGTCCCTGCTATTTATTCAGCTGGGCATTGGGAAAGGAGTTTATATTTACGTACATGTATAGTAAATATGTTTGCCATCAGATATGTGTTACACCTGTATTTTTTAATTGTCTCAAGGTTACCAAAAGCTTACCTGTTCAGAAGGTTAACAGAACGCACTTTTCTCATTCACATGCAGGCACATGGGCTGTGTATACACCCAAATTGATTTCAGGAAACCAGGCACACTTTCAGCCTGTGCTATATATTGCACCGAAGTTTAGTGAACTTTTATATTTGGTACCAAATCTTGATACTTCAGTTGTCATAAAACTATGATAAGGAGATCTTATTATAGACTAGCTTTGTAGACTGTACAACTTAACTGCATTATACTTCATTTAATGCTATGATCATTATATTCTTTCTTTGATGTGGTTAATGTGCCAAGTCCAGCCTCATACAGTAGCTCAGTTAAGTTAACTAGCAAGCCTATAAATATTTGTCAAGGTAATCACACATTGTGTGTATGAAGTGTATAATGGTGATGGTGTTTACTTGCTAGTATCATTACAGGAACACAGAACTCCTTTCCATGATGCAGTTGATCAAATGGAAGTTGATGTAGTGAAGTATTTAGTGGAGGAGCTCCAAATGGATATCAGCAAATTTGATGAGGTATATATTATTCTGATGTGATGTGTGATTTTGAATGTATAGACACTATATGTGACTGAATTTGACAAAACCAGGCTTCGACACACAAAGCTTCGTTAGGAGGTATGGCGATTTTAAGTAATCATTGTGTAATAACTTCCCAGTGCCTACAGCTGTGCAAACAAAATTTGCACCTATTATTCATCTATTTACTAGCTATCACTGAGTGGGTGTATACATTTCTGATACCCAAAATTTGCCCTGTTTTGGGCAGCTTTATTCAAGCGGGTAATAATATCACAGGTGGTAGTAGTAGGGTGGGAGGGTGGTGGGTGGGCTTAATATAGGGAATATAGGGGTATAAAATGAAGTAAGAAGACGATTGGAATCCAGAGGCCAAGTTTGGGCTCTCCATGGCCCTCCATGGTCCTCAAATCACTCCAAATTGACTGAGAACACTATTGGTGAGCTCTCTGTGAAGTCCCAGCCCACTACACACCATTATCACAAAGCCATGGCCATTTAATGGTGCCAATCTCCCACTCGTGGCTTTGACAGGGTTGGAAGAAAGCTGCTACAGAAACCAGACTTGCCAGTCCTGAAGGAAGTACAGTGTGGAATATAATAGTGTATTAGACCAGCAATCCATTTCTGGTAAAAACGTAAGTTTGATTTTGTGTGTGTGGAAGCCTTGTTATATGAAATCCAGTCACATATAGACAATTTTGTTACATATGTTTAGGGCTCCATACGTATATATTATTCAAAAGAATTTTCTACTGATTTGATGCCTTCAGACAAGTACATACAATGTATGAATTCCTTTGTCCTCCCTTTCTTAATTCTTGCTGACATCACAAGGTGTTGATTCATAGTATATAGCTAGCATGTGATAATTTCCCTATGTTTGTACTGTTGATTTCTTCTCCCTTTGAACAGTTCCGTCCCTGTTAAAAGTTTCGCATTACATCTGAGGTGTTACAATGACTTCTTGTGAGTGGTAGTGACCAATCCATAAAACTTCTTAACTTTGTAAACCACCACATAATACTTGTGGCATGGACAAAAGTGTTCAAACGGAACTGAGATCAACAGTAATGGAAATTGTCCATATTTCCATAGTGACTGGATTGATTGCAGAGGGCTCAATATGTAAAATGTTCTTCATTTGTAATGTTGTGTAATGGGCTGAGCATAGCTGAAAACAAACCGTAATGGCTACTTCACTTTTTCAGTAATTGATAGCTGGGGGGTGTGTTCAGATGAAAATATTATATAAGTATGGTGCCATTCTTTCTTTTGATGCAGGTTCACCAGTTGTAATAGTGTTACAAAAGAGTAAACAATCAAATAGAAGGGAAAATCAGGAGTTCGATTAAGGATTATAGCCATAAGAAGTAGGGAAACAAGGGAGGTCGCCTACACCTATAGATATACTAGTGGACATTTAATCCCTAATTCAGTCTATTTAAATTCCTAATTTATCCTTCTACTTGTGTGTATATAAGGCAGCATAGAATCAAGAGTTCATAACTTTATTATGAACTCTTAATAGAATTACTGAGTATTTCTCTATCTTGGAGTACTTACCTTAAAGATATTAATGCTTTATTCTGCATTACTAATATATAGGAATACCAAATAAAAATTGAGGAGATGTTGAAGGAAGCATCTACAGAGAGTCACACTGCATCATCTGATACACAAGGTACTGTTAATGCCATGTATCTGTCAATGAGCCGGTATTAATAATGGTACAGTAATTGGATCGCAGCAATGAGCCTCAAACTGATGTGAATTCTAAAACTGATAATAAGAAAACTTTTGCTGTTTAAGTTCATAAATCATATGGTGATGATTTAAGGACCTCATCAGTTTGGGATTCATTGCAATAACTACTAGTTCGTTATGTGTCTCTATTGCCTACCTATGAATGATCCACTCTTTTGTTAATTTTGTATCATAGCTGCTATTTTCCATAGGGTTATCAAGCTAGACTGACTTCACAGACACTTTAAACTAATCATGATCGGTGGTAACTGGTAGTATTATTACCTTTTTGTGGTGTCCACATTCATACCGTATTGTGAAGTATTCATGTAATGTTATAATTTTATATGAGTGAACAATAAGCATGTATGTTACGACATTGGCCATGTCACTAAGATTAATATTTGTCAAGAGAAAGGGAGAGTGTTAGAGAGAGTCAAATCAGGTATTAACATGATTCCCATTGTATCATACTTTTAAAATGTAATGAAATATTAACAGTATAATATCTACAAATGGTACCTTCTGGAGCATATGTGGAACCAGGATTTTTCAACCAAGGTTTTAGTCAGCTTACAGTACCAATGCAGGTGTCTAGAGGTGCTGCCCCTAGCTACAGATCATGCATCATGGTTATTGTTACTATATAGAACATTTCAAGGAGGCTTTTAAGAGCACAGTGCTATATACACCATCAGGACTAATAAACAAAGAATCACGTTTTAAAAGTCAAACACTGATGTCAGACATGTCACCAGTAGCGGTGTGAATATAGTTCACACTTGCACGGATTTCATCAGCAAGATATATAAACAACAATCTAACCACCCAATACTTCAAAGCAAATAAAGTGATTGTAAGTATAACTGCTGTTGATATATGAGTCAGTACAATTATTCTGAGGTACTCTAATAAGGTAGTCACCTATTTTCATACTTAAGACAATGCCATTTTAAAACTCTAATAGAGCAGTCTTTTGTTTTTAACTTTAAAATGTTAGGTATTAAATAGCTGGTAATGATTTAATTTTGTAAGTCCTGTGTGTTGTGGCATTGAGAACAGTCAGGGTGTTATATTTCAAAGTCTAGACTACACAATGTACTGCATGCTTGTTCTACCTTAATGACATGCAGATACTTGTAAATGAGAAATTTGATTAGTAGAAATAAACCCATTACACCTACACAATAAAAAGTTTAGAGGAAGTGCTTCAGCACCTCACCCTTGCTTAGCACTATTACATAGAACTACAAAACTCGATGTAAAATCTGCCCATGGGTTTGTAATTGTAACACCAACTAACTTTTGTTTGAGATAGATAAATTGAAGCAGGTAGCCTATGCAATAATGTCTCCTTTTCAACTGTATAATTATTGATATGATGTTATAATGTATACGTATGCATGCCTATATCTATAAATTAAAATCTTGACAATGAAAATAGCTTAATGGGCAGTTCCAGATATTCTCTACCTTAAATCTTCCTCCACTGGATGTCTGGAGTAATTTTAAGTATAATAAGGTTTAATTGACAGTAGACAATACACTTATTGACATACCAGATGTGCATACACTTATAGAGTTAAATACAAAGGTTGTGCAATATAACCTGGTTAGCTACCGAGTGCCTAATTTCGTGTTCCATATTATAATTGTCCAAGTTTCCTGTTCTTATAGATGCTGTTAGTGTTCCTGACTGCATTGAACTACTACCCTTTTTTGCAGCTCTATACCACTGTGCACTGTTCGATCACGACAATGGATCAAATTTTTCCCTATGTGAATATGTAGCTCATATAACATATACTGTAATAACCATAACTTTGGAACAGAATAAGTCGTGAATTTGCGACAAGTGTTTTTTAGGTATATAAATTAAAGATCTTCAATCTGACTGTTGCAAAGGTCACATTTTTGGACATACATGTACTGCTGAACTGCAAAGGATATCAGAGGTAAAATCTGTGATGACTCCGAGTCCATGCACCTCTCTGTAATCAGGTAAACTAACTATGTGGAAAGCTTATATCACAAAGTGTATAATTTTTCTGTTGTGCTACTTAGTCAACTTTTTAAATTTTCTCTTCTACAGTTCACCGATAATGTGATAGTTTAAAATTGCTTCAAAACTAATAGTAAGGTAACTTAGCAAATTAGGGTGGATAAAGCACCACAATTACTGGTACAAGTTCTTTATAGTGTACTTACCAAAAAACGGCCATTAAGTAGCCCCAGTATATATGGTATATCATACACTTGAATATGGAGTGAATGCATTTAGTTTTCCTATTTTAACTGAATATTACAGTGATATTACGGTTGGCAATATGTATAAACTTGTCAATGAATCAGCAAATGGTACTGTAAGTTAACTTTTGCACGTGTGCAATTTGAGTAGTTTTCTAATGTTAACAGTCATTACCAAACTGCATGGGCTATAGCTTGAGCCAATTAACTAGTCTAAATGCCTGTTGATCAAAGTGCGGTACCGGTTGTGAACATGTTCAGTAGTAAACTAGTTTACATTGAGTACTGAAGTAACCACATGAACAATTCAGTCTGTTTTCTGCTTTGCATTTCAAGTACCACCATCATATAACCAGGTACATAAATTTGTTTGCATGCAGCTGAGTGTAAGCATCTTTTTGAATCTTGAGTTGTCTTGTACACTGTCTATTCATGTGACATTCTACCACTTCATATGGTGGTAAAATTACATTCTGTGTAGTCATAACAGGGGACCAACTCCAGGAACTTAAAATCAATTACAACACTACCCATGACATGCAGTAACTGAATGTACCCTCAAAAACTTAAAAAAAAATGCTTACGAACTACACCTCTCAGCATGATAGGTTTCTAGATCATTATGTCACATACAAATGTTAGTTGGAAGTACACCAAAGATGTAAACTATTACAATATTTACACTATACTGAGCTGCAATGAAATCGTCATGGTCCCTGCAAGCTTAAGGGCAAACAGTTCAAAAATTAAACTTACTGTACACTGCACAAGCAATTTAAGAGAGGCCAAAGGAAGCGCTGCTTTCCTTACCCCTATACCGGCTCTTAACATGCAGCAAGCCAGAGAGTGGGGTAGGGTAACTTTGGAAATGAAATTACATAATGAAGTTTGAATACTACAGCAGATGTGGATGCCATTCTGGGGTCTGAATATTTTAGATTATAGAAGGTTTGTTACAGCATTTTGGACTGTTCTTACAGTGTTTTCGCAGATAAACTATTAGCTACAGCTTATAAGGAGATATATACAATTCTATTAGAGTATTTACATTTTTTGTTACAAGCAGTGACCAGTAGTCTCGTCAACATAGACTGTATTTTTCAACAAAGACTGTATTTCGACTAAATGACAAAACAAAAAATACAGTCTGTGTTGATGAGACTAGTAATAATAGAGGGGGCTTCTAAAAGTGGTCCAAATGCTTCAACAAACCTTCAGAAAAAGTGTTTGTATCTGCTTCGTAATGATTTGATGCTAAGCTACCCTACGACAAATCTTGGAACTACAGGTATATATACTGTACAATTCTTTTTATTTCCTCCTTTTAATATTGGTCAAATGTTATAACCCAATGATGTGCGATTATGCAACTAAACGTTGTTCCAGGTGTTAAGGTTTGTATAACAGGTAGAAAAGCAGCATACTGCACTGATAACACTTGTAAGAGCCCTGGGACACACCAGTATGGACGTGCATGTACAATCCCTCCATGTGACTATTTCCTTAAAATTGCTTCCGGATTCAATCTTGATATACCTTGGGGGAACCAGATATCCTTAACTGGAGTAGCCATACAGGCTGGATGAGTACTCCCATCAGCTCTCTCCACTAATACTTTACCACACAAGCCCTACACAACTACTTGGACATTTTGAATTGCAAAGCATAAAATACATCAAAACACAACAGACAAATATCTGTAGTATATTAGTCACGTGAATCAAATGCTTTCCTTCCATCTCACCCAAAAAGTTTATTTTAGCCATGTCCCAAAAAATTGTCCACTGTTAACAATGGTCAAATGCTGTAAGTCACAGGTTAAAGCAACTCAAGGTTTTGACCATATGCATGGTTGCAGATGTACATACAGTCCATGTCTACACATTACACTCCATTATAACATATATAGATTGATAGACAAGTACCTGGACTGGCATCTCACATGAGCCCAATGACTCACATTAAAACATACAATCGATGGATCAGCATCCCTTCAAATAGTGAAATATGCTACTCAAATCCTTTCTGTAACATTTCAATGTGAAAGTGTTTATTCACTTCTTGGTATAGCTATCATCCAGGCAGGTTGATGGGTTAGGCTGAGCTGGGCAAAATGTTTTGGCACCATCATAGAGGCATAGATATACTAGTATATCTATGATAGAGGTATATCCATTAATGGAGAAACCAAACTTATAGCACACAGTAAAATGATTGTTAAAAGGAGCCACAAGAGTAGAACATCTTCTGTGTGATAAATTTACTTTCAGTAACAATAATCCAGGCACAAATAAACATAATTATGATCCTATAGCAGGTACTAGTCAGTATATCTATGATCATGTATTGCAGGAATTGTGGCACCATATATTCCCTACCAAACTTGATAAATAAACAGTACAGTGACATGATGGGATTCGTGCATCACAAGATTTGTAGCTAACAAATTATCTCCATAACACACCTCAGTATCCGTACAACAGTGTGTACAAACTGAACACATTGGTCTGTATATGTGCTTTAAAGTTGCCTCAGGGAATAAGCATTCCTACCTCTGCTACCACAACTTTTATGGTCAGATGTCGAGGCGCGAACAGTATTCTCTAAATAAAGCTCACGGTGAGCACTAATTGGAACTTGGTTGTAATGAGTTTATTTTCTGGTAAGCGCAATAAAGGCAGGAATTTCAGAAGGAGACGAGCGGACGATAACGATGAAGATGAACACAATACGAACACCACTACTGCTACACCCTCCTTGAAACCTTCCAAGACTACCGGCTCGACATCAGCACGACAAAAGTCGTCTAGTTTACTGAGTTTTGATAACGAAGAGGACGACGCTACTGAAGTTTTTAAAGTAAAGAAACTTAGTCGCCATAAGAAACCACCACCGCCTGCTGCAGCGCCTAAACCTGAGCCTAAAGCAGTAATCACTCACGTGGCTACCATTAATCATGTAATTGAAGAGGAAACTAATGGAGCAGGGATGGGACCACATGGGAGTAGTGATGAAGAAGTGACAATGGCGGGAGATGAGGCAGAAGAAAGTGACGAGGAAGATGCTAGAGCTGAACTGGCCAGGCAGATCCGCACAGGAGCAATCCCGGATGCCATTACTATCCATGCTGCTCGCAAGCAGCGAGAAATGGCTCGACAACTAGGTGGTGACTATCTACCCCTGGATGATACCCAGTGCTTCACTGCTAATAACTCAAGACTTGTTCGTGATGATGACAATGATAAAAGTGGCTCAGATGATGAGAGAGACAAAGATATTGGATTCTCTAAAGGGACAGGTGTTACTAAACAACAACAAGTGCTGGAAGCTCTTGAAACAGTTGCTGAAAGTGGAGAATCTGATGAGGAGATGAGAAAATGGGAAGAAGAACAGATTAACAAAGGTGCTAATATTATTCAAGCCACTCAACAGCCACCAACAGTTAATAATGTACCAACTGGGGATCAGGGTTTTGGAGTTGGAACGGGAGCATATCCTTACATCGAAGCACAATCTCAATTCCCATACCAGGAGTATACTAACTGGCAACAACAACAGGCCACTGGTAATACTACCCAACTACCAGATAAACTCAACCCATTGACCATAGCCACTGTTAAGGGGAAACTCCAGTGTAGACTAGATGAGTTAAGGGAGACTAATTCTGGCCATCGACAAAACTTTGGCAGGATGAAGGAGATGAAAGGAGCAGCTGTAGATGATATTGATAATGTACAACAACGAGCTGGTGATGTCACTAGTGAGTACCAGTTCTTTCAAGAGATGAAGTTGTACCTTGAGGACTTGTTGGGATGTCTTGCTGAAAAGGTTATTGTGAAGTTTGTGTGTGTGTGTGTGTGTGCATGCGTGCGTCCATGCATGCATCCGTGCGTGTGTGTGTGCATCCGTGCATGGGTGTGTGTGTGCATCCGTGCATGGGTGGGTGTGTCTGTAGGTATGCGACTGTGCTTGTGTGTGTGTATGAGGCACATGGACCTGGTAATCAAAAGGTTTCAGGTTCAATGCTCAGTAATGCAGTTGCTGTTGTTTCCTTGAGCACGAAACTTTTATTCAAATTGCTATAGTCATTAAGTTGGGACCTGGTGGCCTAGTGTCAATTGGGGCAAATTCCCATGTAACTGTCCTTGTCTTGTTTAGCAGTAAATGGGATTGTTATTGAACTTTGTGTTCGGCATCCTCTATCCATGAGACTTGACTCCCCTTGTGCAGATTGGTATAGTCACTGTCCCAAGAGGATTTGCCTGTACAGACTTGAGCGTCTGAGTGGTGTCCAATACTGATTTGCTGGATGGCATTAGCTGTGTTTTACACCGTGTGTGTTCGTGCGTGTGTGTGTGTGTGCAGACATTGATAGTAACAAATTCTTACTTAAGTATCATATTCACCTCCCTTCAGCTTCCACTGATCAATACACTACACAATAAGGTATTGGAGACTAGACGACTCAGAGCAGAGAGGCTTGTTGTTCGTAGACAACAAGATATTCAAGATGAACTTGATGAGTGTAAAGGTGAGTATATATAGCTTATGTGAGAGCTTTGGTAATAGACCACCTCATTATAGTGACCATGTCAAGTAGGTCCCAAACATAGCTAAGGTGACTTCATGACCTCATTAATGAGACCACCTTGCTATTCTTTAAATACAGTTTGCTTTAGTTTTTTCATAGTGTATTCTTTGTACATGTTTAATTTAATTCTGGCAGCTTTCCTCACAAAATCAGTAGTACCTGATGAATCAAAGAAGGCACAATTGCGGCGACATCGACAAGTGGAACGGCAGGCAAGGAGACGCAGACGGAGGGATGCCCGCCAAAAGGAGGGAATTTCCCCAGAACAGCACCAGGAGGGAATGTCATCAGATGATGAAGAAATAGAAAGTGATAAGCAAAGTTTTGTACAGGAGATAGGTTAGTGTGTGTGTGTCACTGTGGCAGCATGTATACAGGTATGGTGTACCATCTGGTTTCCAGTCCAGGCTTGATGCTTCGTGGTGCCCAGTTGTTGTATCCTTGAGCAAGAAACTTTACTCACATTGCTCCTGTCTATTCAGAGCTCTTTTTAATGAGGACCTGGTGGCCTGGGGAACATCTGTCCTTGCTGTGTTGGGGATGTTGTGGAACTTCAGGTTCCATAGCAACTACCCTTGATACCTGAACAGTCCTCCTTCGGGTTACTAGTGGTACCCCAGTAGGATTTACCTGCATAGTTTCAAGTGCTTGAGTGGTACACAGGCAGCCCACTGGGTGACAATGATGGTGTGTTCCACACACCTGTCAAAGATATTTGCTTTGTGTGTGTAGTGAGGAAGTGGCTAGAGCATTGGCCTGGTAATCGAAAGGTTCCAGGGTCTATGCCAAATGTTACTGGCATTGTTGTTATTTTGTTGAGTAAGAAACTTTACTCACATTGCTCCAGCTGTATAATGGGGAACTGGTGGCCTGATGTCAACTGGGGAAGTAGTCCACCCAGCTGACACATCAATGGTGTTTTCTGGGGAAGCAAATGTCTTCTGTCGCTAGCAGTGCTGGGATCATTGTGTAACTTTGGGTTTACAATCTCTATCCATGAGACCTGGATAGTCCTTCTGGTCCTGCCCCAGGAAGGTATGGCCCCAGGAGGAGATTTGCCTGCACAAGACTCTCAAGTGCCTGAGTGGTGCACAGGCTTACCAGTGCTAGTTCGCTGGACAACAATAGCTGTGTTTTGCATGGCTACTGGAGGCTTTGGTTTGCATGCGTGGGTGGATAGGTGGGTGGGTGTAGTGAACAACAGCCACCTACATATCTATTAATATTATTACACAGCTCAATTTTCACTGGAAGCTGATAACCTATTTGAAGATGTTGTGGATGAGTATGCTTCATTATCTATCATAAAGAGTCATCTTGAGAAGTGGAAGTTCCAGCACTCACAAACTTACCAACAAGCTTATGTGTCGTTATGTCTTCCCAAACTGTTCACTCCATTTGTGAAGTTACAACTGCTCACATGGAACCCTCTAGAGGTGTGTGATTATAGTATAGTTAGTGATGTATGATATACTTGAGTGTGTATCTAACAGCTGTGTAGTTATGATATGATAAACACACGCACACACACACACACACAACATGTTCACTGTTATTGTTTTACTGCAGGTGAAGGCAAAGGAGCTTGAAGAAATGGGATGGTTTGAGATATTGATGTTCTATGGCTTCAGGGAGGGGTTTGTCTCCAGTGAGGATGATGAGGATACTCAGCTAATACCCAGCCTTGTTGAGAGGGTTGTGTTGCCATTGGTTACATTACTGGTTGAGCAGGCTTGGGATGTTACATCAACTCATCAAACTAGACAGCTGTCACAACTGGTATCCAGGTTGATGGAGGATTATCCCACTGTATCCATGGAGAGTGGGAACACTGAGGTGTGTCCGTCTTTGTTCTCTGTGAGAGAAGAATCTGTTAACATAGATTGAATGTCTTTATTATTAGCATTTTTAAACTGGTTGATCCCTGCATCCATTTTATCTTGTGTCGTTTGGGGTTGGGGGTACAATTTATGAAGTTTATGTTGTATTATTCCCCTCAGGTACTATTGAACGCCATTCTATCAAAGTTACGAAAAGCGGTTGATGATGCATTTGTGCCACTGTACTCAAAACTGTTAGTTATAGCATTAATTGTTAATAATACACTCCCTTGTATCTGTACTGCTTGTAGACAACTGGAGAACTCTAGTAAACACTTGGAATTCTTCAATAGACAATTTTGGAGTACAATTAAGGTGTGATTAGTGTTGTGTAGTGTAGTGTGTGTGTGTGTGTGTGTTTGTAGCAGCACTCTGTCCCCTCCACAGTTACTAGCTAACATCACGTACTGGACGGACACACTTTCTTCACAGTCACTCAAACAATTAACAATTGATGGACTACTCAATAGACATTTGTTATTATCACTGAACAATTCCCCCACACACCTCTCCCTTGTGGATAAGGCTGACAAGGTGGGTACTTCGTAATCAATAGCAACACCTCTTATGTGTTACAGTTGATGTGTCGATAGCAAGTACAGTAAGCCAGTAGTATTCATGACAATTAGAGTTGCAGTGATATACGCAATACTGTAAACATGACAATTGTTTTTTGTTGTTGGAAACTGAGAGACTCTTGTTTCCAAAATGCAAAATAATTATTGCCATATACAATTCATAAGGATGTCAGCTATTAATTAAAATGTGGTACATTTTAAATGTCCATACACCTTAATACATTCTTATATCATGATGGGCTTGACATTGATAGGTACATTACTACTTCACACCTCCGCATACACCTCTCTACACTTTGAGGCCAGAATATTTGGCCCATCTTTGCTGTAGGGGCCTCCCTATTTCAAGTGTAGAATTGTATAGAATGTGTACTATTATTTTTGTCCTTGTTATGCAGGTTATTTTTATTGTGTCCTTAATTTGGACAAGCCACGTCTCTTATTCTATACTGGTGTGCCTGTTGACCAGAATGTCACTAAATTTGTAGGCAGAGAAGGTTGATCATGTGATCTTTGAGGAAAAAACTGCACCCTCTGATTCAGCAGTGTTGTGCCAAATGTTCCTAAATGACAACTTGTATATCCTATGTATTGATACTTAGTGTATAGTGGAAAATTTGAAAGGTTAAATTTTCGAAAACTTCGAAATAACATTTTTCGAAAATAATTTTCCAAAGATAGTTTTCCGAAAATAATTTTCCAATATTGCATCTTTGATTAAGTGACAACCAAAGAAAGTATAACTTGCTATAAATGAAGTTTGTGAGTGCACGCCTACAAATTCACTTAGCTATAAGCCTGATGTATATAGCTAGGCACTGTGCCACTGGAAGGTGAACACAAGTAGCCATATAGCTATACCACGAATGACACCATGAGTCTTGAAGCCTATAAGAGCCCGGGAGACCAGCCCAAGTGAAATTACCAGGAAAAACAGCAAATATTTATCAGCCAATATCTAGACGGGTTGAGAAACGCTATGTACTTATGGCTCAATCCGCAGGCCACTGGATTAAGGTAAAGTCTGCCAAACAACATGGTTCAAACTACGAAGGAAGAGCCTAGTGTAACTAGATGCAAAGTCAGATTGGGCCTTTCTACACTGAACAATCAAAACAGCAAATTCTAGCTGTGTATGTGATCAACGCAACCATTGTTAGCTTACTCCACAAATCTTTTTAGTTAATTATCTATGGTGTGGTGCAGTAAAGAGGAACTGTTTTGAAAATGTTTTTTTGAACTTCCACTCTTTTTCAAAAATTTCCTGCTAGATGGTACAAACTTTAATTTAGCTTCCTCTGGACTGCATTTCCTTAAATATAATGTATGTACATGAATGTGTGTTATAGATTTATTTTGTACAGATCGTTTCTCTGCTGGTGCCGATGGGCTGGCACCACACTGATCCTAATTGTTTCACTCATCTCGCCAAATATCTGGTCAAGCTTTCCGAGCAACTAGGAGAGTCAGTTGACTTCCACAAACAAACCACCAGGTAACATCCACATTGTATCATAATCACTGCTAGACTATTTAGTCCGTGAAATTAATGTATCAAGCAGTATTACCATACTGTTTTAGTCACCTAAAATGTCGCCTTCAAAACCCATCCTAGAAACATTCTACATGATGAAAACATGCACCTTTACAGAATCAAATACAGCATTTAAAACAAGAAAACACTAACAGGCAACTGGATATAGAATTTTTTTAAAAATCGTTGAAACTCAAATTTTCGTCTGCCTGCCTGACCACAATGCAAGGCGGCCAAACGAAGCAGCACATAGCCACCATTTACACCACAATAACAAACTCACCAGTGGCATGTGCCTTTTTGGGGGGTTCGACAAGTGTGCATGTGCTCTCTGCACTTTTATCTTCAATCAGGCTGGTCTTCGTCCTTCTTCATGTAACGAAACAATATCAAGGTGTTAATTTTCCCTATCAACATGATCTTGGTTGATTAATCATAACTATCAAGCACTGAGACTCTTACTCAATCACAATGACACGTCTTATTTGTTATTGCATTGCCTCTGTATTCAAAATATGAAATATGTAGCAAGAACCTTGTGGTTGGGGGGCCAGACTATGGTAAAGATAAAATACACTGTAGAAGCGGAGCAAACCTGGGGGGCATGCCCCTCCCCTCCCACCCATGAAAATTATTTTAAATGCTCTGAAGATTGAATTTCAATCGCAGTAATTTTAGAAGTTTTATGTCAGTCACAAACATACGAAAATTAATTTTAGAGGTGCTTGTCACAGTTGTTTATCTAAAGTGTCGCTGAGGAGTCACTGTGCAAGCTGATAGTTTTATAAATTCTTTATGTATTGCTGATTGAATAGAAAGATGAACTATAGAGTAATCTGAAACATCGGTGGTACATGGAAGTAGACAGTTGAGTACTTACCTTACTTATGAGATGACTTGAAATAGTTAGCCAAATTATTAGGGGGTGGGGGCATGGCCTACCACTTCCTACACCCATGGTGACACACACACCCTGGTAGGTGAAAGGCTGACTCAAGATACTCTAACACAGCAGTCACCCTACTGGAACAGTCGCGTGTGTATTGCTGTATGCTATAACAAAAAACCAAAGTATGTTAAAAATTAATTTAGAGATCCAAGCGATAAAAAGTAGTGAAACAATCTTTGAGATGAATGATGGTATTACAGCATAGTTCGGTGGAAAAAATCCATGCATTGGCATGTTATTCAATGCCAAAGTAGGGATTTTCCCACCAAGCTGTGCTGTAATAATCATTCATCTCGTTTCACTACTTTTATAGCTTGGATCCCTACACTTTTTTAAAATTAATATGCTAGTATATTAGGGTTGTATAAGATATTGGTAACAATCAATACTGTGTAGTGAAGGAGGGATTTTTTCATTGTCTGTAAAACTTCTCTTGTAAGTTCACTATCTAAGGCTGTTTCATAAATATTTTACCCCACGTGAGATCAGTTATTCCTCAAACATAGGTCAGTACGTATGCAAACCACTTAAACACGTCATGTCTGTATGAAGTATATGAATTGTCAGTCACATAACCGCACATGTATACTATGTGTAGGAATGTTGTACAACAAATTGCTGAGCTGCTTAAAAGAATTGGAGCCACTGAACATTCTGAACTGGTTATTAGAGAGCACATGTTGAAAGTGAACCGTTGATTTTGTAATTCTAAACAAAATGCATCATCATCAACCATAATGTATTGTCAGTTTACGTAATATGGATATATATCAACACCTTGGGACCAGCCAGGAGAACCCTGTACACTAATACAAATGGGACCATGGATAAGAGTCAGTATCAAGGTGTCCATATTAGTGATCATGAGGTGTCGGTCCTGACTTCAGGGGTCTAAATTTGTGTACACTAATACAGTGAAACTTTATCTATAATGGGATATTTTGGGACTCAGAATTTTGGCCACTTTTTGTTTAATAGATGTTTTCAGAGGCAAAAAATGTATTATCCAGACCTGTTGAGATCAAAAAATTTTTTTGTTCCCTTATAGTTTTTTCCTTAATCGAGGAAGTTGTCAAGAGAGCTAGGTTATACTGTACAAATGGAACCATGGAGAAGTGTCCTGACTATCAAGGTGTACTTTTTAGTGAGGTGTCCTGATTTCAGGGGGTGTACACTAATGATACAAATGGGACCATGGATGACCCACATTTCATAATATCCTTTTATGCTATAACCCACCAATATATACTCAGCCCTACCATTAACAAATATTAGGTCACTTTTCACAATACATTTTCCATGTCATTCAACAGTGCAAACATTATTATGTTCAAATATTCTGTCTGGTCCTATCCAGTCGTCGATCTCTTTCCTCAGCTATTGTCAAACGCACACCTTTACCAGCTGGTAATGATACCATCGGTTTGCTGCCTTCACCGATGACAAACACATTTGACAGTCGTGTAGCGAATGTGTGGCCAAGAGCATCCTTGATGTGAATGATGTCAAATGATCCCTGGTGTCTCTCTCGATTAGTGATGGTCCCCACTCGGCCCAAGTTACGACCTCCAGTAACAATGGCAAGATTTCCAGTGTCAAACTTGATTCGGTTAGTGATCTTCCCTGTTTCTATATCAATCTGGACTGTATCGTTGACCTTGATAGCTGGATCGGGGTAACGAATGGTACGGCCATCGTGTGTGACACAGAAGGGAATCCCCTTGGGACCTTTTTGGATTCGCCGTACCTTTCCAAGCTTGTACTATAACAAAACCAAAAGAAAGAACATATAACCAATTCTTTAAATACCAGAAATACATGCACGTACCAATTACACACTACACTGACACTGTATCACCTGTTAACATCAACACTCAATTGTGTGGATACATTCAACACTGCAATTGAGCAGTTCACATGTGATCATGTTAATTTCCATGCACTATATTTAAATGTGCTGAATACTAGCTCAGCATGACCAAGTATTGAGAAAAGTCCACATAGGAACAATTAATTTATTATCTACTAACAACCTGTGCTCTCCCGGATTTAAATCCCCCGTATTCACCATATAAGACTCCACCTCTATCACCTCTCCATTAAAATCCGTGTGTTCGTAACTTCAATATCATTGATGCCCTACTGCCTTAACAGTGACATCAATCCCTAACTCCTCTTCCATCATATACAACAATTTCAAAGAAGGAAACACAATTCCAATTAAAATACCCGCAGGAATAAGAGTTAGAATTCACCCCTATTGTATCCCATATTCTAAAATAAATCACTAAAAATACAAGCCCCAAGGCAGACTCCACAGCTGCTATTAATAATACCATAAAAATAAATATTTGGCCACTAAAATCATCTATTCCTCCTGAGGCACCAACAAAATCTGGTTGGATTACATGGAGCCTGGTTGTAAAGAAATAGCTCGCATGTGAATTGTTCAATTGTATTTCACAAGCAATATGAAATAAATAGTACTGTGAATTAACTGCCTTTGGGATCATCCGCTAAAATTGTACTTTACAGGCAGTTTGAATGTCATCATGCAATTCTGCAAAGGTAAGCACTCAGGGAAGACGTGTTTGCCAAACCATTGCCATTTCCGACAATAAAGTACATTCAGATGCACATGACGCCAACCATGACTACTAATACTCAATGCTTAAGCCAAGGTGGCTGTACTTTAGACTACAGGCTTGACAGCAAGGAGGGTACATCTCTCTTGGACCAACCAACTGATGCAACAGTTGCATGGACAAAACATTGCATGCACAATTCAAAATTTTCATTCTGCTAGTAGAAATGTGACTGGTTTGTGTTTGTTGTAGGTTGTTACCACACCACATTTACAAGTGTCTGAAAACAAGTTTAATTTAGTGATGGTCATTAGGTCATTAACTGTGTGCACTATTATTACTCTTGTGTGGCATTTTTAACACTTGAGCAAGCAGGCAACATATACATTAGCAACTAAACCACACACCAGGTACTTGACCACTCTAGTCAGCAGTAGCTACAACAATTTATCATACCATAATATCACATTATAAAGCCATCAAGGACTTGTGATTTATAGTCTATAAGCCAGTCTATGCTAGGCCTCAACTTTGATGTGCCTGGGCAGAACCAGGCATCATGTCTGTTAGTAAGATTGTAACAGAACTGTCCATCAAGTAATCCTGTTTACAGCAATATCAAAAGCTTTGTTGGTTCAAAATTCTAAGTCAAATACGCACATAACACACTGTCAAAGTCAGTAAAACACTTGACCACCTGGTTACTAGATGTCTACTGTCAAACTCAGAAAATATAGTATACCTACCAAATGTGTTGATACAAACAGAACCTCAGATTCAATTTATAGTACTGGTCTCACCTTAGCCTCCTCTGGTGTTATTCTGTGCACAGTGAAACGTCCTTTTACGTCATACATCAAACGAAAATTCTCACCAGTCTTTTCAATTGCAATAACATCTAGTGGGGGAAATAGTCAAATATTATTGACTGCCAACAAGATACAACAATCAATCTATGGTGCTCAGATGCTGAAGCTTTTATCATGTAGCCATTACAGCCACTCAGATATTAAGCCTTCTATTGTTTCATCACAGCACCACACAAACTGCTATTTACAGAAAAACCTTTCCAAAACAAAGCAAGATTTGAACCCATGCTCACAGTCCCACATCTTTATGGGATGAAGCACCTGCCCCAAGCTCTCCTGCAACCCAGTTTCTAAACTTATAGGAAGGATCACTGATCTTAAGTTCACTAACGCCTACGACTACTATACCATACCGCATGGTTTGTATTCTATTCAACGCACAGCACACCAAAACTCACCCATAAAGCCTGCAGGATACGTGGAGTCGGTGCGAACCTTTCCGTCCACCTTGATGAGTCGCTGGTTGAGTATTCGCTTTACTTCGCTCCCGTTTAGTGCATACTTCAATCTGTTCCGCAAGAAGATGATCAGCGGAAGACACTCCCGAAACTTGTGAGGACCACACGACGGTCTTGGAGCCTAACAAGGTCACCCACAACTTGGATAAATAGCAGTGTGATTATATGTGAGTGAACTTACATATCGCCCCGAGAACTTATCCAACATCCAATGCTTGGGAGCGTTTAACCGCTTTAAATGCCTCTTCGGCCCACGACCCTACAAGATGGAACATTTGAAGTTAATAAACGCACTTAGAAATCGCGATGGCTACTAATATGAGCTACATGAAGGGATTAAAGTTACTCGCGACTCACCATGGCTCTGTCCTGACTATGGAAAAATTACGAGAATATCCGAAAGCGCATGCGCAGAGTTGCAGTGTTTAATTAAAAACCACAATCGAAATTATTACAACATAAATTTGTTTAATACACATTACTCGTGAGCTCCAAACCATTTTCTGTACAACAGTTCATATTGTTTGCAGTCTTCTCCATGTGGGAACTCAGCATTCTTACGAAGTCGGATGTTCCTTTCCTCAAAGAACTTGTAAACAGCATTAAACAACATTTTATCACCTTCATTTGCTGCAGCTTCAAGAAATTGACGGGCAGATACAGTATCAACTTTACCAACACTCTTGACAAATCTCAGAGCAGTCAAAAGTTGTCCACTAGAGAGTAGGATGTCAATGATGTCACTATCACTTTCTGACAGTCTCTTAAACATATCAAGGGCAAGCTGCTGGGCTGGCGGGTACACGAGCTCGCGAGAGAGCAGCAAGCAAGCTAGTGGCCGCGAGTCACTAATCACGTGATACTGAAGAAACTGGTGTAACTGGTAGAAGCACTTGTTCTCGATCAACAGGTTTATAACCATCTCGTACAGGAAGTGTTCAACATGTATATGAAGCTTGTGTAGGGACCGAATGTACTCAACCACAGTAGCCACCAAAAACTTGTACTGCAAGTCCTTACGATCAATGAATGGTGCAAACACCTTGGTATACACTTGTTTCTGATCAATAACTAACTTGTCAGCCCTGTATGGTAACTGGTCTTGTGTATGTACTGCAGAGGTGGCAATCTTGTAAGCAACGTTGAGCTTGTCAAATATACTGGATATGACATTTAGAGGATACTGTTGGCCCGGCTCCAGAGCCTCACGGCAAATATTGAGTATCACATCATGTCCATCTTTTCTCAATAGCAAGAAATCGACTACCTTGTCTTTGCTGGGTAACATTGCACTAATGGCATCCAACTTGAGGTTGACCCACCACATCACACCATACTGTGCATCAACAATGACCCTCGGAGCAAACGGGACCCATTTTGGTGAATACATCTCTGGGTGGATAACCTGTGCAGCCTGCCCAGGGTTGATGCTTGATGTGCTAGATGTAGGTGGCAGCTTCAGTGTACACGGGGCAATTGGTAATGGAGCAAGCACAGGGTAGTGACGTAGGAGTGAGCCCTTCTTCTCACCATTGAAAGCTATATCAAATATCATGGATGTCTTTGACGCCTGGTGGTGGATCACAACAATATTGTCAGTGACGCTGATCATAAAACGACCACTACAGTGCATCTCAAGTATATGCATCATTTTAGCTGACCCGTCCGGAACTAAGTGGTAAAGCAACACCTCAGCATCTTGTTGCCCCTGAGGATTGTTACGCACCACACACACATAAATTGCCTTGTACAATTTAGCCAAAGAAACATCTTGTTCTGATAGCTGTGGCTTCATCCCTCGCACTGTTGGTATATCCACCTCAAATTTAGGTAGTCGCATCACTGGTGGTGAAATACCTTTACGGAACTGAAAAGGATGAATGATATTGCTCCCCTTAGCACAAACTAGCAGTGTTAGCTCATCAGGAAAATAATGAGCCCACGCCACATTGATAGAGTACCCTTTTAGGTACCTGAATTGAAGTCTGTGTCCTAGAAACTGGTATATCTCCACTCCAGTAGTGAGGATTAAAATCAGATATTCATTCTTAAACAACCAATGAAAGCTAACTACTTCACTCCCTCCAGATGGTTTCACTGGCAGGAATACTTCTTGGTTGTGACTGGCAAACACATTGACAAACTCCACGTGAGTCTTTTTCCTTTGAATAGACAATACTTTCTGTTCTCCGCCCGAAAATTTTATTGAAAGAACCGGTCCTTTTGGAGGGATCGTCATTTTGAAATTGTCGTCTTCTTTAAGCCCTTTTACCTTGACATCCGTGTTTCCTCTGTGCACAGTGAACATTTGAAAGTTATACAGGTCAAAAAAGGCACCCTCCACTTTGTTGATCGACTCAAAATGAATAGGGATCTCTTCCAGTTCTAAATAATGCACACTCCTTGCCGACATCATTTTTGTGCAATATAATTCATACTATGACTCAACTACACCAATAAATGTCATCAGCTATACCCTAAATAGCCGCAGAAACTCACAAGCCTGATTGTCTCAACGGAAGTCGACACGGCTGTACGGAAGTTAGTCTCGTCTTCAGCCGCCCACGCGCTCGATCACGCGTGATCAAGCGCGTGGGCGACTGGGGACGAGACTATACGGAAGTGCCCGGTACTTGCTCTCTCACGTGCACCTGATTAAGCGTATACTAGGCGCTTGCGCCATGGAAATCAATGCTGCTGCAGCAAGGGGTAGTCACTTCAATACTGTCTGTTGAAACACTTACGACCAGGATCAAGATTCAATCAAGCGATCAAGGGTCTTTTGCACAGTGAATCAAGCGATCAAGACGTCCGAAAAAGGGGCGATCAAGCACCTTCGAACGCTAACCTTTAGCGACACGAGAATTTACTAGGCTTTTACGGTGTACGATCAAGAATCAAAGCTATTTTATAGGTGAAATCAAGCGATCAAGGCAAAATTTCGACGATCAAAATTCTTGATCCCGGTCGCAAGTGCATCAACTGGCGGTATGGAAGTGACTACCCCTTGTGCAGAGTCAAGTAAAGTGTGGTCAGTATGATATTTTTATGCGGTGTTCTTGTGACAGCTAGTGCGTGCATAGCTTAGAAACTTCATCATACACTATCGTGGGAACCTCATGTTAACTATATTTGTGGAAAGGCAAACCGTCTTCTTGGATTTCTGAAAAGGAATTTATATAATGCCCCAATACAAATCAAAGAACACTTATACAAACAATTATTGTTACCTTCTATTGAATACTGCTCAGCCATCTGGGATCCTTATCACCAAACAACAGTTAGCAAATTAGAAATGATCCAACACCGAGCTGCAAGATTTGTTCTTAATAAACCATGGCACAGATCCAGTCAACAACACAGTATGATTACAGATATGCTTAATTACCTTCAATGGCCAATTTAAAAAGTAGGAGAAGGAATGCTAGACTTATCTTATTATTGGCAAGATTGTGAGAAACTTACTTGACAATGTGCTACCAATTGTTTACCTCAGCCAACCCCTGTATCATATACTCGTGCTAATAATCCCCTCAAATTTGCACAGCTGCAATCCAGAATTATATAAGTATTCTTTTCTGCCAAGAACAATTATTGATTGGAATAACTTGAAAATTGACAACATTGACACAATTAACCTTGACACTTTTAAGAACATTATAGATAAGCTAAACAATTTGTGATTTGTAATGCACATTAGCGTGTTGCCTCTGGTGGGGTTTGCTAATTCAAAATAATAATAATAATAAAAAAAAACTTACTATCCCACTAGCCCAGCAAAAAAAAAAAAGAAATGCACAACCTCTAGCTCCACAGACTGGATAGTCGTGGAATAGTGGAATAACATGACCATGCAGGGTAGCTATCTTCTTAGTTCTAGTCTCGGATCATAGCCAGTGCAGACTGCTACCAGTTTTGTGGGTGGGGCTGGTGAGTTTTCCCGGGGGTAAAATCGTTGATGAATCCGCACTTCAGAATTAAATGTTGATGGAAACGAAGAAACAGCGGCGGAGGAAGTAGTTGATATGAGGGGGGGCTGGGCTGACCCAGACTTATTTCTATAGTTTGGTAAGGTGAGACCAAAAAAAAAAGAGGTCACAACCAACTGACAACTTTCCACCTCACCAGCTACCATTTCTAGCTGATAAACTACATAAAAATCCTTACATAGCTCACTACACACTGACTACTTTATTAGAGTGACTGCTCTATTAGAGTATCTCGATCTTTATCACGGTTTTCAGCTCCACTCCAAGAAAGATAATTTCGGTGATATCATTCTGAGGGGGGGCTTTAGCCCCCTAGCCCCCCCCCCTTCCGCCGCCTATGCGAAGAAATCACACATAATATTGGACATTTGACAAAATAACTGATAGGGCTACACTGATTCTATAGTAGCTATTCAGTGCCGCCCGATACTGCTGTTTTCATGAAGTATTGGAATCGGCAATTTATTGTTGCAGATACCGATTCTTATCATGTGCTAGAATAAAATAACGTTTGTTTGTACTTGCTTATTTTACTAGCACAGTGTACACCTGAAAGCATCAAGTATTAGCTACACTAATAAAACTTATAGCTACCTGTGAAAGATCGATATGCTCTAACAGAACAGTCAGCAATCAGGTAGAAGTGACTGTTTTATTAGAATATTTGTGTTTTTGCAAGCACCATTATGCTACACTTCTCCAGCTAAAGTACAGAACTATCCATTAAAACTGGTTCACATTTCAGTGACTTCTTTCTTTGCGAATCTTGATTGGCTACCTCATCATAAACATGAACCATAAAAAAACTTAATTGTACAAGAATACCATGAAATGCACTATATATGGTGTAACTAATAAATTATCTTTGTGATTGTATAGCTTGTAAATATCTCATGTAAAAAAAAAATAACCATAAAAAAAACTAATAAATGTGTGCACTATAGGAGTAGCTACTTTAAGGTACTTGGTATTGATACTTGTACTTGCAGATTCTTCCCAGTAGAGTACTTGGTATTTGAACTTGAGTAGCTATCGGTGAAAAGTGGGGTTGGTACAGCCCTACAAATAATTAACAATTTTACTAAATCATTCATTAAATTTTTCTTTCATATGGTGTGGTTGATATCAGCATCAGGGATTGTCATCCATGCATCCATAAGTTGTTTATTTCTTATTGATGGTTTTCAAAGAATGCATGTAGATAATGGATGTAATCTAACATCAAGCATACTCCATGCCACTTTAACTATAACCTTATTTAGCTAACCATTTAGGAACATAATCTGTGAATGCTATTCCACTAGGGACCTGTGAGAAGGCTAAAGCCTGTGAATACATAATACACATACAACTAGAGATTGAAAGAAATACAAGGGTGGAGCATAGCATCAACAACACCATATTATTATTATTATTATTAGTTATTCTAGGACCGCGTCACATACAACCAAGTACATACACCAACGTGACAGCCCCCCGGTGAGGCTATTAGGTAGTGAATGCATTATCTCCAAATCAACTCAATATGTCACAGTAGTGACAGATATAACACAATAGTGGCATCGTAACTAAAGGCCACCAGTAGCTAAGTGCCAGTACATCATTGGTGTGGTAATGACACAGTGATGTGTACAAAGTATATGTATACAAAACATACAGGAGAGAACTATACATTATTGCAGTATTGTATGCAGCAATACATTATAGGCAACATCACCATGCAGATAAAAATTATTAGCCAATATACAGCAATGCATATCAACATCAACTAGAGCTAAGTAAGGTTCATCAGTGATGTAGCAATGGCACAGTGATGGGTGACACACTATAGTTATGCATACACAACTTTCAGGAGATAGCTACACAATGCTGTAGGCGTATGCAAGCCAGATGAACCAGATAAAGGAAGACAGCCAAGCCACTAGAGCCTAGTAGCTACGCCAGGTGAAGGCAAAAAAGATTAAGCACGTATTGAATTGCCTGACACCAACACAAAGAAAGTTCGCCATGCCAGCTGCACAAGACAAAATTGTTTACTTGTATTTTATATGTAACTGTAAGCTTATTGTAAAGAGCGTGGCATATGTCAGTTTAATGTTTTCTTGTATTGTTTATTTACGTGAATGAATCCACTGGCAGCTGGCATGGAGACTTGAGATGTTACAAACATAAAAACTTACTTGTAATCTTCTTGTTTGCACAAGTGGCTTCTGGCTCTCCTGCACGGGCATCATTAATCTTCTTCGCGCAATATGTAAGTAATTAAGCAAGGGTGTGGTACTGGGCGTTATATAGAATTACACGTATGGTCAAGTCATCAGCACAAACAGGAGCGATGATTATACGTTTGTGCCTTCATTCACAGGCGAATCTATCCCCGGTTAGTTCATGTCTCTAGGCCTCGTAGTTTTCTCAAACATTAATTATTAATTATTTATTTATTTAATTATTTATTTATTTATTTATGACGTAATTTTAACCGCGTTTCGTATTATTCTTAGTACTTGGTTGTATAATGTTTCGTATTATTCTTAGTACTTGGTTGTATAACTATCAACTGTTTGAGTCCAAAATCAGGTGTTGTTTATGGCTATTCGCTTTTATAATAGCATTTGACAAGTAACCTGTGAAGATCACATGCTACTTTCAGTCAAGGTTGTTGTCAAGCTGTTGTAAGACTTGGAGAATTGCAAAAATGTAATCTACTTATGCTAGATTGAATTGTTAATCAAATGATGGAAGTAGTCTGTTATCATCGTAGTTTTAGTCAAATTAATGGTAGAACAAAAAGATGTTAACAATTCTTGGACCAAACTAAACACCTACAATGACTGCTCTATTAGAGTGGTGAGTGTGCTACTGTTAATACGAGATGTCTATCTGCCACAGTAAAAGAAACCACTGACTAGATACATACACACCTAGTGTCACATTTACCGTTATGCCTATTACCCCATGGAAATGGGATATCACAAAATTCAAAACTCCATATATGCATCATTTCTTACGTATGTGATAATAGAACTCCTTTGCACTTGAAGGGCCAGGCAACTATATGTTATGTCCTTTGGTTTCCATGAATAAAATTGTATCATGGAGCTGTTAAACCAACACAGATACTGTTCTCCACCTGATCTATAACACATTATTATTGTAGAGTGAAATTGTATGTATATTTATGACACGACTACAAAACTGTAATTTACAGTGAAATAATTTTAGATAACATTAATACCTAATACACTTCAATTACCTGATATACTTCATAAAACTGAATTAGAGGAGGTTGCTGTTTTTCATAGGAAGTCTTTAGCTCATTTGAACAAACTACTTCCATACTTTTGTTACAAAGTAGCAGATGACAAACTTTCAAAAGTCAGCGGAGGGGGCACGTGCAGGGGCGGATGTAGGATTTTTTGAAAGTATAGGGGCTAAACTGAATAATAGAACACAGCGAGTTGCATTTCAAGGTTGTTTGTCATCTAGTGGGCCTATTAAAGTTGGAGTTCCCCAGGGTTCAATCCTAGGGCCCTTACTTTTTTCTATTTATGTCAATGACTTGCCAAGTGTTATTTCTTTGTCTGACATTAATATGTATGCAGATGATACGGAGCTTCACTTTAGCCATGGTGACCTTTCTGTTGTGGAAAAAACCCTTCAAGCAGATGTAGAGAATGTTTCCACTTGGCTGGTTGTTAATAGACTCAAATTGAACGTGATTAAATCATTATGTATGCTCATTGGTTCCCGCCAGAGAACTGGAGGGCTGAATCTCACAATAATGTTGGATGGTGCTATCTTGAAGCAAGTTTGTTCTACTAAGTATTTGGGTGTATATTTTGATCGGCATCTCACTTGGCAGGTTCATGTGGATTATGTTCTTGGTAGAGTTAGAAGGAAACTTTTTGCTATGAATCGGGTTAGGCCGGCTTCCTCTAGAGTTCTGCAGTTGCTATATCAAGCTTATATTTTACCGGTGTTGGATTATTGTGATACTGTGTGGTTACCATCAAATTCTAGTAGTACTCGTCGTTTGGAAAGACTCCATTCTAAGTTTACATCATCTTTCCATTCCTCTGATAACTTTAACTTCCGATCATCTTTAACTGAAAGGCGTACTTTTCACACAGCTGTACAGGTTTTTAAAATTCTCAACAAGATTTCCCCTCCTTATTTACATGGGATTTTTTCATATGCTGTGGATGTTACTGGTCGCTCTGGTAGAAATTTACACCGATTATTTGTTCCAAGTGTTAGAACTAATTATGGAAAACAGTCTTTGGCGTACAGGGGTACGGCCATATGGAACAGATTACCTAAAGCACTATACAGTGCTAAAACTGTGAATGGTTTTAAAACATTATTTTGTACAATGTAATTCTGTTTTGTTGTGTATGTATGTACTTATATTGTATTGTATTTTTTTGTTGTGCTCTCAGGGCATAGCTGAAAAACAGCCTTCTTTGGCTGACGCTATTTTCCCTGATTAAATATCATTAAAAAAAAAAAAATAAATAAAAGCTTGACAGAGACATAGGTAACTAGCCAGACATTAGAAGATACCAAGCCTTCTCACAAGGCCCTAGTGGTAAGATTTACATAGTATCCATGGTCAAATTAGCTATTTGGAATAATGACTACATTAGAATTGACTACATTAGTGTGCAAAGCACACTAGCAAAGCACACTAGCATGCGAAGCATACCAATGCAGGTGGCATGTGGGCATGCCCCCAGGAAATTTTTGAAAATTAGGTCCTCTAAAAGTGTATCTGAGAGTGTTTTTAGCATTGGAAAATAATGGAGTTTTAGTTTATATCATTATAGTTTACTAGTTTATATCATTATAGTTTACTAGTTTATATCATTATAGTTTACTAGTTTATATCATTATAGTTTACTAGTTTATATCATTATAGTTTACTTTTCCATTAATTGAAATTATGCATTGAGTAGCTATCATGCATGCATCATAATGTTTTCATTTGTAGCTACCAAGCATTTAGATAGCTTATACCAACTCCTCTTAGCCATGCTGCCATCAGCTAAATCTGTGAAGCAGAAGCATGTATAGTTAAGTATTAGTGGTGTTAAACATAATTGAGATCACAATAATTATACATGCTCCTTAACCTAGTGACACTTTGTCAGCCAAATAAAGTGTACTGAAAAGCTGAACGCAGTGAAGCACAAAGCAGGGTATTAGTATATAGCTATTTTTTAGCTAGTCCACTGGCAATCCTTACTTAGCAAAGTGCAACTATATTTGCATTTATGGGATTTCTGAGTTTGCTGTTGTGATAGTCAACTTTTCTAGATCTGCCGGGTTATGAAAATTGATCCATAGCTACAGTAGCTACAAATGCCAGCACCATAACCCACAGCATGGGATCATATCAGAAGGTAACTGATACAGATTTAACATTCCTAGCTAATCACCTCTTATAGCCATAGTGGAAAACACTACTAATTATCTGAATAAAACAAAACCCACAATTAATTTTTTTGTACCTGGAGGTGCAACCCACAATCGATATCTCTAATAGAACAATCACTACATATACCACACTGTTAAAATGAAGAGTAACCACAACTCTCAAGGAGTTCCCAGTGTAGAGAGGATTTAACACCCCTGGAGAGTAACTATTACTCTAAAGGAGTAACTGGGGAGTAACACATGCTCTGAAGGTGGTGTCACTTACTCTTCAGAGTAATGGTTATTCTCTTCAGAGCGTTGGTTACTCTCCATGGGGTGTTAAATCCTCCCTACACTGGGAACTTTTCAGAGTGGTGGTTACTCTTTATTTTTAACAGTGCACTATTAAAAGTCCTCCACAGTTACTATGAAAGCTTGCATCTACAGCACCATCCCATTGGTACATTTAGCCTGTTAGAAATAGGAGTTTACAAATGAAATGAACATGCATGTGGCCTTTATATGGCATTCTTGCTGAACTAGTTACTCATGACTGTACAACTCTTGTTCAATGTAGACCACCTAATAGAAAGCAATATGAACATTTGTGCATAACAATGTTCTACATGCTAAACTGTTGATCTGCCTCTGACAGTATAAAGCTAAAACTGAGAGACTACATCCAAACTTTGTAGAACTATATAAATTTCTCTTAATTCTGGCAAACTGAGTCTTATAGCCAGTGATTCTCACTGTAGCCTATAGCCAGTGATTCTAACTAGAGATGATGATTGTAAGTACCACAAATACATGTATATCTGATACAAAAGGGGATGGAAATCAAACAGAGAATAATGGAAATCACTAAATAATACTATTATTATCAATTTCTCCGAAGAAGGGTAACACAAAAGGCTAGATAGCTTGTACAAGGTGGTCAGAATATACATCATAGAAAGAGCGCGACAGCCTAACATTTACTTTAGAAAGTTGATGACATAGAAGTATACCTCACTACTTTTGAACAACTTGTATAACATTAAGTGAGCTTTTAAGCTAGCACCATATTTGACTGGCAAAGCACAGCAGGTATATGCATTCCAGCTAAGTAGTGAGGAAGCAGCAGACTATACCAAGCTTAACAAAGCAATCCTTCACAGGTACAATATTACTATGGACAGCTACCGCCAACAATTTAGAACAGCTTTCAATGAAAAAGAATAATGAATCCTATCAAGAGTTAGTAATGAGGCTTGGACAATTGGCGGCGAGGTAGTTAAGAGACTGCAAAACAGTACAAGACCAGGTTATCTTAGAATAGTTTTTGAATACCCTCCCTAGGAATATGTATGTCTAAGAAAGAATGCCTAAATCTAGCCTGGAAGCTAGTATGTTATCTATCTGCAAGCCAGAAGAGGTACCTGCCCATCCTTTAAAATGGGTATAGCCCAGTGAGATGTTTCACATGTGGGCAGGGCCGCCCAGAGAAATTAAGGGGTCCAGGGCAAAGAGTTAAAGTGGGCCCTTCACCCAAACTGTAAGTTGAAGACTAAAAAAAAAAAAAAAAAAAAAGGTCACAACTTACTGACAATGACAATAATTACCCATCACCAATCATATCTCCTTATCTATAAGCTTGCTACACTGCTCCTCTGAAGAATACTGTGACTGCTCTATTAGAGTATTTAGATCTGACTGTTCTATTAGAGTATATCGATCTTTTAAACAGCTATTCAGGGGGCCCTTCATGGGGCCTCCTGGGGCCCCTTTCAGGCTGGGGCCTGGGGCAAAATGCCCCAGTTGCCCCCCCCCTCCCCTGTGGGCGGCCCTGCATGTGGGAAACCTGGACATGTTATGAAAGACTGTCTACAAGATCCAGATAAATTTCCTAACACTGCTAAGGATCCTGTAAAGGCCAAAAGAGACATCAAAAATATGACATGTTTTAACTGTCAGCAAAAAGATCATCTTGTGGCCAACTGTCCTCACGAAGCAATGTTTTGCAGTGAACATCGAGTAGAATACAATGGTAACGCAGCAATTCGAAAAGCTCATGCCACAGGATTATATGTGTTGGAAAAGTTGAAGGAACCCTGGTGAAGTCAGTTGTATTGGACACAGGCCGCTCCAGGACATTATTAAGATGCAATCTTGTGCCACCAGATAAAGTACTGGAAGGAAAAATTGTGGCAATATGTTGTGCCCATGGAAAATCAATCCTATATCTTTTAGCCTTGGTCCACCTAGAGATCAATGGCTATAGATGTAAAGGCAGCCCTATCTGATACCTTACCAATGCCTGTACTCAGCTTCAGGATTTCATAGCCTATGGGACAGGCTTTATTTAGAGATAACCAACATGAGGCGACTAAAGATGTGCTAGTGTTCACTAACAGACCCCAGTGTTCAAAACAGACACAACAAAATGAAATACTAGTATGTAGGGCAGCACCATCAGGATTAGATGCAGGAGATTCTGAGGTACCCAATGTAGAAGACAGCAGCACATTTGACACCCATGCCAGTCACTGGCAGCAACTAACCAAACAGATGAGAAAGTACCGCCAGATATAGATTTGCAAGGTGCATGAATGAGTGAATTGGATGATTCCATATTCGAAACCAGCAAAGTAATTGGCAGCAGAAAGTGAGAACTGTCAAAGATACAGAGAGATACGCCTCATCAGATATATCAATGGAACAGTCTAGAACTCTACATAGAGCTGATCCTACACTGGAGATTTGGAAATGTATATGGAAGCAATCAGGGCTACACCCTACCAACCACAAATGGATGGCTTGGTAGAACGATATAACCACATTTCAAAGAATATGGTCCAGAAAGCAGCAACAAAAAGAAGGGCATGACTGGGACCAGATGATCCCATCCCTACCATTTACTTTCAAAGAAGTTCTCCAATCATCCACAGGATTCTCTCCTTTTAAATTTCTTTATGGAAAACCAGTCAAAAGATCATTGGATATGTTGCAAAAATTTTGGGAAGCTAACACAGAGAAGACAGAAATGTGCAAATGGATGTAATACAAGATCTTAGTCAACCTACCACTGTGAAACCAGTACAAGCATTACTGGAGAAAACAGATCTAGACCCAACAAAAGTTGAAGCACTTTATTTCTATCTCATTAGGAACACAGTCACTATACGAACTAATCATCATACCTTTATTAGGATGAAAAGATTGAAGGATATCAGTATCTCATGATGCTGTCAAACACTTTTAGACTGAAGAAGAAGGGAGAGATGTGATGGTGCTCACAATAGTAATGTACTCCTTTAGACATTTAGCACATGGCAGAGCATGTTTGTTCATGTTCTTGTATTCTTGTGTATAAACACCATTGTCCATTGCTGTACTTTGTTAATTTGGTTGATGAAGAGTCATAAACCCAATAATAGTTGAATTCTGCCCAGAGGTAGTTCCCAACCTATCAATTATTGTGGGATGCATTTTCGTCATAACTGTGGCATTATTATAGATGGCTACTTGATAAAATGACACACAGTTTAATCTCTCCTTTTAGCTAATTTAATATAGCAAGATGTTAGCCAAGAGTAGTCAATAAAACTTGTATTATTTTGGCAAGTAGCCATCTACTTGTTTCCTTACTTTTTGTTGTGTGGATCATTCTCATTTCATCCATAAAATTTTTGAGCTTGTTTCCTTACTTTTGTAGCATTTGTATTAATTGTCAATCTCTACTTCCTTTTAAAATTTTTATGTCTAACTAGCTATCTATGTCGTACTCTTTGTTTTCCACATAGTACAAATATCACCATGTCGGTTACCTTTGTATGCGATACATGCCTCAAAAAACTATCATTATGTCTTTTAAAATTATTAGCAATGCAACAAGCTTTAGCTGCATTTCTAAAGGCCTGAGTGGTTAACAATTTTTGAACATTTATCAAGCTTTATAGTGCAATGTTACAGTTGTGGTTGTACAACAATAGAACCAGGGGTGGAGAAATGGGATGAAAGGCAGAAGGGGCAGTTGCCCCCTCACTTTGCAGAGTTGAGAGCAGTGCCCCCTCACTTTTTCCTAGGCCCATAGGCTAGAGTATAGAGCAGCTATTATTAGTCATGTTAGTCATTTCCCACTCTATAATTTGCTTAAATTAAGTAGAATTTCTGCTAAAGGTCACACAACAATGGAAAACCAGCTGAATCAGTGTTGGGAGTTTAAAAGATTGATATACTCTAATAGACCAGTCACCTAACTACTCTAATAGAGCATTTATCGGATACATAAAGTTATTTCTGTTATTAAAAGATGTATATCTGTACATAATCAAGTATATGGAGTTATTTCAAAGTCCACAGACTCATGTGTCTTCATTATGAATTTATATAGCATTTTAATGGTAGTCATTATGATGTAGAGATATCCTTTTCAAGCAAGCAAGTCCACTGAAAATGCTCTCAGATTCAGTCTCAGAGCACTTAAATTTTCTTATGAGGGCATACCCTAGTATTGGTATGCTCCACACAAGACACAGTTAATGATTTATAAATGCTTTCTACCACCCCACAGGACTTGCCCCCCCACTTTGGAATACTGTTCTCTGCCCCTCAATAGAACTGAATGATTAGTGTACAAATTGCACCAATGTAATCTGGAGACAACTCCTTGGCCACTATGTCCATTCACCCTTGTCTTGCTCCACATATTCGCACTTCTTCAAAATCACATGTTAATGCAGTGACGTGCACCGCAACTATTAATTTTTTTTCGGAAAAAAACAAGGAAGCCAATGAATGATGAAAGCAAACAGCATAGTGCAGTGGACAGAACGTAATCGGAACAACAGATTCATGAATCTGCTGTCATTACCTTGGCTGTCCAAATTTTCTGGAGCCATACACCTATACCGGTAAGCAGATGAAATGCAGTGAATTTTAAAACTCAGTATACAACAAAAAAATTTGACTTTTTGCTTCGTATAACTGGAGTGCAGCATCATTACAGCAGTAATGATACATTCCAGGTGGTTTTTTTGGGTAATGCTTATTGCAAGGCTGTTTTTTTTTAAAAGTACAAAAATATTATATGACTTCTTATCAGTCCCTACTTATTAAGTACTACCATACTTAATAATATTGCTGCTATTTTTCACTATTCCCCTCCTTGCAGGGAATACTTAGGCAAGCAGTTGAAGGGATCATTGATCATGATATAATGAGAAGTGACATATCTCATAGTGTTATTGATGTACACTGAATTGTAACTGTACCAATATTTGAACATATTTTTGATGTACTAATTATAATTTTAACAATTTTGCTTGACACTTATTTAACAGATTTAGTGGTGTTTTAGAATGTTTTCACAATTTTCGATGATCAAAGTATCACTAGGTGTCCATGTAATCCCTGTGTAGTTGTAGAACAGACTGATAGGATTAGTTTGGATTTATCTACAGTGTCATACACATGCATGATAATCGTGCTGTCAGCAAACTATAATAACTGGAATCAGGAATGGAACAGAGCAGAATGACCAACTTTTATGCTTGTTGTCTAGCTGCCCAATTGTTGGTCGTGCAGCACTAAAATTTGTGTGTGTGTCTGTCAAGGTGTATAGCACAGTTTGTTTTGAATAACAAATTACTCTAATAGAGCAGTCACCATTGTAACATTTTCTACTTCAGCAGTCACGAACTAGTGGTATCGGTATTTTCTATTCTGTATTGTTGGATTCTCCTCCTGTTTTGTTTAAGTAGCAACATTAAGTCAGTGTTCACAAAGAAAACTAGCTAGTTTTGCCAAAGAATACTTGGATTGTGGGCACTGAAATAATGCTACCTACAAAATAATTAGGATAATTCTGACAGTCCATTGTTTACAGCTCCTACCAAGAAAAAGAAGATTCTTTCATGACCAACACTAACCGGGGAGCTATTATCCCAGACAGTGAACAGAAATTTGGCCATTCCATTCTGTTCCAACTATTCCTGATTCATGTTCTGCCAATCTAGTTACTAAACACGCCTGTGCTATGTGAGTGAGTGGGGTTTGTAACTTTTTACATAACACTGATTGCATGCCTGAAATTACAATAGACAAATTCCCATAAATAGTTTAAAAAAATGTCTAATGTAATTATAACCTCTCCAATTTTGAAAAGGATATAGAAGGGACAGATACAGACATGAGGGGTTTCACTCAGAGGCTAGGCTGGGGCCTACCTCCAACAATAATAACATTGATAAACCAATCCTTGCAACTAGTTCACAGATCACTACCATAATACCATATATTGTTTTGTGCCATTGCCATAAAGTGTATAACAGCCATGATATGTAGCAATACAATAAATAAAGTTCTACAAATAAGTATAATTGCATGTGTAGTTACACGAATAATGTTAGTATGGTTCAGTGTTACAGAACTATATATAGACAAAAATAAGCATCAGGCTCTGTGTGAACACATATAATTAATGTGCGTGAAAGAATACTGAAATGTAATTAATATTATTTGCCATAATCAAGTTTAAATCTCTCATATTCCTTGATATTTTTATGTCCTCCACATCTTGGTGCCTATCAATTGTAGACGACCATTGTTTGACTCCACTACACATATAGTACCATGACTATTAACAACTATACCACAGATTTCATTAAATTCTCCTTTTTCACTACCAACAGCTCCGAATACGTTAGTTGGTTTGCGAGAGTGCTCTTTCTCATTATTACCAAATAAGCCTTTAAAGAAGCTTTTCTGTTGTGGTAAACCAAACACACGAATACAGTTATTCTCATGATCACCAACTATCAAATGATTATCTGGGGAAAATGCAATAGCACATGGTTTGCAATCACAGTCAATCTTGAATAGAAACACATGATCATTTCCACTGTACATGTTTATGCACTTGGAGCGATAGTCAGTCACATACACATTATCACTGCCATCTACAGCAACACAGTTTGGCTGCTGATATTGCCCCGGATCAGATCCTTGAGAACCAACATTGCCACAGAATCTATTTCTCTTGTTGGTGTCAAACGCCTGAACTCTACGGTTACAATAGTCCAATACATACAATACACCTTTGCTGTTAAATTGCATCCTAAACAGAACATCAAATTGACCCCCTTTGCTATTTGTAGTAAATTTTATTATTGACAAATATTTTGCTTCAAATGTAAGGATTTTTACAACATGGTTACTGCTGTCACCAACTGCAATAGTAGCACCACTCACAGCAATACCTGAGGGCTTTGCTATTGCAGCATTTCCAGAAAATGATAATTCCTTAACTACAGTGAGTTCAGTACTTACTACAAGGGCTTTTGAGCAGGAACTGTCCAAAATTATGAGTTCATTATTAAGGGCAATAGCTATATCATTTGGAGTGTTACAGTCTAGTTTCCATATAGTATTCTTTCCTCGGTGTGAATTAATCATCCCACCCACTTTGTTTCCTACTAAACTACCTCCCAAACCTCCAGAGATACCACCTACAACCCCTCCAGCCACAGCTCCAATAGCTGTACCTATAACTGGAACAAAAGAACCTGCTGCCGCTCCAATTGCAGCCCCTGCTAATGACCCACCAAGTCCTCCTGCTGCACTTCCACCTGAGGTAGCAGTTTGCTTAACAGTTAAGTCCATAAACTCTTCTGAATCCATTTGACCAGTTGTACGTTTGTATACAGCATTGCTCATCTCTGCACCATAAAATACACCTTCAATGACTAGTCCACCCACAACACTTGTAGCACCCCTTATGACTGCTTTGCCTCCTTGCTTAACTACTTCTTTGCCTCCTTGCTTAACTACTTCTTTGCCTCCTTGTTTAACTACTTCTTTGCCTCCTTGCTTAAGCATTTCTTTGCCACCTTGCTTAAGTACTTCTTTGCCTCCTTGTTTAACTACTTCTTTGCCTCCTTGCTTAACTACTTCCTTGCCTCCTTGTTTAAGCATTTCTTTGCCTCCTTGCTTAACCACTTCTTTGCCTCCTTGCTTAACCACTTCTTTGCCTCCTTGCTTAAGTACTTCTTTGCCTCCTTGTTTAACTACTTCTTTGCCTCCTTGTTTAACCACTTCTTTGCCTCCTTGCTTAACTACTTCCTTGCCTCCTTGTTTAAGCATTTCTTTGCCTCCTTGCTTAACCACTTCTTTGCCTCCTTGCTTAACCACTTCTTTGCCTCCTTGCTTAAGTACTTCTTTGCCTCCTTGTTTAACTACTTCTTTGCCTCCTTGCTTAGCCACTTCTTTGCCCCCTTGCTTAACCACTTCTTTGCCTCCTTGCTTAACCACTTCTTTGCCCCCTTGCTTAACCACTTCTTTGCCTCCTTGCTTAACCACTTCTTTGCCCCCTTGCTTAACCACTTCTTTGCCTCCTTGCTTAACCCCTTGCTTAACCCCTTCTTTGCCTCCTTGCTTAACTGCTTCTTTGCCTCCTTGCTTAACCGCTTCTTTGCCTCCTTGCTTAATCACTACTTTTCCTCCTTGCATAACCACTTCTTTGCCTTCTTGCTTAATTGCCATTGCGAGTACAAGTCCAATGCCGAGTTCAGCGTATGATTTCAGTTTTTCCTTTAATATTATTTTATCTAGATCGTTCAGATCTAGATCCCCTGGATCTAGATTCTTGACACCTCTACAAACTAGGGTTGCAATAACCTCTTTTGTGAGCTTTTCAAGTAGACAAATTGTTAAAATTTTGGCCAGCCTGTCAGGATAATTCACTATTTGCTGAATGATGGAAACTGAATTCTTTGCAAACAAATCTAAAATAAACTTTGGCAATTTACCTAGTGTAAAGTCATCTTCTATTGGTATGCCCACACTGATATTAGGAATGGGAACTGAAGCAATTTTCACCTCTTTCAGCAGTAACACATCATATGTGCCTGTTATGTCAATATCAGCCAAGAACTTATCTGGGTGCTTTGTTTTTGAAAGATTCACATTAATGTTGAACTGAGTTTGTACACCATCTTTGAAGGCCAAATCAACTAGGGTTCCACATTTATCTTTGTAGTTCCTTAAAGCATCAAAGAAATCAAATGCATCCTCAAATGTTCCTACTACTGGCCAATTTGTTACTTTAAAGCCATCCTCTTTGCTCCATTCAAATTCTACGGAAGGATTTTCTATAAAGCCTATGTTTCCATCATATGTTAACTGTCCAAAGAAAACTTTGCTTTCATCTGGCTTAAGCTTAAAACCAAGCTGTACAGCTCCAAATGGGACATCAAACAACACAAAGCCAACATCCAATGAAATGGAAGTACTACTTGAATCAGTAACAAAAGAAAGTTCAGGACTTTTGGATACATCTGGCTTACTGGGATCACTATCATCCACACCTGTAAATTTGGCAAATCCTAAATCTAATGGACTATTAGCATATCCATTTATCTCGACCTCACTGGATGATATGTCTGCATTGATGGTAAACAGTTCATCAAATACTTCTATATCAGCAGAAATGTGGTATCCATTCTTGTATGTAGTACTATTTATTGTGATTGATTTAGTACCTTCTTCAAGTTTAGCAAAGTACACTTGCCCATTCACAAATCCAATATTCAGGTACTTGTTAACATCAAAATCCCATCCAAACACAGTCCCTACAAAATCAGCAATTGTGAGAGGAACCGTTAGATTCAGAGTCACCTTAACTACAGTAGGACTGTAATTGTTAAATAATATTGAGCATTCCAGCACAATTGATGGTGTCGGTTGCTCTTCCTCTGATGGTGACTTGTCTTTTGCATAAAAACTTACATTTGCTAAAATAATTAGACTTGAAAAATGTGGCTCTTCTGGTGGATAATTGTATATGATTTGTAAATGCGCATCATTTAAAGTGATACCAAACATTCCAAGTGGTTTAGCAATCTTTAAGGCATGATCAGTGCTAACTGTAAACTCAGAGCGAGCATTGTTACAGCTAAATTTCCCTACAAAGTCATAGTTTTGCTCTCCAAGCATCAGTGATATGGTACCCATTAGCTCAAATATAGCTTTATTAATTGCCGGCTTATAGGAAAATGTGATACCTGAAAATTGAATATAGGGACCCAATGGTATATTTTTGTTTAAAGCTATCACTACATCAGTTAATGTAAAATTACCTGAAATATGCTTCATAGTGATTGCTATGCTGATTGTGGGAGATTCTGAAATATTATGAAATACAGGATTCTTGTTCACGATTTCTATGCCATTCTTGTTCAGTGCCATTAACACTTCAGCAAAATTTCCTGTATTAGAAGTGCTTATTGCTACCTGTCCAGATAAGATAGAAGTATAATAGTCATACTCCACATCCAGATATACTTTCTCATTTATGAAACCTCTGACAGAAAATCCGAACACATAACCCTGTTGTGACAGGTTGAATCCAATGGTAACATTTACTTGTGATAATTTGAACAAAGATCCAATATCAATTGCTTCAGCATATAGTGATACTCTTCCCTCAGTAATTTTCACTTTGCCATCATTTTCTTTTATCATCTGAAGGGATGCTTCCATGACAGTGATGTTTAATATCTGTCCAACAACTGGTAAGCTATTTAAATTACCCAGTCCAAAAACATCCAGAAATTTTGCTATTGTAAAATCACTGTTAGGGTTAGCGAAGGAAAATTTTGATGGTCGGTTAGGATCGCCTAGCTCAATATGGGCATTAACAGAGTACTGATTGTTAAAAGTTATGGTGGTATCAAACTTGGATGCCCAACTACTGTCAATGTAGCTCATAGTAATGGATGCTTCTTCAACAATAACCTTTTCAGGTATGATAATCCAATTAAAGATCATCAATTCTAGAACGAATTCATTCACTTCTTTTCTCTTGGTGTTCATGGCAAGAACAAGCTGCTTTAGCTCAATACTTGCTAAAAGTGAACTCAAAATTGGAATTCTATGTGCTGCTTGCAAAATATGTGACAATCCAAAGACCTGAAGAAAATCATTCAGTGAGATGCCTCCTTCAGTTGTACCAATGACATCAGATTTAGCATGTACTGACACTGTAAAATTATAACTGGCTACTGCTCCACTGCCAGCTAAGACAGGCTCTGTTGCAAACAATGCATTCAGTAGAATGCTCTTACCTACAGGAACTGTGACATGAAATTCAAAATAAACCTCCAATGCAACTTGAACAGGTGGTATGTTAGGCTGATAAATTGCAAAGAATGCACTGATACTCTGCAAACTTGAGAATGATGATGGCAAGTACTTGGCCAAATTTTCAAACTTAAACCCAAAGACTACCTTTTTGAGGTACACTTGTTGGGTACCCTGTATGCCTTGTTGATACGTAACAGTGGTTTCAGTGATTTGTACATCTTTTAGAATGTTAGAAGTAAGCGGAACAACAAATTCAGATATTCCACTGCCAACCCGAAGAAGATCAGTTACGTCATTCAAAGAAAGAGGCTTTGTGAGTGACACCTCAAATGTTGGAAGCATGTCAACATCTGGAGCTAAAGCTTTAAGTTGCAAACCAGCACCTCCAATCGTTGCATTTGCAAATAGATACATAGAGTCTACAGATTCCAGCTGATTTGGAAGGGTAAACCCAATCTTATTTATTTTTAAATGGTTTCTCCAGCCAAGATCAAGTGGTGGATGATCATCAGGTATCTCTGCAACTATATCAGCACTGATCACCACTGGGCCAGTTGGAAACTCGACAAATTCTACAGAACTGGCTTCTTCATTGATGCTCCATTCTAAGATGCCACCGAGCATCTTACGTGATAATGATGATAAGTAGACAAAAGCAAATGTCTCTGACTGAAGGAGCAATATGACAGCATCAAAAATCTTGAAGGTGGAAATATTTTTGGTAATTCCTAAACTAATGAGATATTGTTGAAAATTGCGGACGTATGCTTCACTCTTAAGGTCATAGGTCGAGGTTACAGGAATTTTGTCATCAGTAGTGGCAAGCTGTGAGTTTCTTGCTTGGCTAACAGTCTTAGGAGCACTGACTGCAAAATTTACTCCTTGAACTGAAGTAAATTGTTTTTTAGGAGCACTAACCGCAAAGTTTAGTCCTTGAACAGAAGTAAATTGAAAATTTGTACCGTCCTCCTTCTTATTTGTTGTGGAAAGGCCACCATCTTTTATTATAAAGTACATCTCTTTATTGTCATTGGAAAGTGTATACAATAGGTAAGTTAATACCTCACTAACTGGTGTGTGAACGCCTAACAAACCATACACAAGTTGAAAAAAATCAGAAGAAGGTTGCTTGAATTCAAACTTTGTAACAATATTTTGAATGGATTTGGCAAATATGATGCCTACATTCTTCACAGCAATAACTGCCTTTTGTGAAGATAGTGCAAGTTCATATCCCTTTGAAGAAAGTTGCCATGTAAGCCAAGAGTTCTTAGCTGTGGAAGGATTGATTTCATACAGACCTGATGAGGCAGCTCTTGCAACTTTCAGCTCTTGAGCGCCTTTGGTTTGATAGTAACTATCCAATAATTCATTTTGTTTTTGTTCAGACAATGCCCCTTGCCATTGGACAGTTCCAGGAAGGACAGCTAGTGGATTAGTTTCATCAGAATCAATTTCCACAGAAGCGGTATTTGACGCAAAATACTGAAGTGAAACATATCGTGTCCAGTCATCAGTTAATGCTAGTTCACCAAGCTTGTCTGCTTTAATGTTATTACCAGAGGTCAATAGCAGACGGCATTTGTAGTTGGGATTTTTTTGGTGGTGATCATGAGCAGCAGCTATGATCCCATTGATTACCTCCCAATTGGGATGGTCATGAAGATTTCCTGAAGAAATGAAGTAAGTTTGAGCATTGACTTTTAAGTAAAAAGCTCTGCTTAATGTAAAAGCTACTTTACCGCTAAATGCCCTATCTGTCTCTAACATGCTGTATATTTTTCGATAAGCTTTACTTCCATAGCTGGATGGAGCAGATTTTAAAGTTTCAGTTTTGATGTAATCATAATGCTTTTCTACAAAGTCATTCAGTACATTTTTATCAGGTATTTCGTGGGTGTACAGGTCAACACTGTTTACTTTGGGGTTCTTCAAATTCCTGTCAATTCCATCAGATAATTTTATAAGCTTTTGCAAAAGCCCTGCAGAATTTATGCCCCGATTCATGATCAATGTATTAAATTTTTTTGCTAATTCTGCAAGCCCAACCTCAAAATATATTGGGATTAACTGGACTCTTTTAGCTCCTACCTGCCTATATGACTGATCTGTAAACTTTTTAGAAAATGTCTTAAGAGATCTTGATGTAATTTGTTTGTTAAGAAACTTCTTGTCATTGTTTAATTCAACCTGAAGAAGTGCTAAAGTAGCTAGCAATTTTTGAGTTGATTTTAATTCATTTGGAACATACTCTTTCAATGCAATACTGTTGTGGATACTGCCATGGTGTGAAACTTTAAAAATCTTAGGATATTTTCCACTGAGTGATTGAATAATTGAATGACCAATGGCATCACCATTTAGAGATATCAGTGGATTGGTAGAATGTGGATCATTTATAACCAGAATTGTACTGGACAAGTTGGGATTACTTGTGCTGGGACTATACCTCGCTGATGCCAGCATTGCAAAAGAATTTGGAATAAAGGAAGGAGGCTGGTATGTGTATAGCGTTCCTGGATACTTATCTTCTGGGTAAAAAAATGTAAAATGCTTTTCAAAGCCATCAATTTTTTCACCAGATGCAATGTTTTTCTTCTGAAACTTGGCATCTTTTATCACATTCATTTTCCGACCATATCTATCAGATTCAAAAAATTTTGTAAGAAGCAGTGGCCCTTTAACTTTAAATTTTGCATTCCCATGTGCAGGATCTTGATTTGGAGGAAAATCTTGAAACAGCTTTAAAATACCATCAAAATGGTCAGCATCAGGATGTGTAACCATAATACCATCAGCTTTAAAGGTGTCACTGCCATCTTCCTGGAATGCATACTTCAAAAATGTTTCAAGTAAATTCTGAAAGAAGCCAACAGGCTTGAATTGATAAGTAGTAGGTCCACCATCAACAAGGTAATGTCTTTTGTTGTCTGTAAGTCACAAACACAGTTATATAATTATATTGTCCACATTAAAGGCACACAAGAGTGTATCATGCAGCCAAGGAAAGCCGGTGTACATGAGTGCACAATGATAAATGTAATTTCTACAGCAAAAGTCACTATTTTCAAGCATCCTTAACCCAAATAGAAAGTTGCTTTTTCTGCTATCAATCTTCTGAATAGGGAACCTCATATTGGGCTAATGGAAGGAAATTTGAAATGGAAAATTGAAAGTGTCAAACTTTATCATACTGTATAGTAGGGACCACAAAGAAGTAGGCGTGACCCACAAAAAAAACATCACCACAAATCCAGCTTCAATTTTCCCTGATGATGATGAGGCAGTATTGGTTAGGTAAATTTAGCACAAACAAGCTTTCAGATCAACCTGAAATGATGCTACAGGTTTTTTAAAAAAAATGATACAATGCATTCTTCATGGACTTACCAGTGCCCTCCTTTGTGTCCCATGGATTCATCTTGGCTGACAGTGAAAGGTGTCGATTTGGCAGTAGCACACGATGGCTTCTCTTTGTAACAGAAATCATCCGCATTTTTCATAGTGGCTACTTTGATTGCAGAGGTGCTTTTCGAACAGTTCTTGATTTGTAATGCTGCGTAACGGGTTGAAAATAGTTGACAATGAAGCATAATGGATACTTCACTTTTCAGATGATAATTGGTAGCTGGGGCACGGTGCCATTTTTTTTTCTTTTGATGCAGTATGCGTGGGTTCACCAGTCATAATAATTTTATTTTACAAAATAAATTAACACACAAATACACAAAAAATTGGAATTTTTAACTAGAGTAGGGAACATAGCACAACGATAAAAAATACTGAAATAAGCTGGAGTAGTGCACGATGTTAAATCACAGTAAAACAAAAATAAGTGTTATATCCCTACTGTGCTCAAGATACCGTAAGAAGAGCACAGTATGAATAAATACCTGGATGTGGCTCTAATTACCTGTGAAATTCTTTTAACACCTTCTTCATCGCTTCTGTTGAAAGAAAATTTTCTTCTGGGAAAGAGGTTACAATGCAGAGGAAAAAAAGAAATCACTTGACAAACAATATGCTCGAATGGGAAATATTGTTGTGAAAGAATAATTAGTAGATTCAATTGTAATTTATTGCTGTTATTATAGTTTTTGCATGGCATTTGTAATATAATTATATGAAGGTTTAAACTGAGCTATTGTTAATGTGACTGACATGGATTCACTAGCATGTAATGATTGTAATAAACTGGATGTATAACTAACTAAAACTAGGGTACAGGAACTAATACTAACTAAAATCTGGGGACTAGAACTAATACTAACTAACCAGTGGTGGATCTAGAAATTTTCAGAGGGGGTTTCAGGTTCCACTCAACTTCAGCCTAAAAATGTCACTACCTGCTTGAATGCTGTAATGGTGATTTCAAAGGCAAAAGTATGAAGTTTCGCCAGTAGAAAAAGTCCTAATATATATAATACACTATGTGTAACTCTTGGTGATTTTATCACCCACACGCATCGTAAATAAATTAGGGGCACACTATTTTCAGAGGGGGTTTCAACTGAAACCATTGCAACCCCCTGTATCCACCATTGCTAACACTATGGTGATATTGGGGTACTAGAACTAAAACTATGATGGAATAGGGGTACTAGAACTAAAACTACCGAGGACTAAGGGTACTAGAACTAAAACTACCGAGGACTAAGGGTACTAGAACTAAAACTACCGAGGACTAAGGGTACTAGAACTAAACCTACCGAGGACTAAGGGTAATAGAACTAAAACTAAACTAAAATGAATTTGCTGTACTAGAACAACACTACAGTAAAAATGAAGTGTAATGAAACTTCGCTTTTCGCAATAATTGATAGTTGGGACGTCCTTTTTCCTTTTGATGCAGTATGTACAGGTTTACCAGCCATAATTATGCTACAAAAAAGTAAACACAGGTAGAATAAAAAATTAGGAATTTCGAAGTTGGATTAGGCATCAAAAGGTAGCGAAACAAGGGAATAGTAAAGCAAGAGAGGTTGCCTATACCTGCAGATATACTAGTGGACATTTAATCCCTTCTAGACTGAATTAGGGATTAAAAGTCCACTATTATATCTGCAGGTATAGGTAACCTCTCTTGTTCCACTATCTTTTTAACCCTAATCCAGCTTTAAAATTCCTAATGTTTCCTTCTACTTGTTTTTAAATAGCATGATTTTGATTAATGAACTGCATAAAAAGAAATAATTATTATTACTAGGAGCAAGTCACACATGCATAACCAAGTACAGGGTCCCTCTCTATTATCTGGCCATCGAGTATCCAAACATTCTGTTATCCTAACAGTAGTAGTAGTGACTGCTCTATTAGAGTACTTTGTGTAAGGTGTATTGTTATTAGCGTTTTACAGTGCTAATAACAATACACCTTAGACAAAGTACTCTAATAGAACAGTCACTACTACTACTGTATGTTCTTATTGTTCTATTAGACTAGAGTAGACCCTCGATTATCTTGACTTCGACCATCCAAACAGTATGAATGACTGTCAGTTTTGTTAACTGTATATTCTATTAGAGTAGCATATGTTCTATTAAAGTATTTGAACATAGGTAGCTTTGTAACATCTTATTTTAGTGCAACCTTGTAGCAGTGCTAAAGTATGTTATAAATATTTATTATTAATTATTAATGCTTTACAGCACAAGTGCTGAAGGTCTGTAGGGCACCTGGTCCCACAGCCTGCTCAAAGACTCCAGCTACTTAGACTTTAACTATTTAAGGTGTGTTTGAAAAGTTGGAGAAAGGAGAAAAAATCCATGACTGGACCTAGGTAGCCTCGAACCTGCAGCCATCCGATTTACGCTCGAACGCTTACAGGAGTCTATATTAAAAGGCCAACAAAATAAATGAGTATTTGGACCAGCCAATCCAAAGCAGAACCAACATGGAAAGATCATACTTAATTTCACTATACATACAGTAGCCAGATATTGTAAGCTATACATAATTATGTGTATAACAGATCCAAAATGGCCTGGGTGAAAAAAGTTATGTAATCAAAGGTGGTGGCCAAGAAATGGCTGCAATGATGTCATTATTAATGAAAATGATGTCATTGTTAATGAAATCACTCATCATTAATAATGATTGACATTTTAGCACCATTGCAGCCATTTCTTGGCCGCCACCTTTGATTTCATAACTTTTCACCCAGGCCATTTCGAAGGTTGCACCCTTTTTTCACAGCGTGGCTGTTTTTGTTATAGATATCATTTCTTTCTGTATTTGTGTATGCAAGTAACAAAGCTGGCTTGCCGGCTTTGAAGCCAGCTTTTTTCGTGTTTTCTGCAGGTAAACAGAAGAACCATGACAGTGTATTATATAATCTTTTGTATGATTTTGTAGCATGAATTTTTTGAATTCTATGCATATATGTATTTCGAAATGTGTTTGTTATGATTATCCACACAAAAACAGCCAAGCTGTGAAAAAATGGTGCGGCCTTAAAAAGCCTGGGTGAAAAAAGTTGTGAAATCAAAGGTGGCGGCCAAGAAATGGCTGCAATAATGTTAATGCTAATAAATTTTAACAATGCACACAGCCATTATTAAAATTTTTTAGCATTAACATCATTGCAGCCATTTCTTGGCCGCCACCTTTGATTTCACAACTTTTTTCACCCAGGATTTTTAAGGCCGCACCATTTTTTCACAACTTGGCTGTTTTTGTGTGGATTTCACTCCTTTTTGTACTTTATAAGGCCCCAAAACCAGCCTATGGCTGACTTTGAGGTTTGTTTTTACTCACATTTCTTCTTTTCTATGTAGATACAATGATGATTATTGAAGACAGACTTATAAATGTATTTCATTGCATGATTTAATTCAATATTTGATAATATTATTGTAATACTCTAATAGAGTGCACATTTTTTAAAGACAGCTAAGGTACAGCTGATAATATCCAAGAGCAGAGGCGCGGAGACACTTATATTTAGAGGGTCTAGCTCGGTGATGCCATGGCCTAGTTGTAAGTCGAAGACCAAAAAAAAAAAAAGTGATTACCTGCTGGCAATAGTTACCCTCTACCAACTAGACTATATCTCCGTATTTATAACTACATAGGTAGCTTGCTTATAGTCTGAGCCGCATTAGCTACCCATACTTTTGTATGGGATTTTCACAAAATTTCGATAGTCGTTCACCATCAACTTTTTTTGGAAAGTGCTGCCACACTACTATAATTGATCATTTTTCTTTCGAATAATATAGCACGCATATCCTCTATAGCTACATAACTCATTGAACAGATTTCCAGCACATTATTGAAGGTTTGTACCAACATAGTTTACTGACATGTGCAAGAAATTTGATTAGTTTGTATAAGCAGTACAGCCAGGAGGCTTGACACTGCATAACAACAATTCAATCGTATTGTCCCCAACTGCTTCATTAGAGTACGTTGATCGCGTGTTTAATATGTATCAGTATGTTTGGTAGCCTACTTTATTTGTTAATATTTTTATTGTACTCTAATAGAGCACATATTTTTTCTGAGTACTTCTAATACAATGCACACAGAATGTTCTAGAATTTCCACTGATAGATCTATGAACTTGGCCATAGCAGTGTACTAAACTACAACTTTCATTTATAAGGCAAAAATTAAGTGAAGTAAGCAACTGACAGCAGTGGCGGAGTGGTAAAGAGTTTGGGCATATATGTAGGTGTGGAGTCCCTGGTTATAACTTTGAACCTTGGACAAATTTTTTCAACATTTTTCAGGTATGTTTCTTTATTTATTGGTGACTGTTCTATTAGAGTATTTTTATCACTGGTGCACACCTTTGATTTTTGTTTTATATCTCCTTAACTAATAATTACAGTGCTTTCAAAGCACAAAAGGTTTGCACTATGATAGTTACTTCATGTGCAGACCAATTTTCAAGTTATTTCGTTATTTCGTCCAGCAGATTACCCTGTAGGCATGTCAACAAATTGCATTGGTGATTTTTTAAACCACATACAACTCCTCTGTTCTTTACCCAATCTATACAAAAATTGGACTGTAAATGTGCCTTTATATGCTCTTACTGCCCTCCAAATTGAAGAAAGTTGACCAAAGCATGTGTGAGTGATTAAAATTTTCTAAAGTGTGAGAAAAGAAAAAGAAGATTAAGAAGAAAAATATGAAGAACATACAACAAACTTTGAAAGTGCACATCTCAGTGATGGCTGGATGGATTCAACTCAAATTGGGGAATAGGTGGTGCCCTACCCTGTGGGAGTTTCCATAGTAAAACTGACTAATTTCTGTCAAGGAACTATTTAGCTACAAATGCGTGAAAACAGCATTTTCTTGATTCCTGTATAACTCACACTTGCTTGTCGTGCGTCTGCACTAGCTGTACTAGGCTGCATGACACACTATCGTGTGTCTGCGTGTGTCTTGATGACAGAATATTAGTATGTACACTATAATACAGCTACCCTCTCACAAATATAATCACACTTGGAAAGCTCATTACATCTATATTAGCACTTCTTTGCAGTCATTGATACTCAGCTTAAATTGCAACATTACAGTGCTTGGCTTGATCGTTACAGTAGCTAAAACTAATGTGCATACAAATTTTGTTTTGCCACGTAGTGTATGGCAAAGGCAGAAAGGAGGTTTATGTAAAACAAATGTTTATGAGTGTTAAAACAGGCAAAGGCAATCACCAATTTAAAAGTATGAATTGGTGTCCAGTGCCCTAGTACTGTCAGTATGTTAGTGCTCCTACTGTACAATGCAAGTAATGGTCCAGTGTACTAAGAGGTGATGATGACAGTGAATTGTCTAGTGAAGGATCAGTTTCTCCTATTGAGATATGTATTGCATCATTCCACTATTTCAGGTACAAGACACAACATTGTAAGAAATGACATTGTGTAGGCTTGCGTCAATTATGCCGGCATAATTTTTGGCATAACAGAGGATGAAAAGCATAAAGCATAATCCTAGCATAATGGAGCATAATCAAGAGCACAATGGGCAACTTTCCGCCACACTAAGTATAACTTCTGCTATAACAGTCATAAAGTCAATGGCTAACCTGTTTTGGATGGTGAAATGATTCTTGACAATGAATAGAAAAATGCACTACAGTCTTACTACAAGTTTACACTCGACAGAATGAATGCTTTTCATTGTGGGTTTGAGTTTTATAGGACACATGTAGTCATGTGCCAACTACTGTAGATTAGGATCATATCACCTCATTTTCTTCTGTAGTACGAAGATGGTAACTGAAGACAGGATAAATGTTCATAGTGTGCCAGATTCTCAAGAAGGTATTTGTCGAATTTATTAATCTAATGTTTTACACTTTTTCTAACATTTTTCTGATCACTGATGTAGAAGGGGCCCCAAACTGAATTACATAGCATATTTCATAGTTGGGTGAACCACAGCTTTGTAAAGTATAGGTAAGGAATCAATGTCCAAGTATTCAAAAGACTTACTAATAAGACCCAAGACCCGATTTAATTGCTTTGGCAGCAACAGATGCAGTGTGCTGGTGAAACTTGAGTTGATGGTCAACAAGGACACCAAACTCCTTCTTATGGGATACAACACTGAGAGATTCTCCATTCAACATGTAGGTTTAAGAGGTACTAAAAAAGGCTGCAGCACATGTTGCTGTCAGACTTTCAGTGCTGGTCACTGTAAAGTGCTAATTATACACTAAAGATAATACGAAATGCGGTTAAAATTACATCATTAATAGTGAATGAATAAATAATTAATAAATAATGTTTGAGAAGACTACAAGGCCTAAGGCTTTGTGCACTTACCAGAATAGAATCCATGTTGTATGAAGAGACAATCGTATAATGGGTGGGTGTTATCGTGGAGGTGATAGAAACGTACGACAATTCTATTTAACACCGATCAAAGCAGTTAGCATGTGACACCACTATTAATAAATCAGGTGGATTCTAGACAAGCAAACTACTGTTCATTTGTGTTTGAAAGTGGGCGACAGCAACTATTTCGATTGGAAGACGAGTGGTTGCTACTCCTGCTTAATAAACAAAATGACTGGAAGTTGCTACTAATTGCTGGAGGCTAGTTTGTGTTGGTTAAAACACTTTGATAGTCTTGTTTCTTTAGTCTCGCATAACTAGGCTACCTTCACTCGTGTATGGGATAGGAGAACACCTCACCTGGCAGGCCATTGTGCGAAGAAGGTGCAGTTTCCAGCTGGTAAGTTTGTGTGATGATGCATAGCTCTCCACCTGAAGCCTTTTAGTGCCAGGAGTGCCCAGACTGATCACTGATATGGGCCCTGAGAAAACTACATAAATAATCACTGCCAAATTGCATCCCACGTACTGAACGCTGATGGAGAGAACAAACACAACATACACAAAATGTGCTCTTAGGCTGATAATTGCTGTGTGCATGGTTGTGCTTGCTATATTAACTGCTATTATTATATGTACGTAGCTAAGTCTGCCACCATCAGCAATACTCCACATACTTGTGCACACTGACATATCCATGAAATTCTGGTATTGCATTTCAGCCACGTTTGTTCTCCAAATTTTTTTGGTCTTGCAGCATATCCATGGCATCATGTGAATATTTTAGTACAAATGACCCAGCTCATGTTAAATATATACACAACTCAGATATCAGTTGTAGGTGACAGACAGTTCAAATACTCTGCTTTTATCCCAATCTTACCGTGGTCTGCTCTTGGCAACTCCAGCCATGTCTTAATCCAGTGCTCTAATCCATCCTCATTTAAACATATCGTGTAACACAAATTGTGTACAATTGCATAAAATTAATGTAATAAGTATTCATTGGATGTTTAAGCTTTACTGCTTGTAGGCATCAGATTCAATACCATGATTCTCACAATTTAAAGTGCAATCTCACATCTCCATGGTCGGATAACCACTGATTGTAATTGCATACTAATACATCCCTTATGTTTATGTGCCAGTCAATTCTCCTAGAATTGTATTACTGTGCATCTTTTCTACCTGCACACACTGTGTTGGCCATGCACTGTTTGTACATGCCCCATTAGTAGGTTGTCCCGTTGGTGATTGTACTTGGTTGATTGTACTTGGTTGTATTTGCCCCGGGCCTAGTAGTAATAATAATAATAGAGAAACATCCAATCAAGTCTGTACTAAATCACAATGGTCATGGCTGCTAAATGGAAATGTTAAAAAAGAGATGGAAGCTACTGTGCTTGCTGCACAAGAGCAGGCTTTATCTACCAATGCCATCAAAGCAAATATCTTTAGGATGCTGTGCTCTCCAAAGTGTAGACTGTGTGGATGTGCTGATGAGACTGTAGATCATCTGGTGAGTAGCTGCTCTTATTTAGTTCAGAGGGAGTACAAGGGTAGGCATGATGCAGTTGCCTCACTTGTTCACTGGAGGTTGGCAAAGGAAGTGTTCGGGAATGTTGGTGGAAACATTCACCTTGTAGTGTTTTGGATGGTGAGAACTGTAAGCAGTTGTGGGACTTTACAATTGTCACTGATGCATGTATCCACCACAATTGTCCAGACATCACATTTGTGGACAAAAGATCTGATTCAGTGTACCTCATTGATGTGGCTATACCAGGTGGCTCTAGACTTTCTTCTAAGACCATAGAAAAACTAACCAAGTATGTTGAATTAAAGATTGAAATTTCAAGAATGTGGAGACCAAAGAAAGTGTCTGTCATACCAATCATTATCGGTGCTTTGGGATCAGTACCTGTTGATTTGTTATCATATTCGGAAATGTTGACTCTACCATCCTCATTAATTCTAGACTTCCAAAGAACTGTACTGTTTAGAACCACCTCTACTTTAAGACGTTATATGAACATTTGACTGTTTTTATTGTAGCTGTAGTTTTGTCCTGAGTTCTTGGTTAGAACTAGGCATGTATATATATATATTTTAAATTTTTTATTAAGGCTTTACAGCACAAGTGCTGAAGGTCTGTATACATACGTGTACCAGCATATTTGTGTAACTTTTTGCTGAGATAATAATAATAATAATAATATAATACTGTCTGATATTCTAATTCTCATGGCCTTACATTTGTTGTTATTTGTGTCCAACAGCCAGAATTTGTACCAATCAAGAAAACTATCAATGTTTCATTGAAACTGAACAATATCTAAATTGGAGGAAATACTACAATATAACCTGGTGTCGTCAGCAAGCAGTGTAATTAGACTGAGAAAGATCGTTTACATATACTGCAAACAACAGGGGTCAGAGTCCTGAGGAACGCTTCTAATCACATCACACCAGTCAGAGCATCATTACCAGTGTTTGCACTGACTATTGAATCTGCTATCGGGAAAACCATATATTGGCTGTATTTTTTGTTTATCAGTATTGGATCAGCACCATGACAATAAAAGAAGCAGATTCAGATATATGTGTTTATATAGAAATGCATGCTCTCATGCACCAAATGATGCTTACAAATGCACTGAGTTGCATTCTGTAGCATTGTTATCACTGCTTAAATGTCCTGTCAGCTATATTAATAGCACTACTTGCACTATAAACAAGCTAAATTGATCCTTTATAATCAAATTTTTGGTGAAATTTGTTGATAGAGATATACATGTAGTACTACATACATGTATATCAGATCGGTTTGGTTTATTGGCTTGAAAATTTTATTCAATATCATTTATAAGAATATTGGCAAAATCTTATATCGGTGCAACACTAATCATTACCAATAACAACTTTTTGCTTACTACCTGTCAAAAAAGTAGTCAACCATAAAAGTAGGTCACCATTAATTAGTATGAAGTTTGAGCAAAGGCCTTCTTTTGTGTGGCCCTGAGTCAAAAGCCTTGCGGAAATCAAAATACACAACATCCACAGGACTACCACAGTAAAGAGCCTTGGTCCGATGTTCTATAATTGAGAGAAGTTGGGTAACACATGTACAGCATCTCTTAGGAGGTAATCCATACTGATTTGGAGTAAACAAATGGAACGGTCAAGCATATGATCCTTGATAATGGATTCCAACAGTTTACAATGACAGAAGTCAAAGTTATTGGACGGTAGTTGTCTACAAGTTTATGGTCACCTTTCCAATTAACAAGTATAAGATGCCAGGCATGCCATAAAATAAACTCTGTATCTGAACACATGCCCCAACAATCAATCACTGAAAATTAAGTGAAGTGGCCAATATACAATATTTTCAGCTATATTCTGCCTGTTACACAGGATTATAAACGAAGAACAGTCAGTACAACAAGAATCTCTGCAATCAAGTCACTATGGAAAATATGGGTAATAAGCATGATAGTTAGTAACAGCCACAGGGAAGGCATCTTGTGCTATTGAAAATTGACACCATATGTTGTCAGTGAAAAGAATTGGGACACAAAGTGGACAAAGAAAAGTCCATGATGTACGCACTGTAGCTGCTACAGTTGGTAAAAAGGCACATCTCGGGATGAAGCAAATTCAGACAGTGAAGAAATCGAGCTTGTACCATTAACCATTGTTGCATTTCACTTGTCAGTTAATTAGTAGAAAATTCAGTTAAATATATAATTTTAAAAATTTCACAGAAACTTGCTGAAAGGATCTCAACTATATCCTTGTGTTTTTGTGTAACATGTTTTTCTCTATTGCAAATTGTCCTTGCATGTACTTGTTTTCTAATATATCATTTGGTCTGCACCTGCGGTTTTATGGTTTTAAGTGTGTTGAAGTTTGAAATTAAAAAAACTCACTGTACATTGACTTTTCGCTTCGTTTAACCAAGGTACAGCATCGTTACAGCAGTACTAGTGTATTCCAGGTGGTTTTGTCCAGGTAAAATTTATTGCAAGGCCGTTTTTAAGGTGTGAAAATCCATGAAACCATATGATTTCTTACCAACCCCTACTATAGAGTACTATCATATTGTATGATAATGCTGTGATTAACTCTATATATAATATTGTGGCTGGTGTTGTGAAAAGCAGGCTATTTAGTGGTCATGAGCTTGCAAAAAACTTCACAGACACGTATAAGAAAAAATTAGGAATTTTAAATTAGAGTAGGGATAGTGTATACAATAAGAAGTGAATATCCCTACTGTGCATTGAGTGCAGCACAGTAGGGATATTCACTAATTTTTTTACAGTATTTGGACATCACGTACTATGATCCAGCTTGTTTCAGTACTTTTTATTGCAGTACTATACACTGTCCCTACTCTAATTTAAAATTTCTAATTTTTTCTTACATTTGTTGTTTAGCAAAGGTGTGGACTACCAAAATTTCAGTTTTTAAAATTAGAGTTATAGTGCTAGATTTTTGGAACAGCAAACTCCACTATAGTGGCTTATGTACCTTAGACAGCAGCAGCATGTGATTGAACAAGTACAACTGTATTTATCCTGGATTTCATCTGCCTGCCTGCCTGCTGAAAGACCCGGTTGCACTAGGTGTATGGCTCCAGAAATTTCAGATAGCTAAGGTAATGACAGCAGATTCACGAATCTAGTGTTCCGGTTACGTTCTGTCCACTGCACCATGCTGTTTGCTTTCATCATTCATTAAATTCTTAGTTCTTCTCGAAGGATAATTAATAATTTTGGCACTTAATGAGTTGTGGCATGCACCACAACTCAAACACGTGATTTTAATGAAGTGTGAGCACGTGTGTGTAAGTAGTACCCAAGGAGTTGTCTCTAGCATTTATTAACGCTGGGTAGTCATTGTATATAGCCTTAATTACCAGTTTAGCTTTTTTGTGAGTTAGCTGCTGTAGCTAATAATGTCCTTGAGGGGTGGGTCCACCTCGGGATCCAGACTTTTAAAAGTGAGGGTTCCACTCTTAATGGTTGACTATCCAGCAATGCTTTACTGTAAAATCATCAATATTTAGGCCATTAGAAATGCAGCTGAAGCCTTTAACAGTTGCTGTACTAGCTTTAAAAGACAAGACGATAATTATTTTGAGGGGTGCTTATTGCATATGAAGGTGAAAGATAGCTGCTTCAAGTGATACTTATATTATGTGAAAAACAAAAAGAGTATAATAGCGCTAGCTAGCTAGCTAGCTAGACAAAAAAGTAAACAAACTAGCTATTTTAAAAAATTTAAAAAGAAGTAGGGATTGGTATAATATACATGCTACAAAAGTAAGGAAACAAGCTCAAAATTGTTACACCTGAAATGAGAAATGATCCAGCAGTAAAAAGTAAGGAAACAAGATTAGACGACTACTTGGTAAAATGAGACTCACTTTAATCCCTACTTTTGATTAATTTGATGGTAGATGCTAACTAGCCAAAAGTAGGCATTAAAGTGTGTCTCATTTTAGCAAGTAGTCATCTAATCTTGTCACTTTTTACTGCTGAATCATTTCTCATTTCAGCTGTCATTTGAGCTTGTTTCCTTACTTTTTGTAGCATGTATATTATACCAATCCTTACTTCCTTTTAAATTTTTAAAATTTTTAAATAACTATTATCCTAGATTATGACTCATAAAATAACAACTGATAAGTGGGCGTGGCTCTACATAAGCCTGGAAACAATAATGGATATGGATTCATGCATACCTACAGACCGATGAATGGACGTGGCATAATGTCTACAGACAGTAATTTACGTAAGTGGGCGTGGCTCACGAAGAAGCAGGGCTATGCTATGATGTATTACTACACGTCCACATCGTTACACTAATTAATTTAGCACGTGGGGTCAGACCCGGATAGTCTGTAAAGCGGGACCTGGATGACCTGACTCGGTTTTAACATTGTTACTAAACTATACCGTATTTCTATATTTTTAAACCGTTAAAAATATTTCGTCAAAGCTAGCATCTGACAAAAATTTATTATGCGAAAATTTTTTGTCAACATAATTTTAGAGAAGTTGAACAAATTCGGTTAACTGTTTTCTGGCCTCCTGGATCTAAGCTTAGCCATTGGTATTTCAAGAGTATATACATCTTTGTTGCAGTATTTTAATAAATCAAGAATGGCCTCCTTCATCCCAGGGGAGAGCTGTCCTCGTTTATTTCGCCGCCAGCGATAGCATTGGCAATGATGCCATGCCATGATAGACAGCTACTACAGGGCAACAAATATGCAAATTGCATGGAAGGAGATTCTAGCTACAGCAATTCCACTCCAGTCCACTGCTTGAGTTCGTGATGGACCACTCTGAATCTGGGGTGCAGCCTCGGGTGCAACCTCCATGGAACGGAGATGCCACACTTAAGTTTCTAATTCACTCTGCTTCTCCTATATACAAAAAGGACAGTACAATTTTAACGAATTAATTCATTGTTAAAAATTTTTCGTCGCTTGAGGACACAGGTGACACAAAAATTTAAATCGTGAAAAAATCTCACAGCTTATTTATTTGCTTAATTGCTAGTTCGCCTTGAGTTGTTCTCACTGATCAATATCAAAACAGCGAGCCAAATGCATTCAAATAGTTTGGTGCAACGACCACGTGTATTCGAATAGTTTGATGCAATATACACCGGTAGGTTGAAGCTGTACTGTAGTCTATTAACACTCAGCAGTAGAACCTTGACTGATGGCCATGGTAAAGGAAGATAAAAGGTAATTACGACAATAGCGCAAGCATTGTATGATTATCAGTATACCAAAGGTCTTTCCTTAAGCGATCTAGAAATGTGTCTGCGAAAGAATTAGGGCTGTAGCTGTAGCCAATTTCCGCTATGCTTGACCGAAGGCATCAGGCAGGCAGGCAGAAGAAAATTCTGTTGAACAATTTAAAAAAAATCCTGTTGCAACTTGATGGAAACATTTCTGGTTGATCTGAAGACACTTTTGGGCTTGATTTTACCCAACCAATACTGTCATGTTGTTGTGAGGAAAAATCGAGGCAAGCTTTTGTATATCATGGGCCACGCCTATACCTTCGATGTCCCTACTATACAGTACTATTGTACTGTATGATAGAACAATAAAATGGAGTTCACAAAAACAATTGGTTTTTGCAATTTTTAATAATGCAATAATGCAATTTCACACATTCATAGCTCCGTGCCTCCTTCATGATACCATAGTTTACTACATTGAAGGGCAACCTGCTCCAGATAAAGGGAACTCAGACTGTTTATACAGGGACCCTGATACAACCAACTCCACATTATAAAACAGAAAGCTCTTTTTATAGCCACAAACTATAAAAATAAATTACCAAATTTGAGATAACAGGACAGTTCCTGCAGTTGATTGGTCCTTGATGTAATGTTTATGAGTTGAAAATGACTTTCCCCCTCATTACTGGAGAAAGGAGGACTAGAATACATTTTTGTTAAATTTCATTGTGAGCACATCTAGCAAGCTATGCTACACCAGGCGATACATCAATACTTACACTACTCCTATGCTGATTTGTACAGTGGTGAGAGTTGATGTTATAACGCTGACTGCAGGTGTACGCAAAAATCTTTTCTACATCACTTTACACAAAACTTTTGGTGTGTGAAAGGCAAACTCTACTAAGAATCTATTCTCCAATAGCATACTCAGAGAGCAATAAGCTTTTTTAACTCTGTGTCAAATAGAAGCAATGCTAGATAATTTTTTTGATCAAAAGGAATCAAAAACTTTTTTCTCGACATGCCGCCCTGTGCCTACTACTAGTCACTTATATTACACAGCAACAGAGGTCTCCCTCACTAGTATACAAGAATAAACTGATGCAGAAAGACTTATAAACTCTCTAACATGCCATCCTAAACCGCAGATGACATATGCCACCAAAGTTTCATGCAGCCAACACTAAATCTTTAGGGGTGTCTTCTTTAATCAGCTTCACGAATAATAACAAACTGCTTCTTATTGTAAAGCTCTAGCCCTAAACACACGGAGCAGCTATATATTATTACGTATAAACTAATTACATGACGTAGCTAATGGATTCTTGTGGAAAGACATAAGGCTTCACTTTTAAAAGCCACTACTTCCAGATGACAAAATACTGTAGCCCATTTTCAAATAGCAGTGCACTTTTTGGCTTCTTGTATGGCTTTACTAGGGTGAATTGAATTAACCATGAATGCCTGTTTTTCATAGACTGTGATATTTAGAAGCTTCCAGAATCACTCTACTAATTGATCCTTAAGGCCACCATTATTAAATTCCTTGTTTCCCATCACCACCCACATCAATTTTATGTAGTGGCACCAAATTTTAATTATTTGATTATAAGGAGATAAAGGAGTGTTTAATACCAAGCTACAAATTATTACCACTGAGTGCACCCATACAAGTAATGAGCAAGGCTCTGATTGATCTTGTCAGTTATCCCTAGACCATAACTGGTATAACCACATTAATGAAACTAGTTTCAGACTTGTGGCAAAGCATAGGCCAAATAATAGCATTTTTCAAGAAGGCAATCCATCTGCTGTAGTACTCCATTGGTTACACAATAGCTAATTTATTATCCAATTAACATTCCATGGCTTCTGGTAAAAGTGGTCTATTAAGGCACCCAAGTAAAGCCATACAAGCCCAATAAGTGCTCTGCATACTTTAGCCTTATTAAAAATGGACTATAGCTACAACCAGTTGCCCAAATATGTGCTAAACTGAAAAAAACAAAACAAAAAAAACTGAGTCCAGTAGTCCAGTAGTCCAGTCCACCAGTCCAGTATACTAGTTCAGTCCAGTGATTGTATACAACCAAGTACTTCTATCACCCAACCTTTCCATTCAACTTTTAGCTATGTGCATTTATTAGAACGCTATTTCAACATTGAGTGAGTGTTCACAGGTGACAAATTCCGGGTGTTTCCAATTCTAGGTAGTCAGTGGCGTAGCCAAGGGTGGGCATGGGCGGGAATTTGCCCAACCATCACAGTTTCTTGCCCAACCATCACAAACTTTTGCCCAACCATCACAAATTTTTGCCCAACCATCACAAGTAGCTTAAGATTCACACGAGGATTCACAGCAGCACACAAAACAATCCTACTTTAATACTGTAAAGCGTAAACGCGTACCTCATTTGTTGAACCATGACTTCGAAGAAGGGATCGTGATAGATGGTGTATCATGTGATCCATTATGCGGGAAAATCCCTTGGGAAGTCCCTATAATTACGCTACTTGGCGCGATTTAAATTCGAAATTTAAAATGGAGTTGAAGCGTGGTACACTATAGTCGTGGTACCGTATCTCTAAGCCACGGTGAGTGCTAATTGTCAGTAGGATTCAGTGTGGATGGTGCTGGCAGCAAAAGATTTCGTTTCAGTGGACTTGTCAAGCGTATTTTTTTTGATAAGGAAAGTACTGTATAACCTAACTTACTGCTGATGAAAGAAAACGGGAAAACCTACTCTTCTAGATAACAATAATGGCAGACGACTGGAAATGGAGAAAAGGTCAAGTCATTATAAAGTGTCACGTGCACAATTTGTACTGATTAACCGAGTTGTGGTTGGCACCAGATTCATGCAAAATGTACATTGGCTGCTATAAGTCTGGGACGAAGCATTCTTGGCATGCTGATATTTGTGATAAGACTCATTATAGTTCATAAATTAGCGCCCCCGGCCTTAATTTGGGGCCATGTGGCATTTACTTTAAAATGTATTACATATCGTTGTGGTGGTTGGTCTGTAAGCTATACTGCCAGTTGATTGTAGTAAATATGTGATGAACTGTTTATATTGTTGGTTCTTGTAGATTCAGCAGTTTGATGTCACGTGATGCTCGGCTACGACGATCGTCGGTGGATGCCTGCCCTACAAGTTTAATAGAATAGCATATAGCTAGCTAGTAAATGTTTGCATGCATGCAAGCAGCATTTGTTTACACTAGCATAGGTAGCTGTAGGCCTTGTGTGCATACGCTTTTCAAATTTTTCTTTGATAATGTCTCACATGAAGGTGAGCGTGTTTCTTGTGTGTGTAGTTAAGTTGATGTTATGCCCAACCATCAAATATTGGCTGGCTACGCCCTTGTGGGTAGTACTATAATATCTATGATCTAACCATCCAGTCCGGCTTAAAGTTTAATAACTGTAATTGATGCCGTACCAATGTTTCTGATAAGATTCTTCACTGTTTTAGTCTTTGTCTTCCTTGCTTTCTAGGTTATGAGCACAAATGATGTCATACGTGAGTGATTATTTTTACTGCTAATATGCTCATGGTATGAACTACCAACATGGACTGCTTTAGAGCAGCCTTAAAAGTTCATAAAGATCTATAGCATCTATATATCTATATCTATATCTTTATATATCTATATAGCTGATATACTGTCCAGAGTAACATGAATAGAAAGAGAAGACTGAAATACCCGTGGTTTCATGATTAAGTGTGCACTGTACTATTTCGGTATGGCTTCCCACAAAATTTGTTTTCTTTTATAACTCACAAAAGGGTTGACCAAGTCTACCGAACCCTCCTTATTTGAAATAAGGAATCATCAGCACACAGTTCAGTTCAAACTCTGTCTTAACTCCATGTAGAAAGCAAGTTATAATTTTTCGCTTTAAACTAGAACTAGTCTTACATTTCATAGACTACAGACTTAATTTTTTTACAATACGTTATTGAAAAGCACAATCAAATGTACGTTTCCTCTTTTGCCTCCAGCTTCTCAATTATCAGATAGTCTTCTTCTGGGCTTGAGCTGGCATTAATCAGTTTTCTTCAACGTCATGCCATTAAGTCCAAATGGCAAACACTCTCTTTTGAAGCAAAAATACTATGGTTTTTTTAGCATCAAGGTATAGAACCTGAGGCATGCGCACCTGTTCACTGACCAGCTATTGTTTCTCGATTGTGTAGCCGGAATAAAAATCGGTCAATTACAGATTACTTTATTCACTGGACCCACAATGAAAGACTCTTCGTATATATTGCTCTTCTATCTTAGTCTCGTGAGGCCAGACTCTTTCTGCGCAGCCGCTAATCGATTGGAAATTATAAGTGCTACAAGGGTCTGGAATAGTTTGTGAATGTAAAAAATTTCTACACATCATTGGTGACAACTGATTGACTGGGTAACACCTAAGATACAAAGGTACAAAATGAACAGATCTTTCCTTGAATCTTCAGTCTGTTCTGACCGGTACATCCACTCAAAATTCTTTGCCTACTTTCCCTGTATATCCAAATAAATTCAGCATGTTTGTCTATATATATTCAACCGTACTTGTTGAAGATTCAGTGGTATGTAGGTAGAGGGCAAAATCCACCCTGGTCCATAGCCGTCATCCCCAGAGCCATTTTCACCTTGTTCTTCAGTAATTACAATACTTCCGTGATTAAGGGATCGTGTGAGCCAATTTACACTCACCAACCACTAGGGATTGTAAAATACGTGAACTATTCCAGATCCTTGTAGTGCGGCGCTTATAATTTCTAACCGATAAGTGGCTGCGTGGAAAGGGTGTGGCCACACGAGACTACTTTTATCTTCACTTATGGCTACTTGTTTCATCATAAAAGCATCATCTGGTCTGTAGTATGTGCTAAAACCAATCAAATACCATAAGAATCCATTAGTGAAACCCCCCAGCTGTGCTGATCTCAGAAGCCATAAGTAAATAGTACAGAGTACCTTAAAGAAAGCATAACTAGCATAACTTAGTTGTTTAGTTAGGGCATAGACAATATGCCCTGGCATATTATCTATGGTTAGAGTCACATATAACTTGCATAATCTAGTGAGCTAATAGTTTATTCTGCACGTATCAATACACTTGACATGCTCACTATTGTCTGTCGTTGCTTCAATCAAAGTAGCGTCTCCAAATCCACCATGGATTACAATCACCTTAAATTTCACAGTAGGCAGTTCCAATTTTCCCGTGTTGTACAGAAAACCGTTGAGTTTTTTAGGATCATCGTCCATTCCCCTCGTAGCTTCAACAAGGAGCGTAACTCCAGTGAGATATCAAACAATTCAGGGCAAGATTTCAAACGGCTTGTTAAGTGTAGCCGATTTTTTTGTATGCCCTTTTTCGTTGAATAAATAAAGCAATTATGTACACGAATAAACACACCAAAAACGAGTCAAACAATCGTCCTCCACGACTGGTTGTAATCTCGCACAGCCAGACAACTATTTCAGCGCTGGGGCTTATCGATTGGAGATTATAAACGCCCGCGCTAAAAAGACTGGTTGTGATTTACGTTACTAGGGTAGTGGGTGTTGCAACTTCGTAGTGAGTACAAATGTGATCCTCTGAAATGTGATTGTGCCGTTCCGGCATTCCGTGGTGTCTCGTGATCGTAACTAACTATGAAGGGGGCGGCCGCCTGCTGATAACAAGCGTAGCGATTTCTACTCGGAGTGCCACTAGCGGCCTACTACAACTACGAACCATGTTCATGAGTAATTGTATGTGTAGGTGAGGTGTGAGAGATATGTAGAGGATGTTGGTTGTGCCTTGTGGTGTGCACTGGACGAGGTATTGGATAGCATCATGCAGGGCTGTCCGGCATAGATCCTCGAGGATAATAGGATATTCTAAGGGGGGCTCCCCCTGTTGATAAATATATTTTTAAGAACACTATAAATGATGAAAGTTTGGCGTGACTTAAGTTTAGCTCTTTTTTGCAAATCAGCTATTTAGCTATATAATATTGGCTGCATAGTAATTTCACCAAATTTTTTATCCACCAACCTGCTTTGCATGCTGATTCAAGTCGCACCAAACTTTCGTCGTTTATGTGTACACACATACTCTCCATCATATACTGTACAGTAAGTATTAATAGTATAGAATGAATACTTGAAAGCCCCCGGACCCCCCTGAAATTTAAATTATAGCCATACAACAATAGTCATGCTGTAGTCCCCCTGTGTCAGGTCTAGAATTGCCACTGTTGAGGATCTATCGGGCTGTGTAGGGTGTGTGTGTGGCATGTGTGTGCGTGCGTGCGTGCATGAGTGTGTGTGTGTGTGTGTGTGTGTGATGATAGAGGATATATGCAGTATATTATTCAAACGAAAAGTAATCAATTTTAAATTATTTTTAAATTTGTAGTAATCAATTTAGACGTGATACTGATGAAAATTCTACTACACAAGTGTGGAAAATATTTTGTGTTTCAGTAATTAAAGCGTAATGCTCATATTGATTTTAGGTCAGCAACCATGCTGTAGCCAAAATCACATTGCAGTACTGTTGGTCTACTGACTTGTATACAGTTGTTCTATGCAAGGTATTGAATGTGTTCCCAATTATATGTCTTTCTACTCTTTTCATGCAACTGTAGGTGTAGCTATTTGAAAGACGACCGTGTTGGCTACTTTGCTGTGCATACAATGGCAGGGAAAAGCATTTTATTGTGACAATGATATTCAATGTTTGTGCTGCTTTAGACAAAATGTGGCATAGCTGAGTAATGGCATGGTGGTGTAAGCTTGTAGCTGTCATCTTCAACATTTGGAGAATGGTGCATACTGGACTTAACCATCTCACATTGTGGTGCCATGTGCCTATTGACTCATGTACAATTGTTCTGTGCAAGGTATTGCCTGTGCATATTCCTTTATACCATCTGTTGTAGGTGTAGCTATCTGAAAGACGATGATGTTGGCTACTTTGCTGTGAATACAGCACACGTAAAACAGGGGCAGATCCAGGAGCTGGCAAGGGGAGGGGCACAAACAGGTTAAGTTGTAGGAGGTTGGGGAGAGCCAGATTCTCTTGTTAGTTGCTGCATTTTTGAAGCAGCAAATAATCACCTCTAGTAGTGTCTCACTGTTGATTTTTGCCACCTTGATGATTGTGAAGTCTTAAAAGCTGTCTTCAACATGATAATTATTTTTAGAGGTGCTTAGCACATACGGAGGTGCTGGTTGACAATTTCACAGCTAGCTTGACCTTGGTTTCAGGAGAATGCTAGTAAAATGTGCATATTTTCACAAACTTTATAAACTGATCTTGGCCTGACAAAGTTATCCGCCATTGTAAAATATTTAACCATGACATTCAATGTTGTGTTATTTCAGACAAAGTGCAGCATAGTCAAGCAACAACAGGTGGTGTAGATTTGTTGCTGCCATCTTCTTCGTTTGATGAGGACATCTGAACAGACTAGACTCAATTGACTTCCTTCACCTACAGAGCAATTGTATTTGTTGTGTGTACGTATTTGTACTCATTTAAAGAATGAAATAACTGATTATTGTGGTAACAAAACATGTAAAATTGCATAAAACCAATGAAAAAAGGTGTGTTCGGGTTGCAAGAACTTTTGCGTGTGTCACGCACAAAAAAATCTGTGTAAATACTACACATGTACCAGTGTGGTATTTGTGGCAACAATTTCACACAAAATTTATATATACCGACACATTTGTTTTTACAGTGTAAGGTTTAGATTGTACATATACAGTGAAAAGTCCATAGTTGTATCTTGTATGTTGTTAGTTAATAATATGTTTGTACGCATAACTACGCCAAAATTTTGCTTAATCACAGTGTGAGCTGTTATGCCACTTCTTACTGGTTAGGTAATTTGTCAGCTGGTGCTCTAATTACAATGTTGTTTAAAACCACTGTCTAGTACAATCAAAGCACACAAAAACACTGTCAACTATACCTTGACAACAAAACACTAATTATGCAATTTAACGCCCATGCCATGATGCCCTGTGTGCCGTATTTTATAATTATGCATTTTCAATAAATGAATATGTGCCATTGAAATTTCATTATGTAAATACTTCTCTATTTGGAATTAGAGTGATTTTTGTGACAGGATGTATTTGTGTTTCATAGTTTGGAATTGCTCAACAATGATAGGGAGCTTCTTGGAACATTAAGGTGTCATCCTACTGCCTCAGGTAGTTTTGTACACAGACTGATGTGATTTGTAAAATTCAAGTTGTTTTGTCAGGCAGTAGGATGACACCTTGAAGCTCCCTACCATTGGTGAACAATTCCAAAGATGATTAACTTATAGAAAACTATTTGAAATGCTGAAAACACAAATGCATCCTGTCAGTGGTGGTTCTAGAAAAGTTTTTATTTCTAAAGTAGAAAAGTAACTGCTTTACTTAGACAGGTCACGGCTATGGAAAACCTTATTAATATAATAAAATAGTTAACGCTATTATTATTTGAGGTGCTGAAAGTGCTGGGGAAGAAGTTTATGATAAATCAAAAGCTACGTATTTATAAGGAAGCTAGTAATTGTACAATAGGTAATCTAGTATTTAGTTATTAACTTTACCCTAGATCAAGAATTTTGGCTTCAGTTTCCCTCAACTGTTCTATTAGAAAGCTGCCTGGTTTCTGGAAACTGGTATGTAAATACTTCTCTATTTGGATCATGACTTAATTAGAGTGATGATTAAGTGACAGGATGCAAGTGCAGTTCTAGGAGGATTCCATCTAGTAACATTTCAGTTGTTTGATGTTATCCCATCATACCACTGTACCACACATATCAGACCATATACAATTATACACACACTGTATTGATGTACAGTAAGTGTCTTCCTGACAAGTAAACTTCATTGAATTCTGCAAATCGAACTCCAGGCCCGTAGCCAGGAATTTTGAAAGGGGGGTTCTTTTTGACCAAAAGTGGACCTTTACTTGCATGATGATTAATAAAGGTACTGAGACTGGGTGTGCGAAGCACACCCAATCTAGGGGGGTCTGGGGGCATGCCCCCCCAGAAAATTTTTTGAAAACAGATACTAAAAGGTTGAATTTAGTGGCATTTCAGTCAATAAAAATAACAATTTTTTTAGGTAAGCTGAAGACCAGCTGTATGAATGATATCAGGAAAAATATCTCTACTGCTACTGTAATTATACCATCTGCACATGCATGTGTCTAAATATAATATATTGGAATGTCACAATGAATAAGAATGGGAAAGATTGAGCACTCTGCCATGATCAACAGGGGCAGTGTAGCAGAACAAAGGGTGTCTTAAACAATGAAATTTACACATTGCATGGAGTTGAAGCATGGATGCTATTCGTGGGCTCTGCATGGAGGGGCTTGTCCACCAAAATCTTATATTTTAATGAAAGCTCGGTTTAGACAATCTACATGTAAATTAAGTAGCTTTTAAAAGAAAATGTAATTGTGACTGTTCTATTAGAGTGATTGTTCTATTAGAGTGGTTGACTGCTCTATTAGAGTATCTCGATCTTGCATTGCATTTAATGCAAGCACTGAATGAGTTACTCGGAGCACTTATTTTAGCTTCTTATTATAGTGGTATCTAGTAAACTGTAGCTAATGGACTTTTGCTCCTGAAAATTTGGACTTGTATACTAAAATTGTGGACCTTTTTGCTAAAATTGTGGACCTTTTACTGAAATTGTGGACCTTTTTTCCAAGAGGGCGGTTCTTCAGAACCCCCCGAACCCCCCCTGGCTACGGGCCTGGTTACTCTTTACACATTCCAATACTAAATATCAAGTATTTGCCATACTTGTTTCTGCCCAAGTGTTTATGTCATCAAACATCTCTTCGATATCAATTTGCAAGTTCACTAGTGTTACATTGGAACCTGTTAATAAGGACACTTGAGCACTTCCAACACTTACAGTGAGTTATTAGGCAAATTAGGTAGGTCACTTTGTATAATTATACACAAATGAGAAATTATCAAGTTAGACTGGTAACATCATTTTGGCTACATTAGAGAGGTTACTTTTTGTATGCAATTGACATACTTGGGGATTTCAAAGTGCTGGGTTAGACTGGTAATTTTAATTTGATAGCTACAAACTTTTAATTAAGTCTCCATAAATTTACTGTACATAACACATAAGAAAGCTTATTCCTCAAACTTCCAATCCATGCATGACAAGCTGAATTGACAATCCATAGGTAGTGGCACTATAGTGTCTTTGTGTGTATTACATGTACTCTGATTCAAAAATTATCACTTGAAGTCTGATGTGTATTAATTATAGTATAAGTTCACTTATAAGAAAAGTTCCAAGACACTTTTACACCTGAAATATAATGCTCATCACAAATTCACAATTTGCATCATTCACAATGCTAGGCATTATTGTACATGTTATTGTGTACTTGGTACATGTCTGCTTTATAAATGATTTTGTCATACTTCAGAGGCATGTAATTATGTTGTACTTTACACTGTAGGTCACATTATGACTTAAATTCCCACTATTATTGCTGAACTGATTGATCATGATGCGCAAAGTTGTGGTCAAGATATTTTGATATATAGCTTAGCCAAACTCCCTAATATGTGACTTGTGCCGTAACTGATCATGAATTTTCTACAAGGCCATTTGATTATGAATTCCCTACAGAGTGACTTGTAATACAACTGAATTCTCTATACAGCTACTTGTTTGTATAGCTGAACTCTCTACAGTCTACTATTGGTCTTGTAGCTGAACTCCCTATAAGATGACTTATTCATATGCATAGCTGTTTGCATATTATGTTGCATATTACACATGTGGTGTAGAGTTCAGTTATGTTACGAATCAGAGCATTACAACTCACCCGTAGAGAGTGTAGGTATATATGTGATACGTTACTCTGTATACAATTACCAGGGTGACTTTTCTTAATTGTATAGCTGAACTGTACATGTCTATAGGCCTAGGGTGACTTGTCCTGTAGCTGAACTTCCTACAGGGTGACAGACTTGTCACATGCTGTAACTGAACTCTCTATACAGGGTTACTTGAATTCTCTAGAAGGTGTATACATAGCTGAAACAATAAAGTTAAAATAATAGTGTAGAGATCATTACAGATCAAGAAGGACAGTTTAACTCATGGCTACTGTTTACAAGATATTCTTTAGATTAGCTACAGTGGTTGACTGTTCTATTAGAGTTTCTCAATTGTCCACTGTTGCTTCACATACTCTTACAATTAATTACTTTTTGACCTCTTGCTTATTTTATATCTACAGCCTTTGTATAATAATATTATTAATTAAGGCACAATTATACCTGTGACTTCACTCTTCATTATGGCTAGAAGTTAACAAATGTATCACAATAATATTAATAGCTCCCATGAAACATTATATTGGAGTAGAGCGAATAATAATTTTAGTGATATTATTATTGTTCACAGTTGTAGTGAACATTTCAGTATTCAGGGGCATAGGAAGGAGGCTTCTTGTGTTTACAGACATGTGAATTAATGTGCATTCTGTGCCTCAGCATCTGTAATTTTACCTTTGTAAAAAAATTAGTCTACACTCCTGGTGTATACAGGAGATCCCCCTTGGAGACTATGCATGCATTTAGTGTTGAGAACGGTGAGGTACCTAGTGTGGAAGCTGCTTTTAAACACACTTTTCATTGCTTTCAGTTCATGGTAACTATGTTGGCATTCTCCACTAGTCAAATACTCTGGACTATTGCTATGGTGTTGAGGGAAACTCCCTGCCAATTTGTAGAAGCAACTATGCAACATTCAGCAGCTTACAGCAGAAAGCATGCTGATTTGCAGAAAAGAGAGGATTATAACTACTGTATCTAAAAACCAACATCTTCAAAATAATAAACAGCATTATTGCCTGTCTGCATGAAAAATTAATAATTATTATGTCTGAGTGGAGAACTGGAAACAGAGAATTTATTTGGAGTGGCTTTAGCTATATGTTTGGAGCAGTCATGCATTTTATAGAGTTTCTATATATAAGTACATCTTTGCAATGGTCTATACAAATTAGGTCTGTAATTCTTCACTTCTGTTTCTTGGTAAAGATTCTTCATTTTGACTTCTACATAAGGCCTTGACAATCTTGCTAAAATCAAGTAGCTATTCAACCCTTGGTATGATTATAGCCACTGAAGTACTGCAGGTGAACATTAGTGATACACCAGTTGATATCTAATTAGCTACAGACTCAGGGACAGATACAGGGGGTCAAGGGGAGCTCTTGACCCCCCTCCGAAAATTTTTAGTATTATCAAGATCGAAGTACTCTAACAAAGTGATCACAGTATTAGAGCAGTGTGTGGTAAGCTATGCAGGATTTTTATGTACTTTATCAGTAATAAATGCATATACAGTTAGTGAGGTGGCTGGGCAGCTATTGCCAGCTGGCTGTGACCTATTTTTTTCTTTTTCTCACCTTGCCAAACCAGACAATGTAGTGCCTCAGTTCATTTTGACCCTCCCTCTCTTTCCATAAGTCTGGACCCGTTCCTGGTTACAGTAGCTATACTGGGTAGCTGTATGCAAGCTTTTACAAAACTTTTGTAAAACTGCATGTTGACCATTAATTTTCTCCACGAACTTAAGCTTGCAATTCTGCTTTATTGTACATGCAGGAACTAGCTGGAGTTCAGTCACCATTAATAATATTTTCATATATCTAGCTAGACCAGTTTGGTCATTTTAGGTTCATAACAATGGTCTGGCCATTTAGTCAAGGTCAAGGCAGACCAGTGTTTGGCTAATTAACTGGACATTTTTTGTGGTAGTATATAATGTATGCATGAGCTAGGAATTTACAAGAAGCTGCATACTAATATGCATATAGTCATATTCAAATGCTTGATCAGCCGGGTTGCTTTTCGTGTATAAAACTATGGACCAGAGTGCTCTATGCCTAAAAAACAAGCCATATAAATTGGGACTAAAGCTGGAATGTGGACTTAGCTTACAACAAGCAGAGTCAGTGGTTAGACAAAGGGCAGCAGTACACTGAAGAACATGCAGCACATGCTTGGTAGCATCCAGTGGAGTAAGCTACAGATAGATGCAGTGAGGAAAGGCCACATCTCCACCCACAAACAACTGAAATCTCCAAAAAGGAAACAACCTGCAGCTAGACAATTACTTCTAAAGACACAATGTCTACCACAAAGTGTAGAAGACTCTCACCCCAAACAACAGTGCTTTATAGAGATGCTACATGCCACTGATCCAGGCATCTGGGTCTCTAAAGCAATGGCCAGTCTAACCTCAGACACGAAGAATCTAAAGCTACTTGTAGAAGATAAGGAAAGTGACACTGATCAAGACTTTGACCTCAACAGTCATGACCTCTACACAGATGTTGTTTATCTAAACACTGTAGATGACAAGTGAGTACATAAGAATGTACCAGAAAAACAAAAGGTATTGTTTAGGTGATCATGAATTATGTGTCAGAAGATGTAGAACGCAGCTGAAAAACATTCTTTGGCTGATGTTGTCCTTCCTTGTTACAGGCAAAAAGTATGCTAACTAATATTCAAAACATGTGTACAGCTATCACATCTTAAATGTATATTAGCTACCAATGTTTCTAATTACAGTATACAGTATATACTGTGTGTTGTATGAATGTGTATACCTTATACATATTGTGTAATGATGTATGATAAACTAATGTACTGTAGAGAGATAACTATGTATAACACAACTCAAAATGCTGCAGTATAAAACAGCTCTACACTACTTAGTTATAAACTGTTTGTGAAGTTTTCTAGCTTGATGGTCCTATGGAATACAGCAACCATATTACAATGAATATCATAGAAATTATTATAACAATAACAGTAATGTATAATATACAATTTAACAATAAAATGTGTGGAAGATCTAACAACATGTGTATCACACCTCCCAGAGCCTTTTTGTTTACATTTTGTGTGCAACTATCATAGCTAAGAAAATGTTACTGATCTCATGAATGTGATGGTTAGAGTTAGACCATTTCCAACTACCACATTAAGCTGCACAATCAAATAACAGCAATAAGTACAAAGAAAACTAGGAGATTTAAGTTTGATCAGGAATCATTGAAAAAAAAGTAGTAGAAGTTGCTTGCCATTATGCTTCATTTTCAGCTACGTTCAGCCTGATTATAAAGCAATATGTGACCTAATTTGGGAAAATCATCAATCTATGCACATCTATAGATTGCAAGATACACGATTTTAAACATTTCAATCCATAGCAAGCTAATTATTGATAGTAACCATGAATTTGAACAACTGTTTTCATAATGGTATCTGTAACACAAGCTAGTCACCATGGGTGGTAGCAGGGTGATTGATATGTGAACAGATAATGGTCGAGTTGGTAGTATGGTATCTCCAGCCTTAATATTGGGCTCTCAAGACCACCTGTGTCACTAAATATTAAAGAAATGTATGTAGAAGATATCTGGACAACTGTCCAAGGCATTTTATGTCTCTAGTCTTGTGTTTCAGCTGGTCAGTGGCATTAGAAGGTGCCAGAGCATTCCCCGTGGCTGGCACATATATCTAGAAATCCACTCGTGATTCTGTTGTGAAAAGTAGCCTGATCAAACCAGAGGTATGGCTGTAGTGCAAATGTGTAGAGTAATGGTGTGGCTATCCATTCATGGTGAAAAGTGAACGTGTGTAGATGGGAAGTATCTCTGCAATCAATCCAGTAACTAAGGAAAATACAATTTTCATTGCATATCAAGGGAATCCATCATGCACTACCGTAAATCCAGTACATATTGTGGTACAGTGGAACCTCTCTCAACAAACTCCCCGAATTAAGGACACAATAGAAAAAACCTCCATAATAAGGACAAAAATTTTGGTCCCAACAGGTCTGGTTAATACAGTTTTTACCTCTGAAAGAGGAAAACTTCTATATTACAGCAAAAAGTGGCCAAAAATTCTGGGTCCCAAAATGTCTGTAATGGAGAGGTTCCACTGTATGCCTAAAGGCACTTATTGGGCTGAAGCTACATCTAATAGTAATTAAAGCCCATAGCCTCAAGGTATATTTGTCTGAAGGTATTGGTCAGTCAGTCGATCAATCAGCAGATAATTCCACTGATTAAATTGAAAGAAGTAGTAACCTATTAGAAGCATTTAGGATTGTACTGAAGGTATTTTTGGGGTACCTGACCAATACTTTCAGAATATAATGAAGGTATTGTAAGTGTGGCGTGTGGTCAATATATTTGGTGTTATCTTCATCATAGGGTAATGTGAGTTCACAAGATGGTTGATGAGTGCAACCAATTTCATCCAATTTGCCTACACAATTCATCTTTTTGATTCCACTCCCAATTCTATAATTAAAGTGGCTGATAAACTGCTGTCAGTCTGTTTGGATAAACTGAAATTTAATACAATTCAAGTGATAGCGCAATCTGTTAGCATCAACGTCACGGCAATTGATTCATGCTTACTTGAGTTCCGGCCAAATACAGTAATACCAAAGGCATATACATTAATATTTTTGTTCACTCTCAATGATTTTGTATACAAGCAAGCCTTTTCATGTTGTAAATGTGTTAGCACACCATATACATGTACTAAAGGTAAAATGTATGAGATTTTAAAAGCCTCAAAATCAACTTGTTTCTCAAAGAACTTTTATGATAAACAGTTCAGGCAATAAAGGCCTTCACAGGTCTACTAAATGTTTGAGGAACTGGCCCATGCATAGCAAAAAAGGACTCACATGAATATAAACTGACTGTAATAACATTTGGCAGATACATACAATAAAATCTGTGTAAAATAAGCACTTTGCAACAACTATAGTCGGGTGTTCTAGCTGATTATTCAGATGGTCAGTTTAATTTAATACCTACTGTTTTGGAAATGTGCGATGTGCAGATAAGTTTTTAAGTCTCCACATATCCTACTTAATTACACTGTAAGACTGTGAAATGATATGAATGTATTGGAATGTTGTTGGAGATATACAGTATGGCATTATTTTCTATTGTATCAAAAAACATTATTATTTAAAATGGACAAAGTTGAGAAATGCGTTTATATCATCAAACAAAGTTGTTTAATTTGGAATAAGCAGCCAAGGAAAGTTGTCTACATTTACCAAAATAATCAATAGACTTTGAGACATATATAGAGTTCTACATGACTTAAAAATCTGAAGGCCATGTGTTGCGGTGCCCAAGTTAATAGGGGGTATTACTACAGGGCCTAAGGTTAATAGGCTGTGGTTTATTTAATTAGATCACAGCTCATTATTTTACCTTCACAGCTGCTTGTGACATGACCCATTATTACATATGTGAGACTATCCAGTTAAATCTCTGCGTGTAGCCAACGTAATTGCCATGCTTGATATTGCCCCACAGAGACAAAACCAAGGGATTTATAGGATTTAGATCCCAGATAGTAGCCAATAAAGTTCTGGTATTTTATCTTGTTGTGGTCTAGCTAGCTATTAATGATATTCCATATAATAAGGCAATTAGGGATGTGTGGAAAGCTGGCAATTTTAAGCAGTTGAAAAGTTTTATCAGTAAGAAAATCAGCAATTTGCACATTTCCATTAGAGAAGACTTAAAAACAATCAGAACTTTTAATAGAGCAGTTGCTCAACAACACTCTAACATCAAGCCATCACATATGGAATTTTCAACTAGAGTAGGGACCATAACAAATCAAACAAAAGTACTGAAACAAGCTGGAGTAGTGCATGACATTAAATCACAGTAAAACAATAAGAAGTGTTATATCCTTACACTGTGCATTTTCATTTTGGTATCTTGGGATATAATACTTCTTATTGTTTTACTGCGATATAATATCATGCACTACTCCAGCTTGTTTCAGTACTTTTTATCGATTTGTTATGGTCCCTACTCTAGTTGAAAATTTCAATATTTTTGTGTACTTGTTTGTTAACTTTTTAAACTAAAATTATTATGACTGGTTAACCCATGCATACTGCGTCAAAAGAGAAAAATGGCACCGCATACCCAGCTATCAATTATTTTCAGAAAAGTGAAGTATCCATTATGTTCGTTGTCAGCTATGTTTACCTGTTACCCAGCATTATGAATCAAGAACTGTTTGAAAGTACCTCTGCAATCAAAGTAGCCACTATGAAAAATATGGATGATTTCCATTATGAAGGGAAGCCATCACATGCTTCCATCAAACTGACACTTTTTGCTGTCAACAAAGTTGAATGGGACACAAAGGAGGACACTGGTAAGTCCACGAATAATACATTGTACGTACTGCGGTATGCCTAAAGGAATTGTTAGGGCCGAAGCGACATCGAGCAGTGAAAAAATTGAGCCCTTAGCCTTAGCCATTGACAAGTTATGCTTGTCTGAAGGCATCAGTTAGTCAGTCAAACAGTCAAACAGTCAGTCAGTCAGTAGAAAATTCTGTTTAATAACTTTTAAAAAAGCAATCAACAACCAAAGATACTAACAAACTTTCACATCTGTAGGCCTCAGGGAATTATGCTCCAAATTTTCATCATTATTCTATTTCGAATTTCTCCAAAAAGTTATCATTATGCTCTTATTATTCCCAAAATGTACTCATTATTCTCAAATTATTCCCAATTTTTTTTTAAGTTCAACTTTTGCAATTTATAATGTTTAGCAAGATTTTGGTACTGTAATTATGTTTTTCTATTAGACAGGAAAGTTAGCTTTTAGCTGCTAGGATACTCAGTCACTGTTGCAATACAGTAAAGATTATTCTGCCGACTGTTCTATTAGAGTAGGTGACTGCTCCATTAGAGTATCTCGATCTCAACTTACGTGAAATTGCATATTATACCAATTATGCTCTTAAATCACTTCAGAATGCCAGAATAATTCCCTATTATTTTACCCCATCATTATGCAGGCATAATTCCCAGACCCCTACACATCTGCTTGTGACACAAATAATGCGTGTTAATTACCAGAAACAAGCCCACTGTACTTCCCTCTAATTAGTGTATATGTCTTTTACTATCTAATTTGAGTATTGCCATTGTTACAGGCATGTGATTGTCACGCTTTGTATTGTCACAGAAACTGGGGTCTATTAAGATGTAAACATGGGATATACAGAATCTAGATTCCTGCATAGATATACAGTACTAATGTTTACCAGGATTGGAAATGGAAGTTGCAGTTACTAGTGCTCGGCGGCATTGAAATTTGAATACACGATATTAGTAACAGGAGGTATATTGATATATAGTTAGCTTTTTACTGTAACTATTGCATCATCAATTTTGTTGGGCCTAATATGAAGTGGTATGCATCCTAAAAACCAAAGAATGTAGTTCAGTAGGCATGTGTTGAAATGTGACAACTCCAAGATTTGTTTAGGGTGTGTCCGCTAAACCATCAACAAATTGAGTAATTAAACACCAAAGGCTGGGTTAAAAGCAATCCTATACTGATATTCATTGATGTATCAGTATTTTGATAAACTAATTATCAAAGGCTGTTATGGTACGATAACCGGTTATGTTAATTTATCATGATAAATGGTATTACCAGTATATCACTGAGCACTAGTGGTTACAGGTATCCGTGTTTCGCTTGACTTAATAATATTTCACCTCATCATTGTACTACTATGCAAAGTGTTATGTACTGTCCAGAATCATTGCTGTAAGTAGAAAATACAGTGTCGTTTTATTGCATCAATAGTTGGAGCACATAAAGCAAGGAACTAGGAGTCACCATATCAAATTTCAAATAGTTTGGTGCTTTGTCTGGGCAACGTATGTGCCAAAAGGAAACCAAAACACACAGTGAGTTTTATCTTAAAACATACCAAAAGGTGACAGTTAGACAATTACAACCAGATTAATGCATAAAACACTTCTATAGCTAGTAATAAAAAATTGCCTAACTTAATTAAGCTTTGCTAGTTGTCTAGGGGTGTTCCAATGAAGCTGCACTCTTAGTTATGGGTGACACAGCCCAATACAACTCCAGTTTCAACTCTGAGTGACGATATTAAAATACCAGCTATTTCTATACTCTAGTGATGTAATACTTTTGAAAAAGCTCCACTGTATGTGCTGTACAAAGCAGTCTGCCACACTCAGAAGTAGAGAAGGCAAAACACGGATAAATTCAAAGAGATTTACCACCCACTGTATTGTTTCTACATAAAATTATCATGTGCGTAACTTCCATTTCCAATCCCGGTAAGCGTTACTATCCTGGTATTTATTGTTGGTCTAACTATTAATCCTGTCCCACATAATTTTTTTCAGCATTGCAATTAGGGAGGCGGCATACTGTATGGGGAAGTACTCTGGAATTTTTAAACAAATTGAAAAGTTTCAACAACAAGAAAATATTTGCGAATTCCTGTTAGAAAAGATTTAGAAGAGCAGTCTAATAGTTCAGAGTCACACAATCATTACTTAGCAGTCACAATACTCTATCTAGTATAGATAATCAGCTAACAGAATACTGTAGAAGCATTAATGTAATTGAATAATACATCAATCAACGGTAAAAATTTGTGGCAAGCATAATAACCTCATGTCTACAATAGTTGTAAGCAGCACAATTGTCTACTATAAACAACATCCTGTTGAGTTGTACCATTTATTGAATTGGTATTCAGCTGAGCAGTACCGCATGCGAGGTTGAATACACTGTACCTTAATTATCTTCTATTACAACCAATTTCTGATTATGGTGAAACAAGCAATTTTCAGCCTCTGAAGGGATGCTGGTGTTATAGGCTGTGGCATAACCTTAGATAATAATCAAGTCATGGTTTGTGGCAACCACAAACCATACCCTAAACAAAATAATAATAATAAGCTAATTAAGAGCTTTAGCTTATCTGTCTGATTGGTAGCTTTGACTTGTGCTTTGTATAGCCAATAGTACTACCACATGTGTAACTTGTAGACACTTACAATTGGATATTGGTTAACTATCACTTAACTATGAGTAAAAGAGGGTAGCAAAATGTAGGACATCAAATTAAGCCTAAAAGTTGGAATTGGCAGTATCTTACTATCATTAATAATATGAAATGTAGTTAGCTTCTATTGCTCAGAAGCGTTGTTTATCAAATATATACAAAGCTAGTCAAATACATTAAATGCTTAAGAAAAATATACAAATGTTCATAGATATCCGACCTCACCTATTTTCTTAGCCATTCCACGCTGAATCAAATCATCACTGTCCTCCAATATCTTAATGAACTTGTTGTAGATCTCTGACATATCCAGCTTTAGACTCAATATCAGCACCTCATCAAGAAAGCACTGCATCCCGTCACTCTCCAGCTCTTTAACTTCAATTTTCTTCTTCTGCCCTTCTGTTATCACTTTGTTGCAGTAAAGCTGTGGCAGCATTGACTTGATTGGCAGCTTGATCAGCTTATCGTAGACACCTATGAGTTTCAGTGCTGTCTTGCCACAATCAATGGCACCTGTATATATACAAGAAGAATATAATGTACCTTTTTTCTGATTACTATTATAGCAAGCATAACCCTGCAACTTAAAGTGAATTAATCTAACAGAGTGGTCACATAACACTCAGGTCTGGTTTTATTGAGGTCAGTAATTGTTGTATTACAATTTAGATATTATGTTCTCATTTTATGCTTGGAATACTTGAGCGGTGTCCCCACAAATCCATCAAACATCCATCTGATAAATTCGACCTACAGTGTACTAAATTCACTACTGGTATTACAAGATCTGCTGGTACCAAGCTCTGCCCCAAGACAGCCCTATTATGAATTCATATTTTTATCACCTACCCAGATTGTGGAATTCCCTACCAATCATTGACTGGTCTCAATCTTCAGAATTAAGCAAGTAAAGCTGAAGAAATTTCTATGCAATCATTTTCTAACCAATTTTGACAACACTCCATGTAGATTTCATTACCTGTGCCCTTGTTCGTGATGCTCCAAGACTCCTGCACCAAGCAATTATAGTTACTTGTAACTTAATTACAGATAGTTGTAATTAGATAAATTAGTTAACTACATAGGCTACCAGAGCTGGTGCCTGGTAGACCCTCAGAATTGTATGTCCCTTGCAAACCTAAGTTTTTCCGTATGTGTGTAGCTGTACCACAATTTTGTAAAGCAATTATTATGTTATTATTATTATTAAGTTGTGATAAACATGGCAGCTAAGAAGTGGCTGTGCAATATTTGGACCTTATCTGCAATGACATCATAATTGACAAAATGGCCGTGTCTAGTGTGGGCACTTCATACGTAATCACTAAAATGAGTTTTGTTTGTGGATTTCATGACATGGAACTATTGGATAATAATGGTAAAAGGCTAGTTAGCGTGATGTGGTGATGTGAAATAGTCCCACCAGACGAAACCAGACTTAAGTTTGCTATCGATGCAAAACCACACGCATTTGTCTTGTAATTAAGTATGTATGCCTCACCTTGCTCCTTGCTGCAGTATGTAAACGTTAACATAGCGAACCGCTATCTCTCCCAATACCTTCTGTACAAAAGTGCCCACACTATCGGTCGCCATTTTGTGCTTTGACGTCATTGCGGATAAGGTCCATATTGTTAAATAGTAATTTTATTAATGCACACAGCTGTTAATTAAAACTTATTAGCATTAGCTTACATCAATTGTGGTGATTTCGTGTTTGCCACCATTTTGAAACTCACACCATTAATTTTTTCACAGCTTAGCTGTTTTTATTGTGTGGATTTTTCATTTCTTTTGTATTGGTTAATTTGGTTTCTTAATGTAATAAAGCACACATTTTTCAAGAAGCCTTCTAATAGAAATGTTCTAGAACTTCATTAGTAGATGAATGAAATTGTAAAGCAGATCTAAACCAGAATTTTATTTACAAAGTTGAAAGTTAATCTGCCAAGATTGCATAGTTTAGTGGATAGGAAATGGATATTAGGCATGAAGGGCCCTAGTTTGAGCTCTGGTAACAATATTTGTATACTATTAAAGTACACTTTTTTATCCTGCGGTGACTGCTCTATTAGAGTATCACTCACATGATTTTAAACTGGAATTTTACTTTATAACTCTGTAACTTTATTGCTTTTCAAATCATCAAAAGGCACTATTACCGAGGGGTCCGACACTTTGAAAAGAGCGTACGAGATTTCCAGATTTCTGATTTCCGGATTGATTTCTGCCCACGCAAGTAATGGTTTACGGATAATCTTCTCCAATTTACAGAGAAACACGGAGGTTAGAGCAGGGAGCATACGAGATTTCACAGTGTTGGACCCCTCAACTGTTACAACGAGCTGCTCATTTTGTCTTTAAAAAGCCTTGGAATAGACACTACCGTGACAGTATCACAGATATGTTAAAATGAACTAAACTGGCCATCTTTACTAGAACGTAGAAAGTAAGCACGCCTCATCCTATTGTACAAGATAGTTAATCTTTTATTACTTGTCCCAAATCACTGTCTGCCATTATTAAATCAAACTGCTACCCGAGCCCATCACAATCAGAAGTTTAATCATATACAATCTTCAGTAAACGCGTATTTCTATTCATTCCTACCCAGAACTATTCCCCAATGGAACAATCTATGTATCCCTAATCTATCTACCATTGATCTTGAAACATTTAAACAATTAACTACTCCTATTTTGTAATTGTAACTTAGCACTTATTGTAACTTAGCATTCACTGTAATTTAGTACTCATTGTAATCTATAGCACTTATTGTAACTTAGCACTTACTGTAACTTAGCACTCATTGTAACTTAGCACTCGTTGTAACCTAGCACTCAGTACTTGTTGTAACTTAGCACTTATTGTAACATAGCATTCATTGTAATTTAGTACTCATTGTAATCTAGCATTTACTGTAACTTAGCACTCATTGTAACCTAGCACCTGTTGTAACTTAGCGCTTATTGTAACTTAAACCAGGCACTTATGTGTACATAACGTGTACCTGTACATTAGCATTAAAACCCTGTCGGGTAATTGCTAATAAATAAATAAATAAAATAATGATCAGCCTACATATGTACTCATCAATTTTCAACTTATTATAATGCTTATTTTACTACTTTTATTACTGTACATTTTTGTAACATGAATTTTGACTGGTATACCACATCAAAACAAAATGGTAGTACTGTATTTAATTGGAGATTACTGATCTCTAGTACAAAATAAAGAGAATAAAGTGAAGTCAAGTACTACATTGCTATGAATCCAATATTTTATATCCACGGATTAATGAACACTTATTTGTGTAAAAAGGTCAAATTTTTGTCATGGCTAACAGTAAACTTGCAGATATACTAGTGGACAATTAATCCCTAACTCAGTCATGCGATTAGACTAAAATATCATAGGGATTTAATATCCACTAGTATGCCTGCAGGTGTAGCATCCTTGTTAAATTCCTGACTTTTCTTTATGCTTGTACACATGTACTTATGATTAGCTATATACAACATAATATTATATGGTTTCCAAAACTGTGTAAATTTTATAATGTATTAGGATTAAATGTGAAGTACTCCTTTACTTTGTATGCGTGTGATAATGATCTGCTGCATGGTAACAAATACAGTGTAGCTAATGGTAACCTGTAATGATAATTGTGTGAAAATATCATGAGGTGCATGCACATGGGGTACTGATGAAAGCCGGAATGGAACGGAACCAATAGGGGGCGTGCGCCAAATTAAAAAGTCGTTTTAAACAGATCGTGCACTGTTTCCAACTTTCACACAATAACTAGAATTGTGTTAGAATTAGTTCGCTTCTGCTATAGACATGCTAGAAAACATATGCTCGACGGTTCTATTTAATGCCCACTGCAAGAATGCGTTGTACAATCGTCTAAGCTGAACAGTGATCATTTAGCTAAGCTGTTAACATATTTTGTAAGCACTGTTAATATAATAACATACTGCAGTTTGCTAACTCTCGTAAATCGCTGCCAATATAATGGTAGAATTATAGTCGCTTCAGAAAACCAGCGACACTTGTACAAAAAGGCTTGAATACTGCTACAACATGAAAATACTTCAGTAGTTTACCTGTTGGAATGGTAAAGAAGTACTTCTACATCAGGATTAAACTAAACTGGATGGATTTTATTTACACACACCTTGCCACGTGGTGGGCATTTAATAGAACTTTCGAGTCGAACGATTACTAGCATGCCTATAAACAGAAACAAACTAATTCTAGCATAATTCTAGTTGTTGTGTGACAGTTGGAAATAGTGCACAATCTGTTTCAAACGATTTTAAACTTGGCGCGCGCCCCGATCGATTCCATTCCGTTCCGGCTTTCATCAGTACCCATGCACATGATGGAAACTAAAAATCAAGACACATGACCAAGAAACCTGGCACACCACACCATGGATATTATTTATTGACAAGATGGAGAAAACCCATGAAGTGCACAAAGTTAGGTTAATTTTTTTCCCAAGGCCTAACTGTTCTTCCTTTCGCACACTTTACAAAGACTCATATAAACACAAATGCACAACTAGTTTGCCTGAGTATGCATCACAGGAGCAGATCCAGGGGCTGGCAAGGGGAGGGGCACAAATAGGCTAAGTTGTAGGTGGTTGGGGAAAGCCAGATTCTCTTGTTAGTTGCTGCATTTTTGAAGCACCAAATAATCACCTCTCTATAGTGTCTCACTGTTGAAGTTTGCCATTTTGGCCTTCGCAGATGGTTATGAAGTCGTAAAAGCTGTTCAAAAGGCTTCGAATGTCTTAAACAACAGCAACACGATAATTATTGCGCCTGGTTTACTGAAATTGTTTTCGTAAAAGTGTGTGTGTGTACCTATCTATCTACCTATCTACCTATGTTTGTCTGTACGCACCCACGTGAGCAAAATCGTTTAATAACGGTAAAAGCAGCTTTTACGTAAGAAGTAAAAGTGAAATGAAGTCTGTATTAAACTTTTGCACAGGTGAACTTTGCTCTGAGGTGGTTTCTTTTCGGCGGACTGAAATACGGGTGTGGTGACTTTCCTCAGACTACCTTCCCCTTGAGGTTTTCAGGCATTTAACAACTGAAAAACAACGGTGCAGGCCTCGTACACTGCCAGGAATAGCCTATCGCTTCGAGTTGAAAAGGGGCGTATCCCTTACGTACGCGAACGAAAATGAAGAGCAGCTTTGAGGCTTTGTCGAGAGAATTTGTGGGAAAAAACACGTTAGTCACACTATAAAACAGTTTAGAAGATAGTTTTGTGCGTAATATGTTGGTAAAAGCGGTTTATTTAACAAACGCTTCCTTAGCAGTGCATAGCAATGTAATTGAACGAATTACGAATATTTCATGAATTACGAAATACGAGAAATAGCTAATTATATTATTGCACAACCCAAACTACCCTATTATAAAGTAGTAATACATAGTTGGTTAATTCATAGTAGTATATACTGTCTATAGTTATTCCAGATGAGTTAGCTAGCTGCATGGCGCCTGGTTTTTAGAAGTAGCACAACATCAACTTGTTTTTAGAGGAGCTTAGTACTCACGAAAGGGGCTGGGTAACAATTTCACAACTAGTTTGACTGGTTTGCTTTGATTTCAGGTGAAATTCTACTAAATTGTGCATATTTTCACAAGTTTTATAGCAAAACTAATCTTGGCCTGACAAAGTTCAGTATTTTATTCAGAAGTAGCTATGGCTAGATTCTCCACAAGGTGGGGAGGGGGGATTTGCCCTAAATGCCCCATCCTGGATCCGCCATTGCATCAAGGATGTACTAGGCCTGTGGTGAATCCACTTACTACTGTAAGTTTGGTGTAAATATGATGAATACTTATAAAGTTATGCATGGTTATAATTATATATAAAAGACCTACTGTACTTACGCATGTCAGGGTAAACCACTAAAAGGGATGGTGTGAAAACTGGTGTGTGCACTGGATAACCATCATCATTCAAGCCTATTGTAATTTAAAAGAAATCATAGCGATAGTTACAGGGCTACAAAGAAAAAATTATGGTGCAGGAGAATAGTCACCAAGGAGCACAAAAATATTGACTAAAAGTTGTACAAACTTGAACCAAGGGCCTCCATACCTAACTCTCAAAACCTTAACTACTGACCCATAGTAGTCAGCTCATCCTTATAAATGAAAATTATTGTAATTTAAAACTACACAACAGTAAAAGGTCATAATTTCATAGATCTATAGCATTAGGAAATCTAGATTGTTGTAGAACATTCTCTGTAGGAGTTCTCGAAAATATGTGCTCTGTTTAAGTATAAATAACACCAAATAAAATCTATAATACATTATTAAAACTGATCAATCATTTCAGACTTTTCTTGGCTGCCACTTTTGATTTCATAACCATTTTCAACCAAGCTTTTAAAGGCCACACTCTTTTGGTGGTTTTGCATGGTTAACAATTTCAACATTAACATTAATATAAAGCACACTTGCCTGTTTTTGGTGGTGCAGATTTGATGGATTCATACAAAGCCTTGTAATAGTTTTCATTGATTAATTGGACACTGCTTCCAAGCTTACAGACAAGCATTTCTTTTTTTGTAATATCCAGTGGAATGTGTGGGAGATGATCATCTTCATGAAATGGGCACTCCAAACATGTTATAGGTAGTTTGGAATCAGGCATATGAGGCTTGCTCAGCTCTTTGATGGAAGCTGTCAGAAAACAAAGCAGATCTTGGCGTTGCTTCAAGAGGTCATCTGGAGGTTGCTGAGACTCATGATGGTGAATAGTTATGAAGCATTTTATGCAGTATGCAGACTGGCAAAGCTGCAGCTTAAATGACTGCCATACTCCTCTCTCAAACAAGAAGTATCCAAAGCCACGATTGATACTGTAAAGATACAAAACATGTAACTACAATATACACAGGTAAACTTCATGATTGACAGTAGCTAAGGTCACATGCATCCAGAAATTTCATTCAAATATATTCTTTCTATCTAATATCCTCTTCTATACATTTTATTACATTACTGGCTGTTGTTGTCATTATTTCTTACTTACTGTTGTCAACAGCAATAAAATTGTGATCTTTGTGTTTGCTTCAGGGCCATGGCAGACAGTGTAGGAGTGGTCATGCAGGCCATCGATTTAGTAATGGAGAAAGGTATAAAAGGTTTGGAGGACCCACATAGTGCACAAAGTGCACTCAGAGCATGTGAAGCATGCTCTCTCCAGGAGGGTCTGGGAGAATCCCCCCTCCCATTCCCAGGAAAAGTTTGAAGTTTACATTCCTTAAGATGGCATCTGGAGTGATTTCAGCAGATACATTAGCCATAATTAAGTAAACATCTAATGTCTGCATAAACTATGCATGCAAGTGATCCTTACATAGTAATAAAGGTTGTCCACCCACCTACTGGTAATTTAAAAGCGCATGTTGCAGTTTTGGTTGGTTTGGCATATCTCCAACTTCAATGTCTAGGAGGCAAACAGAAGAAAACACTGTTCTTGAATTTGAAGCCATGATCACACATGTCACCACTCAATCTTCATTTCAAGCATGTAATCTATTTACTCAGATCACATGACAAGGAAGTTTATGCTGCAAGCTAGCAACTAGAATAGTGGCACCAGGCTATGAATTACAATGTAGTAGTGTAGTAATGATTAGTTAAATATTGTATGGTGTGTGATGCTGCTTTATTTATAATAGCCGGGCTTTGACTTGACTGGTTTAACCATGTACTATGGCCTTGCCTACTTACTTTCTTACCTTAAGAATAGTATTTATATTCCAGGAAAGTTATACACATAATGAAAAATCCTGGCAAATTCTAAAAGTTATTTCATCTGTAACGAGTGCAAGAAAAGATTGGAAATTTTACATTTGAGTACGGATTACAGATAACAAAGCAATGCAACAGTGGGAGGTAATGCACACCTGCAGCTATAGTTGACATTTAATTCCTGCTTCAATAATATACCTATACCAGGAGTAGAAATTAAAATTTACCATAGATCGTGAAATATTCAACGGTAAGAATATTATTTTTGTGGTTGCCTCAACCAACAAAAATAAATTACACAAAATATTTTTCTCTTGAATATTTTCTACTAGCGAAATAGTGTTTTGGAGGTCAAACCGTTATGCTGTTGGAAACAGAAGACTGATGGCCTACCGTCAGTGTTCCAATATCTGCCAAAATAAGTTTGCATGCCACTGTAGCTGCACTTTTAATATAATTATAATGTCTAGTGGTCGAGGCTGACCTATAGCTCCGTCACAGCCAGGCATGAATTGCACATTCAGTGTATAACAGGTACCTGTTATCAATTTTATCATATTTTGCATGCTCCTTTCTGGTGCACAAAACACTTATCAACTACTATTATAATTATACCAATAGTAGAGAGCGTGCTGCTGTGCTACTATAGTGCTGGCTTTTAAACTTGACAGTGTGCTAACTGCAAATACAGCATCGGAATGAATAGCTCCATGTTTAATTATTTGCTTTACAGAAATATTCACTGGTAAAATATTTTTGTGGCTTGAGCTGTTCACAAAAATATAACACATCAAATATATTTTGTAGCTAAAAAAAGTTCCCGATTTATGGTATGTTACTGCAGGTGTAAATGAGTTCCTTACTTTTTTAAAACTGTGATCCCCACTCAAATATAAATATTTCTAATTTTTCTTTACATTTGTTTGTTTACTTTTTGCAGTGACACAATTCATTACCATCGCATATACATGAAAGGAAGGAATGATGCAAGTTGTGACTGGACGCATGCCGTATTTATCAATGACTGATAAATCCACACATTAGGTAGCATTAAAATCAACTGAGAAGTGCCTTATAGCAGCCTATCTATATATGTTAGTGCAGAAAAGTACATTCAAACTAATAGCTATAGTGGAGTAATCAAGGAACACAAAGGAGGACAAAAGTGTGTCCATGGTTCGTGTATTTAATGATGTTTAAGTAGTTAAAAATAGTTAATGTTACACTCAAGCAAGCATGCATCACAACTTGGATTAAACCTGGTGATTCAGGGAATCATTAGGATTACAGGAGGTGCATCAACAAGAGTAATGCATGTGCATCAATATGCACAGCCAGGTGTCATGAGGTAGAGGTTAACTATCAGAATGGACCACCAAACAAACAAAACATGGAAAAAGAAACCTTCCTGTACATTATCCCGTAGTGGCGTAACCACCAGAGCCAGATCTGCCACTAGTGGTCAACCTTTACCTGCAGGAATAGCCTCCAGAAAGTGAAGTAATCAGTCATCCTGTTAACCAGCAGCCTCCAAGCATTCGTATGGCCAGTGTCTAACAGAGAAAGACATCCCAAAGATCTAAAAGAAAGTCCTGGATGCCTTTGCTTTCAACAAATCAACACCAACTCAGATGATGGAGTGAAAATACCCCCTGTGGATGAAGAAAAAGAGGAGCTAGTCTCGCAGGAGCAAAGGAACAAGCAAGTTATCAGTATCTGAAGTCACCTTTAACGGATACCCACACCATAAACATATTTGGATTTCAAGTAAACTGATGGGTCATGACTCACTTCTTGTTGGCTGTGTATATCGAAGTCCCTCTTCTGACTCCTTACTAAGTACATCTGGTTTGTGTAATTTGCTTGGTGAAGTAAGTGAGCACTCACACTTGTTAGTCTGTGGTGATTTTAACTACCCAGATATAATTTGGGCATCTAATTTATGTAATAGTCACAGTTCACAACTGTGTCTGGACACCATTCAAGACAAATACCTATTTCAACATGTGGAAACTCCTACCAGATTTGTGCAAAACTCATAACCACATGTTCTTGACCTTATTCTAACAAACGAAGAAGAGATGATAGATGGCATTGATTTTTTTCCAGTTCTAGGTTTGAGTGATCATCTTCTTTGTCTTTGGTTTAACTTTAATTTTTATTGTTCTACTAACCATATTTCTAAACCTTGTTACAACATACATCAAGCAGATACTGACAAAATGCGTCAATTGCTAGCTTCCATTGAATGGGATGACTTACTAACACCACTTGACATTCATTCTGCATATACTGAATTTTCTGTGAGGCTTACTAATGTACTAAATGAATGTGTTCCCTATGAAACCCCTAGACAAAAGAAGAACTTATTCATGACATGAGCAGCATTACATTTGAAGAACACAAAATGCAAGCTATGGAATAAATATCAGCGTTTTAAGTACCATTCAGATTACCAGCTTTATTGTCAATCCAGAAATAAGTTATGCAATCCTCACTAGACATCTCCATAGAAACTATGAAACCAACTTGGCATCCAACAGAAGCTGCACTGTTAAGCAGCTTTGGAAGTATATTAATTCATGCCTTAAAGCTCAACCCCACCAAAGCTCCTGGTCCTGAGGGTTGGCCATTATTTTGTCTTAAAGAGTCTGCACAAGAACTATGTATTCCCCTATCCATCCTGTTTAATAAATCCTTGGAGTGCTCAATACTACCAAGCTGGTGGAAGGAAGCCCTAATAACTCCAGTATTAAAAAAGGGAGATCGTTCTCACATTGGTAATTACTGACCTATCAGTCTGACTTCGTCTATTTGTAAAATTATTGAATCTATTATTAAAGACAACATCCAGGAACACTTGCAGACTAATAATGTAATACCACCCCAACAACACGGCTTCACTTCTGGAAGATCCTACTCAACTCAACTACTACTGGCTATGAATGATTGGATGAAAGCATTAGACATTGGACACTCTGTTGATATCCTGTTTCACTTTGCTAAAGCATTCGATTCTGTTCCACACAAGCAGTTAATCTCAAAGTTGCAAGGCTGTGGTATATCCAGTAATCTTCTTGTATGCGTTAAGAATTTTCTCATGGGAAGGAAGCAGAGAGTTGTTCTGAACAACCATGAATCAGAATTGTCAGATGTACTTAGTGGAGTGCCTCAAGGCTCAGTCTTAGGCCCTACACTGTTCAATGTCTATGTAAGTGACATGCCTTTAATTGTTAACAGCTCCATTGTTCAATTTGCTGATGACGTTAAAATGTTTAGAACTATTAATACAATTGATGAATTCTATCAGCTTCAGCGAGACATAAATGTTCTTCTGAGTGGGCTAAGAATGGCAGTTGAAGTTTAACATTAGTAAATGTAACTGGTTACACTTGGGAAAACCATGTAGATTTGGTGAATATACAATTGATGGCACTACTATCACATTTTGCAATGTTGTTAAAGACTTGGGAGTACAAATAGATAGCCAACTAAAGTTTAATGATCACACCACCACAGTTACAATTGTCTTTTAGCAATTATTCAAAAAACCTTCCAAAATTTCAACAAAAACACAATTATTAACCTCTATAAATCTTATATTCGGCCTGTGTTGGAGTATGGTAATATTGTCTGGGGACCCCAGTATATCCTTGATCAGCAAAATTATAGAGAAATAAGTGCAGAGAAGAGCAACGAAGTTGATCCACAACCGTCAGGATTGTACATATGATGACCGTCTTGTTGAATTAAATTTGCCATCACTAAAATACCAGAGCATCGTGGGAATATGAAAATGATTTATCAACTTCTACATAATTATCTTAATGTAGATTCATCAGAATTACTAACCATCAATAGTTTATCAATAACTAGGGGCCGTAATTACAAGCTGTTTAAGCCACAATCATCTACTAGAGTGAGATCTTCATTTTTACTGCGAGAGCCATTAATGAATGGAATAACCTACCTTATCACGTAGTTAGTGCTCCCTCATTGAATAACTTTAAAAATTTACTAGACTGTAGCCAGTCTACTTCTTTTGTATGATTACTAATCAGTAAGCTAACTCTTGCTTGTTCTATAATCTGTGTAGTTTTATGTTGTAGTAGCTAGGCTATATTTTTTGTAAAGATCAGGATTTACAGACTCCTTGAGCCTCCTTAAACTGCTAGAGAATTTCTGACTGTTGCACCTATGCTGTCATTTTTGACATGAGTAAGCCACTAGACTATGCACCAATGCTAGCCATCAAGACCTTAGATTCATACTCCAACAGAAAGATACCTCCGGTACTTGGACATTGCAGGAACTAGATTTCTCACCAATGCTGAATGTCACTCTACCATTATAGAATTGGAAATGCTGGCTGCTGCTTGAGCTACCTTGAAATGTCACTTGTTCCTAGCTAGACTACAACACTTTCAAGTCATCACAGATCACAATCCATCTATCTCTATTCTTAACCACCACCGCCTAGACGAAATAGAGAATACTCACCTTCAGAGATTAAAAGTCAATGTAATGGCATACAGCTTCACAGCAGAATGGGTGAAAGGCACAAAAAATGATGCCCCAGATGTACTGTTAAGAAACCCAATAGCAGACCCATCACCTGAAGAAAGCCTTGCCGAGTTAGATAGATATTCTTTTTCGGCCAGACCTATCCATTACTGAAATACGAACTCTCACATCAAATGAACCACTATGCTAATGCCTAGATGATTTCAGAAAAGTGCTCAAGAAGATGCTAAGTACCAACTACTCTAGCACTTCATTACACATGGCTTTCCACATATCATAGAAATCAACAATAATTAGATGCTTGCAAGCGATACTGGAGCACTATAGAAAATCTCACCATTGATGATGATCTCATTTTTATGGCTGCAGACTCCTTATTCCCAAAAAACTCTGACCTGTTATTTTGTCACAACTTCTTGAATCCCATCAGGGTTCTGTTAGAACAAAGTAACATGCCCATCTTTCTGTATACGGGCCAGGAATAGACCACATTGACAACATCATCCTCTCCTGCCAGCACTGCTAAGGTCATCTTCCCAGTCATCCTAGAGAATCAATTGTTCAAATGCCATGAGCAGACCGCCCATTCCAGGAGATTGCCATAGACCGCATGTTACACGTACCTAATTATCGTTGATTGCTACACTAATTGGCCAGCTGTCATTTCTCTACACTCTAAAACTTCAGTTATCTCAGTTCTCCGACAGTCTTTCTGCTGCTCTGCCATACTTGACACTATAATGGTCTGACACAGTAAAAATAGGGTTTCAATACTACCTACACAAACTCTGTCTTAGTATTGAACAACTAATTCAAAAAAGTCCTTATACGGAGAAAAATGGACAACAAATCTATTAATGACCCCAATGCTAAAAAGTATTGGGGCTTGCGGTCTGATTTTGTCTAAGCATAGGTAAAATTAGTTCAAACACCAAAAATGGACAGAGTAAATATAGGCAGTATTTGTATATAAATTATGCCATGTGTTGGTGGACCACAATTCACATCCAAGGCATTTACTTACTTTTCTATACACTGGGGTTTTCTCCACAAGCTTTCTTCACCAAGGTACCCGCAGCGTAATAGCAAGGTTGAAGCCACTGTAAAGGTGTATTGTGATACTGCAACAATAATCTACAAAGTTCAAAATCTGCAGTTCAAAATCATCACTCTCGACTATGGGACATTTACGGGGTAGTTACAGAGATCAGTCCACACCGTAGATATTATGTGAAGTCAACAGGTGGCAGAGGTTTAGTCTGCAACAGACGCTTCCTACACCATCGTAGGTATGGAGGTTCCTGGCTTGAATGCTGAGCAATTTCTTGACGTCTTTCTCCACTTTTCAGCTACTGTTTATTTAGAGTACCTTGATCACTGGCTTTTCACATATTTAGTTGTTGTTTTACATATATCCTCTTAGTTAATACTCTCAGATTTTTCAAATCTCAAAAGTCAAAGGTCCATGCTATGATCAATAGCCTATCTGTATAGCTATTGATTCTTCATTTGTTTCTGTCAGTAGAGTTCACTCTGCAGGCTAGTCTGATACTTTGCTAAAAGTAAAGGTCTGGTGCAATTTTATCATTTTAAAAGAATTTAATTAGACAGTCAATGTATCCGCAGATAATTTACCTTTGATTTCAACAAAAGTGTTGCTGTGAATTGTATGCGATCATCATTGTGGCATAATTATGTTAATTGACTACATCCCAAATTTCAGGGTTTAAAAGGATTTAGTAATTGTATTTCACCAGACTCTTACTTTTAGCAAATGGGCAGCTGGCTACCTGCAACCATGACAAAAAATGCATTGGAAAACTGCTTGTGTCTATGCTCCACTGCTACCAATGGTGGTGGAACAGGGAGAACACACGTCCTTCAATAATAAAAAATGGGGGCATGCAGTGCCTCTCAAAATTGGCTTGTAACTTTGCAGGAGTTACAGCAGCATAAATGTACAACAATTACACTAATAAACAGTGCCAATATACATGGGAAAGGGAGGTTACTAATTCAACAAATTAATTACATATTCAGGTACACAACACATGACTTTAGCAAAGCTTCCAATGGGACCCTCCTATACTTTCACGTACACTTAAAGCTCATGTGAATTGTTTGAAATATTACGATATGCTCTGTTGGAAGATATTACCAGCGAGTTGGGATGTTGTTTCCAGATAATTGATTATTGTGATGATTTATTAGACTAGAGCAAAGTGTTTCATGACTAAACAGGATGGGAACAGCAACTGTATAAGGGTACTCTAAATAGATTGAGAGTAGCAATTAGTACTTTGGTCAATAGGTCACTACTTAACAGGGCCGGCCTTAAGGGTAGGCAAAGTAGGCAGCTGAGCCTAGGACCCCAGAGCTAAGGGGGTCCCTAAAGCCCTAAAACTAGGGCCCCAGTTCTCAAACTACAAATTCAGTATATAACACTAGGTAACTCTTACTTTTAAGATGATACAACTCATCGCTCGAGGTACGCATCGCCGATAAGTATGAATCATGTGGTATTTTATAGTAGCTAATGTATACTGGAATGCATTGGTGGTTGCACATGATATTCATTGCACTGTGCACTAGGACGCAGCCATACACATTAGGAATTAATGTCATTAACCACTACAATGCAAGAAATCATGTGATTGTGTAGTTTAAATTGAACAATGGAAGTCACGTCTCGAGGTTGATCATTTTCAATTGCTGATGGATATTAGTAGTCACTTTGTACACGTGTGAGTTGAATGTGCGCACTGATTTTCCGGGGCACACAGTGGCGCACTGAAATAATCACGGATACTTTGTCACTGTTTGTGCTAGAGTGGAGTCTATGGCAATGGTGTTGGCTACTTTGTTTAAGCTTTGTTCTGAACCAGGAACATAAGGTTGGAGATTTGTTGGATGGATTCCATTAATATCTATAATGTTGTAAGTAGAGGCTGCTGGATGGAGTGATCACGAGATCAGGCATCACCAGATGGGCTACTCCGTGTGCAGGTTGTGGTTTGATACTGCTTGAAGTAATAGCAAGACTCTACAAAGATTGAAAATGATCATAGCAGTACAATAGTGTATAATCATAAGTTATGATTTTACACAATCACATTTAGCGTAGTTGGAGATAAAATACACAGCAGAAACAGCAGTATGCATACACATAGATGGCAGCTATAGCTAGTATCACAACAGCCCACGCTTAGGATAGTCTTTACACAACAAGCATATAAATGTATGTTATGCATAGCCCTATATGGGTTAAATGTTTTTGCATAGCAATGAGGTTAAGACCACATCCTCTGGGGGCCCACCCAGTTTACCTTGCCTAGGGTCCCAGAATCTCTAAGCCCGGCCCTGCTACTTAATGTGCATCACATTGTAGGAAGGCTGCCAGCATTTTAATGAACAGATGATCACTGAGATACCTGTACTGTGTAGGGGTGGCTCAAGAGGGGTTTTTGAGGTTTCCAGAAATTGGTCATGTTCAGATTGAGATACTCTAATAGAGTAGTCAATCACTCTAATAAAGCAGTCACAGTATTCAGAGCAGCAGTGTAGCAAGTTTTATAGCTATAAATAAAGATCTTTATGTAGTGATATTTTATATAGCTAGTTATTCTCAGCAGGTGATTACCTTTTTTTCTTGGTCTTCACACAAAAAAAATCTAGCTATGCTCTTGATCAGAAACCATTCACCAAAAATCCTGGAGCCACCTATGCTGTGATTAATTCCATGACTAAATCACATGACCTATACTGATATATTTTGCTGATCACTCAACAGTAACTACAGTAGCCATAGTGAATAAGTAGTATTATTAAGCTTGCAAACTATACACAATAGCTAGCTAGGTACGTACTAGGCATGAGGCTATTATGCCCCAAAAATGGAGCATTATGCTTTTGAGCAGTGCTCTATTAGTCACCTATTATGCTTTTGAGAATTGCCCATTATTCCCAAAATTATGCCACCATAATTGGCTAATAATGCCAGTTTTATTGCTGTATCAGACCATTTTCATTGATGTTTAAACTTCATATAGCCTTGAATTCTTTAGCTGGTTGTTGTATTAGAATATTTCATTCAATGTGACTGCTTTATAAGAGTAAATAATATTCAGTGACTGTTCTATTAGAGTTTTTGACTGCTCTATTAGAGTATCTCGATCTTTTTAACAGAACTGTGCAATCTGCAAATTTTCCTACTGTTAAAGCTATATAATCACCTCAAAATACTAGCATAATTCCTGATTCTCAAGCATACCTATTATGCCCAAAATTATGCTGGCATAATCGCCGCATCCCTAGTACGTACTCATAAGCAGCATGATACATTATAAAATTTCTCTAGTAGGAGCCCATATGGACATGGACTCATGCATACTCAAACTGTTTGTAGGTTCTGTGGCTGTAGGGCATTACACTTTGCATCTGTTAAGTTATGGACGTTCTGTCTTGGAATACCAGAGTGTTGATTGTGCAAGTACCCCTCCCCACATTGTGGACAGCTTCCTCTATAATGGACTTCTGTACACAAATTGGAAGATAAATGCAATATAATAAGCACTTTATACCCTCCAAGTTCAATTAGAATCAAATACGGTTTATGCAAGTTGTAGCAATTCTGTAAGCAATGCAAAAAGAAAATTACTGGCATAAGAAAAATGCAAAGAAAATGAGGTAAATTTTGAAGGCACGTATATCAAGAATGGCTAGACTGATTTAGCTGAAACTCTGTATGGACAATGTCCCATCCTGCAGAATGCTTCAAAAAAATGGGCTATATTTCTGTTTAGCTGTTACTGAGGTAAGAATGCATGAAAATTACATTTTCTTGATTACACACTTGTCTGTCATGCATCCAAATGCATAGGCTTTCCTTAGCCACACGAAATATTGTGTGTCATGATTATTTAGCTATTTCCTGTCGATTCAACAAAACCATGAGCTAAGTAAGAAATTATTCTCAAGTAAAAGAAGTTGACCAGTTTCAAATACCAAGTACTGTATTTTACAATGAAAAGTAAGTGATTTGAAGTTCAGTATAAAATTAGTTGCATTTATTATATAAATTAATACTTACCACTTCACTTCATGGTGCTTCTTTCCACAACACCAGTGTATTGTCCTCACCAACAGTTTGTTGAAGATTGCCTCAGGCAAAAATTTGCCCCTGAAGTAGTAAGCAATGGCGATATCATCGGTTTGTTTTGCACGTAGTTCATTAGCTTGGTCATAGACAAGAAGCGATGGCACCATGTAAACCTCAGAAGGTTCTGACAAACACTCCTCCCCAGGAAATTTTGTTTTAGTGGGAACCTTTGCTGCCAGGCTGAACTGTTCAAGTAAGCCCAAGATGACATTCCTGTCTTTCAGCCGTTTGCAGTGGAACAGCATAAAATCAAAAAGATTACCCTCCAGAAGTGCATATTTTTTATAGCGATCATGAGACTGTTGGAGGTCACAAGTATCAGGATAACAATCTAGCGTTGTGATGACTGTACAGACAAGATCAGACACCTCCTCGGGCAACAGAAAAACTTCATTCTTTAAGGATTCTAGTTCAGGAAAGTAGAGCAAGATTCCCTTTTTGGTATAGTAACCAAGGACAGCACTGACATTCTGTTCCTCTATGCCTGCTTCTTTGGCAATAGCAACAGCTCTTGCTTTCTCTATCCTGACTTCTTTCAGCTCCAATATCTTTTCTTCAAAACTCAAGTAAGAAGTAGGCCTCGGAATGCAAATAACCCACTCAACAGCCTTCATAATAGTGGATCTGAGGTGATTGACCACCCTCTGATCTGGTCTGCTATTGCCAATGAAGTAAAAACAATCTTCTGGTGATCGCGGCAAATGCTCTAAGAGAGGTGTACCATAAAAGTGTTTCCGAATTTCCTGTATCATTTGCATTTTCTCTTCTGTAGTGACATCTTCAGCATGAGCACCAATCATCAGAACGACAGGAACACGAGGTGAAATTGAGCCTTTTGGTGCTTCCTCTCCGCGACTGTAAACAGACTGAAGTAGCACTTCAATGGTTTGCAGATTGGTCTTCATTCCTCTGACAGCAATCTTCTCTTTGGCTTTTGTTGAGTGCTGTCGAGGACTCACTGGAGTATGCAAACCAATTGATGCCTTAAAGACCAGCAATGCCACATCCTCTGTTGCCAGAAACAGGAAGTGTATTTCATAGTATACTTCTTGTCCACCAATATCAAATACTATGATTCTCGTTTCATCTTTCTTGATATCCTGAGTGGCCATTATCTTTTTAAGATCCTCGATTGCTTTTTGGTGGACAATAGGATTTACCGGAGGACTCTGAGGGGTTGGGTCTAATGATATTAGTGCCATTGCAGACTTCATCTCACCACGCCGCTGTTTTGGTATTTCTACAACTCGTGCAGTAGCTGTTATTTTCTGCCATTTAGAAGTTGCTATTGAACGGGTAACCTTGCAGGAACTTATGGAGGCACCAACAGTGGTCTCCTGGTTAGGTAGGAACTTCTCATTCATGAGGGTATTGATGGTGCTGGTCTTCCCTGCTCCCTCAGCACCAAGGGTTACCAGTTTAAACTGGTTAGAAGAACGGGAACCTTTCTTAAGTGCCTCTCTGTATGCATTCAAAGTCTTTTGATCAAATTCTTCAGCAGGTGGTTTATCTTCAGTAGTTGGTTGATCTTCAGTCTGTGGCTTATCTTCAGAAGATGGTTTAGATTCAACATCTACATTAATATAAAGAGAATAGTGTAGTGAAAAATGAATCCTATGCATTATAAGTACAACAGTATAGAATAGTAAGGATACATCTGTTAAATTTGAGACATGATATAGCCATACATAAGTAATGTTGTCATGATTCATTAAAAATAATTATCGCTAGTTAAAATCTAGTGTCCAGCATAGGGAAACATAAAATATACAGCAATATCTTTTATATACTTATTTTCTTATGAGTAACATTTGTGGCTGTAGTTCAGAATCACAGACAAAATTTATAGTACAAAGTTTCATAGTGGGTGCGGCAAGTGAACGTGTGATGATCACTCTGACCAGGCTGCCTACAATGAAACATCCTGCAGGATGACACCTTTGCAAGTGAGAAAGAACGGAAAATTACGCTCAACTACTCTAATAGAACATACAGCTACCTTACCAGGTGACGAATCATGGGGACAAGATCATTTAGTTGCTATTGCAGTCTTCAATGTGTAGGGAGACACAGACACATTTTCACTCCTTGGTAACTCTACAGGGACAGCTGAAACTTCCAGAAGCTCTATTACTTTATATCCGTTTAACTACCCTAATAGAACACACATGACCTCTAATTGAGCAACCACTCTTCGTATGAAGGATTCACCTGGGCTATGCTGATGCCTTAATTCTGAAAGCAAATAAAATACAACTCTTCTCTATCCAAAAACACATGCTGGTATTGACCTTCTTGCTCAGTATTGCTGATTAACTTGAATACCCATACTCTGCACTTTGCAGCATACACACTTTGTCATGCAATAAGTAAACAACACAACAATACCCTGACTAGGATGTAGAAACAGAACCCCAATTCAGTTACTCAAATTCTAAATATATACCACTATATGTGACAAATGCAAGTTGAATTAGAATTTAGCTCATTGTGGTGATGCACCAACTATTGGTAAACTGATCCTCATACCACACTCAGACACTTTATGTTAGTTCATGCAACATCATCCAAATGAAGTAGAGTTCATCCCAATTGTGGTATTTGTCTGCCGCTCAAATCTAATTCTTTTATGTATGTGCATGATTGTGATGGGATCTGCATGAGTACTGCACAGATGCACAGAAATTCCAGTGCACAAGGCCAACCTACATTATAAAAACTATGACGTCAGGCACTCTTTGTTCATGAAGCCACCAACATTATAGCTAGATGTTAGTGCCACACACAATTGAAGAAATTATGCGTGCACATCAGTAGCTATGCATAATCATGACTCCATTGGTATGTAATGATGTGATTACTCCTTGATCATTGGTAAATTTAAGTGTATTCACACAATAGCACATAACAATTGTCTTAGTATCATGTGCATTTTGCGGGGGGTTAATGGGCAAAAATTGCTTGGCAGCACAAGACTGTCACAAACTAGGACGCAGGCCTTTGAGAGTGCCCATATCCTGTTGTTCTCCATAAATCATCAAGATTCTTCTTAAATAATGCTACTGTTGGTGCAGAAATAACATCTACTGGAAGAGAATTCCACAAATTAACTACTCTGTTGGTGAAAAAATTATGCCTCACTAGCAGCCGAGATCGAAATTTAAAGAGTTTATGGTGGTGACCTCTGGTGGTATCCGTATTACTCAAAATGAAAAATGAGGTAGGATTGATGTCATAGTAACCATTTCAATATCTTGTAGGCCTCATTTAGATCTCCCCTTTGACGTCTACAGTACAGTGAATATAAACCAAGTCTCTCTAGACAAGTTTCGTATGGTAAATCAAATAAACTTGGTAATAACTTAGTGGCACGTCTCTGTACTTTCTCTAGGAGATCAATATCTTTGCTAAGTAAGGGCTCCAGACCTGGATGCTATACTCCAGGTGAGGTCTGACATAAATTTTGTACAAAAAAGTCAACAAGTCAACAGAAATAAGTTTGAAGGACCTTCTTAATAAACCAAGAAGTAGCATAGCTTTTGCTGCAGCCTTCTGACACTGTAGAGATGGTTTCAAGTCTTTAGTGCACCAAATACCAAGATATATTTCTTCTTGCACTTCTGTGATTTCAAAGGGTAAGTTGGTGGAACTATCCAGCATAGAGTACGTGAACGGAACAGAGTTACCAATCTACATCAGCTTACATTTAGCTATATTGAACCGAAGCAACCATGTGTGAGACCATTGCAACAATTGGTCAACATCACTTTGCAGCCTACGGTGATCATCAAAGCTCTGAATAACAGAATAGATTTTTGTGTCATCAGCAAACGTTCATACATTAAGGTCCAGGATGTCATTGACATATAATATAAACTACAGGGGCCCTAAAACAGACCCTTGGGGGACTCTACTCACCACCTGAGCCTAAGATGACAAGTGACCATTCAACACAACTCTTTGGAAACGGTTGGAAAAGTTTGATAGCCACAAAGGAAAATTACCGCAAACACCAAATGTCTCCAACTTAGAGATCAATCTATGCTGAGGTACAGAATCAAATGCCTTACTGTAGTCTAGAAATATGACATCAATGCCATATCCCTGATCCAAAGCAGAAGTCCACTCTTCAAAAGTTGATAACAAGTTAGTAAAATAGGACTTCTTGTTAACAAAATCATGTTGCTCACCATTAATATGCCTTGCCCATCAAGAAAGGTAACCAATTCAGAACATATGATAGATTCCAGGATCTTAACAACTAAAGATGTCAAACTAATTGACCTGTAGTTGGAAGTTGGTTTCTTTGACCCTTTTAAAAAAAGGAACAACGTGTGCCTGTTTCCACTCATCAGGGAGGACACCACTAGATAAGGATTGAGAATACAGAATGGTTAAAGGTACATAAAGTGTGTTAGCACAAGCTTTTTAGATGTAAGAATGTATACCATCTAGGCCAGGAGCTTTGTTAACCTTGAACTCAAGTAGCTTCTGAAGAACCGTTGACTCTGTTATGTTAATATCACAAATGCTATCTTCAGACACAAATGAGGGAACAGGCATACTAGATAAATTTTCTCCAGTAAATGTTGACTCAAAGAATTGGTTTAGGATATCAGCCACCTCCTGATCATCAGCAGTGAGAGAACCATCACTCTTTTCCAATGGGCCAATACTAGGTCTAATTTTCTGTTTAGACTTGATGTAACTATATAGTGTTTTTGGATTAGAATGTAGGTTGTCTAACAAGGATTGTTCATAAGAATTTCTAGCAGATCGTATCTTACATTTGACATCATTGTGTTTTGCTGCATAGGTGGCATAGTCAGATCTTGATTTGGAATGTTTGTATTTGGTAAAAGAAAGTTGCTTAGCTTTAATGGCTTTAGAGAGGTTTTTGGACCACCAAGGAGGAGTAGGTTTATTATTCTTAGGAATGGAAGTCGGGATGTATTTAGCGATGGCATCTTGAACTGTCACCTTAAACACATGCCAGTCATTATGAACATTGCCAGACAGACCTTCAAACCAGTTGATACTCCCAAAGTAATCATTTCTAGCCTTGTAATTACCTTTCTGTAGTTGTACATAGGGACACTCTTTTTGGAACTTAAATTTCCAGAGTAAACAAACATGGTCAGTACTACCTAGAGGGGATATATGTGTGACTTCATCAATAGAGTTCGGGTCAAGGGTAAATATTAAATCCAAAAGTGAAGATTGTTGGCCCTGTATGTGACATGTACCACTGGCAACTAGCTGGACTAAATAACTTTGTCAAAAAATGAGGATGCTGCAGAACTATCACTACCAGTGCAATAGATTTCAGCCCAATTGATAGTTGGAAAATTAAAGTTGCCCATAATTAAAGGTGGGTAAAGTTGACTAACTCGTAAAGTCTACCAATGATAGATAATAGCTTTTTATTATTTATTTTAGATGAAGATGGAGCTTTATAAATGACACTAACAAGGAGAACTTCAGTGGAGGAAAGTCTGACTAAACACCACAAGGAATTCTCAAAACATACATCAGATAGAACTTTACATGGAATAGCTGACAGTGAAGAATGTACATAAAGCACAACCCCACCACCAACTCCTGTTGGTCGATTGTCACTGAAAAGGTTGTAACCATTTATGCAGAGTTCAGCATCACCAATGGAACTGGTACACCGAGACTCTGCTATTCCAACAATCAGTGGAGAATGATCATACACAACTGCTTGTAGTTCAAGACAGCGTTGAAACCGGGTCGAGTCATCCGGGTCATCCGGGTCATCCGGGTCACATTTTCTCCGGGTCATCCGGGTCTGACCCGGTTTACAATTTATCCGGGTCTGACCCGGATTGGATCACGTGAGAAACAAAATTGTTCGTTTGACGACGTGGAACTTATAAACGCTATTGCGTAGCTCTTTCGTGAGCCACGCCCACTTATCGCATTACCAACATATGCTCAGCCACGCCTATTTGTTAGTAGGTGCAGTATGTAGCACGAAACTGAGGGTATCTATGGTGAGGGGTAGCTATTGTCAGTAGGTGAAGACCTTTTTTTTTTTTTTTGGTCTTCAACCTACAGCTAGGCTGAAGTTGCAATATTTACTCAACACGAATCAAACGCTCAAAATGCAGACTCGTTCGCTCGCCCGAGACTAGCCGAAACACATCTCGGCTTTAATTAATCCGGGTCACATCCGGGTCAATCCGGGTCACATCCGGGTCTGACCCGGATTGCTATCCGGGTCAGTGGGTCATCCCGGTCAGCAGTAGTGACCCGGTTTCAACGTTGGTTCAAGAAACTTATTCATAATACTTTGAGTGCTGGTAAAAAGACAAGTAATAGCAGACACGGTATAGCTAGACACATTCTAAATCTTCTCATGATGATTATCAGCGTGGATGGAACAACTCAGTTGTTCTTCCGCACTATCTTGCCATTTTTTATCCTATAGTTCCTTCCATTTATCATGATGTTTTACCTCGAGTTTTTGCTAATACTTGTGCAGGAAACACCTAAGAGAGTATGTAGCTGACAAGGGATTGCAGTAACTTTAGAAGACACAGGTGTACTTTGCACTGTCAATTTGAATTGTTGTATCTATAGAGCAGTGGCCGTTATTGAACTGATGAATGGATGGAAATGAGAATAACCTATTTTGTATGTGGTTCGGGATTCGGGATTTCTAAACATTTCATAGATTTTTCTTTTTTTCTTTTTTTAAATCTTTGAAATACAATGGAAATATACACATAACAACAAATGCTACAATTAGAATCTATAAAACAAATTATATAACCACAACAAAAAAATACAACTATGGGAAAAGGGGAACAACAAAGAAAGAACAACTACAGGGAAAAGGGAAAGTTATCATCACTACCTTGCAGAGCCCAATACCTTAAAATCATTTGAGCATTATTCATCCATAAACAAACAGAAAGTTGTTAAAGTAAATTTCTTCTGGCCACTTTAGGTGAAATTCCACTACGGGTAGTGGTATGATCAGCAATAACCACCAAAGCAAAAGGTGTCCATATTCCAAAACTTTCCATAATTAGTGGAATGAAATCACCTCCTTCCTTCTCCACAATAGCAAGGTGCTTTGCATCCTTAGCCACCTCTCCAGCTGCAGCAGCCACGCCAGCACAGGAAGCAGAGGAAGAAATATGAGCAGGCTGAGTAGTGCTGTGGACAGAGACATTGAAATAGGCAGGACGACCAAGTTGATAATCAGGATGGAAAATGTCTCCTGGATGTGAACTGTCATCAAAAGAGGCACATTGCTCTTTAAGAACTCCCAGGTGGTCTTGTAATAAAGCATGATAAAGGATGTTAACTAAGGCATCATGGTGATGGATTCTCATAGGACCATGAGAACAGCCTAAAAGATGGTTACCAAATCAATCTATAGAAGATAGGCATGTACACAATGGGGAAATGGGAAATGGAGAAATACCAAGCCATAGACACAAACCAACAATGAACTCTGGACCGAGGATAGCTAAACCAAGAGAGGATGAAGGAATAGCTTTGAGCCAGCCACTACTGGTACCAGAAGAGTGAGAAAGGGCAGTCAACCGAGCTGGGTCCCGAATACTGCAAGAAGCAAAATGATGATTGAATTGATGCTGATCTAAAGCAGATTATGCTGTGAAGCTGAAGAAATGGGAATGTCAGAGAACATTGCGGCAGCAGCATCTTCATCAGGGAAATCAAGCTGACCGAAGCAATAAACAGAAGTCTAGAAGCTAAATCACAGATACTATTGCATGAACCCAAAAAAGCAGCTGCAGCAGACTGGGTGGATTCTCATAGACCTAAACCACCTAGGCAGAAAGTCAAGCTGGCTTGGTACCAAGATGGATCAGAAAGACTGCAATTCATAATATGGCCGACACATTTGCAATGATTAAGGTCAAATTAACAAAGAAATGGTTGTAACACAAAAGAAGGAAGTGTTCTAAGTAGGTGGATAATCTTGCAGCTGCTGAGCCAACTTCGCAGAAGATGAAGTTCCAATTCACAGTCTTCCAAAAGAGGATTGAGGACACCTTATCTATACGACAACATAAATACTTTCTAAAGAAAACATTGTCTCCCCAAAGTGCAGATCCTAATAGCTTTAGACCATCAATTCTTAGCCAATGCAACAATATTCACCAAACAAAAAGGCTGGTTCTTTGATTTGTTGCTTACAGTCATTTCAACTTGAACGCTTGCTTTATTAAATTGCCAAATATGTACTTGTTTTGATGCATGACCCTGTGATGGTCCCACATGTTATGATCAAACAGTTATAATCCAGTATGGTCAATTGTTCATCATTTATTATCAATGAGAATTAATAAAACACATGTGAGGAGGGGTTAAGTTATTGTACCATACATATTGCAGGCTAATAATCCATAGTATATATAGATGACCACAATACCACACACTGTACAGTGTAGTTGATGATTGTATGCTTCAAGTGCTCACTTGTTAGTTAAATTGTACATAAATAATGTTATACTTTGAGAGCTTTTGTAAGCGCACGTGCTTAACAGCCAAACTACTGCAGTATAAAGCCAGTGAAACTTTTAAGAATGTAATGTTTCACTTCTCAAGAACAAAAAGGTCATGTAAATTGCTCTAATAAATTAGTAGAGAACTTACATTATTATACATATCACTATCTTCTCATGCACTGTACAGTGATGGAGGAAGTGAGGGGGGACTGGCCCTAGTATAGAATTTCTGGCAGCAAGGGGTTTGGGGAACGCAGCCCCCCAAAAAGCTGCCATTTTAGCTTTCATGATGTTGCATAGTTCACCAAAAGAGCTCCAGTCAAAACAGGCAATTAAAATTAATTCCTTAATAGATACCAGCGTGATATTCCCTATAGGCCAGAGTGACACTGCAACAAAATTCACCAACACTTCACCACAAGCGGGTTACGAAACCTTCCAATCCAGCAGCAAAACACAACTGGTATAGCACAAGCCAAGACACTATATACCTTGCTTCAATGTCACAAAACTTTCACATACAGCCTTTCTTGTGTTTAGAAGCACTGCATGGTGAGACTCTGTCCACAAAGTTAAACAGCAAAGCCTCAAAGTTTTATTCATTGAGATACTGTCTGAACTTTCAAATGCCATTTTCTCTACAAATACTAAAAGCACTTTGGAATGGGTTAATGTTTATTATGCAATCACATTAACTGTTTCTTGTTGGAATAAGCTGTAGATGATGTTTAACCACTCTATAAATGTGAACATGCACCTTACAACTACCAACAAACAGTTCACCATCATCTTGATGTACAAAATTTACTACACCCTAAAGAAAGTGAATAAATACCTGGCTGTTATCATTAATTGTAACTTCTCCTGGTCAGACTATATTGCATGCATTTGTAATAAAGTGCAAGCTTGCATTTCTGCTTGCAAAAAAGTTTTGAAACAATGTTCTTAAACTGATGCCAAGAACACAAGCATACTTCTCTTACATCAGACCAATAATTGAATATGTATCCATACACCATGCACTATGAGAGATATTCAAAAACTGGAAATGTTATATTTTAGCATCGAGCTGCTTGTTTTGTTTTAATTAATTCTCACAATACGCGATATATATATTATATATATATGATAAACAAGCTAACAGTGAACTTACACTTTGAGATATGTGACCCAGTCTGACAAAAACAGTTTTATTGCCTATTTAAAACTATCGAGAAATTCTGGTATTAAGTATTCAGTGTGTTGTAGCTTGCCAATTGTAGAAGCTAAGTGTACCAAATTTTCACACAATTTACAATTTCTTACCTTCAAGAGCATCCACAGTAGAAGTAGCCAACACTTAAGTTTTCTGTCATTAAAGATAGTTTTTATACTGAGGTTGACTGTACCAGGCGAGCTCCAAAAAAGGAGGGAAAGGGATTGTTTGAAATAATTAAAGAGGAAGGAGTAGGGATGAATTGGGCCAAGTTATGAGCCATTAAGGTCTCAAAACTGGCTAAAATGAAAGGACACTTACAGCACATGTCTTTATTCAACTCCACGAAGCTGTACAGCCACACACAACCATCCCCAGACTCCATTGGGGCCCCAGAATGCTTGTACAAATTGCCAATGTGCTAGGGAAAAGCAGCCATAAAAAACAGACCACTCAAGTCCGGCTGATTTTGATTGTGAAATTTGATAGTTTATTTATGTAGCTTTGTGTTCTTGGTGAAAGATCAAATCTGCTATCATGGGTGATAAGACCAGTTTTGCCAGACCCAGTCACATATTGGCAGTACAAGATGTTAACTCATCATGTTAGTCTAGACTTTATGTTATAGTTAAAAGCACCACCTTGTATATGCAGAGAATACAACACGAATGGTGTGTCTAGTCTCGTGTGCCAGACGGTTTGTGTGGGGGTGGTAAATAAACCATCTGGTCACTGTTGCACACATTCTGTGACCACTGCTGGAATGTTGGCAGAACCAATCAGACCACTTTGTGGACGCTGTGACGAAACAAACATCAATTATTCAAATTCTTAGGGTAATGAAGAACTGAATCTAGGCTACAGATTACCTTTTTCAAAAGTTTAACAATGCCATGGGATTAGTATCTTTGTTTCCCTAGTACAGAGCTCTTAAAAGCGTTGTTATAGGAATAATTATGGTTCACTATAGATTTGTAAAATGGCAGAATTGTCAAGGAGGATGTTCAGCAGTTTTTCAAATACGTCACCAGGATATTACCAGTACAATTTTCGTCTTAAGTATGCTCACAAAGGTGATTGGAATGATTATTACATCATCCTTGCCATAAAACAATACCGTGATGTAATCTAATTGCATTCCAGTGAGTTCACATAAATTGTGCAACAGTGACAAGATGGCTTATTGGCTGCCCCCACACAAACCATCTGGCACGCAAGACTAGGGTGTGTCTAGAAGCTAATACAGCATGAGGCAAAGCCAAATGCTGTAATTGCCTGAGACACGTCTTGAGCACTGTATTTTTCATACACACAAGCATAGGCAGAGCTTTAAGTATTTTACTGTACTTCCTGGTCGTCTTGCTTGTAGCAATTTACTTCAGTAGCTGAATCACTTCAATTTTGGTGATCAGACTATCAGTCAGTTGTCTATTTGTAGTTGCAAAATGAGCTGGTAGGATTAGCTTCAAATTGGCTAATTTCAGTGTCACGCACATAATGCATTGTGCCACCTGTGTGGGGTTGTTCCTTCAATTTTCCATGATCAGAATATCAGAAAGTGTTCATGTAACCTATTTCCAGTCATAGAACCAACTGGTAGGATTACTCTGGATAGTTTTAGCAATTTACAATGTCATGAATGTGATCAATCGCCTTCTGATGTTGTACACTTATAGTTTTTAGCAGACTTTAAGAACAATGTATATGTACAGCTATACACAGTAATTGTGGTCCCCCCTGTGATAGCCTGTGACACTTTAGTTTAGCATGCAAAGTTTTGTGAAATAACATTCATGCATATCTAACTCTAATTCGACTTTTCAATAATTTGGCCAATGAACAAACTAGCACTGATAATTTCAATTTCTCCTCTTACAACTTCCTTTTTACTAATAACAGTATGAAAACTTAAAATGTGCACAACTTGACTACAACACTGGCAAACAACCCCATCAAGGCCAAATCATGAAAATTCAAAGCAACCTATTGTGGAATAACACTTACTTGATGCTGGAAATTGTGATGGTCTGTGGTGCATATTTATGAGTTATTGATTGAGAAAGCATACTGTGTGGCTAGTCAGGGTGTGTCCTATAAAGCAGTGATCACGTGATGGCAGCTGGTGTTATTGGCAAGTGAATTATCTAATGAACTATAATGTTAGATTTATCAACAACAGTAGCCTGGCTGCCTTGTTCTGATAGTCATCTGAGATGCTTCACTATGGTCTATGGGTTTCCACATTAATTGTGTTTGCACATGACCACAAACATGTTATTCAATAAAATTGTATAGCTGTTCTTAACAAGGGCATAGCGAGGGGAGTTCGGATGGTTCAGATAAGCCTCCCCTTTCAGAGACAGCGTTTTTTAAAAATTAAAAACCACACCAAATCTTACAGCCCTGGAGTTCTCAGTAGTTGCTTGCACACTGGCAGCGCACTGTACTACTTTTGAGGGTCATATCGCATTAATGCAGAATTCAAGTATTGTATCATGTGATCAATTGTGCATGTAATGCATGGTGGCAATGGCGAAGACTTTTGGCTTATTTTTTAGACATATTACAAGGCAGGAGCTGCGATAAATTTGAGTGGTCATGTTATACGTGTATCAGGTTAGCACAAACCATGAATAGTTGATGTTGAAGATTTGTAACATGTTGTGCGCATGTGATGTTTCAAATGTATTGGAGTACAAGCCAAGTCGGAAGTGCCTGACCATCAACAGGGGGACCAACCAAGAACAATGTATTCCGGGAAGAAAGTATTGCCAACTAAGTAACTCAGATGTGGATCGAGGGTTTCTGTGTGTTAAGAAGTTGAAGTTTGCTTTCAGCACGTTGTCTGGAAGTGAAGATTAGATAGTCAATAGATCCTTTACACCCCCCAGGATTGGAATCTGCTGTTTTCAACACCTCCTTCTGCACCTCCTTCAACACCTTTATACAAAGACATCTGTGAATAAATGTATTGGTAACTTGACTGTGCCATGTTTTTTCTCTGTTCAGTGGACAGTAGGGATGATAAGTTCACTTCAGTTCGAATAATGAATGATTGGTAAGTACATAAAACAAATTGCAAGCTAAGAAGATGATATTTTGGGCAGTTAGAACTAGCCAAAGTTTGCTGCATTGTTCAAATGATAGGATTCCAACACACAGTGCCAAAGGAAAAATGGACTACTGACTTCATTGGTTCAGTTGCTCAACCCAAGTTATATATACTTATGGACCGAATTTAAGGTTCATACAATAAAGTGATTAAACAATTCGAGACCAAAGTTAAAGTCACTTGCATCGGTCTGGCAGTGACTTGATATATATGCTCCACAATCATCGCCTTTATGCCCTATTTGCCCTATTCACAGTAAAGAAAAAGATTACTGAAGAAAGCAATATGAGATTTACAGTAGAACAATGATTCAACTTTTTTCACCCAGTCAACACCAATTATTAATAAATGGTGCAGATGGTCTGAGCACAAAGTACAGCAAGTATGTGGAGATCCCTATCCTGGGATCTATGGTTAGTCACAATAGGTTTATAGTTTCTATAAGCTGCATAAACAGCAGTGTATAGGTTTTAGCTAGTTAGATGCACAAACAGCACCTTTTAATGTTACTGCCAAAGAAGGACACATTTTGTGTATGCAACATTTTCATTCAAATGTGGTATAGGGAAAGCACCCAGGTCTTTCCCAAAGACATTCCATGCACTTCCCCTTCCAGAAAATCCTGGATACTCCTCTGCTTAAATGATTTAACACCACCTTAAACATTCTTTTAGTTCCTTAAACATTCTTTTAGTTCCTTAAACATTCTTTTAGTTAAGGGTGCTCGCGGCTATTTGAAGCCATACAACATGCAATTTTTGTATTGTTGCTAATACTCACATAATGTATAAAATGAATCCATATGCTACTTACGTTGGAAGTTCTTCTCTTTCTCTTCAACACAAACCAAACAGAATTCTTCTAGCCTATACCATTTTATAACTATGCGTAGTTCTTTATGAAGCGCTTAAATCGAAACTAGTCCTCCATTTTTCACAGTAGCGCACTGGAAACCACGTTGAACAAACTTCAGCTTATAACTCACAACTCTATGTTTAGTATTAGTACACAGCGTACATAGAACTTAAGTTAGTACTAAAAGTGTGCTACACCATTCAAAACCTCATGTTCTCGGTGCCGTAACTCATGAAGCCATAACGCTATGGACAAAATCTAAACATAGACCTCTGGAGAATTTATCAGCAAATCTCCCTACAAAATTTGAAGCTTTTACGGCTGTCACTCAAAAACTAGTTTTATTTTTAGTAAACATGTGCAAAGATTGCGTGCGCCCAACATTATTGATACAATAACCACACAAATTCCTATTAACCGCAATCACCAACTTTTCAAAATAACATGTCATAAACGCTGTTCTAAACACAAAAAGCTCTGTTTTCTCTTCTTCACACAAAGGAACAGCTTCTTGCTCCGCCTGGAGTCTCCAAGTCGCTCTTGGATAGGTTACGCTAGGCACGCCATCATCAGCAGCTTGTAACGCCTTGTGATTCCAGCTGGTAACATTGTCCCCTACATAAGCAGCTTACAATTACAATACTAACTACCAGCATACCCTATCACTTGAGAAAACAAGACACAAACGCATGTTGCCTACAAGCGAAAAGTGCGTTCACACTTGTTGCCTTAAATAACACTTACTTTTAGATTAATTCATAACTGTTGATCCATCAGACAATCATTTGCTAACACTTCAGTGACGATTCTAAAGCAAAAAAACATGCTATTTTTCCTCGTGTTCTCTGGTGCAAAACATGTCCGCTTAACACGGATACTACAAGTATGTGTAGTAATGCCAATTATGATGCAATAGCCGCATGTGGTTTCTGGGCTGGCACTTAAATGGCTTCAAATATCAGCGAGCACCCTTAAAATCAAGATATTGTTATACAGTATATCAACTGAAGATGACACTTGACTGCTTTATCACAAATAGTGAGCACGAGTATATACACACATCTACAACACCAAATTGACAAGAAACTAGCCATGATAAGGATTTAAAAATAAAACAGTTCTGTGGAATGTAAGAAATTGTTGCAAACAGTTAGTGAAGATTACAGTCATAATCAGTTTCAGCATAATTTAGAAAACAATGGCAGTAAATGGCCTTCTCCTTCATGATACATCCTTTGGTAAGGATGGTCTATTTTGCTTTATTTTCCACCTATTTTCATTCCAAACTTTTCAGTTTCCCACTTATCATGTTTAATCCACATCATGCTCAAACATTATCTATTTTATTCAGCAAAAATCTATATTACGTCATAATTTCCAAAATACATAGTTATTATCACACTGTTTAGTGACTGTTCTAGAAGAGTACTTTGATATTCACTTACTCTTACCATAGCAAGACCCCATAATCAAATTTGCGAAAAGGGGTCATTCACTCCTATGAACATGGAAGACCATAACTTACTCTGCAAGAAACATACCAACCTGATATTTTCTCCATCCAGTAAGCTATGCATGTTGGTACTCACTACTAAGTAAATTTCAAGTCAATAGTATTTTCTCATATGCAATTATGACTCGGCAAAGCTGGTAAATTGGTTGTGTATGGAAGGTCACATATGTGGCCTAATCTTAGAAAACCGTCAATATCCACACATTTTTCAAAATTTATTTTATTTGTTCTTAATTGTTATCTATAGGAACAGAGGAATTTACTGGCTAAGATTCAGTTTCATAAGTTGAGCAATGTGGGAAATACAGCACTAGACAGTCGGACAAGCAAATGTATGTACAGAAGCCATTGAGAAAATAATCTACAGGCATTTACATAAACTATCATAGCTTACTAATATATAGTGTAAGGAGTTGAAACTTGGGTCATTGTGAATCCACTTATGTATAGCTTTTCCCAAGGTACCGCATGTTTCTATGAAGAAGGTGAATTCACTGAAGAACGATCATTGGTAAATTCTTTCATCACCACAACATAAACAAGCCTTTGTAACTCACAAATCCTTCTGTGTATGCCTGTATGGAAATGAAAACAGGATTTTTGAACTTCATTTGAACAGGTGAACATGATGATGTCCAGTATGTATCTATTAGAGTAACCGATGAGGTGATAAAACTTGCGTAAATTCTTTTCTGGAAGTTGCATCATTTACTCATTGTTTTCAAATGCAATTTACAAAAGCGCTATTGTGCATAGATCAATGGTTTTCCAAAATTCAGTCAATTTATTGCTTAAGACTGTTCTATTAGAGTATGCTGATCATCAAATAGCAATAAGCTGTGTTATCAAGTGTGACTGTTATATTAGAGTACTTGATCTTTCCAAGCAAATGCACAGAGCAATAATAATTATTATGTCCTTCCATGTGTACTTTCCAAAATGTGCAATTTGCTACCACAATTACCAAATTCATTTTCTGCAGGCTTTTAAAATAGCACTTCAAACACTAACTTACACTTATCAACCACCAAATCATAAAAGAATGCCATAAACTTACTGTAGGCCAAGAAATTTTTGTGGTATTGAATTTTTAAGGATTGCCAAAATGTGGTAAAATTAGTAATTTTTGTGTAACAAATCTTTGTGGTTAAGACATTGACTTCCATACAACTTGTACCAGGGCTGTAAAATATTTAAATTTTGTTGATAAGATGTCCATAAAAACCATGAAAACTTGTATCCCATGAAATTTCTTGCCTTACAGTAACTAGCTAGTGTCTTTCATTAGTATCTTTCTTTCTCTCCTCATCTTTTACTTCAAATAAAAACTGTGCATAGGTTCACTGATACTGGTGACCAATGTTTTACAACATTATTATGGCATATATACATTAGCACATCATTCTAAACATTGGTATAGAGGTAAAGTGATACCTTTTTGTACTTCAGGTGATTGAGAGGCACTATCCTTCAACATTTCTTCAATTTTCCTTCTGTACTCCTGCAACATTAGTGCATGTACAATAAAGAATTAATGTTTCAAAGATACTCTAAAAAATCCCTTTACAGTATAGCAACACTACACATACATATTATACCTGTATAATATAGTTCCATGTATTATTTGGCTACTTTGCACACAACTGAATCTCATGAAAACAAAATACACATTACCCTACACCTTTTAACATCAGTAACAGCTTATACATCTGTATCATGTGTAAGGCCACTATATATCACATAATATAAGAGGAGATAAGGCTATACCTATTTGAAAAGTTATTGCTTGGACCTGACCAACTAAATTTTACATGGATTATAGTAAAATAAGACCATGAAATTTACAATTGTTCCAAAAAGAAGATAATTCAAATTTTAAACTTGTCAGTTGTTCTAATAAAATGCATTGTACAAACTTCTGCTCTTGTAAAGCATTATTATTTCAAAGTTATCCATGAACATATAGATCATTGGAAACAGCATGCTATAATTTCTAGTTCATGACATCCATTTGAGCTAGTACTATACAAAAACTTTATAGCACTGTCTGTTAATATCTCACTGTCCTATGTGTGCAACTACAAACTCTGTTTAGATTCCTTCATAACAGCTTGGTGGCTTGTAACTTGTTTGACATGTCTGTAGACAATGCAGTAGCTGTATATTTCTTCATTGACTGAGTCATTTTTCTGGTACCAGGATCTGGCAAATAAGATTTTAAAATAGGTATGGCCTAACACACTACATAATGTTTTAACAAAAATGAATTAAATATTTATCAATCCTTCTCATCCAAATTTTATTATATACTTCAAACTTGTTTTTAACTCCAATTTCTCACACTTTATAGGTACAGTCTTACTAATACCACTTCCAATTGTTAGCTTCACAGTTCTGTATAGCTCATTCTAAATATGTCATGCTTATCGCAACATCTGCATAATGCATGCTTTCCAGGGGCGTAGGAAGCATGGGTGCCATGGGTGCATGGGCACCCATAAATATTTTCAGTGGTGTAACTAACGGGTGTCAGTACACTGTACTATATATATTACTGAAACGATTGAGATACTCTAATAGAGCAGTCAATGACTCTAATAAAGCAGTCACAGTATTCATTCAGAGAAGTTGTGTAGTTAACTATGTCGTTATAAAATATTTTCAGCAATAGAAGTTGCAGCCATTGCTATCAGCTTGAGACTTTTTTTTTTGGTCTTCAGCTTTACCACTGCACACCCATAAGTTAAATATCTTCCTACGCCCCTTTCCTTTTTGTGTGTGTCATTTATATTTTATATTATGTGGTGGATTATGAAATTTCTACTGGCCATAAACTGACTTGTAATTAGTTTTCCTATAGTTTTTATGCATGTGTGTACTCTTAAAGTGTTAATTGTTATGAGTTATTTAGTAGTTTGTTTCTCAATACAATCAGGTAAATTTATCACCCACCGCAGTGATGATTAAAATTGTGTGGTAAACAATTCTTTATAAACAAACAGAATATGAGACAGTACAATTGAAGTTCCCAGCAGTTCTGCTGTTGATATAACAGTCTATAACATTAGCCAATTCTAACTTGTATGCATTTTGAAAATCCTACATTGTTTATTGATTGTTGTACTGAACAAGGTAGTTTTTATAGATAGTAAAAGTGATATTAAATCATGAAACACTTCATGTACAAATGAAAACCACCGATGTTCTTTGTTTACCTAATAATCACACACTGTGTAAATAGAGTAAGGTAAACTAATTGTTGTGAGTAATCACAAAATATAGACTCATGGCCCTGATTTATAAGATAGTGAAATTTGATGTGACATAGTAATACTGTACAGTTTAATATTACTGCAACTGATGTATTGTTGCATGCATTCAAACTATTATAGAATATATATAATCCATACCAATGAGGTTGTGTAAGGATTAAGTACTGCTGACAACATACAACTTATAAAGCAATTACATAGTAAATGCTGTTGAGGGCTATACATATGAAAACAGAGTACGTATATCATACCTCATCAAATTTGCTGATGTCCATTTTGAGCTCCTCCACAAAATACTTCACTGTACTGGTCTTCTTCCTATCAACAGCCCGGTGTAGGGGAGTGTTGTGTTCCTGTAATGATAATTAACATTTCAACACCATCACATTAATTTTGTAGTAGTTATGTACTACATGCACTATCATACATCAATTTCAATGTTTATACAGCTTGGTAAGAGAAACTTAACATGTACTGTATATTGTGACATCCAGACACACAAATCACACAAGTGTCTATGCTGCAGAATAATGAATGAATTTCATAAAAACAAAAGTTGCCCCTAGCAACCTGAGTTTTACAATATTTGTAGGGGTAAATATAATTATATCTATCTAATCCAAAACAGCCAAGCTGTAAAAAAAGTGTGCGGTCCTCAAAAAGGCTATGGTGAAATCCAAGGTGGCGGCCAAGAAATGGCTGTGATGGTAGGTTAATGGTAAAAATTTTAATAACGACAATTCGGGTGAATTTTGGTGCCACTTGGTCAATTGGCACAAAATTCACCTGAATTGTCGTTATTAAAGTTTTTACCATTAATTCACCTGAATTGTCGTTATTAAAGTTTTTACCATTAACCTACCATCACAGCCATTTCTTGGCCGCCACCTTGGATTTCACATCTTTTTTCACCATAGCTTTTTTGAGGGCCGCACACATTTTTTACAGCTTGGCTGTTTTGGATTAGATTTCACTTCTTTTTGTATTTGCATACCCCAAAGCCGGCCTATGGCCGGCTTTGGGACTTATTTTTTCTTTGTCACAGGAAGAAGAAAAGATGAAGCAGATGTACTTTAGATATTTCTGATTTTATCAGTAAATGTACAAATTATATATATAATACATATATTTATCACATAACTCTCCATGGTGGTTTCTTTGTAACTGAACACTCTACAAGGTGACTTCTTCTAGCTGCTCTCTCTACAGGGTGAATTGTTTGTAGCTGAACGATCTACAAGGTAACTTCTTCTAGCTGATCTCTCTACAGGGTGATTTGTTTGTAGCTGAACTATCTACAAGGTAACTTCTTCTAGCTGAACTCTCTACAAGGTAACTTCTTCTAGCTGATCTCTCTACAAGGAGAGTTGTTTGTAGCTGAACTCTCTACAGGTGATTTGTTTGCAGCTGAACTCTCTACATGATGGTTTCTTTTTAGCTGAACTCTCTACTAGGTAACTTCTTCTAGCTGATCTCTCTACAGGGTGATTTGTTTGTAGCTGAACTCTCTACAGGTGATTTGTTTGCAGCTGAACTCTCTACATGATGGTTTCTTTTTAACTGAACTCTCCACAAGGTAACTTCTTCTAGCTGATCTCTCTACAGGGAGATTTGTTTGTAGCTGATCTCTCTACATGATGGTTTCTTTGTAGCTGAACTCGCTGCAAGGTAACTTCTTCTATTGATATCTCTACAGGGCGATTTGTTTTTAGCTGAATTCTCTACATGGTGGTCTCTTTGTAACCGAACTATCTACAAGGTAACTTCTTCTAGCTGATCTTTCTACAGGGTGATTTGTTTGTAGCACCTCTCTGTGTTAGAGCATGTAATACATTAAGAAACAGTTTCAACAATTTAATCTCAGCATACTACAGGAGCATCCTTATCAACAAATACCACAATATTGTCCTTTGCTAAATACAGCTATGATGAGAATTATAAGCCCGATAATCATTACTTCAGCAGCAAGCCAGATCAGCATGTTGACAATGGAAAATCTTATTGTATCATATTGTTGGGATCTGTGTTGATATATTTATGTTGTAAACACAGTTATCCCTAGCTTTGAAACTGCATGTTTAATGTGATGCAAACCATGGCCTGGACTACCACAATACACCTTGATACAACAAATAATATACTTATGTAATATACTTTAATAAGGGAATCCAAAGACAAAATCTCTTCAATATTATTCACCTTGTTGGATTGGTTGATAAAGCACAAGTCCATGTTTTCAAACTGTTTAACATCTTCGTACAATAAGGTAGTACACCTGTAGGCATCCGTGATTCCCTCAAAATATTTACAGAAACCAGCCCCACAATACCTTCATGGGCTAGATTGTATCTATACTACCAAGGTGTAAAACATGATATCACTGTGACCCAAACACTTCCCATAAATTGCAATTGGCTACAAAAGTTTTAAAATCTTTGTTTAGTGTAATTTTCTACTGACTCACTGACTAACTAACCAACTGCCTGAGCAATTGTTTCACACAAGTATAACTTAATAATGGATAACAGTATGTACTTGATGTTTTCAATTTTAGATACATGTACATGTTCAATAGTTATAATGTATATAATCTAATAGAACAATTAATCATATCACAATGCAACAGATAGAGACAGGTTAACACATTTTTAAATATTCATTTCATACATATAATATTACAATAGTGTACATCTAACAGAATACACACTTTATTGTGGACATTATTATTGTGTTAAAGTGTACATCTTGTGAATGGAATGATAGACGCAAATTATATGTGTGAAGTACACTGGCTACTGTGCATTAAATCCAAACAATAATATTGTAATAGAACATTATCATTCTGGGATGATCTTATATGAGAGATCATACTTTCTTCCAAAAATGTAGACCATAAAACAGTTTTACAATACCTTCATGGCACCTTGACAGTATTGGTTAGGTACAGTATAACCAAGCTTACTGAAGTACTTTCACTTCATATTTTACTTGCTATTTTAAACAGAGTTGAATTACCTGGCCATACTAGTTGAGAAACTAAACAATAACTGTATGATACAGAGAAACATCATTTATCTGGACCCCGATTCTTGGTTACTGAACTATGGAAACGACTGCTCAATAAGAGTACTGACTGTTCTATTAGGGTAGTTGAAAGTACTGGTATTTAAAAAAATTCTTTATGCTATTTTCAGAAATACTAACTTTTCAGATTTAAGAACCACTCCTGGTCCCAAGGGGTTTGGCTAACTGAGGTTCCACTGTAGTTGGTCTAGTACATTTTATCCACAGCAAATGTTAAAGTTCAATTGATACATTACTAGTGAGGTGGTGGTAACTGGCAACCAAAATGATTTCTTACTTTATGCAGTACCTCTTCACAACACCACACATTATAATACACCACTGTGATACATATGTGAGTATGTACACATACAATCTGTAGAATAACAATTAGCTAAGCCATTCTGGTTCCTCCTATTCACTGATTGTAATAATGAACTGTTCAGTAACAATAAACTGGAAAAGTGGCTTAATGAGAACTACGGACCTGCCCATTATGCTTATTATTTTACCTATTATGCTATGCTCTACTGCTCAAAATTTTGCCTATTATGCTCAAATTACTTCTTAATATTTACTATTATTACCACATTATGCTCAATATTTATAACTCAGTTCCCATGTTTTTCTAGTAAATTTGCACTTTATAGGAAAACAGTAAGTTGCTGAAGCACACACTCTAACTCCTTTGTCAAAAATGCATGTCACAGAAAACATTGATACACTCTAATAGAACAGTCAGCTGTCAGATTGTTCTCTAACTATTCTATTAGAGCAATCTTTTTCTGTGATATGTATTTTTATAAGCAAGAATTTATAATAATGCACAAGTGTTGTGCCTATTATGCTGGCATTATGCTCAATGCTTTCAGGAACCTATTATGTTCAATTATTATTATTATACCAGCATAATCGGCAGGGCCCTAAAGAGAACTCTGTCCATTTTCCAAATTCATCAAATTTTACCACTTTACAGTATACTAACAACTAACCCAGTCCTCACAAGTGATGTCTGCACAATACTCATGAAGTATATAAATTGACTACCACAAGCCAATAAGGAAAATATCATAATAACACTAACATGTTATTACACTAAACATGACATACTAAACTACCTATCATAAAGTGTGACCAGATTTGACTAAACCAGGCTTCCACACACATCCAATTCTTTCAAGTTAACTGCTTGGATTTTGACTATTCAGGATCCTATTGGCATACAATTTTCACAAACTTCTTTCACTGCATTATGCAATAACAGGTCAAAATCTGAAAGTAATAGCATATTATACTCCAACTGGATGTGTGTGGAAGCCTGGTTTTGTCAAATCTGGTCACATAATTATTGATACTTATCCATTACACAACAACTAACCTTATCCTCATGATTAATATCTGCTCCAAATTCATGGAACATCTTCACCACATCAGTGTGGCCTCCATTTGCTGCAACCATCAGTGGGGTCTTTCCATCCTAAAGTTGAAAACAACACTAACATGTTTTTACACTAAACACGACATACTAAACTACCTATCATAAACCTCCTTAGGAATAGTTTATACATGTAGAAGGTATACATATTTATACATGTTTATACACGACTATTATGCTTAGCTAGTGGTTCAAGAGACCATGGGACATCTGGGTAATATGACTATATCTTACAAAGTTGAAATAAACAAATAGCTACATCTTTGGGTCATTACTACCAAAAAAGTGGTAGTTTTAATTGCAGGTAAAACAACCCAAAATTTCAGTCATTTCTACTTATAGTGTGTATAGAGGTGTACCGATAATCGGATCGGCTAAAATATCGGCCACCGATATGGTAATTTTTACCAATATCGGTATCAGTACAGAACAGCAGTATCGCTACCAATATTTATGCAGTAGCAATAGTTTGTACATAAATGTATTATGCATTGGTTTTCTACATTATTCATTAGTGCCAGTGGCTTATTGTTCAATCTGAAACAAGCGCTACCAGAAGCCATATAAAACACACTATTCTAGTGTTTGTTGTTGCAAAGCTTATCACAGTCTTTACAAATGAAGCAGTTGTAGAGTACTTTGTAATAAAAAGAAGGTTTACAGGATAACTTAGGAGACTTGCTTTACCAGCTTTCTCACAAGCCATTAGAATGCAGAGTAATGCAGAAATATCCATTTAAGGCTTAATGGGAGCTTGCATAAAAATGTTTGTGGGTGCCTAATTGTCTGCATTGCACAATAGAAACCCAAGCTGTATACCACCACAGGCAGTGTATAGCAATGAATACATGCACCTGTTGTTGTAGGGTAGGTAAATGTACACTTTTAACTAGAATGCAAATATCGGATCGACTATTGGTTATCAGCTTCTTTTAGTGGGATATCGGTACATGCCAAAAACCCATATCGGTACATCTCTAAGTGTATACATGTGTGAAGTACACTGACTACTGTTCATTAATCCACACAATGATGCTGTATTAGAACATATCATTTGGGAGGATCTTATCTGAGAGATCATACTTTCTTACAAAAAATATTGACCATAAACTAGTCTCACAATACCTTCATGGCACCTTGGCAGTATTGGTTAGGTACAGTATAACCAAGCTTAAAAGTACCTTCATACAATATCATATTTTACATTTTTACTTTCATGTTATTTGATATTTTTATACAGAGTTGAATTACCTGACCAGTCTATACTACTGAAGTGGTGGTAACTGACAACCAAAATAATCTCTTACTTTATGCAGTACCTCTTCACAACACCTCACATTATAATACACCACTGTGATACATATGTGAGTATTTACACATACAATCTGCAGAATAACAATTAGCTAAGTCATTCTGGTTCCTCCTATTCACTGATTGTAATAATGAACTGTTCAGTAACAATAAACTGGAAAAGTGGCTTAATGACTACTACGGACCTGCCGATTATGCTTATTATTTTACCTATTATGCTACGCTGTACTGCTCAAAATTTTGCCTATTATGCTCAAATTACTTCTTAATATTTACCTATTATTACCACATTATGCTCAATATTTATAACTCAGTTCCCATGTTTTTTAAATTTCCACTTTATGGGAAAACAGTAAGTTGCTGAAGCACACACTCTAACTCCTTTGTCAAAAAGCATGTCACAGGAAACATTGATACACTCTAATAGAACAGTCAGCTGTCTGATTGTTCTCTAACTATTCTATTAGAGCAATCTTTTTCTGTGATATGTATTTTTATAGGCAAGAATTTATAATAATGCACAAGTGTTGTGCCTATTATGCTGACATTATGCTCAATGCTTTCAGGCACCTATTATGTTCAATTATTATTATACCAGCATAATCGGCAGGTCCCTAACGAGAACTCTGTCCATTTTCCAAATTCATCAAATTTTACCACTTTACAGTATACTAACAACTAACCCAGTCCTCACAAGTGATGTCTGCACAATACTCATGAAGTATATAAATTGACTACCACAAGCCAATAAGGAAAATATCATAATACCACTAACATGTTATTACACTAAACATGACATACTAAACTACCTATCATAAAGTGTGACCACATTTGACTAAACCAGGCTTCCACACACATCCAATTCTTTCAAGTTAACTGCTTGGATTTTGACTATTCAGGATCCTATTGGCATACAATTTTCACAAACTTCTTTCACTGCATTATGCAATAACAGGTCAAAATCTGAAAGTAATAGCATATTATACTCCAACTGGATGTGTGTGCATGGAAGCCTGGTTTTGTCAAATCTGGTCACATAATTATTGATACTTATACACTACACAACAATTAACCTTATCCTGATGATTACTATCTGCTCCAAATTCATGGAGCACCTTCACCACATCAGTGTGGCCTCCATCTGCTGCAAACATCAGTGGGGTCATTCCACTCTAAAGTTGAAAACAACACTAACACGTTATTACACTAAACATGACATACTAAACTACCTATCATAAAGTGTGACCAGATTTGACTAAACCAGGCTTCCACACACATCCAATTCTTTCAAGTTAACTGCTTGGATTTTCACCATTCAGGATCCTATTGGCATACAATTTTCACAAACTTCTTTCACTGCATTATGCAATAACAGGTCAAAATCTGAAAGTAATAGCATATTATACTCCAACTGGATGTGTGTGGAAGCCTGGTTTTGTCAAATCTTGACACATAATTATTGATACTTATACACTACACAACAATTAACCTTATCCTGATGATTACTATCTGCTCCAAATTCATGGAGCATCTTCACCACATCAGCGTGGCCTCCACCTGCTGCAAACATCAGTGGGGTCCTTCCATTCTAAAGTTGAAAACAACACTAACATGTTATTACACTAAACATGACATACTAAACTACCTATCATAAACCTCCTTAGGAATAGTTTATACACGTAGAAGGTATACATATTTATACATGTTTATACATGATTATTATGCTTTGCTAGTGGTTTAAGAGACAATGGGACATCTGGATAATATGACTATATCTTACAAAGTTAAAATAAACAAGGACATCATTGGATCGTTACTACCAAAAAATCGGTAGTTTTATGGCAGATAAAACAACCCAAAATTTGAGTCAATTGTACTTATTTGAATTTACAGTGTATACATGTGTGAAGTACACTGACTACTGTTCATTAATCCACACAATGATGCTGTATTAGAATATATCATTTTGGGATGATCTTATCTGAGAGATCATAATTTCGTACAAAAACTATTGACCATAAACCAGTCTCACAATACATTCGTGGCACCTTGGCAGTATTGGTTAGGTACAGTATAACCAAGCTTAAAAGTAACTTCATGCAATATCACATTTTACATTTTTATTTTCATTATGTTATTTGATATTTTTATACAGAGTTGAATTACCTGGCCAATGCTTAGATATTGTCAATCAAACAAACATAAAATCAACACACCACAAGCAAACAAGTTGTAAGATGTATTGCTCTAATTTCTATTAGCTAGCTAGTGTTCTTCACCATCTGGCTATATAGACCAGTGATTTAGCTGCAGTGCCAAGGCAGGTATTGGGGTCTTACTTTTTTAGAAAATGCACTTCATTGCTGTGACGAGTGGCATTTTAATATTATGACACCCACTTTCACTTCTTCTACATGAGCAGGGTGAAGTGATCCATTAACTGATCCAGTCTTGTTTGTGGTGGTTGCAAGGATACTTGTATGGACTTACTTTTGCGTGCATTTTGTCCTTATTCAAACTGATGCAATACTTGTTGATTCCACTAAAGTCAAGCAGCGTATCACAAATGTCCGTCTCAGGATGCAGATGGCAGATATATTTTTGAAAGGAGTTTCCAGTAAAGCCTTTTGTAAACTCTTAACTGAACTGGCAATGCTGAGTGGTGGCAAGGCATGGCACATCACTTGTCTCAGGCTGACCATTTTCTAAAACAGTTATACCTCAGTTTTTATGTTGCATCATTCTAACACTGCCTACACAGTGTTTATGCCTGTTTATAACTTAATTGAATGCAAAGTGCTTTTAAAAAATTCTGAATTTTAACTCATACACTATGCCGGTATTATATTATATACACTGTAGTTTTTGTGCTTGAGGCTTGCAAATCAATCTAATATTTATGGTAGTATCAGTACTAGGCCTCAGTCAAATATGCTCAAATGGTTGCCAAAATGCTTTCAGGAATTTCTCAATTTTCACCTATTATGCTCTTCCTCATTCCTATTATACTTGCATTGTGCTCCTAGGTTAGCAACATTTCTTACGTACAATTACTTTGAAACATTTTCATCAATGATTGCTCTATTAGACTATTTCACTACAAAGTGACTGTTCTATTAACTTAAGGAGCATGCATTTGAGTGCTCTATTGCAGTTTGCAGTTTCCACTGACTGCTCTATTAAGGAGTACCAATCTATTTTCATGGAATTAAGATCCATAGTTTGAAATATCCACCTAATATACTAGCATTATGCTGGCCCATTGTGCTTTTTATTATGCTGGCCCATTGTGCTTTTTATTATGCTGACATATTTGACACATGCCTGATCAGTACTTTGTACACCACCTAAACAAATAGTTATGGTCTATTCTTTTAAATAAGGAAAATGTCTGAAATTAATAACTCTCTCTCAAAAATTCCTGGTAGTGAAGAAGGTTTACTATAATACTGATCTATCATTATACCAAATAGTAGGTTATATTCTTGAACACTGACAAACTTCAAGTTGAATAGCTACATCATTACTGCCAACACACACCACCTCTGTGTGCTAGAACATGTAATACATTAAGAAACAGTTTCAACAATTTAATCTCAGCACACTACAGGAGTATCCTTATCAACAAATACCACAATATTGTCCTTTGCTAAATACAGCTATGATGAGAATTATAAGCCTGATAATCATTACTTCAGCAGCATGAAAATGGAAAATATCTTATTGTATCATATTGTTGGGATCTGTGTTGTGTTGTAAACACAGTTATCCCTAGCTTTGAAACTGCATGTTTAATGTGATGCAAACCATGGCCTGGACTACCAAAAATAGACCTTGATACAACAAATAATATACTTATGTAATATACTTTAATAAGTGGATCCAAAGACAAAATCTCTTCAATATTATTCACCTTGTTGGATTGGTTGATAAAGCACAAGTCCATGTTTTCAAACTGTTTAACATCATCGTACAATAAGGTAGTACACCTGTAGGCATCTGTGATTCCCTCAAAAATATTTACAGAAACCAGCCCCACAATACCTTCATGGACTAGATTGTATCTATACTACCAAGGTGTAAAACATGATATCACTGTGACCCAAAACACTTCCCATAAATTGCAATTGGCTACAAAAGTTTTAAAATCTCTGTTTAGTGCAATTTTCTACTGACTCACTGACTAACTAACCAACTGCCTGAGCAATTGTTTCACACTCGACAAGCATATCTTAATAATGGCTAACAGTATGTACTTGATGTTTTCAATTTTAGATACATGTACATGTTCAGTAGTTATAGTGTATATAATCTAATAGAACAATTAATCATATTACAATGCAACAGATAGAAACAGGTTAACACATTTTTAAATATTCATTTTGTACATATAATATTACGATAGTGTACATCTAATAGAATACATACACACTTTTTTGTGGACATTATTATTGTGTTAAAGTGTACATCTTGTGAATGGAAAGATAGACGCAAATTATATGTGTGAAGCACACTGGCTACTGTGCATTAAATCCAAACAATAATATTGTAATAGAACATTATCATTTTGGGATGATCTTATATGAGAGATCATACTTTCTTACAAAAATATTGACCATAAACCAGTTTTACAATACCTTCATGGCACCTTGACAGTATTGGTTAGGTACAGTATAACCAAGCTTACTGAAGTACTTTCACTTCATATTTTACTTGCTATTTTAAACAGAGTTGAATTACCTGGCCATACTAGTTGAGAAACTAAACAATAACTGTATGATACAGAGAAACATCATTTATCTGGACCCCACTTATCCGGATTCTCAGTTAACAGAATTATGGAAGTGACTGCTCAATAAGAGTACTGACTGTTCTATTAGGGTAGTTGAAAGTACTGGTATTTAAAAAAAATTCTTTACACTATTTTCAGAAATACAAACTTTTCAGATTTAAGAACCACTCCTGGTCCCAAGGGGTTTGGCTAACTGAGGTTCCACTGTAGTTGGTCTAGGGTATAGGTACATTTTATCCACAGCAAATGTTAAAGTTCAATTGATACATTACTAGTGAAGTGGTGGTAACTGGCAACCAAAATAATCTCTTACTTTATGCACTACCTCTTCACAACACCACACATTATAATACACCACTGTGATACATATGTGAGTATTTACACATACAATCTGTAGAATAACAATTAGCTAAGCCATTCTGGTTCCTCCTATTCACTGATTGTAATAATGAACTGATCAGTAATAATAAACTGGAGAAGTGGCTTAATGAGAATTAGGGACCTGCCCATTATGCTTATTATTTTACCTATTATGCTATGCTCTACTGCTCAAAATTTTGCCTATTATGCTCAAATTACTTCTCAATATTTAACTATTATTACCGAATTATGCTCAATGTTTATAACACAGTTCCCATGTTTTTGTAGTAAATTTGCACTTTATGAGAAAACAGTAAGTTGCTGAAGCACAGACTCTAAATCCTTTGTTTGTCCAAATGCATGTCACAGAAAACATTGATATACTCTAATAGAACAGTCAGCTGTATGATTGGTCTCTAACTATTCTATTAGAGCAATCTTTTTCTGTGATATGTATTTTTATAGGCAAGAATTTATAATAATGCACAAGTGTTGTGCCTATTATGCTGGCATTATGCTCAATGCTTTCAGACACCTATTATGTTCAATTATTATTATAAAATATACCAGCATAATCGGCAGGTCCCTAAAGAGAACTCTGTCCATTTTCCAAATTCATCAAATTTTATCACTTTACAGTATACTATCAACTAACCCAGTCCTCACAAGTGATGTCTGCACAATACTCATGAAGTATATAAATTGACTACCACAAGCCAATAAGAAAAATATCATAATACCACTAACATGTTATTACACTAAACATGACATACTAAACTACCTATCATAAAGTGTGACCACATTTGACTAAACCAGACTTCCACACACATCCAATTATTTAAAGTTAACTGCTTGTATTTTGACCATTCAGGATCCTATTGGCATACAATTTTCACAAACTTCTTTAACTGCATTATGCAATAACAGGTCAAAATCTGAAAGTAATAGCATATTATACTCCAACTGAATGTGTGTGGGAGCCTGGTTTTGTCAAATCTGGTCACATTATAATTGATACTTATACACTACACAACAACTAACCCCGTCCTGATGATTAATATCTGCTCCAAATTCATGGAGCATCTTCACCACATCAGTGTGGCCTTTATCTGCTGCAAACATCAGTGGGGTATTTCCAACCTAAAGTTGAAAACAACACTAACATGTTATTACACTAAACATCACATACTAAACTACCTATTATAAACCTCCTTAGGAATAGTTTATACATGTAGAAGGTATACATGTTTATACATGATTATTATGCTTAGCTAGTGGTTCAAGAGACCATGGGACATCTGGGTAATATGACTATATCTTACAAAGTTGAAATAAACAAGTACATCATTGGATCATTACTACCAAAAAATTGGTAGTTTTATGGCAGATAAAACAACTCAAAATTTGAGTCAATTGTACTTATTTGAATTTACAGTGTATACATGTGTGAAGTACACTGACTACTGTTCATTAATCCACACAATGATGCTGTATTAGAATATATCATTTTGGGATGATCTTATCTGAGAGATCATACTTTCTTACAAAAAATATTGGCCATAAACCAGTCTCACAATACCTTCATGGCACCTTGGCAGTATGGGTTAGGTACAGTATAACCAAGCTTAAAAGTACCTTCATGTAATATCATATCTAATCCAAAACAGCCAAGCTGTAAAAAAAGTGTGCGGCCCTCAAAAAGGCTATGGTGAAATAAGATGTGAAATCCAAGGTGGCGGCCAAGAAATGGCTGTGATGGTAGGTTAATGTTAAAAATTTTAATAACAACAATTCAGGTGAATTTTGGTGCCGCTTGGTCAATTGGCACAAAATTCACCTGAATTGTCGTTATTAAAATTTTTACCATTAACCTACCATCACAGCCATTTCTTGGCCGCCACCTTGGATTTCACATCTTTTTTCACCATAGCCTTTTTGAGGGCTGCGCACTTTTTTTACAGCTTGGCTGTTTTGGATTAGATTTCACCTCTGTTTGTATTTGTATACCACAAAGCCGGCCTATGGCCTGCTTTGGAACTTTTTAAACCTATCTTTTTTTCTTTACCACAGGAAGAAGAAAAGATGAAGCAGATGTACCTTAAATATTTCTGATTTTATCAGTAAATGTACAAATTATATATATAATACATATATTTATTACAGAACTGTCCATGGTGGTTTCTTTGTAACTGAACACTCTTCAAGGTAACTTCTTCTAGCTGTTCTCTCTACAGGGTGATTTATTTGTAGATGGATTCTGTACAGGTGATTTTTTTGCTGCTGAGCTCTTTACAGAATGGTTTCTTTGTAGCTGAACTCTCTACAAGGTAACTTCTTCTAACTGATCTCTCTACAGGGAGATTTGTTTGTAGCTGAACTCTCTACAGGTGATTTGTTTGCAGCTGAACTATCTAGATGATGGTTTCTTTGTAGCTGAACTCTCTACAAGGTAATTTCTTCTAGCTGAACTCTCTACATGGTGGTTTCTTTGTAGCTGAACTCTCTACAAGATAACTTCTTCTAACTAATCTTTCTACAGGGCAATTTGTTTGTGGCAGAATTTTCTACAGGGTGATTTCTTTGCAGCTGAACTCTCTACATGGTGGTTTCTTTTTACTGTAGCTGAACTCTCTACAAGGTAATTTCTTCTAGCTGATCTCTCTACAGGGTGATTTGTTTGTAGCTGAATTCTATACAGGTGATTTGTTTGCAGCTGAGCTCTTTACAGAATTGTTTCTTTGTAGCTGAACTCTCTACAAGGTAACTTCTTCTAACTGAACTCTCTACAGGGAGATTTATTTGCAGCTGAACTCTCTTCATGATGGTTTCTCTGTAGCTGAACTCTCTACAAGGTGACTTCTTCTAGCTGATCTTTCTACAGGGTGATTTGTTTGCAGCTGAATTCTCTATATGGTCGTTTCTTTGTAGCTGAACTCTCTACAAGGTGACTTCTTCTAGCTGATCTCTCTACAGGGTGATTTATTTGCAGCTGAACTCTCTTCATGATGGTTTCTTTGTAGCTGAACTCTCTATAAGGTAACTTCTTCTAGCTGAACGCCCTACATGGTGGTTTCTTTGTAGCTGAACTCTCTACAGGTGATTTGTTTGCAGCTGAACTCTCCACATGATGGTTTCTTTAAATTTGTAGCTGAACTCTCTACAAGGTAACTTCTTCTAGCTGATCTCTCTACAGGGTGATTTGTTTGTAGCTGAACTATCTACAAGATAATTTCTTCTAGCTGATCTCTCTATAGGGTGATTTGTTTGTAGCGGAGCTCTTTACAGAATGCTTTCTTTGTAGCTGAACTCTCTACAAGGTAACTTCTTCTAGCTGAATGCCCTACATGGTGGTTTCTTTGTAGCTGAACTCTTTACAGGTGATTTGTTTGCAGCTGAACTCCCCACATAAATTTGTAGCTGAACTCTCTACAAGGTAACTTCTTCTAGCTGATCTCTCTACAGGGTGATTTGTTTGTAGCTGAACTATCTACAAGATACTTTCTTCTAGCTGATCTCTCTACAGGGTGATTTGTTTGTAGCTGAATTCTGTACAAGTGATTTGCTTGCAGCTGAGCTCTTTACAGAATGCTTTCTTTGTAGCTGAACTCTCTACAAGGTAACTTCTTCTAGCTGAACTCCCTACATGGTGGTTTCTTTATAGCTGAACTCTCTACAAGGTGACTTCTTCTAGCTGATCTTTCTACAGGGTGATTTGTTTGTAGCTGAATTCTGTACAGGTGATTTGTTTGCAGCTGAGCTCTTTACAGAATGGTTTCTTTGTAGTTGAGCTCTCTACAAGGTAGTTTCTTCTAGCTGATGTCTCCACAAGGTCACTAGTTTGTAGCTGAACTTTCTGCATGGTGGTTTCTTTGTAACTGAACTCTCTACAAGGTAACTTCTTCTAGCTGATCTTTCTACAGGGTGATTTGTTTGTGGCTGAACTCTCTACAAGGAAACTTCTTCTAGCTGATCTCTCTACAGGGAGATTGGTTTGTAGCTGAACTCTCTACAGGTGATTTGTTTGCAACTGAACTCTCCACATGATGGTTTCTTTGTAGCTGAACTCTCTACGAGGTAACTTCTTCTAGCTGATCTCTCTACAGGGTGATTTGTTTGTAGCTGAATTCTGTACAGGTGATTTGTTTGCAGCTGAGCTCTTTACAGAATGGTTTCTATGTAGCTGGACTCTTTACAAGGTAACTTCTTCTAGCTGATGTCTCTACAGGGTCACTAGTTTGTAAATGAATTCTCTACATGGTGGTTTCTTTGTAACTGAACTCTCTACAAGGAAACTTCTCCTAGCTGATCTCTCTACAGGGAGATTTCTTTGTAGCTGAACTCTCTACAGGTGATTTGTTTGCAGCTGAACTCTCTACATGATGGTTTCTTTGTAGCTGAACTCTCTACAAGTTAACTTCTTCTAGCTGATCTCTCTACAGGGTGATTTGTTTGTAGCTGAACTCTCTACATTGTGGTTTCTTTGTAGCTGAACTCTACAAGGTGATTTCTTCTAGCTGAATTATCTCTTTCTATAGTTGCATGAATTCCGTACAAGGTAACTTCTTCTAGCTGATCTCTCTACAGGGTGAATTGTTTGTGGCTGATCTCTCTACAGGGTGACTTGTTTGTAGCTGATCTCTATACAGGTTACTTGTTTCTAGCTGATCTCTTGAATTCTCTTCGGGTGACTGCTCTATTGGGATGACTGCTCTATTAGGACGACTGCTCTATTAGAGTATCTCGATCTCGCACTTGCTACACCAAGTTGGATTTCGTGTTATAACTCCATGGCTTTAAGTATGATTCTTCTACACCATTGAAGAGCCTTTCTAAGATGATTACTCCAACTGTACAGCGAATTTCAAAGCATTACCCCAAGCGGTTTATCTGGTAGGCGCTGCAAATAGTCGTTTTTTATTAGCTAATCTCAGTTGCATAATTGTTACACACTGTTGGTTTTTTCGTTGTATCTTCCTGGTTTTTAGCTCGATTTCTTTCAAACCACAAAAGGTTTGAAGTTCAATAGTTAACCTATTCACCCACCGATTTTCAGCTTCTTTCCATACGCGGTTTACCCTGTAGGCGTGACAACATATTGGTGTTATTTTTCGTGAATAATCGCTCATAACTCTGCCTGTTTATCGTATTCCAGCCAAAGCCTTTATACCCCCCTTCTGTGTGCCAAATTTCAAGGCGATCGGATGTGGCGTTCGCGTTTTATAGCAGTTTTTGTAAGTGTGCGAAAAGAGGAAGAAAAATAAGAAGAAAAAAATGAAGAAACTAAGCCAATTTTTGAAGTCGCATATCTCTGGAACGCTCGAAGCGATTTCGCTCAAATTTGGAATGTGGAGTGCTGGAGGTGGAGGGAATGTACACAGCAAAATTTGCCAAAATCGTCTTGTTTCATCAAGGCAGCACAGAGCTACGGAGGTGCTAAAATTGCGTTTTCTTTCTTCCTGTCAATATACTCACGGGTATTACGCGCCAGCTTCTTGGGCCGCACGACACACTACCGTGTGTCTTGATTTTACATTTTTAAATTCTTATGTTGTTTACTTTTTTTATACAGAGTTGAATTACCTGGCCAGTCTATACTAGTGAAGTGGTGGTAACTGACAACCAAAATAACACTTACTTTATGCAGCAACTCTTAACACCACACATTACACCACTGTGATACATATGTGAGTATGTACACATACAATCTGTAGAATAACAATTAGCTAAGTCATACTGATTCCTCCTATTCACTGATTGTAATAATGAACTGTCCAGTAACAATAAACTGGAAAAGTGGCTTAATGACAACTACGGACCTGCCGATTATGCTTATTATTTTACCTATTATACTATGCTGTACTGCTCAAAATTTTGCCTATTATGCTCAAATTACTTCTTAATATTTACCTATTATTACCACATCATACTCAATACTTATAACTCAGTTCCCATGTTTTTCTAGTAAATTTGCACTTATGGGAAAACAGTAAGTTGCTGAAGCACACACTCTAACTCCTTGTCAAAATGCATGTCACAGAAAACATTGATATACTCTAATAGAACAGTCAGCTGTCTGATTGTTCTCTAACTATTCTATTAGAGCAATCTTTTTCTGTGATATGTATTTTTATAGGCAAGAATTTATAATAATGCACAAGTGTTGTGCCTATTATGCTGGCATTATGCTCAATGCTTTCAGGCACCTATTATGCTTAATTAATATACCAGCATAATCGGCAGGTCCCTAAAGAGAACTCTGTCCATTTTCCAAATTCATCAAATTTTACCACTTTACAGTATACTAACAACTAACCCAGTCCTCACAAGTGACGTCTGCACAATACTCATGAAGTATATAAATTGACTACCACAAGCCAATAAGGAAAATATCATAATACCACTAACATGTTATTACACTAAACATGACATACTAAACTACCTATCATAAAGTGTGACCAGATTTGACTAAACCAGGCTTCCACACACATCCAATTCTTTCAAGTTAACTGCTTGGATTTTCACCATTCAGGATCCTATTGGCATACAATTTTCACAAACTTCTTTCACTGCATTATGCAATAACAGGTCAAAATCTGAAAGTATTAGCATATTGTACTCCAACTGGATGTGTGTGGAAGCCTGGCTTTGTCAAATCTGGTCACATTATTATTGATACTTATACACTATACAACAACTAACCCCATCCTGATGATTAATATCTGCTCCAAATTCATGGAGCATCTTCACCACATCAGTGTGGTCTCCTTGTGCTGCAAACATCAGTGGGGTCCATCCATCCTAAAGTTGTAAACAACACTAACATGTTATTACACTAAACATCACATACTAAACTACCTATCATAAACCTCCTTAGGAATAGTTTATACATGTAGAAGGTATACATATTTATACATGTTTATACACGACTATTATGCTTAGCTAGTGGTTCAAGAGACCATGGGACATCTGGGTAATATGACTATATCTTACAAAGTTGAAATAAACAAATAGCTACATCTTTGGGTCATTACTACCAAAAAAGTGGTAGTTTTAATTGCAGGTAAAACAACCCAAAATTTCAGTCATTTCTACTTATAGTGTATATAGAGGTGTACCGATAATCGGATCGGCTAAAATATCGGCCACCGATATGGTAATTTTTACCAATATCGGTATCGGTACAAAATGGCAGGAGGACCGATATTGCTACCGATATCAAGACACACGGTAGTGTGTCGTGCGGCCCAAGAATCCGGCGCGCCACACCCGTGAGTATATTGACAGGAAGAACGAAAACGTCATTTTCACACCTTTGTATCTCAGTGATCACTTATCTGATTGAAACCAAATTTGCTACACAGTTGTCCGCCAGCCAAGGGAGTCTACATTCCAAATTTGAAGGAAATCGCTCCAGCCATTTCCGAGATACGAGCTGCCAAAGTTTCGTTTTTTTTTCTTCTTCTTCGTCTTTTCGCACACTTGCAAAAATTGCTATAACAAGCAAATGCGTAATCTGATCGCCTTGAAATTTGGCACACGGAAAGGGAGTCCAAAGGCGAATCCTAGCATCAAATTTGGTACAAATCCGATGAATGGTTCAGGAGTTATGATCGATTATTCGCGTAAAACAAGATCGATTTGTTGTCACGCCTACAGGGTAAACCGCTTCATGGAATGAGTTGAAAATTGCTATGTAGATGGAGTAACCATCGTAGGAGTGCCTTTTGGTGGTTTGAAAGGAATCGAGATAAAGACCACGGAAATATGACACAAAACCCAACCTGTGTCACAATTACGCGATCGATTTTCACGAATAAAAAAGTATTAGTTTTCACGCCTACTAGGCAAACCGCTAAGAGCAATGAGCTGAAAATTGGTGTATAGCTGGAATAATCTTCATTGAAAGTCCTTGCAATAGTACAGAAGAATCGGATTACAAACCACTGAGTTATGATTCGAAAGCCAACTCCGTGTAGCAAATGCGAGATCGAGATACTCTAATAGAACAGTCACCCTAATAGAGCATTCGGCTAATTTATTTACTCCATTATAGAATTTTATTACATCACAAGTTATTCTGTAGGGAGTTCAGCTGCAAACAGTTAATCTTATAGACAGTTTAGCAAGAAGACAGTCACCATGTGGAGAGTTAAGCAAATATATCACTATAGAGATTCAGAACATTACAAGTCACACTGAAGAAAGTTCAGCTATAAACAAGTCATGCACTGTGTAGGGAATTCAGCTACAATTAAGTCACTCTCTAGAGAATTCAGCTACACACAAGTCACTGTGGAGAGAGTTCAGCTGCAAACAAATTACCCTTTAGAGTGATCAGCTACAAACAAAACACTTTGCAGGGTGTTCAGCTGCAACAAATCAACCTTTAGAGCGATCAGCAATGAACAAATCAACACAAATCTACCTGTAGAGAGATCAGCTAGAAACAAATCACCCTGAAGAGAGTTCAGCTACAAAAAAATCACCCTGTAGAGACATCAGCTAGAAACTAGACACAATGTAAGGAGTTCAGCTACAAGCAATCACCCTGTAGAGAGTTCAGCTAAAACAAATCAACCTGCAGAGAGATCAGCTACAAACAAATCACCTTATAGAGAGTTTAGCTACAAACAGCTTACCTGTAGAGAGATCGGCTACAAACAAATTAACCTGCAGAGAGATCAGCTACACACAAATCAACTTGTAGAGAGATCAGCTACAAACAAATCACCTTGTAGAGAGATCAGCTAGAAACTAGACACAATGTAAGGAGTTCAGCTACAAACAAATCACCCTGTAGAGAGTTCAGCTAAAGAGAGATCAGCTACAAACAAATCACCTTATAGACAGTTCAGCTACAAACAAATTACCTTGTAGAGAGATCGGCTACAAACAAATCAACCTGCAGAGAGATCAGCTACACACAATTCAACTTGTAGAGAGATCAGCTACAAACAAATCACCCTGTAGAGAGATCAGCTAGAAACTAGACACAATGTAAGGAGTTCAGCTACAAGCAAATCACCCTGTAGAGAGTTCAGCTACAAACAAACCAACCTGCATGTAGAGCGATCAGCTAGAAACAAATTACCCTGAAGAGAGGTCAGCTACAAAAAAATCACCCTGTAGAGATATCAGCTAGAAACAAATCACCCTGAAGAGAGGTCAGCTACAAAAAATCACCTTGTAGAGAAATCAACTACAAACAAAACACTTTGCAGAGAGTTCAGCTACAAACAAATCAACCTTTAGAGCGATCAGCAACAAACAAATCAACCTGTAGAGAGATAAGCTAGAAACAAATCACCCTGTAGAGAGTTCAGCTAAAACAAATCAATCTGCAGAGAGATCAGCTACGTACAAATCACCTTATAGATAGTTCAGCTACAAACAAATTATCTTGTAGAGAGATTGGCTACAAACAAATCACCCTGCAGAGAGAACAGCTACACACATATCAACTTGTAGAGAGATCAGCTACAAACTAGACACAAAGTAAGGAGTTCACCTACAAGCAAATTACCCTGTAGAGAGTTCATCTACAAACAAATCAACCTGTAGAGCAATCAGCTAGAAATAAATCACCCTGAAGAGAGGTCAGCTACAAAAAATCACCCTGTAGAGAGATCAGCTAGAAACAAATCACCCTGAAGAGAGGTCAGCTACAAAAAAATCACCCTGTAGAGAGATCAGCTACAAACAAATTGCCCTGTAGAGAGATCGGCTACAAACAAATCAGCCTGTAGAGAGTTCAGCTAAAACAAATCAACCTGCAGAGAGATCAACTGCAAACAAATCACCTTATAGAGAGTTCAGCTACAAACAAATTGCCCTATAGAGAGATCGGCTACAAACAAATCAACCTGCAGAGAGATCAGCTACACACAAATCAACTTGTAGAGAGATCAACTACAAACAAATCACCCTGTAGAGAGATCAGCTAGAAACTAGACACAATGTAAGGAGTTCAGCTACAAATAAATCACCCTGTAGAGAGTTCAGCTAAAACAAATCAACCTGCAGAGAGATCAGCTACAAACAAATCACCTTTCAGACAGTTCAGCTACAAATAAATTACCTTGTAGAGAGATTGGCTACAAACAAATCAACCTGCAGAGAGATCAGCTACACACAATTCAACTTGTAGAGAGATCAGCTACAAACAAATCACCCTGTAGAGAGATCAGCTAGAAACTACACACAATGTAAGGAGTTCAGCTACAAACAAATCACCCTGTAGAGAGATCAGCTACAAACTAGACACAAAGTAAGGAATTCAGCTACAAGCAAGTTACCCTGTAGAGAGTTCATCTACAAGCAAATCAACCTGCAGAGCAATCAGCTAGAAACAAATTACCCTGAAGAGAGGTCAGCTACAAAAGATCACCCTGTAGAGAGATCAGCTAGAAACAAATCACCCTGAAGAGAGGTCAGCTACAAAATAATCACCCTGTAGAGAGATCAGCTAGAAACAAATCACCCTGAAGAGAGGTCAGCTACAAACAAAACACTTTGCAGAGAATTCAGCTACAAACAAATCAGCTTGTAGAGAGGTCAGTTACACACAAATCAACCTGTAGAGAGTTCAGCTGCAAACAAATCACCTTATAGAGAGTTCAGCTACAAACAAATCACCCTGTAGAGAGATCAGCTAGAAACTAGACACAATGTAAGGAGTTCAGCTACAAGCAAATCACCCTTAGTGAGTTCAGCTACAAACAAATCAACCTGCAGTGAGATCACCTACAAAAAAGCACCTTGTACAGAGTTCAGCTACAAACAAATTACCCTGTAGAGAGATCGGCTACAAACAAATCAACTTGTAGAGAGATCAGCTACAAACAAATCACCCTGTAGAGAGATCAGCTAGAAACTAGACACAATGTAAGGAGTTCAGCTACAAGTAAATCACCCTGTAGAGAGTTCAGCTAAAACAAATCAACCTGCAGAGAGATCAGCTACAAATAAATCACTTTATAGACAGTTCAGCTACAAACAAATTACCTTGTAGAGAGATCGGCTGCAAATTAATCAACCTGCAGAGAGATCTGCTACACACAAATCAACTTATAGAGAGATCAGCTACAAACAAATCACCCTGTAGAAAGATCAGCTAGAAACTAGATACAATGCAAGGAGTTCAGCTACAAGCAAAATCACCCTTTAGTGAGCTCAGCTACAAACAAATCAACCTGCAGTGAGATCACCCACAAAAACGCACTTGTACAGAGTTCAGTTACAAACAAATCACCCTGTAGAGAGATCAGCTAGAAGAAGTTACCTTGTAGAGAGTTCAGTTACAAAGAAACCATCATATAGAGAGTTCACTGAACTCTCTATATGATGGTTTCTTTGTAACTGAACTCTCTGAACTCTCTATATGATGGTTTCTTTGTAACTGAACTCTCTACAAGGTAACTTCTTCTAGCTGATCTTTCTACTGGGTGATTTGTTTGCAGCTGAACTCTCTACAAGGTGAATTCTTCTACCTGATCTCTATACAGGGTGATTTGTTTGTAGTTGAATTCTGTACAGGTGGTTTCTTTGTAGCTGAACTCTGTACATGATGGTTTCTTTGTAGCTGAACTCTTTACAAGGTGACTTCTTCTAGCTGAACTCTCTACGGGGTAATTTCTTTGTAGCTGAACTCAGTACAGAGTTAAGCTACAAAGAAACCACCTGTACAGAATTCAACTACAAACAAATCACCCTGTATAGAGATCAGCTAGAAGAAGTTACCTTGTAGATAGTTCAGCTACAACAATTCACCCTGTAGAAAGATCAGCTAGAAGAAGTCACCTTATAGAGTGTTCAGTTACAAAGAAACCATCATGTAGAGAGTTCAGCTGCAAACAAATCACTCTGTAGAGAGTTCAGCTACAAAGAAACCGCCATGTAGAGAGTTCAGCCTCAAACAAACCACCTTGTAGAGAATTCAACTACAACAAATCACCCTGTAGAGAAGAAGCTACCTTGTAGAGAGTTCAGCTACAAAGAAACCATCATGTAGGGAGTTCAGCTACAAAGAAACCACCATGTAGAGAGTTTAGCTGCAAACAAATCACCTGTAGAAAGTTCAGCTAGAAACAAATCACCCCGTAGAGAGATCAGCTGGACGAAGTCACCTTGTAGAGAGTTCAGCTACAAAGAAACTATCATGTAGAGAGTTCAGCTGTAAACAAATCACCCTGCAGAGAGTTCAGCTACAAAAAATCACCCTGTAGAGAGTTCAGCTAGACGAAGTCACCTTATAGAGAGTTCAGCTACAAAGAAACCATCATGTAGAGAGTTTGGCTACAAAGACACCACCATGTAGAAAGTTTAGCTGCAAACAAATCACCTGTAGAGAGTTCAGCTAGAAACAAAATACCCTGTAGAGAGACCAGCTAGAAGAGGTTACCTTGTAGAGAGTTCAGCTACAAAGAAACCATCCTGTATATAGTTCAGCTACATTTCAAGTCACCCAGTAGAGAGATCAGCTGCAAAACAATATCCTGTGGGGAATAATGGGCATGTAATAAATATATGTATATAATTTGTATAATTACTAATAAAATCAAAAATAACTATTGAAGTACTAAAATTCTTCTTTAAGTTCTTTTCTTCTTCATGTGGTAAAGAAAAAACACATGGGTTAAAAAAGCCCCAAAGCCAGCCATGGGCTGGCTTTGCAGTATACAAATACAAAAAGAAGTGATATCTAATCAAAAACAGCCAAGCTGTAAAAAAAGGTGCGGCCCCCAAAAAGGCCATGGTGAAAAAAGATGTGAAATCCAAGGTGGCGGCCAAGAAATGGCTGTGATGGTAGGTTAATGGTTACATTTTAATAACGACAATTCAGGTGAATTTTGTGCTGCTTGCTCTTGGCACCAAATTCACCTGAATTATTGTTATTAAAATGTAACCATTAACCTACCATCACAGCCATTTCTTGGCCGCCACCTTGGATTTCACATCTTTTTTCACCATGGCCTTTTTGGGGGCTGCACCTTTTTTTACAGCTTGGCTGTTTTTGATTAGATTTATATAGTAGCAATAGTTTGTACATAAACGTATTATGCATTGGTTTTCTACGTTATTCATTAGTGCCAGTGGCTCATTGTTCACTCTGAAACAAGCGCTACGCTACGAGAAGCCATATAAAACACACTATTCTAGTGTTTGTTGCTGCAAAGCTTACCACAGTCTTTACAAATGAAGCAGTTGGAGAGTACTTTGTAATAAAAAGAAGGTTTACAGGATAACTTAGGAGACTTGCTTTACCAGTTTTCTCACAAGCCATTAGAATGCGGAATAATGCAGAAATATCCGTTTAAGGCTTAACGGGAGCTTGCATAAAAATGTTTTTGGGTGCCTAATTGTCTGGATTGCACAATAGAAACCCAAGCTGTATACAACCACAGGCAGTGTATAGCCATGAATACATGCACCTGTTGTTGTAGGGTAGGTAAATGTACACTTTTAACTAGAATGCAAATATCGGATCGACTATTGGTTATCAGCTTCTTTTAGTGGGATATCGGTACATGCCAAAAACCCATATCGGTACATCTCTAAGTGTGAAGTACATCTCTATGTGTGAAGTACACTGACTACTGTTCATTAATCCACACAATGATGCTGTATTAGAACATATCATTTGGGAGGATCTTATCTGAGAGATCATACTTTCTTACAAAAAATATTGACCGTTAGCCAGTCTCACAATACATTCATGGCACCTTGGCAGTATTGGTTAGGTACAGTATAACCAAGCTTAAAAGTACCTTCATGCAATATCATAATATTTATTTTACATTTTTACCTTCATATGTTATTTGATATTTTTATACAGAGTTGAATTACCTGACCAGTCTATACTACTGAAGTGGTGGTAACTGACAACCAAAATAATCTCTTACTTTATGCACTACCTCTTCACAACACCACACATTATAATACACCACTGTGATACATATGTGAGTATGTACACATACAATCTGTAGAATAACAATTAGCTAAGTCATTCTGGTTCCTCTTATTCACTGATTGTAATAATGAACTGTTCAGTAACAATGAACTGGAAAAGTGGCTTAATGAGAACTACGAACCTGCCGATTATGCTTATTATTTTACCTATTATGCTATGCTGTACTGCTCAAAATTTTGCCTATTATGCTCAAATTACTTCTTAATATTTACCTATTATTACCACATTATGCTCAATATTTATAACTCAGTTCCCATGTTTTTGTAGCAAATTTGCACTTTATGGGAAAACAGTAAGTTGCTGAAGCACACACTCTAACTCCTTTGTCAAAATGCATGTCACAGAAAACATTGATATACTCTAATAGGACAGTCAGCTGTCTGATTGTTCTCTAACTATTCTATTAGAGCAATCTTTTTCTGTGATATGTATTTTTATAGGCAAGAATTTATAATAATGCACAAGTGTTGTGCCTATTATGCTGGCATTATGCTCAATGCTTTCAGACACCTATTATGTTCAATTATTATTATAAAATATACCAGCATAATCGGCAGGTCCCTAAAGAGAACTCTGTCCATTTTCCAAATTCATCAAATTTTATCACTTTACAGTATACTATCAACTAACCCAGTCCTCACAAGTGATGTCTGCACAATACTCATGAAGTATATAAATTGACTACCACAAGCCAATAAGAAAAATATCATAATACCACTAACATGTTATTACACTAAACATGACATACTAAACTACCTATCATAAAGTGTGACCAGATTTGACTAAACCAGGCTTCCACACACATCCAATTCTTTCAAGTTAACTGCTTGGATTTTGACCATTCATTCAGGATCCTATTGGCATACAATTTTAACAAACTTCTTTAACTGCATTATGCAATAACAGGTCAAAATCTGAAAGTAATAGCATATTATACTCCAACTGGATGTGTGTGGAAGCCTGGTTTTGTCAAATCTGGTCACATAATTATTGATACTTATACACTACACAACAACTAACCTTATCCTGATGATTAATATCTGCTCCAAATTCATGGAGCATCTTCACCACATCAGCGTGGCCTTCATCTGCTGCAAAAATCAGTGGGGTCTTTCCATACTAAAGTTGAAAACAACATTAACATGTTATTACACTAAACATCACATACTAAACTACCTATCATAAACCTCCTTAGGAATAGTTTATACATGTAGAAGGTATACATATTTATACATGTTTATACACGACTATATATTATGCTTAGCTAGTGGTTCAAGAGACCATGGGACATCTGGGTAATATGACTATATCTTACAAAGTTGAAATAAACAAATAGCTACATCTTTGGGCCATTACTACCAAAAAGTGGTAGTTTTAATTGCAGGTAAAACAACCCAAAATTTGAGTCATTTCTACTTATAGTGTGTATAGAGGTGTACCGATAATCGAATTGGCTAAAATATCGGCCACCGATATGGTAATTTTTACCAATATCGGTATCAGTACAGAACAGCAGGAGGACCGATATCGCTACCGATATTTATGCAGTAGCAATAATTTGTACATAAACGTATTGTGCATTGGTTTTCTACATTATTCATTAGTGCCAGTGGCTTATTATTCACTGTGAAACAAGCGCTACGCTACGAGAAGCCATATAAAACACACTATTCTAGTGTTTGTTGCTGCAAAGCTTATCACAGTCTTTACAAATGAAGCAGTTGTAGAGTACTTTGTAATAAAAAGAAGGTTTACAGGATAACTTAGGAGACTTGCTTTACCAGCTTTCTCACAAGCCATTAGAATGCGGAGTAATGCAGAAATATCCGTTTAAGGCTTAATGGGAGCTTGCATAAAAATGTTTGTGGGTGCCTAATTGTCTGCATTTCACAATAGAAACCCAAGCTGTATACCACCACAGGCAGTGTATAGCAATGAATACATGCACCTGTTGTTGTAGGGTAGGTAAATGTACACTTTTAACCCTTCGAGGACCAAATTAATTTTCAAGTATGGAGGAATGCGTAACTTTGTGTTATAAGGAAAGCAGTAGCCTTCTGTAAAACGAAGATGGATTATTGTTTGGCATTAACTTAATGGTAGTTTCATACACAACAATAATATCATAACAGTTTTGTTCTACAGAAAACAGTACTTGTGATATGAAGCGAAGAACAGGCGATGTCATCTCCACTGAATGTCCGCTTCGTTATTTCTTTATCGCGTATTCATGAGGTAGTCACGTGATTTTTTGTATACAAATCGAATCGCCATCACGTGCTGAGTCTAATGGCATTTAGTTTGATGCGCTACGGTGAAGTACTATCAAGATATGGCCGATCAAAGTAGCAGGTGTAGAGTAATGGCGGACGATAATGGAAGAGCTACTTTTTCTTGGAGGCCTAGTAGCGGAGATTCTTTTCAAACCAAGCGATACTTGGTGTGATTTTGTCAGAAATTTCATGGTGAGTATCGTGGTATTAGCGAATTCTTTCTACTGTGTACTGATAAGTAGTTATATCGGCTTATACTAGTCCATGTACTTGCGTCCAATATATTGGACTTTGGTCCTCAAAGGGTTAACTAGAATGCAAATATCGGATCGACTATCAGTTATCAGCTTCTTTTAGTGGGATATCGGTACATGCCAAAAACCCATATCGGTACATCTCTAAGTGTATACATGTGTGAAGTACACTGACTACTGTTCATTAATCCACACAATGATGCTGTATTAGAACATATCATTTGGGAGGATCTTATCTGGGAGATCATAGTTTCTTACAAAAAATATTGACCATAAACTAATCTAATCCAAAACAGCCAAGCTGTAAAAAAAGTGTGCGGCCCTCAGAAAGGCTATGGTGAAAAAAGATGTGAAATCCAAGGTGGCGGCCAAGAAATGGCTGTGATGGTAGGTTAATGGTAAAAATTTTAATAATGACAATTCAGGTAAATTTTGTGAAGCGGCACAAAAATTCACCTGAATTGTCGTTATTAAAATTTTTACCATTAACCTACCATCACAGCCATTTCTTGGCCGCCACCTTGGATTTCACATCTTTTTTCACCATAGCCTTTCTGAGGGCCGCACACTTTTTTTACAGCTTGGCTGTTTTGGATTAGATTTCATTTCTTTTTGTATTTGTATACCCCAAAGCCGGCCTATGGCCAGCTTTGGGACTTTTTTAACCTATGTTTTTTTCTTTACTACAGGAAGAAGAAAAGATGAAGTAGATGTACTTTAAATATTTTATCAGTAAATGTACAAATTATATATATAATACATATGTGACCGGATTTGCGAAAAGGGGCCTTTCATACACATCCAATTTGCCAACTTTGACAATTGATAACTTCAGATTGGAAAGAGGTATTGCCTTGAAATTTGGGCAGTGGTGATTTCTTTGCAGCTGAACTCTCTACAAGGTAATTTCTTCTAGCTGATCTCTCTACAGGGAGATTTGTTTGTAGCTGAACTATCTACAAGGTAACTTCTTCTAGCTGATCTCTCTACAGGGTGATTTGTTGGTAGCTGAATTCTGTACAGGTGATTTGTTTGCAGCTGAGCTCTTTACAGAATGGTTTCTTTGTAGCTGAACTCTCTACAAGGTAATTTCTTCTAGCTGATCTCTCTACAGGGAGATTTGTTTGTAGCTGAACTATGTACAAGGTAACTTCTTCTAGCTGATCTCTCCACAGGGTGATTTGTTCGTAGCTGAATTCTGTACAGGTGATTTGTTTGCAGCTGAGCTCTTTACAGAATGGTTTCTTTGTAGATGAACTCTCTACAAGGTAACTTTTCTAGCTGATGTCTCTACAAGGTGACTAGTTTGTAGCTGAACTCTCTATATGGTGGTTCCTTTGTAACTGAACGTTCTACAAGGTGACTTCATCTAGCTGATCTTTCAATAGGGTGATTTGTTTGTAGCTTCAATTTCTACAAGGTAACTTCTTCTAGCTGATCTCTCTACAGGGAGATTTGTTAGTAGCTGAACTATCTACAGGTGATTTGTTTGAAGCTGAACTTTCTAAACGATGGTTTCTTTGTAGCTGAACTCTCTACAAGTTAACTTCTTCTAGCTGATCTCTCTACAGGGTGATTTGTTTGTAGCTGAATTCTGTACAGCTGATTTGTTTGCAGCTGAGCTCTTTACAGAATGGTTTCTTTGTAGCTGAACTCTCTAAAAGGTAACTTCGATCTTTCTACAGGGCAATTTGTTTCTGGCAGAATTTTCTACAGGTGCAGCTGAACTCTCTACATGGTGGTTTCTTTGTAGCTGAACTCTCTACAAGGTAATTTCTTCTAGCTGATCTCTCTACAGGGAGATTTGTTTGTAGCTGAACTATCTACAAGGTAACTTCTTCTAGCTGATCTCTCTACAGGGTGATTTGTTCGTAGCTGAATTCTGTACAGGTGATTTGTTTGCAGCTGAGCTCTTTACAAAATGGTTTCTTTGTAGCTGAACTCTCTACAAGGTAACTTCTTCTAACTGATCTTTCTACTGGGCAATTTGTTTGTGGCAGAATTTTATACAGGGTGATTTCTTTGCAGCTGAACTCTCTACATGGTGGTTTCTTTGTAGCTGAACTCTCTACAAGGTAACTTCTTCTAGCTGATCTCTCTACAGGGTGATTTGTTTGTAGCTGAACGATCTACAAGGTAACTTCTTCTAGCTGATCTCTTTACAGGGTGGTTTCTTTGTAGCTGAACTCTCTACAAGGTAACTTCTTCTAGCTGATCTCTTTACAGGGTGGTTTCTTTGTAGCTGAACTCTCTACAAGGTAACTTCTTCTAGCTGATCTCTCTACAGGGTGATTTGTTTGTAGCTGAACTCTCTACAAGGTAACTTCTTCTAACTGATCTTTCTACAGGGCAATTTGTTCGTGGCTGCATTTTCTACACGGTGGTTTCTTTGCAGCTGAACTCTCTACATGGTGGTTTCTTTGTAGCTGAATGATCTACAAGGTAACTTCTTCTAGCTGATCTCTCTACAGGGTGATTTGTTTGTAGCTGAATTCTGTACAGGTGATTTGTTTGCAGCTGAGCTCTTTACAGAATGGTTTCGTAGCTGAACTCTCTAAAAGGTAACTTCTTCTAACTGATCTTTCTACAGGGCAATTTGTTTGTGGCTGAATTTTCTACAGGGTGATTTCTTTGCAGCTGAACTCTCTACTTGGTGGTTTCTTTGTAGCTGAACTATGTACAAGGTAATTTCTTCTAGCTGACCTCTCTACAGGGTGATTTGTTTGTAGCTGAATTCTGTACAGGTGATTTGTTTGCAGCTGAGCTCTAAACAGAATGGTTTGTTTGTAGCTGAACTCTCTACAAGGTAACTTTTCTAGCTGATGTCTCTACAAGGTGACTAGTTTGTAGCTGAACTCTCTACATGGTGGTTTCTTTGTAACTGAACTTTCTACAAGGTGACTTCTTCTAGCTGATCTAACACAGGGTGATTTGTTTGTAGCTGAACTCTCTACAAGGTAACTTCTTCTAGCTGATCTCTCTACAGGGAGATTTGTTTGTAGCTGAACTCTCTACAGGTGATTTGTTTGAAGCTGAACTCTCTAAATGATGGTTTCTTTGTAGCTGAACTCTCTACAAGTTAACTTCTTCTAGCTGATCTCTCTACAGGGTGATTTGCTTGTAGCTGAACTATCTACAAGATAACTTCTTCTAGCTGATCTCTCTACATGGTGATTTGTATAGGTGATTTGTTTGCAGCTGAGCTCTTTAAATAATGGCTTCTTTGTAGCTGAACTCTCTCAAGGTAACTTCTTCTAGCTGATGTCTTTACAGGGTCACTAGTTTGTAGCTGAATTCTCTACATGGTGGTATCTTTGTAACTGAACTCTCTACAAGGTAAGTTTTTCTAGCTCATCTTTCTACAGGGTGATTTATTTGTAGCTGAATTCTGTACAGGTGATTTGTTTGCAACTGAGCTCTTTAAAGAATGGTTTCTTTGTAGCTGAACTCTCTACAAGGTAACTTCTTCTAGCTGATGTCTCTACAAGGTCACTATTTTGTAGCTGAGCTCTCTACATGGTGGTTTCTTTGTAACTGAACTCTCTACAAGGTGACCTCTTCTAGCTGATCTTTCTACAGGGTGATTTGTTTGAAGCTGAACTCTCTACAAGGTAACTTCTTCTAGCTGATCTCTCTACAGGGAGATTTGTTTGTAGCTGAACTGTCTACATGATGGTTTCTTTGTAGCTGAACTCTCTACAAGGTAACTTCTTCTAGCTAATCTCTCTACAGAGAGATTTGTTTGTAGCTGAACTCTCTACATGATGGTTTCTTTGTAGCTGAACTCTCTACAAGGTAACTTCTTCTATTGATCTCTCCACAGGGCGATTTGTTTGTAGCTGAACTCTCTACATGGTAGTTTCTTTGTAGCTGAACTCTACAAGGTGATTTTTTCTAGCTGAACTATCTCTTTCCATAGTTGCATGAACTCCCTACAAGGTAACTTCTTCTAGCTGATCTCTCTACAGGGTGACTTGTGTGTAGCTGATCTCTATACAGGTTTCTTATTTCTAGCTGATCTCTTGAATTCTCTTCAGGGTGACTGCTCTATTAGGATGACTGCTCTATTAGAGTATCTCGATCTCGCGTATGCTGCACCAAGTTGGATTTCGTGTTATAACCCCGTGGCTTTAAGTCTGATTCTTCTACACCATTGATGAGCCTTTCTAAGATAATTACTCCATCTGTACAACGATTTTCAAAGAATTACCCCAAGCGGTTTATCTGGTAGGCGTGGCAAGCAGTCGTTTTTTTTATTAGCTAATCTCGATTGCGTAATTGTTACACATTGTTGGTTTTCTCGTTGTATCTTCCTGTTTTTAGCTCGATTTCTTTCAAACCACAAGAGGTTTGAGGTTCAGTAGTTAACCTATTCACCCACCGATTTTCAGCTTCTTACCATACGCGGTTTACCCTGTAGGCGTGACAACATATTGGTGTTAGTTTTCGTGAATAATCGCTCATAACTCTTTGCCTGTTTATCGTATTCCAGCCAAAGTTGGTACCGAGATGCGCATTATAAACCCCTTCTGTGTGCCACATTTCAAGGCAATCGGATATGGCGTTCGAGTTTTATAGCAGTTTTTGTAAGTGTGCGACAAGAAAAAGAAAAATAAGAAGAAAAAAAAAATGAAGAAACTGAGCCAATTTTTGAAGTCGCATATCTTGGGAACGCGCAAAGCGATTTCACTCAAATTTGGAATGCGGAGTGCTGAAGTTGGAGGGCATGTCCACAGCAAAACTCGTCTGGTTTCATCAAGGAAGCACAGAGCTACAGAGGTGCAAAAATTGCGTTTTCTTTCTTCCTGTCAATATACTCACGGGTGTTACGCGCCGGCTTCTTGGGCTGCACGACACACTACCGTGTGTCTTGATTACACAATACCTTTCATGGCACCTTGGCAGTATTGGTTAGGTACAGTATAACCAAGCTTAAAAGTACCTTCATGCAACATCATATTTTACATTTTTACTTTCATATGTTATTTGATATTTTTATATAGAGTTGAATTACCTGACCAGTCTACACTAGTGAAGTGGTGGTAACTGACAACCAAAATAATCTCTTACTTTATGCACTACCTCTTCACAACACCACACATTATAATACACCACTGTGATACATATGTGAGTATGTACACATACAATCTGTAGAATAACAATTAGCTAAGTCATTCTGGTTCCTCCTATTCACTGATTGTAATAATGAACTGTTAAGTAACAATGAACTGGAAAAGTGGCTTAATGACAACTACGGACCTGCCGATTATGCTTATTATTTTACCTATTATGCTATGCTGTACTGCTCAAAATTTTGCCTATTATGCTCAAATTACTTCTTAATATTTACCTATTATTACCACATTATGCTCAATATTTATAACTCAGTTCCCATGTTTTTCTAGTAAATTTGCACTTTATGGGAAAACAGTAAGTTGCTGAAGCACACACTCTAACTCCTTTGTCAAAATGCATGTCACAGAAAACATTGATATACTCTAATAGAACAGTCAGCTGTCTGATTGTTCTCTAACTATTCTATTAGAGCAATCTTTTTCTGTGATATGTATTTTTATAGGCAAGAATTTATAATAATGTACAAGTGTTGTGCCTATTATGCTGGCATTAGGCTCAATGCTTTCAGGCACTTATTATGTTCAATTATTATTATAAAATATATGGCAGGTCCCTAAAGAGAACTCTGTCCATTTTCCAAATTCATCATATTTTACCACTTTACAGTATACTAACAACTAACCCAGTCCTCACAAGTGATGTCTGCACAATACTCATGAAGCATATAAATTGACTACCACAAGCCAATAAGGAAAATATCATAATACCACTAACATGTTATTACACTAAACATGACATACTAAACTACCTATCATAAAGTGTGACCAGATTTGACTAAACCAGGCTTCCACACACATCCAATTCTTTCAAGTTAACTGCTTGGATTTTGACCATTCATTCAGGATCCTATTGGCATACAATTTTCACAAACTTCTTTCACTGCATTATGCAATAACAGGTCAAAATCTGAAAGTAATAGCATTGTTATGGCCGACACGTCCTCACACTTCACTTCCAGATTCTAGTTAATGCCCACTGCCCATCCGGGCGTGCACCCTCTTATAATACTATTATAGCACGCAAACATGAAATACAGTGCCCCTAACACACCCCCCCTTAAAGAGAAGCGTTGTACAAAAAGAAGCTTAAAACAAACTACAAAATGGCCTAGTATGATGAATCCCATCCAAAAACAGCTTATAGCTGTAAAAAAAAGTGCGCGTCCAAGTAAAGCAGAGTTAACTGCGACAAAAAGTAATGATATCATAATGCGGCCATGTGCGAGGTGTGCAAGTTGTAAAATTAATATTAGCTAATCAGATAATACGATGTTATTGTTAAAGTGTTAATGAGAACTATGTGATGCTGCTAGTTTTTAAGTGTGTGAGCATCTTCATAAATGCCACATAAATTTAATTCTCAATAAAGCAATGTGTATAGATTCTCTGTTAGTAATAAATAGTTTGAGTTTGGCCACCTTTCCTTTGTTCGTAGCATTGCTGTATACAGGAAAGGCGGCCAAACTCAAACTATTTATTACTAACAGAGAATCTATACACATTGCTTTATTGAGAATTAAATTTATGTGGCATTTATGAAGATGCTCACACACTTAAAAACTAGCAGCATCACATAGTTCTCATTAACACTTTAACAATAACATTGTATTATCTGATTAGCTAATATTAATTTTACAACTTGCACACCTCGCACATGGCCGCATTATGATATCATTACTTTTTGTCGCAGTTAACTCTGCTTTACTTGGACGCGCACTTTTTTTTACAGCTTTAAGCTGTTTTTGGATGGGATTTCAATACTTTTTGTTAGAATAAGCAATGCACTGTTGATAACAGTAGGTGAGTTTCCATGGTTTTGACAGAAACCCCAGATTACAGTGACAGAATATTAAAATATAACTGTAATTTTAGTGGCCAGGGCCACCCACATTGGAGTATTTTGCCCCCTACCACAGCCCGAAAGGGGCCACTTGAATACCTGTTTAAAGAAAGATCGATATACTCTAATAGAGCAGTCAGGATCTAGACCCTTCCTTGCCCCTGGGCCCCTCTTTAACTCTTTTCCCTGGGCTCTCTAATTTCTCTGGACGGCCCTGTTAGTGGCATGTAACTGCAGTCAACTAGTACCCATTTTAACTACTAAACCCTTAACAACACTTTGCCTTTCATCTTGTACTGCATTGAAACGATCAAGATACTCTATTAGAGCAGTCACAAAACAGCTGTAACACAGCAATCAATATTTAGCATAGTTACAACTTCTGCTTAGCATCGGATTGTTTAGTTTAAATTACTAGCTACCTACAGACTTTACAATATAAAAATATGGCACTTGTAGAAATGTGACTGTTCTATTAGAGTATCTCGATCTACTTCAAGCATTGACTAATTCAAGTGAAGAAGCTACGCCCCTGCCAAGAGATCTTGTGAAATGAAATGAGAATAGTAAAGAAAAGGCAAGTATGTACAGAGACAATAGAGGGGCACGTAATTATGTCCTGTTGTAAATAAACGCCTTTAAAATTTATATCACTACTAAATAAACGCACCAGAATAGGCTTGTGTGGCTGTTGTCTCCAAGGTTGTCTCATTACTTGTCTTTTCGTGTTGAAGGGATTTAGTCGCAATTGGTGAGTTTAACTATACATGTATTTGTGTTGTAAAACTTAATTGTAAAAAGGCGATTAGCACATATCATGATAAACATGTATTTGTCACAGTAGAGTCTCTCACGAAGTCACGATTATTACGAGACATTGGACCAGGGTAAAAAATTTACTGCTATATTTAGAGGTTGTAGCGTTTGTATATCTTAGTATCTTAATAAATAATCCCCCATGATCACTAATCACTAATAGTACAGTGAAAACTGGTTATTATTCAGGCCGTAGGGACAAAATTTTCTAACCTTGCCTTTTATTAAAGAGGTAGCTGCATTATGCGGCCTTAAAAAAAGGTAAGAAGCATGCTGTTCTAACTGGCTATAGAGATGGATTTAGTGTATGACAGCGTATGAGACAGTGAGTGCTGGCAGCAAGGGGGCAGCCAATCTGTTAGAGCACCAAAAGCACTGCTTCAGACATAGGCAGTTGACTGTCAGCCCCAAGTGTAAAAAGTTTCACTATTGGTCCTGATGAAGAAAGTGATGAAGTCATTATCCATAGGATATATTTTTCAGAGTATCCATTTCAGTTCTACAATATAGTAGCCAAGCATAAGATGAACATAACACAGCATTCCAGTAGTTTAGTGGTGACCACAACACTGCCTGAGTTAAACTGTGGTGAGATTTGAGACTACCAGAAGCCCTGGAATGTCTTCAACACATGAAATACCAAATATCTAATGCCTGGCTTTCATCCACAGTGGACCTGTCTTGGTGGCCACTTGTACAGAAGGGAAACAGCTGCCACACAACACAGTCTTGCGAGCGAAACAGCTAGTTGCCACACCCCTTAATTATCAATTTGTAAAATCTTTAGCAAAATTGTGTGTGCGAGCAAGTGCGATGTGGCAGTGCCGTGTATATGGTTGCTGCCTAGCAGTGACACATCACGAGTATTGAAGTCACAATGCGTTACTGCATCATCCATCTAAATACAATCTCTGAATGTGTCATTTTGTGTAGAGAGCAATCTTCCACAAGAAGTGACCTGCAGGTTTCAGTGTATATTGTTAACCATTAATATTGTTCACAATATTGTGAACTATATGTACAGTGAAACCTCACTTAGTGGCCACCTCTTTAATAAGACCACCTCATTATACTGGCCACCTCTAGTAGGTCCCAAATATAGCTAAGCATTACTTATGACCTCATTAATAAGGCCACCTTGTTATTCAGGCCAAATTTTTTGGTCCCACAGCCTGCCATATTAATGAGGTTTCATTGTACTTATGTGAATTTTTATTTTTCGTAACTTTTCTTCAGGTTTACTGATGGGCACTATGAAGCATTGTTGACTGGTACGTGTATAATGTGGTGACTTGAAATGCTAAAACAGTACGTAGCATGTCTTGTATGTACATGTAATGTGTTGTAATGTGTCCACACATCCACACATCTTAGAAATAAATATAATTGTATTCTCTATAAATAGTCAGTTACATTGTGCCACTGGGTCATAAGTTGGTTGAGTATGGATCATCCAGGGAACTTGAGTCACATTTTGTCCTGGCCAAGTGGATCTCATCCACTGACAGAATATACAGGATCAGATCACGTGTATAAATTACGGTGGAACTTGTTTATTGCCACCTTCACTCATTCAGCAGGTAACAGTGTATAAATTCTCAATTGAAATTGGCTTTTCAAGAGTGGTTGTCTTTCTATACTAGTGGCCATTAAGATAGGTTGTACTGATAGAGTGTACATACTAGAGATGCAACAATATCCTCCACTTAGTGTCGTTTGATAGTGATGCAATGGAGACTATGTATTATTGTATTTAAATACTATACTATTATATTGCAACTCTAGCACGTATTTATAACAGGAATGTTTGTTAACTGTTTAGACATACTGGAGCCACACCCACTCATCTGGATTCTACAAATGGAGTCATACCAACTTGTTGTCATCATACTTACTCGTTACTCCCATTGTGTTTGGATGAATATACATGCCGTCATGTGAGACTTGCTACCATGGCGGGCCACTGGAAAACATTTGCATAGCAGTTATATTACAGTCATTATTGTACAATTCTTACATTATTGTTGTGAAAAGTGTTTGGTATTCATGTGTCTCCTCTGTATGTTGTAATTACATGTGTAATTTTGTGTGGGGGTGCTATAAATTGCAATAATGCATGGTGACAATTGTATTAGGCGATTTTGCACACTTCCTTTTAAGCTAGCTACATGTGCTAATTACTCACAGCTTGTGTCAACAACTGGTAACGCAGTTGTACTCTTGTGTCATTCTTTAAGCCGCGCCCTTAGAGTACAAATTATGTGGGGGCGACTAATTTCAAAACGAATTAAGGATGGTATGCAGCACCATAGATTATATCTATGGACTATAATCTATGGCAGCACACTTCTTGGTGGCTATATGTACTGATTAACTACATAGAGCGCCAGTTCATCAATACCCAGTGACTGCAGTTGTGCTCTGCGTCATTCTTTAAATTCCGAGTAAAATTCTTAGAGAGCAAATGACGTGGGGGCGACTAAATTCAAATTTCAAACTAGCCATTCTCGAAAACAAATGTTTCAATCTGAACGAAACTTTCAGAACAGTTTAAAGACACATTGCCCTACATGCCAAGCGAGTATTGCGGAAGACAACAATCTGGGATTTGTATTTGGCCTCTAGGTCGACTGAGGACGACTGAAACTTCGTTTGGTGCTGAAATCACGACTGTAGGGTAATCATGTATGGTGAAATCGATGATGTGAATCTTGAGGTGATTGAGTGAATACTGAAGCGATAACAGGGCGATGAATGTTCGGAATGCACAAAGGAACGCAAGGCATACACCTGCGGTTGCGTCTAACCGCATGCGATAAAAAAATAAATAAAAATAAATAAATGAAACTTCCCCTTTGATGTCAGCAACCTCGATCACGAAACAATCGGCATGGATTTGCTTCACTGCTTGTGTGGTAGTTACTAGTGACATGATGAGTTCAACTCTAGAGTTTCAGAGGGATAGCGTAAGTGACGGGTGGATTACAGGAAGGCCGAATTTGACAACGTTCGTTCTTGTAAAATCCTCACGTAGTGGTCGCGTCATTTATTGTCTGCGGCGCGCGTTTCTGCTTTACTGGCCACGCGACTCACTACCGTGAGTCTTGATAAAACACCCTAAATACAATAACCAAGTTTCTATGAAGAACAGTTACAGTCCTCGTGACAGGGCATCTGCTAAGACATTGTCTTTACCCGGTATGTGTTTAATAATCAAATCATATCCTTGAAGTAACAAGCTCCATCTTAATAAGCGCTGATTTTTGTCCTTAAGTTTCTTAAGGAATGTCAGAGGATTATGATCAGTGTAGACAATTATTGGGTGCTGGGCAGCTGATAAATAAAAATCAAAGTGTTGAAGAGCCAATACAAGTGCCAAGGCCTCCTTCTCGCTGGTGCAGTAGTTTCGCTGGCTGCTGTTAAATTTCTGTGAAAAGTAAACTATAGGATGCTCCACCCCTTGCCGATCTTCTTGTACCAGGACAGCACCAGCTCCGATGTCACTGGCATCCACCAATAGCATAAACGGTTTATCAAAGTTAGGAGTCATTAACACAGGTGCAGACATGAGCAATCCTTTAATCTTCTTAAAAGCGTCTGTACACTTTGCATCCCAAATAAACTTCTGATCCTTACGGAGAAGTCGGGTGAGAGGTTCTGCCACAAGCAAGAAGTTCTTACAAAACTTCCGATAATAACCCGCCATCCCAAGAAAGCGCATCAGTTCACGCCGGTTAGCTGGGTTGGGGAACTTAGTAACAGCTTCTACTTTAGCTTCTACTGGCTTAATATGGCCTTGACCAACAACATGTCCTAGGTATACAACATGGGCACAACCCAATTCTGTTTTAGTAAGGTTGACTGTCAGCTTGGCTTCTTGTAGCCTGATAAACAACTGTTTTATCCGGTGTAGATGTTCTTCCCAAGTCCCGGCATACACCACCACGTCATCAATGTACCCTTCGCATCCCTGGAGACCAGTAATCACTTTGTTGATCATGCGTTGAAAGGTCGCCGGAGCGTTCTTCATCCCAAATGGCATTACTGTATACTGAAAAAAACCCATCGGGTGTCACAAAGGCAGAAATTTCCTTTGCACGGGCAGTTAAGGGTACCTGCCAGTAACCCTTGGGTAAGTCAAACTTGCTCACAAACTTTGCCACACCAATGTGATCAATACAGTCTTCTACCCTGGGTATTGGATACGAATCAGCCTTGGTAACTGCATTTACCTTTCGAAAATCAGTACAGAAATGGTACGCTCCATTACCTTTTGGGACAAGAACACACGGCGAACTCCATTCGCTGCTGCTGGGTTCTATAATGGCATTGTCTAGCATGTATTCTACTTCTTTTCTCAAGTACTTGAGTTTGACAGGGTTGACTCGGTATGGATGTTGTTTGATTGGAGTTGCATCTATCACATCTACATCATGGTGCACACAAGGAGTCCTACCTGGAGTATCTGGAAACAAGTCTACAAACTCTAGAATCAAAGATGATACTTGTTGCTGTTGAGACTGGGAAAGGTGGCTTAACTTCTTCATCTAGTTAGTGAGGATGTCTGAATTCTGTAGTGTACAGCTACTACTCATCATAACATCATCTGTAGAGACTGCATCTTCACCAGCTGTTACATCTTCAACGTGTCCACACACAGGAGCAATAGTGGCTACCTTAGCGACTTCCGCCCTTTCCCAGTAGCTCTTCAGCATATTAACATGGCAAAGACGTTGAGTTTTGCGACGATCAGGTGTGTGTATCACATAATTGACATCTCCAACTCTCTTGGTCACCACATAGGGTCCACAATATCTAGCTTGCAATGGTTGCTTGTGTAGTGGGAGGAGTGCCAACACTTTTTCTCCAACCTTGAAGGTATGATGCCGTGCCTTCTTGTCATACCATATCTTCATTCGATGTTGGGTTGCCTTCATATTCTTCTGAGCTATATTGCAAGCACTGGTAAGCCGTTGGCGCAAGTCTGACACTTGGTCCAGTAGATTAGTAGGAGGCTCCATAGCCAGCCAATTCTCCTTAAGCATCTTCAAAGGCCCTCTTATGGTACGGCCAAACACAAGTTCGAAGGGGCTAAATCCAAGGGAGTCTTGGACAGCTTCCCTGACTGCAAAGAGGAGCATGTGAATACCTTGGTCCCACTCCGTCTTGTACTCAAAACAGTAACTTCTAATCATGTTCTTGAGCGTCTGGTGAAACCGCTCTATTGCGCCTTGAGATTCTGGATGATACGCAGAAGACTTTAACTGTTTCACACCCAACTCGTGCATGACTTGTTGCATCAATGAAGACATAAAATTGGATCCCTGGTCGGACTGTATAGATGCAGGTAACCCCACAAACATAAAAAACTTGATTAGAGAGTCTACAATCTTACGAGCCTTAATGCTCCTGAGGGGAATTGCTTCCGGAAACCTAGTAAATTGGCACATAATTGTTAAGAAGTATTGATTACCTGACTTGGTTTTCGGGAGCGGTCCTACACAATCAATTAGCACACGACTAAATGGTTCCCCACAAACTGGAATAGGTTGTAGTGGTGTTGCAGGAATGGGCTGGTTGGGCTTGCCAACCATTTGACACACGTGACATGACTTACAGAATTGTGTGACATCCTTCTTAAGTCCTGGCCAGTGGAAATGATTCAAAATCTTTTGATACGTCTTATTAAGTCCGAGGTGACCAGCCATCGGTGATGCATGAGCAAGCTGCAATATCTCTCTTCTGTGTATCTTGGGGACCACAATCTGATGGACTATCTGCCATTCCTCATTGGCTGGTGCTGTAATAGGTCGCCACTTCCTCATAAGGATACCATCAATATCATAATAACACGTACCCACATCTGATACTTCTTCAGAAATAAATGCTTCATCAGCTATTCTACACAGTTCAGGGTCATTCTTCTACTCAGTCATCAATTGATCCCTTGATAGTGGAGAGCTCTGAGTCATCTCTGGGATTCTCGCAAACTCATTCATGTCAGCTGTCACAGGTTCTGTCTGAGAACTGGTATTATTAGACTGTGGTACCACTGTCTCCGTCAACTCATCATTGCCTCTAGCCTTCCGTGCCACAAATCTGGTCATGACACATGCTGGGAAAATATCTATTGACTCTGTCTCCAGCACTCCCTGAAACTTAGGTTGTTCTGGTTCATCTATGACTTGTAATTCAGGGTTTACATCTACTTTCCCACCAGCCAAGTCATTCCCCAGTATAAAAGTTATCCCTTGGATCGGCAATGTAGGTCTGACACCCACTGTGACTACTCCTGACACCAGACTGGACCTAAGATACACCTTATGCAGGGGCACCTTCAAAATCCCCAGTTCAACGCCTTGCACTAACACACTGGTTCCAGTAGAAGATTGTTCTGTTAGTGGTAATACATCTTGTAACAAAAGAGACTGGGTAGCTCCAGTATCACGAAGTATCTTAACTGGTACAGCGGCCCCCTCTGAAGTTAATGACACAGAACCATCTGACACAAATGGAAGGTAAAATCTGGCTCAACTCCCTTTGCATTATTCACTGGCACTATCACAGACAACTTACTACCAGACCCAGTCACAGACAACTCACCATCAGGCACAGCTGCTGACAATTTGCCGTCACAGCTGCTGCGCATCTCATTGGTTTACTTACAGTACGTACAAGTGCATCAGTTTTCTTCTTCTGCAATGACCAACACTCTGCCATGACATGGCTTCTCCGTTTACAATAGTTGCATACCACAGAAGAGAACTTATTGTTATTATTGCTATTGTCATGTCTACCACTGTCACGATATCTACCAGTTTTAGGATGGATAGGTGGATTCACAGGCTTGTCATCTCTACTGCCATTGCCATCTGTAGGCGGAAAGGCATGTCTATGTGTCAGTGAGTAATCATCCGCAAGGACTGCGGCTTGATGTAAGGTGGTGGCCTTCTGTTCATCAATGTATGTTTTAATACTAGTAGGCACACACGCCTTAAACTCCTCTACAAGGACCAACTGTCTAAGTTTCTCAAAGTCATTTACTACTTCCTTGGATGCACACCATCTGTCTAACAACGCTTCTTTCTCCCGAGCAAACTCGGTGTATGTTTGTTTATCCACTTTCTTATAATTTCTGAAGTTCTGCCGATACGCTTCAGGAACCAATTCATATGCCTTAAGAATTGCTTTCTTGACTAGGTCATACTGGGAGCTTTGCTCAAGTGACAGGGCCGAATAAATTTCCCTGGCTTTCCCCACTAAAACACTTTGGAGTAATAACATCCAAACATCTCGTGGCCACTCCAGACTGGTGACAATTTTCTCAAAGTGGAGAAAGTATTTGTCCACTTCCTTCTCTTGGAATGTGGGTAGGTACAAACTTAATATGTTTACTGACGTCAAAAGCAGCAGTAGTGCGTTCTGTCGGAGTTACTGGCTCCTTTGATTTCTCCAATTCTTTTAGTCGTAACTGTAAAGATAATTCTTTCTCTCTTATCTCCAGCTCTTTCAACTTCAGTTGACTCTCTCTTTCTCTCTCTCTTTCCTGAAACTCTAGGCGCTTTAGCTCTAGAAGGTTGGCTGAAGTTAAAGGTTGCTCCTCATCTTCGGACACTAACTCTTCATCAATCAGGTATTCCTTGATTAACTTCTTAATCTCTCCCTTCTTCTGACCAGATGAAGACGACAGTTTATAATGTTGCGCTATGGCTAACAATCCTGCCTTCTTAAGGGAGTCCAGAGTAAGCAAGGACGGATTCTCAGTAAATGATTCGACATTAAATTCACTCATGGTGGTGAAATCGACGCTGGCATCGTTAATAGCGACTCAACTTGACGAATCAAAGGTAGTCGGTGGCGACAAACAACAACAACAATTCCTAGTTAAGAAAAACGACACAACAGATGGAACACTAATTAACAGAGGTGTACCTGTCCGGGTACCATTTATTGCCCGGTACCAAGGATTCTAAGTTTGTAGTTAAATAAAAATGGCGGACTGCCACTTGGATCCTTCTGTTCACCCCGACTACTTCGATCACAATACTTCTAAGATGTTTCTTGTTGTGGTCTGTTGTCTTCCTTCTGTTTTTGTTCTTCTCCTGTTCACAGTCGGCTCCCGGACAAGCCCCCAAGTTTGTTACGGCTGACACGTACTCACACTTCACTTCCAGATTCTAGTTAATGCCCACTGCCCATCCAGGCGCGCACCCTCTTATAATACTATTATAGCACGCAAACATGAAATACAGTGCCCCTAACAGCATATTATACTCCAACTGGATGTGTGTGGGAGCCTGGTTTTGTCAAATCTGGTCACATAATTATTGATACTTATACACTACACAACAACTAACTGTGCTCTGATGATTAATATCTGCTCCAAATTCATGGAGCATCTTCACCACATCAGTGTGGCTTTCATCTGCTGCATATATCAGTGGGGTACATCCATTCTAAAGTTGAAAACAACACTAGCATGTTATTACACTAAACATCACATACTAAACTACCTATCATAAACCTCCTTAGGAATAGTTTATACACGTTGAAGGCATACATATTTATACATGTTTATACATGATTATTATGCTTTGCTAGTGGTTGAAGAGACAATGGGACATCTGGGTAATATGACTATATCTTACAAAGTTGAAATAAACAAGTACATCATTGGATCATTACTACCAAAAAATCGGTAGTTTTATGGCAGATAAAACAACCCAAAATTTGAGTCAATTGTACTTATTTGAATTTACAGTGTATACATGTGTGAAGTACACTGACTACCGTGCATTAATCCACACAATGATGCTGTATTAGAATATATCATATTGGGATGATCTTATCTGAGAGATCATAATTTCTTACAAAAGTATTGACCATAAACCAGTCTCACAATACATTCATGGCACCTTGGCAGTATTGGTTAGGTACAGTATAACCAAGCCTAAAAAGTAACTTCATGCAATATCACAGTTTACATTTTTATTTTCATTATGTTATTTGATATTTTTATACAGAGTTGAATTACCTGGCCAATGCTTAGATATTGTCAATCAAACAAACATAAAATCAACACACCACAAGCATACAAATTGTAAGATGCATTGCTCTACTTTCTATTAGCTAGCTATTGTTCTTCACCATCTGGCTATATATACCAGTGAGTTAGCTGCAGTGCCAAGGCAGGTATTGGGGTCTTACTTTTTTAGAAAATGCACTTCATTGCTGTGATGAGTGGCATTTTAATATTATGACACCCACTTTCACTTCTTCTACATGAGCAGGGTGAAGTGATCCATTAACTGATCCAGTCTCGTTTGTGGTGGTTGCAAGGATACTTGTATGAACTTACTTTTGCGTGCATTTTGTCCTTATTCAAACTGATGCAATACTTGTTGATTCCATTAAAGTCAAGCAGCGTATCACAAATGTCTGTTTCAGGATGCAGATGGCAGATATATTTTTGAAAGGAGTTTCCAGTAAAGCCTTTTGTAAACTCTTAACTGAATTGGCAATGCTGAGTGGTGGCAAGGCATGGCACATGACTTGTCTCAGGCTGACCATTTTCTAAAACAGTTATACCTCAGTTTTTATGTTGCATCATTCTAACACTGCCTACACAGTGTTTATGCCTGTTTATAACTTAATTGAATGCAAAGTGCTTTTAAAAAATTCTGAATTCTAACTCATACACTATGCTGGTATTATATTATATACACTGTAGTTTTTGTGCTTGAGGCTTGCAAATCAATCTAATATTTATGGTAGTATCAGTACTAGGCCTCAGTCAAATATGCTCAAATGGTTGCCAAAATGCTTTCAGGAATTTCTCAATTTTCATCTATTATGCTCTTCCTCATTCCTATTATACTTGCATTGTGCTCCTAGGTTAGCAACATTTCTTACGTACAATTACTTTGAAACATTTTCATCAATGATTGCTCTATTAGACTATTTCACTACAAAGTGACTGTTCTATTAACTTAAGGAGCATGCATTTGAGTGCTCTATTGCAGTTTGCAGTTTCCACTGACTGTTCTATTAAGGAGTACCAATCTGTTTTCATGGAATTGAGCTCCATAGTTTGAAATATCCACCTAATATACTAGCATTATGCTGGCCCATTGTGCTTTTTATTATGCTGACATATTTGACACATGCCTGATCAGTACTATGTACACCACCTAAACAAATAATTATGGTCTTTCCTTTTAAATAAGGAAAATGTCTGAAATTACTAACTCTCTCTCAAAACTTCCTGGTAGTGAAGAAGGTTTACTATAATACTGATCTATCATTATATCAAATAGGAGGCTATATCCTTGAACACTGACAAACTTCAAGTTGAATAGCTACATCATTACTACCAACACACACCACCTCTCTGTGCTAGAGCATGTAATACATTAAGAAACAGTTTCAACAATTTAATCTCAGCACACTACAGGAGCATCCTTATCAACAAATACCACAATATTGTCCTTTGCTAAATACAGCTATGATGAGAATTATAAGCCCGATAATCATTACTTCAGCAGAAAGCCAGATCAGCATGTTGACAATGGAAAATCTTATTGTATCATATTGTTGGGATCTGTGTTGATATATTTATGTTGTAAACACAGTTATCCCTAGCTTTGAAACTGCATGTTTAATGTGATGCAAACCATGGCCTGGACTACCACAATACACCTTGATACAACAAATAATATACTTATGTAATATACTTTAATAAGTGGATCCAAAGACAAAATCTCTTCAATATTATTCACCTTGTTGGATTGGTTGATATAGCACAAGTCCGTGTATTCAAACTGTTTAACATCATCGTACAGTAAGGTAGTACACCTGTAGGCATCTGTGATTCCTTCAAAATATTTACAGAAACCAGCCCCACAATACCTTTATGGGCTAGATTGTATCTATACTACCAAGGTGTAAAACATGATATCACTGTGACCCAAAACACTTCCCATAAATTGCAATTGGCTACAAAAGTTTTAAAATCTTTGTTTAGTGTAATTTTCTACTGACTCACTGACTAACTAACCAACTGCCTGATCAATTGTTTCACACAAGCATAATTTAATAATGGATAACAGTATATACTTGATGTTTTCAATTTTAGATACATGTACATGTTCAGTAGTTATAGTGTATGTACTCTAATAGAACAATTAATCATATTACAATGCAACAGATAGAGACAGGTTAACACATTTTTAAATATTCAATTTTGTACATATAATATTAGATAGTGTACATCTAACAGAATACACACTTTATTATGGACATTATTATTGTGTTAAAGTGTACATCTTGTGAATGGAAAGATAGACACAAATTATATGTGTGAAGTACACTGGCTACTGTGCATTAAATCCAAACAATAATATTGTAATAGAACATTATCATTTTGGGATGATCTTATATGAGAGATCATACTTTCTTACAAAAATATTGACCATAAACCAGTTTTACAATACCTTCATGGCACCATGACGGTATTGGTTAGGTACAGTATAACCAAGCTTACTGAAGTACTTTCACTTCATATTTTACTTGCTATTTTAAACAGAGTTGAAATACCTGGCCATACCAGTTGAGAAACTAAACAATAACTGTATGATACAGAGAAACATCATTTATCCGGACCCCGCTTATCTGGATTCTCGGTTAACTGAACTATGGAAATGACTGCTCAATAAGAGTACTGACTGTTCTATTAGGGTAGTTGAAAGTACTGGTATTTAAAAAAATTCTTTATGCTATTTTCAGAAATACTAACTTTTCAGATTTAAGAACCACTCCTGGTCCCAAGGGGTTTGGCTAACTGAGGTTCCACTGTGGTTGGTCTAGGGTATAGGTACATTTCATCCACAGCAAATGTTAAAGTTCAATTGATACATTACTAGTGAAGTGGTGGTAACTGGCAACCAAAATGATTTCTTACTTTATGCAATACCTCTTCACAACACCACACATTATAATACACCACTGTGATACATATGTGAGTATGTACACATACAATCTGTAGAATAACAATTAGCTAAGTCATTCTGGTTCCTCCTATTCACTACTGAACTGATCAGTAATAATAAACTGGAGAAGTGGTTTAATGAGAACTAGGGACCTGCCGATTATGCTTATTATCTTACCTACTATGCTATGCAGTACTGCTCAAAATTTTGCCTCAAATTACTTCTCAATATTTAACTATTATTACCGAATTATGCTCAATGTTTTATCTCAGTTCCCATGTTTTTCTAGTAAATTTGCACTTTATGAGAAAATAATAGGTTGCTGAAGCACAGACTCTAAATCCTTTGTTTGTCAAAATGCATGTCACAGAAAACATTGATACATCCTAATAGAACAGTCAGCTGTCTGATTGTTCTCTAACTATTCTATTAGAGCAATCTTTTTCTGTGATATGTATTTTTATAAGCAAGAATTTATAATAATGCACAAGCGTTGTGCCTATTATGCTGGCATTATGCTCAATGCTTTCAGACACCTATTATGTTCAATTATTATTATAAAATATACCAGCATAATCGGCAGGTCCCTAAAGAAAACTCTGTCCATTTTCCAAATTCATCAAATTTTACCACTTTACAGTATACTAACAACTAACCCAGTCCTCACAAGTGATGTCTGCACAATACTCATGAAGTATATAAATTGACTACCACAAGCCAATAAGGAAAATATCATAATACCACTAACATGTTATTACACTAAACATGACATACTAAACTACCTATCATAAAGTGTGACCAGATTTGACTAAACCAGGCTTCCACACACATCCAATTCTTTCAAGTTAACTTCTTGGATTTTCACCATTCAGGATCCTATTGGCATACAATTTTCACAAATTTCGTTCACTGCATTATGCAATAACAGGTCAAAATCTGAAAGTAATAGCATATTATACTCCAACTGGATGTGTGTGGAAGCCTGGTTTTGTCAAATCTGGTCACATAATTATTGATAATTATACACTACACAACAACTAACTTTGCTCTGATGATTAATATCTGCTCCAAATTCATGGAGCATCTTCACCACATCAGTGTGGCCTTCATCTGCTGCACACATCAGTGGGGTATTTCCATCCTAAAGTTGTAAACAACACCAACATGTTATTACACTAAACATCACATACTAAACTACCTATCATAAACCTCCTTAGGAATAGTTTATACATGTAGAAGGTATACATATTCATACATGTTTATACATAATTATTATGCTTAGCTATTGGTTGAAGAGATCATGGGACATCTGGGTAATATGACTATATCTTACAAAGTTGAATAAACAAGTACATCATTGGATCATTACTACCGAAAAATTGGTAGTTTTATGGCAGATAAAACAACCCAAAATTTGAGTCAATTGTACTTATTTGAATTTACAGTGTATACATGTGTGAAGTATATACACTGACTACTGTGCATTAATCCACACAATGATGCTGTATTAGAACATATCATTTGGGAGGATCTTATCTGAGAGATCATACTTTCTTACAAAAACTATTGACCATAAACCAGTCTCACAATACATTCATGGCACCTCGGCAGTATTGGTTAGGTACAGTATAACCAAGCTTAAAAGTAACTTCATACAATATCACATTTTACATTTTTATTTTCATTATGTTATTTGATATTTTTATACAGAGTTGAATTACCTGGCCAATGCTTAGATATTGTCAATCAAACAAACATAAAATCAACACACCACAAGCATACAAATTGTAAGATGCACTGCTCTAATTTCTATTAGCTAGCTAGTGTTCTTCACCATCTGGCTATTATATACCAGTGAGTTAGCTGCAGTGCCAAGGCAGGTATTGGGGTCTTACTTTTTTAGAAAATGCACTTCATTGCTGTGACGAGTGGCATTTTAATATTATGACACCCACTTTCACTTCTTCTACATGAGCAGGGTGAAGTGATCCATTAACTGATCCAGTCTCGTTTGTGGTGGTTGCAAGGATACTTGTATGGACTTACTTTTGCGTGCATTTTGTCCTTATTCAAACTGATGCAATACTTGTTGATTCCACTAAAGTCAAGCAGCGTATCACAAATGTCTGTCTCAGGATGCAGATGGCAGATATATTTTTGAAAGGAGTTTCCAGTAAAGCCTTTTGTAAACTCTTAACTGAATTGGCAATGCTGATTGGTGGCAAGGCATGGCACATGACTTGTCTCAGGCTGACCGTTTTCTAAAACAGTTATACCTCAGTTTTTATGTTGCATCATTCTAACACTGCCTACACAGTGTTTATGCCTGTTTATAACTTAATTGAATGCAAAGTGCTTATAAAAAATTCTGAATTTTAACTCATACACTATGCTGGTATTATATTACACCCCAAAAACACCTTCGCTGTAAAAAAGGTGCGCCCAAGAAACTACAGGTACCTGGAACCCAATGTAATAAACAAAAAGAAAAATCAGCTTAGCTGAAGTGAAAAGTAACTGCATGGTAACTTAAAGAGCTGATATCTGAAGCGGCCAAGAATACAATTACTAAAGTTTAATCCATGCAAGAACACCTTGGCTATAAAACAGGTATATACATGACAGTAACTGGCAACTGAAATGGCTGATATCTGAAGTGGCCAAGAATGAATGGTCATATACAACTAATTCAAAAATTTAACACTGAACCTTTATAATTCAGCTGTGTTCTACATTCACTCTTGCTGCATCGTAAAGTAATTTCTTTTAACTCTAATTGGCTGGTAATTTGGCCGCCTTTTTTTGCTCTATTATACTGACTATTAAAAAAGGCAGCCAAATTACCAGCCAATTAGAGTTAAAAGAAATTACTTTACGATGCAGCAAGAGTGAATATAGAACACAGCTGAATTATAAAGGTTCAGTGTTAAAATTTTGAATTAGTTGTATATGACCATTCATTCTTGGCCACTTCAGATATCAGCCATTTCAGTGGCCAGTTACTGTCATGTATATACCTGTTTTATAGCCAAGGTGTTCTTGCATGGATTAAACTTTAGTAATTGTATTCTTGGCCGCTTCAGATATCAGCTCTTTAAGTTACCAGTTACTTTTCACTTCAGCTAAGCTGATTTTTCTTTTTGTTTTTTACATTGGGTTCCAGGTACCTGTAGTTTCTTGGGCGCACCTTTTTTACAGCGAAGGTGTTTTTGGGGTGGATATCACTCATTTTTGTCAGTGATAGACTCTACATTTGGTTTAAAAGGTAATTTTTTTGGAAATGAGCAATTAACATTAATGCAGAATATTATCTTGGAGAGTCAGTAAAATCCATACATAATAATGATTGTTTCATAACACCGTAAATTCGGAAGTATGAATTTACGGTGTAGTATGACTGTTCTATTAGAGTAAATTTATCTTTACTGCCTGCACGTCATGAATATATCTCATATCTGTGCATGTTAAATGTTCAGACACCTAATTAAACTTGCAAGTGCCTAATTAGTTCACAGTTGCTACACAGCTATAAATACATTTGTAATTGTTATCATCATAATCATTTATCATGTTATAACCATTTTCAATATTTTGGTCACAACTTCAGGATTAGAGCAGCAGAGAAAGGAATAGAGGACTCAACCATCAAGACTTGTATATGGGAGATGGAACAGTATTGCGATGGATGCCGGTACTAACCCCTCAAGGGCGTTGCAGTACAGTATAGATGCAAGACCAGAGCCTCGATCGTCACCTTTTGACTGTGGTCACAACTTCAGGATAGGAGCAGCAGAGAAAGGAATGGAGGACTCAATCATCAAGACTCGGGGAGATGGAATAGTATTGCCATGGACAATGCCAGCACTAACCCCTCAAGGATGTCACAGTGCAGTATCGATACAACCACTCCAACCAGTGCATAAGACCAGAGCTCGATCATCACCTTTTGACTGAAATTTTTATACTTGATGAAGCAATTAAAATAAAAAAGTTGTAGTACTTGTACTTTCCTGAGGGAACATGTCCCCAGAGTCCCAGACTCCCTTGCCTGTTCAGCAGAATAATAGGATTGAGCCTTACTACCACTTTCACCTTTATTCTTGGCCTGAATGTACATATCAGCAACATAATACAGTAGCTGTATATAATGCTAGTTAATGCCCCTAGGCAGAGCTATAGGGGTGGGAATTTTTCCCTACTATCATACTATCATAGTAGTTCTTCTCGCAGTTCTTTGCCTGGCCATCATCAACTGCTGTCCATCAACTGCTGTCAAAACATTAGTCTCGTCCCCCAGACCCTTCCTCAAGCATGCTTATCACACAAAAATAAACTTAGTTTAGCAGTGCACAAACAATTATTCATTGACAGCTTATACTACACTTACAGCATTGTTGAACCATGTATACCACCAGAATGACAACTAACACGTGATCTATTTAGGGGATATCTCGTGGAAAGTCCCTAATTACCTTAAGCAGACACTCATGATACGTGGTTTTAAATTGAATGGTTTAAGAATGTAACTGGATGGTGAGGCATACTTTAATCGGCTCGACTTTACTGAGAAACTCGAGCCCCTCGTGAGAACTACATCGCTTGAGCAACGCTTGAAAAAGTAAGAGTCAAGAATACTGAGGGACTCTATGCTATATGCCGGTCTTGAATGCTAACGAAACGAGGAGTGAAGTTTATGCAACGTGTCACATTGCCACACACTGATTCACCGTGTTTGTGCGATAGAGTTTTTGGACCTGTCCACCAGATGTTGAAAGGAAATTCATTCCACCACATGTTGAAAGGAAATTCATTCCAACTTGTGAAGTTATTGGTATACTCATTGTTGGGGTCCATGGGGACATCGATGATCATTTACCAGTCAGCTGTAAGTAATGTCACAACAGAAGGAAAGGAACCATTTCCATACCCCTATGGCATACTGATTTTCCAGGTCAGTTTATGTACACCCAACCACAGAAATGTAGAACTTTGGTTGCAGGTGGAAAATAAACACCTTTTTACTCAGTTACAAGAGATTTACCCAGCTGGGATAAAATGTTGAAGTGAATGTCATTAGTACCTACTTGTGGTTCATCAGGTATTGGACAATTCCAAGTGTCCAGATTATGTAGTTGTCCTCATGTTCAAGTTTACACGTTTAGGCAAGTTCCACAACATCCTATAATCTATTACTATATCAGTGTGGAATAATGCTTATATAATATTTTTCATATTCTGGGCTTTAGGTATGTGTATTGTATTTAACACCTGCTTGTTGGTTTTTGCAGGCCATCTAGTCATACTGGTTTATCCACTAGCAGTTGAATGTGATCATGGTACATATGTAAGTTGAGACCATGCAGGAACAAAGATACAGGTGTCATGAATTTCAGGTCAGTTGACATTCAGAGGAATTGTATTATTGCAATTGTTCTTTTTGTAGTTATCAATTATCAGTGACCAGTTTGTGATAGCGTACTTTTGTTTGACTAATGACCACATGTTCTGGTTTACATGCTTACCCAACAGTTATGTTACTCACTTAACCTGCATATGGGATATGTATTTTTAGTTCATTTTGATTATTCATCCTTTATTGGTACAGCCTGGCATATTGATTTTTTACACATTCTCTTTTTAATTCAGTGCCTGCTGGATTGTTTCGTCAGATATCGAAACAGATGTCTTTGGTGTTGCGACCGATGTTCCAAGTCAGTTTGCATGTGTGTTTAATTTAAGGTTGACTTCAGTGCCTGCTTATTCTTTTACAGGTTTCGGTATTGAGTGTCATGAATTTCAGGTCAGTTGACGTACAGAAGAATTGTATTATTGCAATTGTTGTTTTTGCAGTTATCAATTATCACTGTATACTAGTGATGTGAATTTGCAGGTCAGTCTACTCAGATGTATCAGGCATAGTGTTGATGGGTTCGAACAAGTATCCAGTATAGACTGTAGTGGCATCAAGGGTGTTAATTTCCAGGTCAGTTTACATGTTGTGATGTTAGTGATTTTTTCCTAGTACCCAGATATTAAGTGTATTGTATTTAATGCCCACCTGTTATGTTTTTAAATTATGGTATATCAGTGTAGACAGTGCAACAGTAAGCCTTCTGTGTTGTAGTAACTATTTGTTTCATAATATTATGCTGTTGTCCCGGAATGGCACAATTTTTGGGCAACCAGTGTGAAGTCCAGTGGTACAAACATTGTATTATGACCAAGTTGTGATAGCGTACTTTTGTTTGACTAATGTCCTAATGTTCTGGTTTGACTAATGACCTAATGTTCTGGTTTAACATGCTTAACCAACAGGTATGTTATTCATTCACTTAGCCTGGGATATAATTTTTGTTCATTTTGATTATCCATGCTATTATTGACACAGCCCGGCATATTGATTTTTTGTACATTCTCTTTTAATTCAGTGCCTGCTGGATTGTGTCATCAGATATCGAAACAAGTGTTTTTGGTGTTGTGACCGATGTTCCAGGTCAGTTGCATGAGTGTTTAATTTAAGGTTAACTTCAGTGCCTTCTTATTCTTTTACAGGTCTCAGTATCGTCATGCTGACATACAAGAAACCATCACTATTGTTGGAACTATTTTTAGTCAAGTCTTGATGTGATGTTAATTAACGTTGTTACACATTGTTGTATGTTTACCATATGGCAAGAAATTTTCATGGCTATCATGAAATTTGAATATTGTGTAAGTTGTGTGGACCAACCCCAACTCATACATGATCACTGGCAAACCACGAACCACATTCGAGCCACAACACCACCAACCACATTCGAGCAATCCATTACAAAATTTTGTTGCACCATTTGTGTGTGCATAATACTTAATGAAAGCCACAACACAAGCTACATGGTACACACTACATAGAGGTGGTAACCCCTAAAGGCTTGTTACCTTTTGTATTCACCTTATTGGCCTTTGTGGTTAATCTATTAAAAATTACATGTAAATAGAGAATTGAAGAGTATGCTTAAAGCACCTTCGCTAGTGATTTTGTTCTTCAAACCATAAGACAACTGGCGATTTATAAATGCTCGCATGGGGTGTGGTACTAAATGGAATTTAAAAGATTTCTGCTTAAAACGCCATCCCTAGGGAACTTACGGTTCAGCACGCTGTCACAACTTGTTTATCAGGCATTAGAGTTTGTGTCCACGTCGTGTCTTTAAAAGTTATTGTAGGGATTAGATATTGATTGAAGAAAATACGTGTATAGGCAAACCAGGATTGGATAATGTCAGTGCTAGATGGACTATACAAACACGGCTATGTTGACTGGTTGACTGGTATAACGTGACAGTAGTTGTAACATAAAGTAGAGAAATAAAGTGAAATACGCCTATTTTTTATTTTGCGATGGTTACTTTTTTATTTTAGCGAGGTCGCAAGAAAACTATGATGATGATAACGACTCCTAAAGATTTTTTATCACGTAACGCAATACAAATCTATTGAGAGATGTTGCATAATTTAGGACTAATATTGCAAAACCAGCCCTACACGTAAATAACTCACAGTAGTGGCCGCGCGTCTTTTAATTGGGCGTGCGCTTTGTAGTTTCTTGGCCGCGCGACTCACTACCGTGAGTCTTGATATACACTGTAGTTTTTGTGCTTGAGGCTTGCAAATCAATCTAATATTTATGGTAGTATCAGTACTAGGCCTCAGTCAAATATGCTCAAATGGTTGCCAAAATGCTTTCAGGAATTTCTCAATTTTCATCTATTATGCTCTTCCTCATTCCTATTATACTTGCATTGTGCTCCTAGGTTAGCAACATTTCTTACGTACAATTACTTTGAAACATTTTCATCAATGATTGCTCTATTAGATTATTTCACTACAAAGTGACTGTTCTATTAACTTAAGGAGCATGCATTTGAGTGCTCTATTGCAGTTTGCAGTTTCCACTGACTGTTCTATTAAGGAGTACCAATCTGTTTTCATGGAATTGAGCTCCATAGTTTGAAATATCCACCTAATATACTAGCATTATGCTGGCCCATTGTGCTTTTTATTATGCTGACATATTTGACACATGCCTGATCAGTACTATGTACACCACCTAAACAAATAGTTATGGTCTTTCCTTTTAAATAAGGAAAATGTCTGAAATTACTAACTCTCTCTCAAAACTTCCTGGTAGTGAAGAAGGTTTACTATAATACTGATCTATCATTATATCAAATAGGAGGCTATATCCTTGAACACTGACAAACTTCAAGTTGAATAGCTACATCATTACTGCCAACACACACCACCTCTCTGTGCTAGAGCATGTAATACATTAAGAAACAGTTTCAACAATTTAATCTCAGCATACTACAGGAGCATCCTTATCAACAAATACCACAATATTGTCCTTTGCTAAATACAGCTATGATGAGAATTATAAGCCCGATAATCATTACTTCAGCAGAAAGCCAGATCAGCATGTTGACAATGGAAAATCTTATTGTATCATATTGTTGGGATCTGTGTTGATATATTTATGTTGTAAACACAGTTATCCCTAGCTTTGAAACTGCATGTTTAATGTGATGCAAACCATGGCCTGGACTACCACAATACACCTTGATACAACAAATAATGTACCACTTTCACACCTCAGATCAAAGGCTGTATATAAATGATATACCATAGCAAACTGTAGTATATAACTGATATACCACACTTTGTGGTGTCCCACAGCATTCCATGTGCAGGTCTCAACAGTCAACAAACTCTCAACATTTACATTCCATAAAGTCCAGTAAACAACATTATGCAACTTGTTCAACCCAGGAGGTGATACTTATAAGAGGCCTGTTTCTATGGCAATTATAGTTGTATTAGACTTTGAAATATTTTGATTGATTATTAAGCAATAATTGTACATTTAAACTTTGTATATAATCACATAGATATAATCATATAGAGAGTCTCTCACTGTCTCTATAACGTCCTTTATGGGTCAAACAGCTGATCAACTGATATGTCTTTTAAAAGCTCATCAATGTCATCTGTACTGTCTTGATATGAACCAGAAAAAGATATTGGACAGCTTGAAAAGTTACAACTGTTAAAGATAAATATTGGAGCAGGGGGTGGCAAGTGTTGCTTTGTAACAAACTGATCTTGGCTAATCAATGAACTTCTATGACTTACAACTGTGGTAGAAGAACCATATGCCACCAATTCTGTGCCACTACCATTTTCACTAAATGACTGGTCATCTGTAAATCATCGCTGTGGCAGTCAAATTGAAACCTCTTGCCTGGTTGGTCCTTGGGGTGATCCAAGGCAGCGGGTACGTATCGGGGTGTATCACGCGCTTGGACTTCCTGGGCTTGCTGCTTAGCAACCTTTGTACATTCTCCAACAGTGTTCACAGCACTAGTTGTAGCTCTTGCCTTTCGCTTCAACATCAGGCGCAGTAATCAGGCGGTATGACTCACGATTCATGTCGCACAAATCGTCTTTAGCATTGTCTTTAGCCAGCAGAAACGCTTGGTGGTGAAAAGTCGCGGCAATTAACACAGGGACACCAGCCAGGCACTTGTAAACAATAATGGCTTGCTAGTTCATCTTCAGGTAACAATCCAACGTTGTCTTTAACAATCAATGTTTTACTTACGACTGTATTACTACCGGGAGCAGTAGACATGACAATGAAAGTAGTACATAACAGTTATAACCCGGATACTCGGGATATGACAAAAATATATGCACTCGCGCCCTGCGGGCGCTCGTGCATATATTTTTGTCATATCCCTCGTAACCGTGTTATAACTATAAAATATACTTATGTAATATACTTTAATAAGGGAATCCAAAGACAAAATCTCTTCAATATTATTCACCTTGTTGGATTGGTTGATAAAGCACAAGTCCGTGTTTTCAAACTGTTTAACATCATCGTACAATAAGGTAGTACACCTGTAGGCATCTGTGATTCCTTCAAAATATTTACAGAAACCAGCCCCACAATACCTTTATGGGCTAGATTGTATCTATACTACTAAGGTGTAAAACATGATATCACTGTGACCCAAAACACTTCCCATAAATTGCAATTGGCTACAAAAGTTTTAAAATCTTTGTTTAGTGTAATTTTCTACTGACTCACTGACTAACTAACCAACTGCCTGAGCAATTGTTTCACACAAGCATAACTTAATAATGGATAACAGTATATACTTGATGTTTTCAATTTTAGATACATGTACATGTTCAGTAGTTATAGTGTATATAATCTAATAGAACAATTAATCATAATTACAATGCAACAGATAGAGACAGGTTAACACATTTTTAAATATTCATTTTGTACATATAATATTACAATAGTGTACATTTAACAGAATACATACTTTATTGTGGACATTATTATTGTGTTAAAGTGTACATCTTGTGAATGGAAAGATAGACACAAATTATATGTGTGAAGTACACTGGCTACTGTGCATTAAATCCAAACAAAAATATTGTAATAGAGCATTATCATTTTGGGATGATCTTATATGAGAGATCATACTTTCTTACAAAAATATTGACCATAAACCAGTTTTACAATACCTTCATGGCACCTTGACGGTATTGGTTAGGTACAGTATAACCAAGCTTACTGAAGTACTTTCACTTCATATTTTACTTGCTATTTTAAACAGAGTTGAATTACCTGGCCTTACTAGTTGAGACACTAAACAATAACTGTATGATACAGAGAAACATCATTTATCTGGAGCCCACTTATCCGGATTCTCGGTTAACTGAACTATGGAAATGACTGCTCAATAAGAGTACTGACTGTTCTATTAGGGTAGTTGAAAGTACTGGTATTTAAAAAAAATTCTTTATGCTATTTTCAGAAATACAAACTTTTCAGAGTTAAGAACCACTCCTGGTCCCAAGGGGTTCGGCTAACTGAGGTTTCACTGTAGTTGGTCTAGTACATTTTATCCACAGCAAATGTTAAAGTTCAATTGATACATTACTAGTGAAGTGGTGGTAACTGGCAACCAAAATGATTTCTTACTTTATGCAATACCTCTTCACAACACCACACATTATAATACACCACTGTGATACATATGTGAGTATGTACACATACAATCTGTAGAATAACAATTAGCTAAGCCATTCTGGTTCCTCCTATTCACTGATTGTAATAATGAACTGTTCAGTAACAATAAACTGGAAAAGTGGCTTAATGAGAACTACGGACCTGCCCATTATGCTTATTATTTTACCTATTATGCTATGCTGTACTGCTCAAAATTTTTCCTATTATGCTCAAATTACTTCTTAATATTTACCTATTATTACCACATTATGCTCAATATTTATAACTCAGTTCCCATGTTTTTGTAGTAAATTTGCACTTTATGGGAAAACAGTAAGTTGCTGAAGCACACACTCTAACTCCTTTGTCAAAATGCATGTCACAGAAAACATTGATACACTCTAATAGAACAGTCAGCTGTCTGATTGTTCTCTAACTATTCTACTAGAGCAATCCTTTTCTGTGATATGTATTTTTATAGGCAAGAATTTATAATAATGCACAAGTGTTGTGCCTATTATGCTGGCATTATGCTCAATGCTTTTAGATACCTATTATGTTCAATTATTATTATACCAGCATAATCGGCAGGTCCCTAAAGAGAACTCTGTCCATTTTCCTAATTCATCAAATTTTACCACTTTACAGTATACTAACAACTAACCCAGTCCTCACAAGTGATGACTGCACAATACTCATGAAGTATATAAATTGACTACCACAAGCTAATAAGGAAAATATCATAATACCACTAACATGTTATTACACTAAACATGACATACTAAACTACCTATCATAAAGTGTGACCACATTTGACTAAACCAGGCTTCCACACACATCCAATTCTTTCAAGTTAACTGCTTGGATTTTCACCATTCAGGATCCTATTGGCATACAATTTTCGCAAACTTCTTTCACTGCATTATGCAATAACAGGTCAAAATCTGAAAGTAATAGCATATTATACTCCAACTGGATGTGTGTGGAAGCCTGGTTTTGTCAAATCTGGTCACATAATTATTGATACTTATCCATTACACAACAACTAACCTTATCCTCATGATTAATATCTGCTCCAAATTCATGGAGCATCTTCACCACATCAGTGTGGCCTCCACTTGCTGCATACATCAGTGGGGTCCATCCATACTAAAGTTGAAAACAACATTAACATGTTATTACACTGAACATGACATACTAAACTACCTATCATAAACCTCCTTAGGAGTAGTTTACACATGTAGAAGGTATACATATTTATACATGTTTATACACGACTATTATGCTTAGCTAGTGGTTCAAGAGATCATGGGACATCTGGGTAATATGACTATATCTTACAAAGTTGAAATAAACAAATAGCTACATCTTTGGGTCATTACTACCAAAAAAGTGGTAGTTTTAATTGCAGGTAAAACAACCCAAAATTTGAGTCATTTCTACTTATAGTGTGTATAGAGGTGTACCGATAATCGGATTGGCTAAAATATCGGCCACCGATATGGTAATTTTTACCAATATCTGTATTGGTACAGAACAGCAGGAGGACCGATATCGCTACCGATATTTATGCAGTAGCAATAGTTTGTACATAAACGTATTATGCATTGGTTTTCTACGTTATTCATTAGTGCCAGTGGCTTATTGTTCACTCTGAAACAAGCGCTACGCTACAAGAAGCCATATAAAAACACACTATTCTAGTGTTTGTTGCTACAAAGCTTATCACAGTCTTTACAAATGAAGCAGTTGTAGAGTACTTTGTAATAAAAAGAAGGTTTACAGGATAACTTAGGAGACTTGCTTTACCAGCTTTCTCACAAGCCATTAGAATGCGGAGTAATGCAGAAATATTCGTTTAAGGCTTAATGGGAGCTTGCATAAAAATGTTTGTGGGTGCCTAATTGTCTGGATTGCGCAATAGAAACCCAAGCTGTATACCACCACAGGCAGTGTATAGCAATGAATACATGCACCTATTGTTGTAGGGTAGGTAAATGTACACTTTTAACTAGAATGCAAATATCGGATCGACTATCAGTTATCAGCTTCTGTTAGTGGGATATCGGTAGCTACATGCCAAAAACCCATATCGGTACATCTCTAAGTGTATACATGTGTGAAGTACACTGATTGCTGTTCATTAATCCACACAATGATGCTGTATTAAAACATATCATTTAGGGAGGATCATATCTGAGAGATCATACTTTCTTACAAAAAATATTGACCATAAACCAGTCTCATAATACATTCATGGCACCTTGGCAGTATTGGTTAGGTACAGTATAACCAAGCTTAAAAGTACCTTCATGTAATATCATATTTTACATTTTTAAATTCTTATGTTATTTGATATTTTTATACAGAGTTGAATTACCTGGCCAGTCTATACTAGTAAAGTGGTGGTAGCTGACAACCAAAATAATCTCTTAATTTATGCAGCACCTCTTAACACCACACATTACACCACTGTGATACATATGTGAGTATGTACACATACAATCTGTAGAATAACAATTATAGCTAAGTCATTCTGGTTCCTCCTATTCACTGGTTGTAATAATAAACTGATAAAGGATGGAAAAGTGGCTTAATGAGAACCTTTTCCATTTGCCAATTTTACCACTTTACAGTATACTAACAACCAACCCAGTCCTCACATTTGATGTCTACACAATACTCATGAGAGTAGCCTGATTGAATTGATTACCGCAAGCCAATAAGGAAATACCATAATTATTTAAGTGTACCAATTAAGTGACACATACCCTCAAACACAGCCACCCACACATAGTATCAACATGTTATTCCATATTGAACATTGTGGTAGACACAGATTTAACTGCTGTTTGCCATTTAGTACTATTCAATATCCTATTGATAAAATTCTATAATTTTCCTTGAAAACTGATGTAGAGATGTAGCACTGTTGACTAATTGTAAATCAACAGTTCTGTTGCTGGTGGTTACACTGAGTATACAATTAGTCCATGTCACCACCTATCATGCAATTATAATATTTTCACCACTCATCAGTTAACATTTTACTTGCTTTTTTTATACGAAGTTGAATTAACTGGCCAGTCTAGATGAGAAGCTAAACAATGTACAGTGAGTTATAGCTGTATGGTTGTTCTAGGGTAGCTACATTTTATGCACAGCAAATGACTACAGTAAGTTAAACTGTGCTCTAACTTGTGAATTAGTGGTGGCAATTGACAACCAAAATAAACTCTGGCTTTATGCAGTACCTCTTCACAACACCACACATTATAATACACCACTGTGATACATGTATGAGTATGTACACATACAATCTGTAGAATAACAATTGGCTAAGTCATTCTGGTTCCTCCTATTCACTGATTGTAATAATAAACTAATAAAGGATGGAAAAGTGGCTTAATGAGAACTCTGTCCATTTGCCAAATTCACCAAATTTTACCACTTTACAGTATACTAACGACTAACCCCGTCCTGACAATTGATGTCTGCTCCATATTCATGTAGTAGCTTGATCACAATAGGTTGATTTTTTTCAGCAGCATAATGAAGGGAAGTTTTTCTCTCCTATAAATGACATCAAACAACACTTGTACTGTATATAGCTTTACACACTACGTGATAGCACAACTATATTTTTTTCTAAAATTAAAACAGTATAATACACTATTATGTACGTTCTATCCGTTACCATAATATTTACATAGATGTGAATTTCTAAGTGATAAACAGATAAAATGTGACCCGGTGTGCAAAAAGGGGTCTTATATCTTTCCAAATTGTCACATTTGACTAATCATAACTCCTCATGTTTTCAACCTATCACCTTCATATTATATCAAGCCATAGTGCTATGTTAGGGGTATAAGGGAACCAAATTTCAGGATGATACCACATTCACAAGTCAAGTTACAGGTTGCCAAGTACATGCAATGGAAAAGACTATAAGACCCCTTTTTACAGACCGGGTCACAAATACAGTTAACATGTACTATTTTAATTACAATTGTTTACTATCAAAGTTTGAATTTACTACATTACACTGTCTTATACCAAAGAAACAAAACATCCTAACTATGTCAAATATTCACATTGTGTTCATGGTGAAATGTTGTGGCTATGTGGTAAAGTGTGAAAACCACAAATTTAGTGTTTACTGTGTGCCACACAGTAGTGTCGAGCGGCCCAAGAAGCTGACGCGCCACACCGTGAGTATATTAACAGGAAGAAAGAAAACACAATTTTCACACCTATGTAGCTCTGCAGGGGCGGATCCACGGGGGGGGGGGGGGGGAGGCTTTGGGGGCTGAAGCCCCCCCCTTCATATTTAGGCTTTACTTGATCAATATGCTAAGTATTATAATGAAATTTTGTCTTAGCATAATTATATGATCACTAATAATACAAATACTCATAAAACCACTTTATAAACGTCTTTCCAAGGTATTATCAGTGGATTTATGCTAAAGTTTATGTAACAACGACCCGGATCAGCATTGGAGGTTTACAAGATCGAGATACTCTAATAGAGCAGTCAGCTAACTACTCTAATAGAACATTCACTGGAAACATGTAGTTGGTTCTGTTATGGAATTTTTCCAAATCTGCCTGCACCTATACATGCAATGAAGTGAATTGGTCTGTTTAAAGGGCTTCATTCATCTACTTGTGTAGTTAATATGTATGACAATACTTAATTCAGGTTCACAATTTCCATTGAAAATGCTCTCAGATTTAATCTTGTATTGTTCAAATTTCAAAATTTTCCACTTTCAACATTATTATTCTAACATGCACCTATTCAGTCTTGTGCAATTGTGAGAGGGGTGCATCATGTACTTGGTTGTCTGTACCTACCCAAACTTTTCCATTAGCAAAATGCTTCAGAGAGCCATACCTATAATCTAAAGGCAGTATAAAAAATATCTACAGGATGAAATTTATGTGGAAATGTCTCCAAATTGCAGTGTTTTAGCATCTATTTTTCAAAATTTTCCAGGGGGAGCATGCCCCCAGACCCCCCTAGTTCCAGCAGCATGCTGGGAAGTGTGCTTCGCTACCTCTACCCAAGAGATTAGTACCTTGAGTTAGCCCCCCCCCCCCCTTTTATAAATCCTAGATCCGCCCCTGCTCTGTGATCCCTTATCCAATCGGAACCAAATTTGCTAGAGAAGTTATTAACAGGAAGAAAGAAAATGCAATTTTCACACCTATGTAGCTCTGTGATCCCTTATATGATTGGAACCAAATTTGCTAGAGAAGTGCCGGCCAGTTAGGGGAGTCTACATACCAAATTGAAGAAAATCGCTTTAGCCATTTTTGAGATACAAGCGAACAAATTTTGTTTTAGTTTCTTCATTTTTTTCTTCTTCATTTCGCACACTTCGCAAAATCTGCCATAAAACATGAATGCGTGCTCTAATCGGTCTGATATCTGGCACACTTAAAGGGCTCATTAAGGCGGATCTCAGTACCTACTTTGGTAGGAATCCGATGAACATTCACAGAGTTATGACTGATTATTTTCCTAAAATAAGGTTGAAGATCTGTCACGTCCACAGGGTAAACCCCTTGGAGGAATGAGTTGGAAATTGCTATGTAGATGGAGTAACCATCGTAGGTGTGCCTTTTTGTGGTTTGAAAGGAATTGAGATAAATACCATGGAGATATGACACAAAACCCAACCTGTGTCACAATTACATGATCGATTTTTATGGATAAAAAATTATTAGTTTTCACCGATTGGTAGGTAACGACCTGAAATTTTGTAGATCATCTCTGAAATTATTTCTGAAAGATGAAATATTGCCTGAAATTTATGCAGTTTGAAAGATGAAACTTGATGATACGGATTCACTAATTTTGAAATTACTGAATTTTACGGAAAAATTTAGTCTTGAAAGATGAAATATGGGCAGTCATCCTTGAAATTTTGTAGACAATTTTGGCTCGTTACCTACCCCTCGGTTTTCACACCTACCAGGTAAACCACTTAGAGCAATGAGCTGAAAATCTGTATGTAGCTGCATGGAATAATCATCATAGAAAGTCCTTGCAGTAGTACCAGAAGAATCAGATTACAAACCACTGAGTTATGATTCGAAAGGCAACTACGTGTAACAAGGCTAACAGAACTAAAGGTTTTCTTCAGCGTAACCTCCACAATTGTACACCAACAATTAAAGATAGGTTGTACAAAGCAATGGTTAAGCCAATTATAGAGTATGCAGCTGTTGTCTGGGCACCTCATACTATTTATTTATTTGTTTTATTTATTATTTGCTTTACAGCACACATACAACAAGATACGTACAGTATAAACATTAGTAGTCCTTAAAATCTAGTGTATGCTGAAGGTCCACTGGCATCCAGTGCCAGTGGTCAGGAGTAAGTAGTTATTACGATTAGTTATAGTTACTTATATTTATTATATAAAACTCATTTAAAGCAAGGGTTACTAAGAGGGATATTGATATGATCGAGAGAACACAACGACAAGCAGCCAGTTTGTGACTAGCAACTACTCCCCTTACGCTAGTGTCACACAAATGCTTACAGACCTTAATTGGCCTACACTTGCACGATGCAGAGATGAACTGAAAGCCATAATGATCTTTAAAATAATTAACCACCTTGTTGATATCCCAGCAAATCCGTTTCTGACACCCATATCCACTGTACATAGTACCAAAGATCATACTATGAGATTTATGTAACCAATGACACGGATTGATTCTTACATGTATTCCCTTTTCCCTTTGACAATCAAAATCTGGAATGATCTACCCCAAAATGTGATTGACTCTAATGGTATTGATCAATTCAAACAAAAACTAGAAATTATTTAATTTGTATACTTGTATGTATGTTGTGACCTGTGCACTATACTCTATTAGAGGTCTGCACAGTATTACCAATAATAATAATAAAAATAACAAATGCAAGATCAAGATACTCTAATAGAACAGTCACCCTAATAGAGCATTCAGCTACGTTTACAACTCACTCCATTATAGAATTATATTACACTGCAAGTTATTCTGTAGGGAATTCAGCTACAAACAGTTAATCTGATAGACAATTCAGCTACAGGTAAGTCACCCTGTAGAGAGTTCACCTAGAAACATGTCACCCTGTAGAGAGATCAGCTAGAAGAAGTCACCTTGTAGAGAGTTCAGCTACAAAGAAACCATCATGTAGAGAGTTCAGCTGCAAACAAATCACCCTGTGGAGAGTTCAGCTACGAATAGATCATCCTGTAGAGAGTTCAGCTAGAAACATGTCATCCTGTAGAGAGTTTAGCTACAAGCAAATCACCCTGTAGAGAGATCAGATAGAAGTTACCTTGTAGAGAGTTCAGCTGCAAACAAATCACCCTGCACATAGTTCAGCTACAAACAAATCAACCCTGTAGAGAGATCAGCTAGAAGAAGTCACCTTGTAGAGAGTTCAGCTACAAAGAAACCACCATGTAGAGAGTTCAGCTGCAAACAAATCACCTGTAGAGAGTTCAGCTACGAACATATCACCCTGCAGAGAGTTCAGCTAGAAAAAAAGTCATCCTGTAGAGAGATCAGCTAGAAGGATCACCTTATAGAGAGTTCAGCTACAAATTAAAACAAATTACCCTGCAGATAGTTCAGCTAGAAACAAGTCACCCTGTAGAGAGATCAGCTAGAAGAAGTTACCTTTAGCGAGTTCAGCTACAAAGAAACCACCCTGTAGAGAGTTGAGCTGCAAACCCATAGAGATTTCAGCTACAAACAAATCACCCTGTAGATAATTCAGATCACCCGGGAGAGTTCAGCTAGAAACAATTCACCCATAGAGAGATCAGCTAGAAACAAGTCACCCTGTAGAGAGATCAGCTAGAAGAAGTTACCTTGTAGAGAGTTTAGCTACAAAGAAACCACCATGTAGATAGTTCAGCTGTAAACAAATCACCCTGTAGAGAGATCAGCTAGAAAAAGTTACCTTGTAGAGAGTTCAGCTACAAAGATACCACCCTGTAGAGAGTTGAGCTGCAAACCCGTAGAGATTTCAGCTACAAACAAATCACCCTGTAGATAATTCAGATCACCCGAGAGAGTTCAGCTAGAAACAATTCACCCATAGAGAAATCAGCTAGAAACAAGTCACCCTGTAGAGAGATCAGCTAGAAGAAGTTACCTTGTAGAGAGTTTAGCTACAAAGAAACCACCATGTAGATAGTTCAGCTGTAAACAAATCACCCTGTAGAGAGATCAGCTAGAAAAAGTTACCTTGTAGAGAGTTCAGCTACAAAGATACCACCCTGTAGAGAGTTGAGCTGCAAACCCGTAGAGATTTCAGCTACAAACAAATCACCCTGTAGATAATTCAGATCACCCAAGAGAGTTCAGCTAGAAACAATTCACCCATAGAGAAATCAGCTAGAAACAAGTCACCCTGTAGAGAGATCAGCTAGAAGAAGTTACCTTGTAGAGAGTTTAGCTACAAAGAAACCACCATGTAGATAGTTCAGCTGTAAACAAATCACTCTGTAGAGAGTTCAGCTAGAAACAAATCACCGTGTAGAGAGATCAGCTAGAAGAAGTTACCTTGTAGAGAGTTCAGCTACAAAGAAACCACCCTGTAGAGAGTTCAGCTACATTTCAAGTCACCCAGCAGAGAGATCAGCTGCATCCTGTAGGAAATAATTGGCATGTAATAAATATATGTAATTTGTATAATATTATTACTGATAAAATCAAAAATAGTTAAAGTATTACAAATCTTCTTTAAATCTTGATTATGATTATGATTAAATCTTTTTCTTCCTGGATTTTGTGCCGCTTGGTTTTGGCACAAAATGCACCTGAATTGTCGTTATTAAAATTTTTACCATTAACCTACCATCACAGCCATTTCTTGGCCGCCACCTTGGATTTCACATCTTTTTTCACCATAGCCTTTTTGGGGGCCGCACTCTTTTTTTTTATAGCTTGGCTGTTTTGGATTAGATATTAATAAAACTCAAAATAGCTATATATAGTTGAATAATAAAACTCAAAATAGCTATATATAGTTGAATAATAAAACTCAAAATAGCTATATATAGTTGAATAATAAAACTCAAAATAGCTATATATAGTTGAATAATAAAACTCAAAATAGCTATGTATAGTTGAAAATCAAATTTCCATTTACAATTTTATCCTTACAAGTAATAGTTGTAACATGGGCATGAGGGATTTGCTGATATGTATGAAATTTTGAAGTTTTGGAAGTTGATGATGTCTTGCACCATAAACACATCACATCAGTTGATACACAACTAATTATTACTCTCAATACAACATGTAATATTTACTGACCTCATCGTTGCTCACAGCAGCATTCACATCTACTCCACTCGAAGCCAGTGTTTTAATATCATCAACATCTCCAGTTATAGCAGCTTTCTTTAACTTGTCACAATCCACCTGTGATGATGACATCATTGATAATGAGGTCATACTAGTACCATAACAACTACTACAGGAAGTGTGTCACTACTGAACGCCTTTACACTATTGAACATTACATTTAATCATCTTATTTTATTAGCAAATCTTGTAATTAACAGGCTTATTAATTCAGTTTTAAAATGGTAATTGGAATGTTATTAATTTTAATCATTGTTCATAGTAGAAAAGCATTGGTATATTAAGCTGCAAAAGAAAAAATGTGACCAGGCCTGTGAAAACAGGGCATGTAGGCACATCACTTTTTTATGTAGTCATACTATAGCCACTCAATTTTCAACACTTATTAAATGTTTTGAATACAGGGTACAGAATCCAGATGTTTTTGAGTTATAACCTGTTATGTGACAGGGTGTAGTTTGTGCCCACATACCCTATTTTTGCAGGCTTGGTCACAAATGTAAAGTGTTTTTTAGGCAATTAAAGTTTTCTTTGAAAAGCAATTGTGGTGGCCATGTAATAGCTACGAACGATGATCTCGGCTACAAACAATTTTGAAGCAGACAAAATGTCAGATGAATTAATAATGACACATTAAAGGCACTCCACCAATTTTAATGTTCAGATTAAACAGCTAGGAAATTTCAGTTTTGTAGTACAGATGTATCTTTCTTATGTAACTTACAAGGCATGCTGAGGTGGGGGTTTCACGAACCCACTGAAATTGTCATTAGAAAGCAAAGCTGAGGCTACTGTGTAGCTGTTGATTTGTTGGCAAACACAAAATCAGCACGAGTACTTCAATCTACATTATTACAGTAATGAATCTGTGGGCCCAAATAATAATATGGTTATACAAGATCGAGATAGTCTAATAGAAGTCAGTGAAACATTCTAATAGAGCATTCACCACATGTAACACTATAAAGTTGTTTAGTATGAAAACTAGCACTATCCCATGGGTATATTTAGCCTGCTAGCAATTTTTACAAAATAATGAAATACAGCTATACATGGTTCTTTGTTTATATTTCTATATGACAATTTACTTTAGGCTCATAACTGAACTACACGAGTACTCATGATTGTCACTAATTACTACAACTCTTGATCATTTTGCATATACTGAGTAAAGTAGTGTAATGTTAACTGGTGTTCCATAGCTAATCTGTTGCTTGGATAGCTAGTTAGAACCAGGAATATTATACATGTATATAATACTGCTTAATACTGATGAAGGCAACACAAAATTTAATATTATTTACTTTAATTTTATTCTTTTAGTGGTACAAGATTATGTGTGTGTAATTTTGAGGTCATCATACAGTATGGTAGTAGTGTATAGTAGGGGTCATGAAGATTTGGGCTTTTCGTTCTGGCCAAAAATATCACCCTAAAACCAGCCTCATAATATCTTCATGGTGTCTTGTGACAGTATTCTTTAGGTATAACCAAGTAAGTGCCTTCAGTATGATCTGAAATGTTTCCAAAAAGTTGCTACAAAATTTAGAATATATTTAATAGAATTTTCTACTGCCTGCCTGCCTGCCTGCCTGCCTGCCTGCCTGCCTACCTGCCTGCCTGCCTGCCTGCCTGCCTGACTGACTGACCGTCTGTCTGTCTTTCGGCCTGCCTGACTGGCTGACTTACTGTCTGTCTGTCTGTCTGCCTGCCTGCCTGATTGATTATTGACTGACTAACTAACTGATGCCTTCAGACAAGCGTAACTTGATAATGGTTCACTGACCATAGTGGACACCTCATACTCGAGAGATGACAACCGAACAGGATTAGTAATTCTTAAGCTAGGGAGGGCAAATACATTCCTCTCAGTCTCCCTTAGGTGATCACCCAGTAACAGTAGGAAAGAAAATTTGACAGATGCAGACCTCTAATGCTATAGTTCATAATAGCTGATTCTAGCAATAAATAGCCATTTGCTAATAAGGTCATGGGTAAAAGCAGAAAAAGCAGCATGCAGTTGGCATCTGGCAATAGCAGCCAAAAGAGTTAGCTTTTCTATCCATAAGTTTAACCACTTCTTCTTTGCATTTGGGTAATAACCATAGAGTGGTCCCAACTGAGAAAGCTGATCTCAACAAAAATCGCATGCACTGGCACCATCAGCGTACCGGGCTTGCTTAACCATGCTAGGAAGTGTCTGAATAAGTGGTATAACAGCTAGTGCATAGAAAGGGATGGTTAAGGGATCCCCCTGAGTAGTTCCTTCATTAGAGTAAAGTATATCCCCATCAACATGTAAGGAAACAAGATGACGGTAAGTGTTAACAAGTAGTGTAAATAAAGCATGAATGGATGTTATGTAAAGGAACACTTTTGTTAAATGGATTGAAGTTGCATACACAAGAAGTATTCCCTCAGATAGACCATTTGAAAGCATTGTCTTCATTGAATGAATGATTGCCTTTGCCCAGCACAAAGTTGAATTGGACCTGCAGCACACTGAATGTTAGATCTGATAATCAATAAAGCAGACTTAGCAATGATACGACAGACCACCTCACCCACTCCAATTGCTGGATTCTTGTCCAGTGCAATGAGTCTGCAGGCTACCAACAGGGAGATAATTAAAGGGTCAACAAAACATGTACACAGTCTACAAGCCAAAGTCGTAATGGAACAGCACAGCTCTCCTGAAACTGACCCAAAAGCAGAGCAGAGATATTTCCACCCATAAGCATCATCTCCAGATGGTCCAGCAGCCTCTGAGGTATGCAACGCAGCTTCACAAACCACAGTGCCATCCAGGCCATCAAAAATAACTGGGTGATAAATAGAAGAATCAGAAATCAAACAATCTGTATGTAGCGATGTCTATCCATCAGTATGTCACACACAATTTTGCCAGCGGTATCCGCCAGGTGCAAACACTTTCCTCTAGGATGATCAGACAGCAAAGTTAAAGCAGCCTTTGTGTTACTGGCAGTGACTATCTGACAAAGACTCACTATCATGCAAGTTGTTGTTTTCCTGCACTGATCATGAGTGCTGTGCTGAACTGTTTTCAAGAGGTGACACACAGGCACTCACTGTAGGTAGATCTGTGACCATAGTCAAAGTCTAAGTCAAAGGTCAAGGCCACCAAATTCATGCCAAGTCAGTAGTCAAGGTGTAAAATTTCCTACCTTTAATCGAAAGCGTCGCTATGTCACATCAAAAATGTTCCAAAGAAAAATAAACTGAATTAAGTGGTTACCTGGTTAAGTTGGTAGGACCAGAAACACATAATTAACTTCGCACTGCCTAACATTATAATTTTAGTGAAATATTTTCGGTATCTTAAAAGGTACCCCACAGTTCCCCAACCTGAGATTTTACTTTGAATCAAATTCTATACTAACACATATAGCTTGACAGTGCATGCTATATCCCCGATTATTGAATCTTACTATACTGCAAAGAATCTAGCATCCCCTTTCGAAAATCCTCCCTAGATATAAGTCTATACTGCTTCTTTCCTAGATCTCTTTTGATTTCCATCAAATTTCCAAGCTATGTATTATAATATAACATTGCTCAATTTTAATCTATTTTGCTTTATTATTTACACAAATCTATTAGTGATTTTTCTACTACATCTTGAAGAAAAAAATTTCAATAGGGTTGGATGATGGAGAAACAAGGATGCATTACTGCATGTATGCATGTGAAACAAGTTGCATACCGTGCAATATACCACTGAACCATCTCCAGAGAGTTGGGGGTGGAATCTTGAGAGCAAAGTGTGGATTCCTGCTTGAAACACTGTACCTGTGGCTGCAAAGTTTATACTAAATTAGTAAAGTGCAGATACAAAAACTAGATGTGGTGCCAGATGCTCATGTACGTAGTAAAGCTGGTTGGAAGTGTATTGAACTTCGTAATTTTCACTATTTGAAGAATGGACATGGCTTAGCTACAGCACATGTGTCTTACTGATGATCATTCAACGTGACTATTCAAGCATTACATCTTGTATGACCAGTAGCCATGTATTGTAGTTGGTATTTAATGAGTTTATCAAGGTGATAATTTATATTGCACAAGCTTGTAAACAATGAGTTTATGATCTATTGCATACAAGAAAATAATTGAAGCTTTAAATATACATAAGCTACAAAGGTATTAGCCATACAGCAGTAACATTAGCTTTTAATAATTATCTGTGATTTAAAGTCATGCTTGAAAGTTCTATTAGAGTTTTGATGAGGATTTAATCAAGAGATAGCATAATATAGGAATCTACAGCATATTAGAATAAATTGATAGGGTCTATATATGACAAGTACCGAAAAATTTGGAATTTTCAACTAGAGTAGGAACCATAACACATCGATAAAAAGTACTGAAACAAGCTGGAGTAGTGCACGATATTAAATCACAGTAAAACAATAAGAAGTGTTATATCCCTATTGTGCATTTCCATTATGGTATCTTGAGCACAGCAGGGTTATAACACTTCTTATTGTTTTACTGTGATTTAATATCGTGCACTACTCCAGCTTGTTTCAGTACTTTTTATCGATGTGTTATGGTCCCTACTCTAGTAGAAAATTCCAAATTTTTCTGTGTACTTGTTTGTTAACTTTTTTTGTAAATAAATTATTATGACTGGTGAACCCACACATACCACATCTAAAATGGCACCATGTACCCCAATTATTGTCTGAAAAGTGAAGTATCCATTACGCTTCGTTGTCAGCTATGTTCAACCCGTTACACAACATTTCGAATCAAGAACTGTTCGAAAAGCACCTCTGAAATCCACGCATATCAAAAGAAAGAAATGGTGCTGCACGTCCCAGTTATATCAGTTACCATCTGAAAAGTGAAGTACCCATTATGCTTCGTTGTCAGCTATGTTCAACCCGTTACACAGCAGTACAAATCAAGAACTGTTTGAAAAGCACCTCTACTATCAAAATAGCCACTATGACAAATATGAACGATTTCTGTTACGTAGGGAAGCCATCACATGCTATCGCCAAATCGACACTTTTCACTGTCAGCAAAGATGAATGGGACACAAAGGAAACCACTGGTAAGCAGGGGTGGCGGAGAAGAGGGGAAAAGGGGCGGCTGCAGCCCTGTGAAAAAAAATTATGGGGGGCTTAGCCCCCCTAAAATTATTTGTAGCTGTGATGGAGAGCATAGCTTAATAGCATTATTTGAGATACTCTAATAGAGCAGTCACAGGATTCTTTGAGGAGCAGTGTAGCAAGCTACGTATGTATTTATAAACAAGGAGATTTTTTTTGTCTTTGACTTACAACTAGGCCATGGCATCACCAAGCTAGACCCCAGCCCCCCCTAAATATAGGTGTCTCCGCTGCCCCTGCTGGTAAGTCCACAAAGAATGCATTGTGCGTACTGAGGTATGCCAAAAGGCACCTGTCGGGCCGAAGCAATGTTGAACAGTGAAAAAATCAAGCCCGTAGCCTTAGCCGTTATTGAGTTATGCTTGTCTGAAGGAATCAGTCAGTTACTCAGTCAGTCAGTAGAAAATTCCATTAAATAAATTTATTTTTAAAATTCTGTAGCAACTTGTTGAAAGTGTTTCGGGTCGATCTGAAAGCTTGTTTGGGCTTAGTTTTACCTACCAATACTGCCCCATCGTCGTCTGGGAAAATTGAGGCTGTTTTTGGGTGATGTTATTTTGTGGGCCACGCCTACTCCTTTGTGGTCCCTACTATACAGTACTATTTCATATCCAACGATTTTGTCTTATGAGCCATGTTGTAGGAAATCTGTTTTGACGACAAATCTGCAGCCTTCCTCAAATAGCCAAATAAATTTTGTCTGCATTTTGAAGGAGTTTATTGTACTCCTATACAAATAATTTTCCTACAATCCAAGTATATTTGTGAGGCTTTTGTTAGGCTGACCTGACAAAACAATTTAAAGCATCACAAAATTTTCTATTGTAACATTCACAACATTCCGAGTGACCCATAATAAAATTAGATGAAGTGACTCCTATCAAATAATGAAAGCTACAGGCATAAATAGTACATAAGTAAAAATGGTGCTTTCATCAGGAATGTCCACTCCCACTCACTAAGCTGCTGTACTAAAAAGTGCACTATACAGAGTTCTGGAAAACTACCACTCGCCAGAAAGTCACATTCATTGACTACATTTGTTACTCCCTTTGTTTCACTGATGTGCTATCCCTTGGCATTACTGATCGCAGAAGTTATTTCAAATGCCACATGTGTTCAGTGTTTCAGGACTACCCGCAGTTGTTTGTATAATAAACAATGTCCTAATATTTGGCATGAATTAAGGTGGGCATGCACATTTATAGTGAAACTATTGGTTTATACAAAAGTAACCCTGAGTTTTCCAAGCCAGAATTACATTTCTGGGGACACATTGTAAATCATAATTGTTATAGGATGTATAGATATGATATTGTACGCATGCGTGTAGGGCGTATGTGCTTTAATCAGAATAACATAACATGTGCTCCTGATACATGGTGTCAGAAGTCAGAATGGTGACCTATCAATTTCACCCACCAGAGGCGATGATTTGCACAGGTGACGTAGCGACAAACTGGAAAGTATTTAAAGAGGTGTACGAAGACTATGCTACTGCAACCGAACTAATGTCCAAGGATGACACCATACAAGCAGCCACACTGAAAACTGTGATGGGAAAGGACTGTCGCCAGATCCTGTTGCGTTTAGAGCTCTCTGACAGGGACAAGAAAAAGCCGTCAAAAATCCTGGAAAAGTTGCAGGCCTATTTCACGCCAACCAGGAACATGTTGTACGAGCACTACCTGTTTCATACAGCAGAGCAACAGACCAATGAAACAGCAGACCAGTACATGATTCGTCTCCACAATTTAGCAGAACCCTTTAAGTTCAGGGCCTTGCACGATAAAATGTTAAGAGATCACTTGGTCCTTGGAAGCAGAGACAAAGGAGCAAGAGCCCACCTCTTCCGGGAGAAGGAATGCAACTTAAAGAAGGCCTTAGAAACACTTCAAATTAGTGAGTCAATGAATGCACAGTTGAGAGAAATTGGTACAGCAGAAGACCCCATTGTAGTCAATACACTCCAGCATGGAAAGAAGAGTGGAAAACAACCTCAGAAGCGAATGAGTCAGCATTACGAAGATTACTCCAAATGCAAATATCGTGGGGGGAAGCATGAGGTTACTAGAACAAAATGCCCAGCATTTGGAAAGTCGTGTGGCCAATGTGGAAAACTGAACCATTTCCACACAGTTTGCCTACAAAGGAGGACAGACAGTAAGCCAATAGCTATTGTGCAGAAAACTGAGGACCCTGTATCAGAGAGTGAAGATGAGTTATTCACACTTGAGCACATTGGAACAGTAAAACACCAGAAGACAGGGCAGTTTTATGTACCTTTATGCTTCACACATGCGGAGGGGAACACAACGGTAGAATGTCAACTTGACATAAGCGCCACCTGCAACGTAATAAGTTTAAAAGATATCGCTAAAATCCTGCACACTGACAAGCCCTCCTTACAATTGGAAGCCACACAACTAAAGTGTTATGACAACTCTGTAATTAGCACAGTGGGACAGTGCACACTACAATGTGTTTATAACCAGAAGACGTATGAGCTCACCTTCAAGGTCATCGAGGGCAACCACCGACCATTACTGTCAGGTACTGCTTGTATAGAGTTAGGTTTAATTATTGTACATGATGTGTGCAATGTAACATCCACTTCTAATAAATTGATTGAACAGTATATACCAGGATGTGTTTGAAGGCTTAGGTTGTATTGGGGAAGATTATCACACTGAAATTGATGAAACTATACAACCTGTACAGTCGATGGGTGCCAATGGCAATGAAAGATCACCTAAAACACAAACTAGACCAGTTAAATAACAAGGGATCATCACACCAGTAGAATACTCCACCGCATGGATTAGTAACATTGTAACTATAGTAAAGCCAGGCAAGATAAGGATGTGCATAGATCCATGTGACCTAAACAAAGCTATTAAAAGACCAAAATACCAAATGCCTACACTGGAGGGGATTTTACCCACATTAACAAGCCAAAATATTTACGGTATTGGATGCCAAAGATGGCTTTTACTCGATGAAGCCAGTTCATGATTAACCACTTTCTGGACCCCATTTGGACGCTACCGCTATGTTTGTATGCCATTTGGCATCTCCTTAGCTCCAGAAGAGTTCAACGCCGAATGCACACAGTCCTGCAAGGGCTCCCAGGTGTTGGGGTTATCGCAGATAACATTTTAGTGTATGGAAGTGGCGCCACAGATGTAGAATGCCAACAAGACCATGACCACAATTTGCAACTTCTGCTACAGTGTGCAAGAGAACAAAATATGAAATTAAACAAGGCGAAACTAAAGCTTTACTTATCAGAAGTATCATACATGGGTCATCAACTTTCTAAAGATGGCCTAAGCCCAGACCCCATGAAGACTAAGGCAATACAGGAAATGCCAAGACCCAAGGATAAAAAGGCCATAGAGCGATTTCTAGGGTGTCTACAATATCTAGGCCGCTTTCTACCAAGACTCGCTGAAGTGGCAGCACCACTACGGGCACTGACAGAAAAATCAGCAGTGTTTACTTGGCAGTCCCAGCAAGAAGAGGCCTTTAACACCCTTAAGACACTTATTACTAAAGCCCCAGTCCTCAAGTTCTATAATGTCACCAATGAGGTCACTATACAATGTAATGCCTCCGAAAAGATTCTGGGAGGCACACTCCTGCAAAAGAGTCAGCCAGTCGCATTTGCGTCACGTTCACTCACACAGACTGAACAAAATTATGCACAGATTGAAAAAGAGTACTTAGCTATAGTATTTACATGTGAGCAATTTAACCAATACATACATGGCAGACAACAGACCACTATTTACACCGATCACAGACCGCTAATGCCTATCTTTACCAAACCAATATACAACGCACCTAAAAGGCTACAAAGAATGCTATTAAGGCTGCAAAAGTAAGTGCAATATTGTCCAGGCAAAGAAATGTTTATCGCAGACATGCTCAGTCATGCTTATTTACATGAGAAAGGCAATCTTAACATAAGCAACCTTCAGATTTTTAGTCTCAGGCATGAAACAAGGCTGTACAAAGAAATAGAAGAGATTGATCCAGCACAACATGTAAGGCTGAGCAAGAAAGGACTTGATAGTCTCAAAACGGCTACAGCCAAAGATGAAACCTTACAACAGTTGGCATCAACTATCTTCCACGGTTGGCCCGACAGCAAATAGGACACCTCACTCAACATCAGAACACACTGGCCTTACAGAGACGAATTAACAACCCATGACAACATCACCTACAAAGGTACTAAGGTCCTAGTCCCCAAAAGTATGCAACATCTCATGCTACAACAGGTACATACCAGTCACCAAGGCCCAGAGGCATGCATGCGCCAAGCAAAGGACATCATATTTTGGCCTGGTATGGCTAATAAAATATGCCACATGGCTGGGCAGTGCCCTACATGTAATGAGTACTCCATTAAGCAGCAAAAGAGCCCCTAATACCGTCAGAAGCTCCACCCAGACCATGGACTGTAGTGGCGCAACACTTATTCAGCTTAGTCGATAAATTCTATCTCATTATTACAGCGACTTCTGGGAAATTGATGAGGTACCAGACACAACAAGTGACACTATTGTATCTCTCACAAAAGGCCACTTTGCACGCTACGGAATTCCAGAGAAAATAATCACGGATAATGGCCCACAGTTCCAGTCCAAAATCTATAAAGACTTTGTAAAGCAATGGGAGTTTGATTATGTGACGACCTCGCCTTACCACAGCCAAAGTAATGGCAAAGCAGAAGCTGCTGTGAAAAGAGCTAAGCGCATGTTGAAGAAAGTTTCAAAAGACCACACAGACATTCACTTAGCAGACCTAGCATGGCGAAACACGCCGACTGAGGGAGGTCCACACAGTCCAGTACAGAAATTGCACTCACATTGAACGCAAACACATCTGCCAACCGCAGCCAAGCTTCTGCAGCTGGATATCATAACTGGTGTAGCAGAGAACATCACACAGCGGCAACACAATGCTAAGACACAGTATGACTAGCATGCCAAAACACTTTCTGAGCTTCAAACAGGACAAACTGTACGTATTCAGCCCAATGGATACCGCAATCAGTGGAAGATGGCTAGGGTCATGAAGAAAGTGGGTATTCTATTGTATCTAGTGAGAACTCATGATGGACAGGTTTACAGAAGGAATAGAAAACATTTGCAGTGTACAACAGAAGCCATAGATAAGATGCCACAGAATTATGAGGATGGTGAGGATGAATTTGCTGTTTCAGGCACTGCAGACCAGCCCACTGATGAGGCACAGTCAAACAGGGACCTCGAAGTGCCATCAAACATAGAACACAATGTTCCATCAAATATTGTGCAAGAGGAGCACTCAAGACTAGCAGAACCAACCCAAACTGTTACAAGAGCAGGCAGAGTAATTAAACCATCCTCAAGATATAATGATTTTGTCAAACTGTAAAATAATAGGAGCACTTTGTATTTATAGGCCTTGATTTCTCTTGATAGTTCATGATTTTTGTAATACGGTGTGAGGGTTTTGATTTTGTGTAAATGTTGTAAGGGGGAGATGTTATAGGATGTATAGATATGATATTGTACGCATGCCTGTAGGGCGTATGTGCTTTAATCAGAATAACGTAACATGTGCTCCTGATACAATAATGGTGTAATGGTCAATCCTGCTAAGACAAATGTAATTCTTCATATGAAACCACTAGGGACCCACCGATTATGCTGGCATAATTTTGAGCATAATAGGTACCTAAAAGCATTGAGCATAATGCCAGCATAATAGGTTAAATATTTGTACGATAGTGTAAACTCTTGCTGGGAAAATGACAATTGCAAAATAAGATCGATATACTCTAATAGAGCAGTCAGTAACTCTAATAGAACAATCATCAAACTGACTGTTCTATTAGAGTATATCGATCTTGTCTCTTACATGCAGGCAGGCAGCAAGAATTTATTATTTGTGTTCCAGCCACTCATTTTTTTCTTTCTATATAGTGTTAAACTAGTAGCAAAGCATATGAACTAAGGCATGAACATTGAGCATAATCGAGCATAATAGGTAAATATTGAGCATTAATTTAAGCATAATAGGTGAATTTTTGAGCAGTGCAGCATAGCATAATAGGTAAAATTATGAGCATAATCGGCGGGTCCCTAGAAGCCACCCAAGATGGTCAAGATTGTGTCAGTATGACCAACCAACTATCCTAATTCATTCCCTGATAAGATGAAGCCTTTAACTGAACTATATACTCAGTTCCAAACACATATACTCGTGGGGACCAAATCAGAGTGAAGCCTTCCCAAAGGTTAAAGATGTATTGAGAAACATTCCACTTCTTGCATTTTATGACTCTAATATTGATACTAAGAGGTGCATCTTCTTTTGGTTTTAAAGCAGTTATCCAGCAAAGATCAGAAAGCAATCCAGAGTGGAGAGCCATGTCTTTTACTTCCCACACCATGACTGAGACAGAAATGCACTATGTGCAGTGTGCAAAATAACATCCAGACACCAGACAATTTCTGGTCAATTACATCAGTTGTCAGGCCATAATTGAATTTGTCCAGAAATAGTGTTCTTTCAAAGTGTAGCAGAGTTTATATTGGGCTAGGAGGGAGACCAGACAAGATGGTATTGACATGTAATTTGTCTTTGGTCTGTGGTGACCAAAAAGGTATGCCCAAGATGTACTCTGAGGTTAACAGTTTACTGTGCTGTGCCAGCCTACTTGTCTCAGTCACCTGGTACTGCAGTAGTAAAACCTGATTGCCAGTATACTTTTACTTGTGGTATTCATGATCACTTGTAGCTACCAGTTTATTTTTTAAGGTAGAATGAACAAGACATCAGTGCATCTCTTATGTTCATACAATGTATTAGGGATAAAGCCAGTACAAATATATTCTAGCATAAGTAAAGTTTGACCACATATAGCTATGTAGAAGGCCTTGAAAGAACTCCTTATGACTCCTTCCACAGAAGCTCTTTTATGTAACCAGTAGTTACCCTTTTAAAATACTGTAGTATCAGTGTAAGTGGTTGAGTAGTAATCAGCTCTATAGTACATGGGTGGCCCCAGAAGCAAACATCTACTATAGCTTGGTAGAAACACTGGAAAGGAGAAACAACAAAAGTTAAAACGTCCAGTCAAATTGCTTGATGTCCACTCAACTTTCACAATGTCCTGACAGTATGTCAGGACATGTTTGAAAAGTTATTTCGCACACTGTATGTGTAAGTTAAAAAAGAAGCCTGGTCCTCGCATGGGCTTGTGTGAAATTTTCTATGTATAACTGCTGGGGAGGTTATGCAGCAGGGCTCAAAACAACATAACCAGAATATTTCCAGTAATTATTACAAATTACTTTATTATTGCCTGGACACTGTGTCTGGATAACTCAGAATTCTAGCTACACTTCTACTGCAGGAGAGTAGCCTTACACAGTAATACGACTACATTTTCAGCACTGAAAAGTAAACACTGGTATCAGCTAGTACATTTTTCATGTTTTGCCAGGACAAAATCTGGCAGTTTGATAGTATGCTCAAAAAGGTATTGGAAGCCCTCAAGACAGACCACAAGCTTACTGTTTGAACAGAAAAATTTAGATGCTTTTCCACTAAAATTTATTAAAGCTAAGTTATGCAATGTGGAAAGCTGCGCTCACTGCCAATACCCTCTCTAAATCCCCCTTAAGAATGAAATTCTGTGCATCAGTCTATTGATCTACAAAAGTCTGTTGAACAATTTGTCTCTACAGTAGTGGAATCACTTCCGGCCTGATCAACTAGAAAGTATACAAAGTGAGGACCCTGCAGCAGCTGGTTTGTCCAACGTGATAAAATTTTGTCAAGCAGCAGTGGCAGATCCAAGGAGGGGCACATGAGCCCCCAAAAATAATACAAACAAGACTGAGATACTCTTATAGAGCAGTCAGTCAAATACTCTAATAAACAGTCACCATATCTGTATAACACTATTAAGAATCCTCCACAGTTGCTGGTGCTGAGTATACATGAAAACTGGCATTGCAACACCATCGGAACTTTTAGCCTGCAAGAAATGTTGCAGGTATATGCACATGGTCCTTTGTATGTGACAATTGACCTACCTATGACTGTCACTGATCCCTACCGCTCTTAATCAAATGCAGATCACTTACAGAGCATAATTTATAACTAAATTAAATGCTTGTGCATAAACTGCTGTACCTAATTTCAGTCCCAAAACATAATAAAGTATCTTTAGCTTCTGGGGGCACAGCCTCTAGGCTCCATATACCTACTACCACGGTGCACCACCTTACCAAACCCTGGATCCACTCCTGAGAATGGTGGCCAGTATAGGAACATCACAAAACCACAATCAGAATCGTACTCACACGTGATCATACATTACATCATATTGCATAATTAATCTATTTCCTACACCTCCCCTTTTTCAAGCATTTGAAGGGGAAATAAACTACAAAACAAATGTTACAAGAAATTTAAAAATCAATTGCTAAGCTGGGCTACAGCTATAATAGTTTATTGTCAGTCAGGGTCACAGAGTTGAAGCCAGGCTGGATCCTCAATTAACCTTCTGGTGGGAAGCTTGTCACGGGTAGATCTGTGTTGTGCATGAAGAGTTTCATTCAGAAGTTGTGTGAGGATCAAGTCTCACTGGTACTGAATTTGGGATACGACGGTGTAGAAAGCATCTGTTGTGGACTAAAACTCTGCCATCTGTTGACTTCACGTAATATCTACAATGTGGATAGATCTTTGTAACTACCCAGTAATGTCTCATAGTTGACAGTGATGATTTTGAACTGTAACATGTGACACCGCATGAATGTCTGGCAGGTTGTGGGAATGGAGGTTGTAGTATGCTGCAGAAGATTTGGAAGTTACATTTGTCTGATGTGTGGCCTCTTGCACTGGTTGCTGCCACTGTGGAAGGAAAGAGCATCGGTGAGCTGGCAGGATATCTTGCACCAGGTGACCAAACAGTTTTTGAGCAAGTGACAAGCCATCCTTACTACTGGAAGTCAATGAAGAAACTGTTGCAACACTCATGGAATGGCAGAACCCTATATGATGAGAAATTTTGTAGATCATTGTTGCAGTATCACAATACATCCCTTACAGTGGCTTCAATCTTGCTACTACGCTGCGGTGAAGAAAGCTTCTGGAGAAAACCCCAGTGTATAGAAAAGTAAGTAAATGCCTTGGATGTGAATTGTGATTCACCATCACATGGCATAATTCATGTACAAATACTGCCTGTATTTATTCCATCCATCTTTTGGTGTTGGAAATAATTTTACTTATGCTTAGACAAAATCAGACCACAGGCCCCAATACTGAAAAGAATTGGAGTCATTAATAGATTTGTTGTCCGTTTTTTTTTGTTATGGGGGCTTTTTTGAATTAGTTGTTTTAATATACTGACTAAGACAGAGTTCGTGTAGGTAGTATTGGAACACTATTTTTAGTGTGTCAGATCATTATAGTGTCAAGTATGGCAGTGGGGAAGAAAGACTGTTGAAGAGCTGAGATAGCTGAGTGGGTTGTAGTTTTAGAGGATGGCAGCTGGCCAATTAGTGTAGCAATCAATGATAATTAGGTACGTGTAACATGCATGTGAACAAGGGTCTGTGGCAATCTCCTGGAATAAGCGGTCTGGTCATGGCTTTTGAACAATTGGTTCTCTAGGATGACTGGGAAGATGATCTTGGCATTGCTAGCAGGAGAGGATAATGTAGCCAATGTCGATTCCTGGCCAGTATACAGAAAGATGGGCACATTGCTTTGTTCTAACAGATGTGACTAAAAAGTTATTTGCAAAATAGGATCAGTGAGACAACCTTGGGTAGCTACTAACCATCCATGAAGAAACTTAATTAGCAATTACACTCCATAGATGAATTTATTTATGCACTTGTAACCTGACACCAACACTATTTATGCAAAAGACAAGATGATTCACAAGTTGACAGTTGCAGGAACAGAATGTCATCTCCACTGAACGTCCGCTTCGTTATTTCTTTATTGTGAATTCATGAGGTAGCCACATGATCTTTTGTATACAAATCGAATCGCCATCACGGATTCATGAAGTTGTGACAAAGTAACAGGTTGGAATTTAGTGGGAATGAGGAGTCTGCAGCCATAAAAATGGCTTTCTCTAGTGTTCTAGTATCACTTGAAAGCATCTGCTAGTTGTTTTCTATGATGTGTGGAAATCCATGTGTAATGAAGTGCTAGAGTTGTTGGTACTCAGCATCTTAATTCTTGACCACTTTTCTTGAGATCATCTAGGCGATAGGGTAGTGGTTCATTTGATGTGAGAGTTCATATCTCAGTAGTGGATAGGTCTAATTGACATCTAACTCAGCAAGGCTTTCTTCAGGTGATGGGTCTACCACTGGGTTTCTCAACAGTGCATCTGGGGCATCATTTTTTGTGCCTTTCACCCATTCTGCAGTGAAGTTGTATACCATTAGCTTGATTTTTAATCTCTGAGGCAAGGATTCTCTATTTATCTAGGTGGTGGTAGTTAGGATTAAGGAAATTGGATTGTGATCTGTTATGATTTAAAAGTGTTGTAGTCCAGCTAGGAACACGTGACATTTAGAGGTAGCCCAAGCGACAGCCAGCATTTCCAATTCTATAATGGCATAGTGACATTCAGCATTGGTGAGAAATCTAATTCCTGCTTGAATCAATGCCCAATTGCAAGTACCAGAGGTGTCTTTCTGTTAGAGTATGAATCTAAGGCCTTGACAGCTAGCATTGGTACATAGTCTAATGGCTTATTCATGTCAAAAAAAATGACAGCATAGGTGCAATCTGTTTTTCAACCCCTCTTTCAGTGTCGACATGCTGCTATTATGGGACTGGTTTGTCATTTATTAGATGGAGAGGGACGTGGAAATGGCTGCTCACTGCCTACAGTTACTTGATAATCCAACTCATCACGAATTTCATCATCTTCATTCCTGGGACCCAGCTGAACACTTACGTTTCATTAACCCCTATAACTTTAGAACACTAGACAGATTTAAGCACAGTTGGCTGGCTATAGCTGCTGATATATGAATGGCCTTCCAGCTGATATCATTTTGCAAGGAGAAGTTTCTGGCTGGTGTACTGTACTAGAAGACAATCAGCATTTTGTGTAGAGTTGTACTGATAATTGGATCGGTAATCAGTGGAAGCCAATAATTAGCTGTTTTTACCATAATCAGAAATCAGTTGTAATGGGCTGTGGCCAGCAGATTATTAGTCTATTCAGCTCAGCAGCTGCAGTACCACTGGAGGGTTGGTGTCAAAGGCTCTGGTATGTAGTTAGGTAATTTGTTTATGTTTTGTGGTAACCACAAAGATAAACAGTGATGGTTCAGGCCCTAGCTCACTTGTCTGACTAGCAACTTTGAGTTAAGTGTACAAATCTCACAGCAGTGGCTTTACTAGCTCTACTTTTAGTGGAGTATGCACAAGTACAACCTGTAGAGACCTACAATTGGGTATCGGTTAACTATCGGTAAAACAGGTTAAAAATATATCAGATATCGGTTTTCCCTAAAAAGTGGGAATCGGTACAACACTAATTTTGTGTGTAGCTACAGAATTGTATACATTGTGAGGTTTTGCTACAGTAAAAACAACAACAACAAAAAACCCAGCTTTTTTAGCAGTTTGAAAAGCTTGGTCATGGCCATGGGTGGCTGACTACTGAAACTCATTCTTTGTACTGAGTAAAAGGTGTAGTAGTGTAAGCAGCAAGGAAATAGTATTTGTACTAGCTGAAAGTTGATTACTAAAGGGAACAAGGATCTGAGGTCTCTACGGTTGGTTGGTGTTGGAAACTTTGATATGGCATCAGTAATAGTGTTGTCTACTTGGTAGTCTGTAGCAGAGAGTTGGAATCCTGCAAATGTGACTGAGGACTCACAAAACTTGCACTTGTCTTTTCAGGGTGATCTTATTGCTAGCACATCTTTTTGCAAAATTCTCAGACATGTATTACGTGTTGTTTGGCATCATTGACATAAATCACAATGTCATCCACTATGAGGCGGAAACCCAAGAGGCCATCAAAAGCTTCATACATACATCTATCATAATACTCAGATATGGAGGAAATTCCATATAATGCATGCAAATACTTGAATGGCCAAATGGCATAATAAAAGTAGTGAGAAGCTGACTTTCTTGATCGAGAGTACATTGGTGATAGTCGTTCATGGCATCCAAGACAGTAAAGAATTTAGCTAGGATGGCTGATATGTCGGCAACGGTTTCAGCAGGGGTGGGTGGTTGATATTTTTCTCTCTTAACATAATGCTTGAGATGTGAAAGGTCTACACACATGCATATCGGTCACTGTTCTTCTTAGGTGCTACCACAATAGGGGTGCACCATTCAGTTGCTTCAGTGATGGTGTAATGATGGTCTGTGATTGTAAATGGTCCAGTTTGGCCTTCAGTTTGTCAAGGTATGCATACGGAATAAATCTGGGGGTGTTGACACAGAAGGGTCTGGTATCATTAGTGAGACAGATGTGGAATTCTACAGATGATGTTGCCATCAAATACAGACGGGAACTCCTAACTGCCAAGTGCTTATCAAGAGATAAACTAGCAACTTCATGGTTGCAGAGGCACTGGCTACAGAAGTGACAGTAAAGCTGGTAACTGTTGGGTTTGGGTAGTAGTCTGGTAAACCCTTGTTTGTCTTCCATGACATCAGTGTGCCTATGACATTTGGGTAGATAAGTAAGTCATCAAGGTGTTCCTTATCCCCATTCTTGAAATGTGTCGGCAGCCTGCCAACTGGGTGCATCTCAGCTCCCATTGGCAGCTTTGGGAATGACAGAGAAGGGTAGCAGGTTGTCAATGTGCTTATTAAGCTGAGACAGAATGCTAGTACTGGCTGCTGAAATATTTGCACCTGATTCTGGAAGGACAGCTGTGGTGGTGGCACCATTAAGGGTAGCAATGTCAATCTTGAGCTTGAGTGCAAGGTCAGTGGATGTACAGTACATGGTGGATGTTGGACAGGGCTGTCTGTTGGTCAAAGGAGCTGTCAGGCTGGGTATAGATTGAAGAGTAAAGGTAGAAGGTCAAGTTGGTTTGAGTTCATTACGTTGAATAGTTTTGGAGCTGTAGACTCTGGAGAAGTGACCCAGTTTTTTACAATTGTAACATGACACACAATATGTAGGGAATTGTGTGCAGCCTGCCAGGACAGAGTGGTTGTAATGCAAACAGCTTCTTCTGTAGGGGTGTCTTGAGGATTGCAATATAGACTCATAGGGGTGGCTAGGTCCTTGCTGTATGGCAGTTCGCTGTTTCTTGGCTGCTTCTTGTGCTTGACACATGTGGATGGCTGTATCTAAGGTGAGGTTATTTTCTTGCAAAATGTGTTCAACAGTGTGACCATCAAGTAGGCCTTAAATTATTTGATTACGCACACTCTTCTGTGTGCAAGCATCACTGCAAAATTTACAAATTTTTACAAATTATATTAATGAAACAAGGTAATTGTTGAAGGACTCTCCTGGCTACTGTGATCTATGACGAAAGTTTCTTCATTCAACTGATTTATTGATGTGGCCAGCAACATCTTCTTAATGGCACTGATGATAGTTGCTACACTTTTATGTTCCTTGCCAGTGAGGCTGAGGTTAGTAAGAGTTTTGCGTGAGAAACACAATGTTAACGCTTGGACTTATTTATTATTTGTTTATTTATTATTACTGTGTCAACTTCGCAAGGGAAGACTTTACACAGGGGGGGGGGGGGGGGGGGGGGTAGATTTATGCAATTACAATTGATTAATTTGATTCTTAAATTGTTCAATAGAGGTAATTTCTTTGATGTGATTAGGTACTGTAAGTTATTTCAGATATTACAAGCATTAGGTCCGAACGAGTGCTGATAAGTGTCTGTTCTTGCAAATGGAACTAAAATATTATTCGCGTGAGATCTTCTTGTGATGGTGGATTCTGCTGTTGTTGTGATATTACATGAAATGATGTCACTGAGTGGGACACATGTCAAGATATGAATGATCTTAAAAAGGAAGCACAAACGGAAGGTATGTCTACGAATATCTAGTTGTTGCCACCCAAGTTGATGAATCATACTTGATACACTGCTAGTACGATAAAAATTGTTTGTAACAAACCTTGCAGCTCTTCGATTAATCTTCTCTAACTTCTCTATGTCTCTTCTTAGCCATGGCGACCAAATGATACTTGCATATTCTAATTGTGGTCAGACTAAGGAAAAATAGGCAGTTTCTTTAAGGTGTTGATTATTTAATTTAAGATTTCTTCTTAGGAAGGACAAGGTACGGCTGGCTTTAACAGTAATATTGTGTATATGTTTGGACCACTTAAGATCTGATTGTATAGTAATGCCCAGGTATTTACAATTCTTAACTATTTGTAACGGAGTGTCGTGCAGGTAATAGTCAGATATTATCTTGTGTTAGTGACTTTTAAGACATGACATTTAGGAATGCTAAATTTAAGTAGCCAGGTACTTTCCCATAATTGTAAGGATTGCAAGTCTTCTTGGAGTTGTTGTACATCACTTACTGACATAATCTCCTTATATAATATAATGTCATCCGCAAAGAGGCGGATTTTACTGTGCTTTATATTGTCAACAACATCATTCATGTAGATTATAAATAGTACTTGTTTCACAGCAGACTGTTCGTCAAGTCCAGACAGGCTCATATAAAAAGTTGGAGCAGACTGTTCATCAAGTCCAGACAGGCTCATAATAAAAAGTTGGAGCTGCAGTCAGTTTGTAAGTCAAATTTAGGAAGATCTCCTTGCTGAAAAACATACGAAGACATGGGCGATATCTGGAGAACAAAATGATGGGAACAAACAGTACACTTGAGAATGAAAGTATCACCTAATGGGGTGCCTTAAACCGGCACCAGGGATCAACACTGAGGATTAGAAAAATGAAGATGACAGTTACCATGGTGAGATTAGACATTCTACTGCTCACAGCACCATGTAGGAACATTACAAAATCACAATCAGAGTTGTATTCACACGTGATCATACATTACATCAAATTAACCTATTTCCTACAGTCAGATAAGCAGACTGTTAAAGGAATGTTTGACTGGTGAGTTGTTTATTCAAAATTGATTATTATTATTACGAGGTTAATAGACTTTTAATCTCCTCATGTGACAGTTCTTCAACATGATATTTTGTGTCGCATTCACCATGGTCACCAGGGATTGGAATTATGAAATGCAAACTTTGAGTCAGTTTTTAGCCTTGCACATGCACACAGACATAATTGCTTGCATGCAATATTTCAGACCTACAGCTGCTTTCATCATCTGGATGCAGATACTGCAAAGTGACCTGTATGAATGCTCTCAATTATTGGACAAAAAATATTCTCAGTTGAGTTGCACTACTCGTACATAATGCTTGAAGCTTATGAGGGCTCAAAATAACGTTTCACAATCAGCCAATTTCCGGTCAATGTTACTGGATAATTCTATTGTTGTCTGGACATTGTGGCTGGATAAATCAGAATACCTACACTACTGCTGGAGAACAGCATTACTAAGGCAGTAATATTTAATCAAGCCAATCGTTTATGGTTTGTGGCCACAAAACCAAAAACAGTGAGGTTTGAACACCAGCCTACTTGTGCTTGTCAGCTATGAATGTGCAAAATGTTGCATGAAGCTTCATTCAATAGCTTAAAGACTGCTGCTCTTGACTAGAAACAGTAGTTTACATAATATTATGACATGGCTACATTACCTTTGGCATGACTACATTTTGAGTAGTGAAAGCTCAAAACTAAGTACCAGCACATTTTTATGTTTTGGCAGGACAAAATCTGGAATTGAAAAACTCTGAAGTCACCTCTGTTGTGCAATCTTAAATTTGGCCACACGTGAAGCTCATGCACATTAAAAAGTCACCCATATTGAACACAAAGCTATTTTTATGAACATTGAGAGCATCAGCTACCATTCAATAGTAAATAGACTCGTATATTTAAAAATGAAGTAGAGATCCAAGCGATAAAAAGTAGTGAAACAAGAGATGAACAATGGTAGCTATTACAGCATAGCTCAGTGGGAAATTCCTACTTTGGCATGGTATAACAATTATTTTGTGTTCAATGCCAAAGTAGAGATTTCCCACTGAGCTATGCTGTAATAGCTACCATTGTTCATCTCTTGTTTCACTACTGTTTATCGCTTGGATTCCTACTTCATTTTTAAATTTATAATTTTTAATATACTATATAGTTTGTTTAGTTTTTTTTGTTAAGGCATACAGCTAACTATAAGACTACTCCAAGAAAATTCTTTGTTTCCCATTTCATTGACCTCAAAAATTCATGCGGGCGGGCGGTTCATTATCCATTATTCATTATAGATATTTTCACTAATTTTCGAAATCCATAACTAACTTACAGGTAAGAATACAGTAGAATATTTAAACTATAAACCTGAACAGTGAAAAGCTAGCTAAATGGACTTTCTGAATGCCAGGCTAGTTACTGCTATACAGCCAATAAAGACTAAGCCATCTGCACATATTTGGAGTACAAGAGTTGCTCTTTCATATGAAGCACAGAAATACTTGACAAGCAGGGCTTCCCATGTGTGTGTGTGTGTGTGTGTGTGTGTGTGTGTGTGTGTGTGTGTGTGTGTGTGTGTGTGTGTGTGCTGTCAAACTGCCAGTACAACAGCCACAGGGGCGGATCCAGGATTTTTAAAAGGGGGGGGCTAACTTGAAGTATATGTATATGTGTTGTGGTGTGCAAAGCACACCGGCCAGCATGCATGCAAAGCATGCTGAAGCTAGGGAGGTCTGGGAGCATGCCCTCCCAGGAAAAATTTGAACAATATCATGCCAAAATACTGCTATTTGGTAACATTTCAACATAAAATCCTTACTGTTTGTAAGCATTTCAGTGTCCTTTTAATTATATCATTGTCCTACCTATATGTATTGTTGGAAATTGTAAGAAGGTAGATTTTCTGGGGGCATGCCCTGCAGAAAAATTTTGAAAATTGATGCCAAAATACTGCAATTTGGTAGCATTTCAGCATGAAATCCTTAATATTTCAGTGTCCTTTGTTACCTTGTAACTATACCTGCAGTTGTTGAAATTTTGGACAATGTAAGAGGGTGCATCAGTTTAAACAAATGCTACAAGATAATAGATTTCCCTTTATCTGTCTTAGCTTCGTAGAACTGAAATAGACTTGGCTGCTACTCCAAAGGTATAGGAGAAGCAAAGTTATCTAGAAATTAATGTTATTGTAGCCAATTAGGTGAAAGTAATTTAGAAGTATTTATAGTCATTAACTGCACCTTAGATAGCACAAAGACTATCATAAGGGTCTACAGTAGCATGAACAGCCCTACTGGAAAATTTTGAGATTTGAATGATTTGAGATTGAATCTGAGAGCACTTTCAGTGGTGCATATGTACTTGAAGTAATTCTATTCATACAGCAAGTACGACTATCACTTATAAGATACTATACAAGTATATAGAGGTATCAGCTAATGAAGGCTTTTGAACTAGACTATTGCACTTCGCAATGTGTAGATACATCTTTTAATGCAGACAGATTTGGATAATTTCCATCAGTAGCAAAGCCAACTTAAATGTGTCTTCTGAATGTTCTATTAGAGTAGTTAGGTGACTGCTCTATTAGAGTATCTCGATCTCATGCTCTGCTAGTGCTGATTCAGGCCCATTGTTGTATAATCTTTAACACAAATCCAGTGATAATGCCTTGGAAAGATAGTTCTAAGGTGGGTTTATGTGTATATGTGTTATTAGTGACACTATTATATGCTAAGACAGAAAAAGTTCATTGTGATCCTTTCATATTGATCAAGTTAAGTTGAAAAGTGAAGGGGGGGGAGGGCTTCAGCCCCCAAAGCCCCCCCCCCCCCCCCCCCCCATGGATCCGCCCCGAGCCACCACAGGATAAATAATGAATAAAATGTTCAGTTGACAACAATAGCAACTTCATAATGAATGACCATGCAGGAAGAGAATCTGCATGCGGGCGGGAAATGGGAAGCAATGAATTTTCTTGGAGTGGCCTAAACATGTGACTGTTCTATTAGGGTGACTGCTGTATTAAAGTATCTTGAGTCATGTGTGCTTGCCCAAAAAGGGGTATGGTCATCATGGTTTCGATTGATTATTAGATTAGAGTATCTCAAATCAGCCTACCAACTTGAAGGTGTGTGGTCACAAATATAAAAGGGGTGTGATCATCGTGGTCTCGATCAATAGAATAAAGAATGGGCGTGATCTTGTGATCTATCGTGGAGTACTGGTACCTCCATACAGTAGCGTAGTCTAAGCATCTTAAACAATTTTGTGGCGTCTATTATGCTGCTTAATAAAGAAAGTGTTGATATGGAAAATTAATGCCTTGATATGGTTTCGTTGGATGAAGAAGAAGACAACCAACCTGATTGAAGATAAAAGGAAAGACAAGGTGCACAGGACGTACACTCATCGGAACCCCAAAAGGCACATCCCACCAGTAAGTTTGTTGTTGCGGTGTAAAATGGTGACCATGCGCTGCTTCGTTTGGGTTCTAGGCTTGCGACTGTGGTCAGTGAGTGAGTGAGTGAGGCAGTGAGTGAGACGAAATTTCAAAACTAGTTTTGGAGCATTTTAAAAAATTCTATATCCAGTAACCGGTAAGTGTTTTCTTGTTTTTAATGCTGTATTTCATGTTAGATGGGCTAATATTATTCCGTAAAGGTGATTTTCGTGGCGTAAGATGTCTCTAGGATGATTTTTAAATGTGGAATTTTGGGCGGCGCGAGTTACTTTCAGGGGATCCCTATACAACCGTACTGTTTGATACATGCGCAATGACCGCACCTCCCAAATAGCTACATTGCATTTAACAGCCTAGCTACTGCACCCTGACACATGTATACACAATCCAAATTCACTTAAATGGGGTTTTAACTATATACTCTCTTAAAAATGCCAAACTTTTCTCTTCAAAATATCCAGGACATTAGCCACAATGAAAAACTCTTATAGAGCAGTCATCTATTGTACAACTGGGACAGTCAGAAGATCTGAGGGTCACACCCAGACTGCTAATATGTGAATTTCATTGATTACAACACATAAATGCTGCAGTGGTATTAGAATATTTGACTGCTCTATTACAGTATTTTGTTCTGAATATTTTTGAGAAAAATTATTGTTGACCTTTTCAAGAGAGAGGATAGTCAAAACCCTTGTGTATAAGCATGTGTGGCAGGTGCAGTAGTTAGGTTGCTATTATCAGAGAAGCGTAAATGCAATGCAGCTATTTGGACAAAAATCAAAGTGCAGTCGATCATCATGAATGTATCTATTTACTATTGAATGGTAGTTGATGTTTTCAATGCTCATAAAATTTAATTAGCTTTGCATTTGATGTGCATGAGCTTCACATGTGGACAAATTTATGATTGCATGACAGAAGTGATTTACAGGAGTTTTGTAATTCACGTCCAATAAGGTTAGTACTAAGCCAAGCATCTGCATATATTTGGAGAGCATAACAGTTTCGGACAAGTCTCTTTTGTTCTTTCCAGCAATTCCTTTATTTTCACCTATTATGCTCCATATTTTGCTGAACAAATTACCCATTTGTCTCTACATTAAACTTTATTAATCGACTATTGCTAAATTCAAAGTGACTGTTCTATTAGACTATCTCGACCTTTTGTGCAATGTTTACGTTCTCTTCACAAAAATTGCACCCATTTTGTTCAATGCTTTTACCTCATTATTATGCCAAAATCTTTGCTTGCAGAATCTATGAGTCCCTAATAAAAGTTCTCTTTCATACATACAAGTACACAGAAAAATTTGGAATTTTCAACTAGAGTAGGGACCATAGCACATTGGTAAAAAGTACTGAAACAAGCTGGAGTAATGCACGATATCAAAATAAAATCAATAAGAAGTGTTATATCCCTACTGTGCTCAATATACCATAATGGAAATACACAGTGGGGATAAAACACTTCTTGTATTGTTTAACTGTGATTTAATATCATGCACTACTCCAGCTTGTTTTAGTACTTTTTATCGATGTGCTATGGTCCCTACTCTAGTTGAAAATTCCAAATTTTCTGTGTACTTGTTTGTTAACTTCTTTTTGCAAATTATGACTGGTGACCCATGCATACTGCATCTGAAATGGTGCCGCGCATCCCAATTATCATCTGAAAAGTGAAGTATCCATTACGCTTCATTGTCAGCTATGTTCAACGTGTTACGCAGCATTTCGAATCAAGAACTTTTCAAAAGCACTTCTGCAATCCACACATACCGAAAGAAAGAAATGGTGCCGCGCCCCAGTTATATCAATTATTGTCTAAAAAGTGAAGTACCCATTACGCTTTGTTGTCAGCTATGTTCAACCCATTACACAACAGTACGAATCAAGATCTGTTTGAAAAGCACCTCTGCTATCAAAATAGCCACTATGAAAAATAGGGATGATTTCCGTTACAAAGGGAAGCCATCATGTGCTACTGCCAAATCGACACTTCGCTTGAATGGGACACAAACGAGGACACTGGTAAGTCCATGAAGAATGCACTGTACACACTGTGGTATATCAAAAGGCCGAAGCAATGTCGAACAGTGAAAAAATCAAGCCCGTAGCCTTAGCCGTTACCGAGTTATGCTTGTCTGAAGGCATCAGTCAGTTACTCAGTCAGTCAGTTACTCAGTCAGTCAGTCAGTTACTCAGTCAGTCAGTAGAAAATTCCATTAAATATATTATTAAAAATTCCGTAGCAACTTGTTGAAAGAGTTTCGGGTCGATCTGAAAACTTGTTTGGACTTAGTTTTACCTACCAATACTGCTTTATCGTCGTCAGGGAAAATTGAGGCTGGTTTTTGGGTGATGCCACGCCTACTCCTTTGTGGTCCCTACTATACAGTACTATCATACTGTATGATTAGCTTCAAGCATTATAAGCAGTACCAAATAATTTTTTGTTCAATAATTGAGAACATTCCAACAGGTCATGCACTTTTGCAGTTTTTGTATATAGCCAGACTAAGAAAGCTGCAGGTCTAAAATTTTGCATGCAATAGTCTATGGCCCAAACCTCTCCAAAGGAATAGCAAGAGCAAGAATTTTCTTATTGGGCTTGAGGAAAAATTGGATCTGATCCGATAGTGGTCAAACTTGGTGGTTTACTATATCCACACAAGTATAAGGAAAAATTAGGAATTTTAAGTTTGATTAGGGGTCATAGAAAAAAGTAGGAAAACAAGGGAGGTCACCTAAACCTGCAGATATACTAGTTTAATCCCTGCTTCAGTTTATACCCATGACTGACTTAAGGATTAAATGTTCACTATAGTATATTTCTATTAGAGGTATGCAATATATGAAAACTATGAAATTATATCGATATTGTTATATTTTTATATTGTTATATATAGTATCGAATTTGATATTGCAGATATTGTAAAAGTATGTGATTGCACAATCACACTAAAAATGAAGATTAGTTCTGTGAAAATTAGCAATTTTAAAAGCTTATCTACCAGTTTCCTAGGCTTGTTAGTAGTGCTAGCTATGTAATGGTTTTAGTGAATCTATTGTTTAAAGTATATTTATAATTAAACCCCAGTGCGTGGGAGTATCAAAGCGCCGCGCTGGGTTATAACTACCATACAGCTAGACAGAGCGGCGCTGCTACTGTACGATATATTAGTTATCACCCAGTGATAACTAACTTATCACCCTGTTTCGGAGCCACTCAGTCTCTTTCGTGACATCATAATAACCGCGAATGGCATTGTTTACCAATGGAACAAAGAGCCAAATAAGGAAATATTGATACAAAACACACCAATACAGCACTTAAAACTACCTAAATCTTACAAGAAAACTGTTAATCCTTTACACAATAACACTACAAGTTACCAATACGATTTGTTGTGTAAATGTCAAGAATAGTACGTGACGATTTTCGCTCCAGCAATCACTCCCAACGGTCACTATGGTGAAGAACTAACTTCCTCTAACTTCATCGTTCTATCTTGGACTATGGTAGCCACTTGTTGGTCTTTATTTTTCTCTTGCACACCATGAGACACCACCATACCAATTTCTGACGAAGGCGAATCGTACCTGGAACCGCTGCTTCATAACACCGCCCTTCGCTACAGTTTGTAGGCAGTATGTAAGGTCTCTCTTGTAGCTACAAAGTAGAATCTCCACACAATTCGGACGAAATCTTGAGCACAGTGACAGGAACTCAAACCGGAACTTAATTTATTATCCGTAAACTTCTGCGCACTGGGATATAAAACAGTTATATCCCGTATACTCGGATGATATCATTGTTATTACACTCGTCCTCGGCTCCGCCTCAGACTTGTGCAATAACAATGATATCACCCTCGTACCGGGATATAACTATAACATATTGGCCGCTCACGCAATTAATCTGCCCACACTATTTAATTAAGAATCAAAATTGAATTAATATCAAGATATTTTACTGATTATCGATCAATATTGTATCAAAAACAAAATCCTGATATTGCACACCCCTAATTTTTATATTATCTACAGGTATAGGCAATCTCCCTTTTTCCCATCAAACTTAAAATTCTTTATACTTGTAGTGGTGAACCTGTGCATACTATATCAAAACAATGGGTGGTACCAGAGTTAATGTTTTCTCTTAATGAGCACCCCAATTATATTTTTTTAGTGACTCGAAAGTGAAGTGGCCATTATGCTTCACTTTCAGCATTAATTAAGAACAGTAGTAGAATATCTCCCAGTCACCATGGAAAATATGCACAATTCTCATTTACAAATATAGGGAAGCCATATGCCCATGCTTTGTACTACCATGAATCGACACCTTGGGCTGTCAGCAAAAAGGAATGGGACACAAAGGTAAGTCCATGATGTGTGCATTGCACATACTGCGGTATGCCAAAAGGCACATATCGGGATAAAACGATGTTGAACAGTGAAAAAATCAAGCCTGTAACTTAGCCATTATAGAGTTAATTAAGCTTGCCTGAAGGAATCAGGCATGCAAGCAAGCAGGTGGTCAGTAGCAAATTTCATTGAAAAAATTGTAACAATCTATTGGGTCATACTGAAAGCACTTTCGGGCTTGGTTATACCTAACCAATACTGCCAAGACACCAGGATAGTATTGTGAAACAAGTTTTGGGGTGATATTTTTGCTCAGAAAACCCAAACCTTTAATATAGAGGAATCTATTGTACCAAATGAAGCACTCAAAACTATTTCCTGACAGCCCACCTTGTGAGAGTCACCATATGATCCACATTTTTCAATGCATACAACATCACATTTTGTGACCGCTATCTGATTGTCAAATATCAAGGTTTCCACTCAAAATTGGAGGTTGTTTATTAGTTGCTTATTTTTGCTGTTTCTGGCCATGGTGATTTTCCCACAGACTGATATAAAGCAACAAGTGCTAATGCATTGTTGAATTGTTTGTAGCATTCATATCAGCACAATTTTCACACATGTAAATATCCAAAAAGTGGTCACATGACCAACAATCCCATTACAGATGTACGTATTGGACAGCCTATTCAAAATAATAGTATCTTTGGGTGATCTGAGGCACAATCAACTCAATGAAGACTTTTACATCTTGTAGCAACATAGCATGCATGAGCACATCCAATATAGCTGCCATGGGATTGTTGGTCATGTGACCACTTTTGGGATATTAGTAATAGACAGTTTAATAATGAATTGGCACTTGTTTGTTTTACCTTAAAGGTTGGTCTGTGTGAAAATCACCAGAAACAATGAAAAGAGGTATCTTCCTTTTTTGCAGTGAAAACCCTAGCCTCTTTATTTACTTGGGATTGTTGGTCAATTTTGCCAGGCTACTTACATGTGTTGATATAGAATGCTACAAACAATCTAATAATAAATTAACACTAATTTGTTTCATCTTAATGGTTGGTCCATAAGATAATCACCTGAAACAACAAAAATAGTTAACTTCCTGTTTTGAGTTGGAAACCCTACAGGTTGATCATTTGATTTCAGCTAAAAGTTGTCTTATTTAGGCCTGGCAAACTTGATTAGCTACTTGTTTCTCATCCATAAAAATGCGGATTTCCATGCAGGCCGGAGGACATTTTTCATTATTTATTATTAAAGACAATACTCCAAATCAAGCTGCCTGTCACTATAAAGGTTAGCTAAAGCCTTTTAAGAACTAGCACTTACGTACGTTTTACCACCATATCTGAGGTGCAAGTGATATTTGCTGTGCTGTGACAATGATAGTTAGCCTTCTTAGCATCAAAATACGTGTGCATGTGATTGATAACAGCAACAATGAAATTAAAGGCGGTGGTGTAAAAAGGGATGTAGGCGGGGATGAGAAACAATCAATCAAGTTTGCCTGGCCCATAGATAATATATACTACGTACGTATTATCTATACCTTGCCTTACTTGATATGCTTATTTTAAGGCGAAAGCCCTATAAATGTTCTTGAAGCTCAAAAGTTGCTTGATCACCCCTTTTTTGAGTGAATCAGATCCTTGATCGCTTGATTGCATTTTGGTGGTGGGAACAAGCCCAACTAAACTGATGAAAGTGACTAAGAACAATTTGTGATATTATTAAAGAAACAAGTACTGGAAAGGAAATGCTAAAGATTATTTTCTACACTTTGCCAGTCACAACATCAATCGCAGAAAGAAGTTTTTCTGCCTTGAGGCACTTAAAGACCTTTTTGCACAGCACAATGACTCAAGATAGACTAAACCATACACTCATCACATTCATACATAAAGAGCGTACTGATTGTGTTGACGAGAAAGATATAGCTAAGGTATTTATATCAGCCAATGACAAATATTTTGGAAACATTTAACATTTAACTTTTTATATAGTTTATAAATGCTAGTTATCACTTATACTGTAGTAGTTAATATGTAATTTCTATATAACTCATCGAAGTATTACATTTTAGATCTTAAGAAACAAATAGTTAGCTAGTGAGAGTTTATCTGATGTCATTGCGTACTGTGCCATGCAAATTACAACTTGGAAATTTGTGTAGCTATATAGCCTTGAAAGTTACATGCCACATGCCAGCTACACACACACACACACACACACGTACTTCAGTCGGTTTTCTCTGCGCTGCGTTTGCATGAATCCCCGCCATTTGATGTGAATCTTACACCCTCTTCTTTTCCTTATCCGCGTGGGAGCGTACTAGTCTCGCGTCGCTTATAAATTCCAATCCGGCGATAAGTTGCTGCGCGGAAAGGGTCTGGCCACGTGAGACTAGGAACGTAACGGGAATGGCTCTATATTAAACTGCTGAACCAGCTGATGATCAGACCTATAATAGCTAGCTAGTACAGTGAATTAAGAAATAATTTTTAAATATTTCTTAATTCACTGTAATTATATCTGGCCTACAACCTGTAGGCCAGATATAATTACAAGAAGTTGATACAACTGCTGTACATTAACTAAAACCAACAAGAAATTAATACTGACTCATTTTACAAGATATGCTTATGCTTGTACAGTACTGATCTACCTCTCTGTACAAGTTGGCACATGACACTTTAGCAAGAGATGACAATAATACCTTGCAAGTGTGACACCTAACATTTTTACATCAACAATCACTCATTCCTCTAGCTATTAGCTCCAACTTTTATACCCTCAAATTATATAAGTTTCCATTTTATAGCTGCTTTTGCACTGTAAGTATGCAAATAGGACGTTATAGGTCAACTTTGAAGACTTGAAAAAGCATTTTAATGATTTCACTCGTGGACTATAGTACAGTAAAGAATATCTACACTGTAAAAATCATGAAGTACTCAGTAACACACAATGTGTTAAGGTAACTATCATATGAGTGAACCAATTACAAACATTTCATACTTTTATATGTCTAACACTAAGTACACCCTAATATGGTTATAAGGTGACTAGTCTCTCTTCTTTGAAGTGGTAGCAAGGGCTCATACTCTCTCAAGGAAGGTAGGATGAGAATGATGGAACATGGAGTAGAGACGGTCAGCTTTTGAAAAGCTGAAGTTGTCCTTGTGTAGTTTGGTGAGTGCTGACATCAGCTCATCTGCCTTGTTAAGATCAGCAACAAACTTGTCAGCTTGATACTCAAATCTTCTGGTTAGCTGGATCATCAGAAACATCAATGTCTGTAGTGTGACAATAGTAACTATGGTAACACCAAACTCGCGTAGAGTATAACCAAGAGTTAATAATATAGAGAGGTGGTATAACCCAGTAGTTGAGTATCCAACCCCTGGGGACAAGATAGTATTCAGGTAACTGACTCTGTGAAGTTTTGTGTAAAATCACCTTAAGATCTGCATTGAAATTTTATGTACAAATCATTCTAATAAAACACTCCCTACTCTAATAAAACAATCATTTTAGCCAATTGGTTACCATGACTGGTGTTCACTCTGCCGTGGAGTATTATATGAGCTAATTAGAAGTGTATACATGAAATAGTTAAACCTCACTTAGTGATCACTCTATAATGATCACCACTATGTGAAAACGATGTACGTTCTATTAGAGTAGAGGTGTACCAATATTACCAATACTTAGACTCTATTAGGGCTTTTTTGGGTGGGTAATAAATCTCATATACTCCACCTTGTTTTCTAACATACTCCATGCTTTCAGGCACAATATAACGTATGCTCAAAACTAGGTTTATCCAATCAGTATGCATATTTCACATGCAGTGATGTAACGAGGGCACTTATTTTGTCACGTGAGCATGCATAGTTGTCATGACGTTAGTATTATCGCAAGAAAACCAGCCACTTTTGTCGAGCCTACAGCAGAGACAGCTGTGGATGAGGTAAGTAGTAATGTGAAATAGTCTAAAGCAGTTATACGGGCACAACGTGGAGACTATGAAATTTATAAACCCTCAGGTCCTTAGTAGCGCCCTCGCTTCGTTCATGCCCGGGCCTTCAGGTTTTCAGTACAAGAAGCCATAGAAATATGTGTGCAACTAACTTTTATTGCTCCAACAACTATAGTGGTTAGCAGTCATGGACTAGCCATCTTTACCAGCTATTAAAATATGGAATAATGCGAACCAATCTTATTGGGAGCACACATTAAAATATTTGTGGAGCAATAAATTAAAAATATTTATTGGGAGCACACATTAAAATATATAATGTTTTTAATTAAAACATTAAAAACTTTGAACTACTTGACTAAGTGTAATCTAAACTAGATAGGGTATAAATAGCAAGCAATTAAAATGTTAAAAGTCCCTGTTTAGTTTCCTCCAAGCCAAATGATTACACTTTATATCGGTGTATCAGTGTTTATACATGTATATTAATCATGTATCTATTGTGAAGATGTTGGGAATGATAGGTGATGATAAGGATTTGAGATACATGTATGCCACAAAAATTGCAAGATCCTAGGAACAAAAAAAATTGCAAGATCCTAGAAACAATGTAATTGTGACCCGCTGAGCAAAGCCTGCCGTTTTCGCACATTCCTCGAACTCCACTTTATTGCTTCTCTGTTATCTATAGTAACAACGGAGTGGACAGCCAAAGTTTCAGCCTTTTGTGATGATTAGTCTTGGAGTTGTAGCTCTAGACAGTTGGAACAGGAATAAACTCGATTTATACAGCAACAATATGGCAAATAAAATAAAGGCACTTATTTAATCGATCGTAACTCACGACTGAAACAAGCTACTAAGATGGGTCAATCTGTTCATCATGAACTGGTCCATTGATCAAGGTATACTGCTTTCCGTGTACGTCTCCATGTGGACAAAGAAGGCCATTTCAACAATTAAATGATGACAGTAAACTTTATTTCTACCGCATCGCAAATAAACGCTCTTAACTCACATACCATATGCTGTACAAACATGAAACAAAGAGTGTCTTACTCACAATGAACAGGAGAATCTGGTGGTATATAGGTTTTATTGATTTGAGCTTTTTTTCAATGCATATCAAAGCGATTAAAATGTGTGTAAAATTATTATGTAGCATGCATATTTCTACCTGGTTTATGTCAATATGTTATAGCAAAATAGAATTTAGCAAAAATGGCCAGTTTTCACTCAGTGGGTCACAATTATTAATTTTACATTTGCAGTGCAATGAGATCAAAATACTCTAATAGAAGAGTTACTTATAATAAAATAGTTCCAGTGTAACGTGGACAACTTGTGAACAACTGATAGTGTCCTGATTATCAAGGTATCCTGATTATAAAGGTCAATTTATGTACTATGAGACTTTAAAAAGTATCTGGATTACATAGGTGTGCTCAACTGGCCACATTAACTGGTTCGGACACCTTGGGATATACCACTACTGTCCACTAGTATCCTGATTTTCATGTACTAAGGTATATTTGTAGTGATGTGTAATACACCTGAAAGAGTGTATCTGTATCCAAAGCTCTGTGTAGTCACAGATATGATATGATACATGATATGGTACATTATTCTAAAACAGCCCTAAGTGTGGGCTGCTAAGAAATTTTCATAGCAATGAAATTACTAATTATTCAGCTGCCATAGTACACACCTCCAACCACACCCACCTGATAGTAGGGGGAGAAGATGAACTGGAAGACAAGGAATAATCCTATCATGGTGGGGTGACCATCATGGAAATCAAAACTAGTGAAGACCAGATCTTGTCCCATGAAGCAGCCAAACGTGAACAACATCAGAAACATATTCACCTGTAGGGTTAATAGTTAGTGAGGATACATCATTGTATGGTAGGGACCTCTGTAACTAGGGACCATCTGAGATGTGCTCATTGGTGAGGTGTCAGGGGTTTAAATGTGTGTACACTAATACATATGGGATCATCGAAGAGTATCCTGGTGCCTACATGTTCAGAGGTCTCATTTTGACATCACTACACTACTCACCTGGGTGATCACAAGATGTTTGAGGGTGTGGCTCATTTTCCAGTGGCCCAACTCATGAGCCAACACTGCTAGTACCTCATCAGTATCACAACCTTGATGCTGTGGTGTGTGTGTGTGTGTGTGTGTGTGTGTGTGTGTGTGTGTGTGTGTGTGTGTGTGTGTGTGTGTGTGTGTGTGTGTGTGTGTGTGTGTGTGTGTGTGTGTGTGTGTGTGTGTGTGTGTGACTACTGGACCAGTGGAACCTGTGTACCATGGACACCTTGGGACGGACTTTTACTAAGTGTCTGGTGACCTCAAGTGTCCATTTTAACAGGTTCCAGTGTACTCTCATACCTTCTTTACTGTACTCTTATCCACTTCATCTTTCTTCTCTTCAGCTGAAGTGTCATCTTTGTTCTCTTACCTCATGTTTACTATCATCCATTGTAGTATCCTCTTCAGGTAGCATCTCATCATCATCCTCCTCCATTGCTGTCTCATCTTGCTGTTCTTTCTTCTCCTCTTTCTGTTTGGCTTCGTCCTTCTTGTTAGCAGCTACACTGTCTTGGACTTGTTTGAGCAACTTTTCGTCCAGCAATGTGTCATACAGGACAATACGCTTGTTTTTCCAGAAGCTATAGAAGTAGGCATTACTGTGGCTTGATCGTCGTGACCCGTCCACTACAAAGAGTTTCTTCAGAGGGAAGTGCAGGGATGCTGCCAGTTGTTCTATTGCTGTTCGCAGGTCACCCAAGGGTAGTGGGGTGTAGGTGTCAAACAATGGAGCAATAAAGTTTGGATAAACTGTCGCCATCACCTGTGACAAATAGTAACAGTTGATTATCAACATGTCCTGATATTCAGTTTATGTACTAAGGGATATTTTGGGACCTTAACTAAGCGTCTGGATTATGTAGGTGTCCTCAAGTGTCCACGTTGACAGGTTCCATTGTATCACTGAACATCAAAGAGATTATTGAAGGTATAAACACATTCCAATCATTAGATATAGTATAGGACAATCAAGTGTAACGAGGAAACTCATTATAGAAATTTATTATAGTTTGAGTACAATAAGGAAATGATATGTATGGTATAGGTGGTGTGATGGGATAACATCAAACAGTTAAAATGTTATGATGTAAATACTTCTCTGTTACGACCATGACCTGATGAGCAAACTTTTTTGTGTTTTAAGTATTTCTGTAGTTTTGTTAGCATTAATCATCTTTGGAATTGCTGACCAATGGTAGGGAGCTTCCAGGAACATTAAGATGTCATCCTACAGCCTCAGGTGGTTTTGTAAATTTTAAGTTGTTCAGTCAGTTCTTCAGCTTTTTACACTGGTGGCAGGTGCAATGCATATAACTGTGTATCACAAGCAAAACGTTAGCCTTCAGCCTTGTTTGAGACCTGATCATGGAATAACGTCACTTATCTAATCCAGCAAACGTGAAAATCTCCAAATGTGTTATAGGTGGACTGCCTAATGTAGCAACCTGTTTAATAAGGTCACTGGTCACCTGCCAACTTGAAATGTGCCACTTGTGTACAAAGTGACTTGCATAATGTAGTGACCTGCTTAAAGGTCACCTGTCTAAACCAGTAACTTGAAAATCCTCAAATGTGTCTTTTTGTGGTCTGTCTAATGTAGCAACCCCTATATCAAAGTGATTACATTAATATATTTAAAAAAAAAACAAACCTGAGGCTGTAGGATCACACCTATGTTCCACGAAGTGATCCCTACCATTGAGCAATTCCAAAGATTATTAAATTTAGAAAACTATGGAAATGTTTAAAACACAAACACATCCTGTAAAACAGCTTAATCACCGCTTTAATAATGTCATGATCCAAACAGAGAATGTAACATTTCAATGTTATTCCATCATACCACCTGTATAGACTATATACAAGTTATGATACACACACTGTATTAAAGTACTGGTATAAGTGTTCCTGACAAGTAAACAAGTTCATTGAATTCTCCAAATCAAACTTCCAATACCAAATATCTGTGTATTTGCAGTACTTGTTTATGTCATCAATCATCTCCTTAATATTTGGTGTTATATTGGAACCTGTTGATAAGGACTTCCAACACTTAGTAACAAGTTGACTTGTTTATACAGGTGACTTTATACAGTGGCCTTATTACACAATGACCTTATTAAGAAGCAGGTGGCTAATTTAGGCATGCTTAATGCTTGTACCTTCCTTTTAAGTTGCAAAAATGACACAAACGTGAATTTTTGCTGACTTGAAAGTATTGCTGACACTGTTATACAGAATGCAACGGAAAATAATGGAATGTTTAGAGCTGATAGTAACCAGATGCAGGCGGTGGACATGAAACAGAAAATTTATTGGAGTGGCCTAAATACCATCTCTAATATACCCCACTATTCGCTATACTTGCATTCATATTGTCTCCATGGTGATTTATATTATTGTACACGCATTTTTAGACCCCTGAAATCAGGACACCTCCCTAATAAGGACACCTTGATATTCAGGACACTTGTCCCATATAATAGTTAACACCTGCAGATATACTAGTAGACGCTTAATCCATACTGTAGTCTATTCCCATAACTGAATTGGGGATATTTAATCCCTAATTCAGTCATGTATTTCACCAGTATATCCACAGGTGTATAGGCGACCTCCCTTGTGTCCCTCTTGTATGGAGGGCTACATTTACAATGATGTACGTAATTATTTTATTACTGATAACATCAGTGTCACAAGCCACAGCTATTAATTGTAGTAGCTTGCTCTCATAGTACGAGGTGTCTTGTTAAGGTGACACCCACAGCAAGTAATCTTACCAACGTGTTGAGTTAACAGTAGCTTGATATGAGGAAACTTGATGGGCACTTGTTGTAAGGATATGCTTGTTACTCAGTCAGTCAGTAGAAAATTCTGTTAAACAGTTTTAAAATTCCGTAGCAACTTGTTGAAAGCGTTTCAGGTCGATCTGAAAGCTTGTTTGGGCTTAGTTTTACCTAACCAATACTGCCACATCGTCATCAGGGAAAGTGAGGCTGGTTTTTGGGTGATGTTATTTTATGGGCCATGCCTACTCCTTTGTGGTCCCTACTATACAGTACTATTGTACTGTATGATAAAACAATAACCTATAATAATAGTATAGTATTGTTGAGGCTATAGCTAGGTGCATGGCTCCTGGTTTTTAGAAGCATCACAACATCGTACTATTGAGTATCAACAGTGTACTCATAGAATGTATTCACAATAAAAATTTCAACTAATCAGATTTGACTGCCAATTACAGAAATTATTCCAAAGTATTCTTAGTGTTATTTTAAATTATTCTTTATTGACTTAATAATCACTGACTGACTGATGCCTTCAGACAAGCGTAACTCGATAACAGCTAAGGCTACGAGCTAGATTTTTTCACTGTTCGACGTCACTTTGGCCCGAGAGGCGCCTTTTGGCATACCGCAGTACATACAATGCATTCTTCATGAACTTACCAGTGTCCTCCTTTGTGTCCCATTCATCTTTGCTGACAGCGAAGTGTCGATTTGGCGGTAGCAAATGATAGTTTCCCTTTGAAACAGAAATCATCTGTATTTTTCATAGTAGCTACTTTGATTGTAGAGGTGCTTTTCGAACAGTTCTTGATTTGTACTGCTGTGTAACGGGTTGAACAGGGCTGACAACGAAGCATAATGGATATACCATATAGTAAAAAACTTTGGCAGTAAAAAGTGTGACGAAACCCCTCTGTTGAAAAAATTGGCGGAAAAAACTTTGACGATTGAAATAATATTCGCCAAAGTTTTTACCGCCAAAGATTTTACTGTACGGTACGTAAGGATCTCAGGATAAAACGACAAGGTGACATCAGTGAAGTAGTGTAGTAAGTGTATAGGTAGCTAGCGTTGTTGTTGTAGCAGTACTTTTGTAGCTACTGATCTAACAACGTGCTAGCAAAGGCGTGCTTCTCTATCTCCTGCGATGCCTAGAGCGACCCGTATTTGCTTCTCAGTGAACTCCAGTAGCAGAGGTTATCACGAATATCAAAGTATTTGGCCAAATCTATCACGAGACGATGAACTAACTGATGTGCGAACGGGAAGCCGGTTGGAAATGCTATCCCAAGGAGTGCTTACAACTGTGGGACACATTCCTAGGCCTGAAGATTAAGATCTCCAGAGTCAGCTCAATCTTTATTGCGTGGTGGTACGAGCTGACCTTCATCTCCAGTTCTAGTTACTCAATGTGAGACTCAATGTGCTAGTGTGAGCATCTAAAATAATTGGCGAAAAAAACTTTGGCGAAATTGAATGCTATTCGCCAAATTCGTCAAAGTTTTTTACCACCAAAGTTCTTTACTATACGGTACTTCACTTTTCAGATGTCAATTGATACATAGGTGGGGCACACGGCACCATTTACTTCTTTTGATGTGGCATGCATGGGTTCACCAGTCATAATAATTATTAATTTTGCAAAAAAAAGTTTAACAAACAAGTACACAAAAAAATTTGGAATTTTCAACTAGAGTAGGGACCATAGCACATCAATAAAAAGTACTGAAACAAGCTGGAGTAGTGCATGATATTAAATCACAGTAAAACAATAAGAAGTGTTATATCCCTACTGTGCATGGTAATCTCATACATGCTCAAGATACCATAACGGAAATGCAAATAACAAATAAATAACAATTACAAATATTTTTTTAAAATAACATATAAAGCTCTCCAAAGCACTTCTATTTCAAACCATCACTACTAAACTACAGTACCTCAAAACAACGTTTATACAATTGGGGAAGTTATGCATTGCAGGCTGTAAAAATCCTCCATTTTTCATATATGCATGTATGTATTGGCTGCTTTTACTTTTAAATGGTTTGTCCACATGTACATGATACACCTGTAGATAGGAACAATAAAACTAATATTGCATTATTATTATTAGCATTTTACAGTGACCAGCACTGAAGGTCTGACAGCAACATGTGCTGCAGCCTTAGGATTACCTAACCTAATTTCAGGGACTTAGACCTAATGACTTGACCTAGTGACTTGACATGTATATACACAGCAATTATCTAATCCAGCCTCGGTCAGCTTCAGATGCCATGCCCGACAACTCTGTCTCTAATCCGATGTCTCTCTAATTCGATGTCTTTCTAACACTGCTAGCCACCTGCCATGTGACACAAAGGTGATCAACTTAGACAATCAAGGTGCTGGGAGACTGTTCCTCAACCTAACTGGCATGTGTGTGGTGCATGACTCGTGGGAAACTAGGAAATCAAAAAAATTATGAAAATAGATCAGGTACACAATATAGAGCAATCTTGTACTACACCAAACACTGGAATCCAATACTCCACTGATCCTAAACTCTATTGTATAAACATTACTAATTGTGTGAGGGTAACAAGTGGGGCACTTCAATAGTCAGGTTGATCTACTGATAAATGTGACAATTATGAAATGATTAACATGAAAAAGATGGCAGGAAATGAATTTTTGTATGCCTTGATGAACTATATATACGGGATATGTGTCCACTATATTGTGTGTGTTGTGTATGTGCGTGTGCATGTGTGTGTGTGTGTGCGTGTGTGTGCATGCATGTACGTGTGTGTGTATGTGTATGTGTATGTGTGTGTGTGCGTGCGTGTGTTTTTACATACGTATATGGTGTTGGTGTGTATGCTTGCACGTGTATGACTAAATTTTCTGGGGGACCATACAGTCCACAGCAAATCACACTATACAAGCTTCACTATACACTAAACTACTTAGTTACCATACCTCTAAGTGATCGCTATAGACTAAGTACCTCAACTAGGTTGTTCTTGTTTATGTAAATAAAACCACCAAGACAACAAAGTTGAAAAATATGGTAAAATCAGGTAGTCAGTCACATAGGAAGTTGCTACAGGTAAGTATTACAATTCATACAACTATTCTAAAGTCTCCTTACTGAGCGATTGTTTCTTTGACTGGATTCTTCCCAAAAAATCTCATATCACGCATGCATATACACATGAGTGAATCACGCCACACTTCTGAAAAACGGCCAACGGTCCTCCCTGGCTGTCTTAGCCTATCAATAATAATAATCCATTGGACTTCAAAACGTGACTAGCAACTCGAAGATTCATAAAGCTCGTCATTTTCAATAAAAAAAAAACTTTGTGATACTATGTAACAAACACGTAATAGTGAGCAAAGGATCCAGTTATCCTAGAAATGGAACCTCTATGGGCATGCCCATTTCAGGGTAAGCACATCATACTATAAAATGTATGATAGAAGTGGTAGTACGTTTGAATTATATCTCATATATCGTCAAACTGGATAAATCCGGTTATAGTGGTGAAGGGTTAATTAAGGTGTACGTAGATGAGGAAACAGCCTATCAACTGTAAGGACTCAATACTGCATTTGTATAGAGTAGCAAGAGCTGGAGTAGTAACTTCAGAAAAGTAACTCCCATGTAACTTAGTTACCAACTCTGAGCATACATACTCACATGGTTGGGTGTGCACGTACATGCGCATGTTGAGCTGTTTAAACAAGAAATTGGTGTTAATAGAGAAGTAGTCTATCAACTGATAAGGCTTTACTGTGTTTGTGCAGAGCAACATACATACTCACATGGTTACATACAATGGTGTACTGTACATATATACCTGTTTATTAAAGCCGTGGTGTTTTTCAATCACAAATGTCTCATATACCAGCCATGGTAGTCCAGTGATGTTACCAATGAACATCATCAACAGTAGGAACACTATGGACCAAATGATCTGTAGTGATACAGTAATAGAGTAAGTAATGGATAAAGGTCATGCAACTACAACAAATGTACACACAAACACACGCACACACACACACACACACACGCATATACACACACGTACCCACACACACACGTACGCATGCACGCACACACACACACGCACGCACACACACACTACACAACACACACACACGCACACAATACGTACATACTGTACATAAAATGCCTACAGCTACTATGCTAGTTATGCTTATCCAGTGAACCAGCACTGGAACACCACTCAGGTTCCATGAGCCAGTGCAAACTCCTGGGGCAGGACTAGTAACCCACAGGAGGCCGTACCATGTCTCATGGTGAAGGTGTGGGCACCCAAAGTCCCACCTGGACCTTCACCCATTATGTGGGGCAATTGGAAACAGTGGAAATGGAAACTGGAAACGGAAAATGGAATCACCAGGTACCCATTGATGTTATAGAAATGTACAAACACTCACTGTCTATGAATGTTTGTGTATTCAGAGTCTGCATGTACAAATGGTATTGTTGATTTGTAAACTTGTTCTATTCCTACATGTACTGTAGTATAAAGTACATGATGTGTAGGGATATGATAACTGATATGTAGTAGCCTTGGTAACAGTACAACCTAGAGGTGGAGTGTACCTAGTCATTTTGTATGGTACATAGCAGATATATAGTAGAGTCCCAATTATTTACCTTTATCACAACAATTGGTACGCTTGCAACAAACATACATTGTTATGGCCTTTTGACTGTTAAGTTTAGTTGCTTTTTGCACAGTTGTAACTAGTTACCAGTTACTAGATACAAGGAATGTAACTAATTACGTACTTAAAGCAAAAGTTGCTCTGACCGTACGTACATCCACCACGTAGTGACGTTTGAGAATTATCAATAAACATGACTAAAGTTCACACTTAAGGTGATGATCAACTTCTTTTATTTTAATGATCACTACCGGTTTATAAAGTTCCCAATTTTTATTACACCTGTTTGTTACTTTTTTTTTTTTTTTTTTGCCAAATACAGATTTATCAATGGTATTTCAGCTATTCCCTGTCTGTTACATGTACATACATAAGGACACTCCTGGAAACACATCTACAATCAAACCCCTCATTTTGCCGCCAAATGGAGGTGCGGTACAACACACTTTATTCTTTGAATGTGATAAACAACACACGAAGCCATTGATTTTCTACCTGTGAGCTGACACCTTGCACTGTAAGCAAAAATAAATGGGACACCAAGAAGAACAAAGATGCACACTCGTACACACACACACACACGCACGCACACACACACACACATACTACACATATGCCATGCACACACATTGTTATTAGCGCTTTACAGTGACCAGCACTGAAGGTCTGACAGCAACATGTGCTGCAGCCTTAGGATTACCTAACCTAATTGCGAGGACTTAGACTTAGTGACTTATAGTTGAAAAGGTACATACACACACACGCACACACACTAACCTACATATATATATATCTTGTACAAAACTTTGTTTTCACTTTATATCATCTGTTGACATATCCTCCTGATGCTACTCTGGGAAATTCCCTGCTTTTGGTGAGCATCACTCCTCCACCTGTTGTCCCACTTGTTGATGCTGGCACAACTGCCCCATCAGGTACGACTAACTGTGAGATGGAAAGCTGTCAGAATCAAAAATGTATATGTGTAAAGTATTATCATACAGAATGAAAATTTGTGATTACTTATTTTCATACTTTTAAGATATTAACATGGTCACCAATAATGAGGTGGTCTTATTAATGAGGTCATGAAGTACATCTTAGCTATGTTTGGGACCTACTCAATATGGTCACTATAATGAGGTGGTTTATTCTCACCTTTCAGCCTTACCCACAAGGGAGAGGTGTGTGGGAGAATTATTCAGTGATAATAACAAGTGTCTGTTGAGTAGTCCATCAACTGTTAATTGTTTGAGTGACTGTGAAGAAAGTGTGTCCATCCAGTATGTGATGTTAGCTGTGTAGTAACCATGTAGGGGAAAAGTATTGTGGTGACTGACACACACACGCACACACACCTTAATTGTACTTCAAAATTGTGTATTAATGAATTACTAGAGTTCTCCAGTTGTCTACAAGCTGTACAAGTAACATTAACAATTAATATGCTATAACTAACAGTTTTGAGTACAGTGGCACAAAAGCATCATCAACTGCTTTTCATAGCTTTCTCAGAATGGTGTTCAACAATGCCTAAGGGAATAAAATATACACATAAGCTTTTATTAATTGTGTACCCCCCCCCTCCCCCTCCCCCAACACCAAATGGCACAACAAATGGATTTATGCACGGATTAACCCCTCATTTAAAATGCCATGGTCCAAATTATCAATCTCATGGAGGACAAACACACAGACAGACAAACCTCAGTGTTCCCACTTTCCATGGATACAATGGGATAATCCTTCATCAAACTGGATACCAGTTGTGACAGTTGTCTAGTTTGATGAGATAATGTCCTAGTCACATCCCAACCAATAACGTAACCAATGGCGTCACAACTCTCTGAACAAGGCTGGGTAGTAGCTGAATGTCCTCGTTATCCTTGCTGGCCCTCTCTGAAGCCATAAAACATCACTATACCAAACCATTGCATTTCTTCAAGCTCCTTTGCCTTCACCTACAGTAAAACAAGAACAGTGAACATGCTCTGTGTGTGCGTGTGTGTATAGTATGCGTGTGTGTGCCTGGCCCTGGACGTATGGTGGAGACCAGGCGGGGTCAGGGTGCCCTAGAATTGGCCTTGCAGGCCAATTACGGGGTTTACACTATGTATACACTTCATACATGCCGTGTACGTTTATCACCACTACTCTTGCCACTGCTATGGTACATTCACTTTAAGGTAAGTGAGGGCGGGTAATTCTGGACACTTAGCTTGTCCTCAGCAATGGAAGAATCCCACAATGGTTAATTGTATTACAACATAAAATTGTACAGGAAATGCACCATAAGATAGGCCTTGCAACCATAGCTACAGTTACTGTTAACTCGTCAATGGAACATGCTGCAGTTGTTTTAAGACCGGTACCCATACCATTAGGTCAGACCACTTTTTTTCTCTTGGTCACTAGGTAGGGAGAGAAATGGTCTCTTTCAAATCCCCCCAATTGTTTTGACATGTCATGAGGTTACATCACAAGCATGCAGTATTAGTGACCCGTGTGCTTAAATTACATTACATTATGATAAAACAACAATAACCAGAAGACTTCAATCATTGGTAGATTCCGATTTCCGATACAACTTTAGACACCAACTGGATGGTTCAACTATTTCATTATAATGGAAAGATCCACCAGGCTATACCATCAATGTTGTTGTTTCATTCTCCCAAACTCATCTACCTATTCATACCAGTAAAGTTTCTACTCTAAGGGATACTTTCCATCTAGAAATGCACTCTAATTTTGTAATTGCATAAAATTTAATTTGTTTTGTAATTTTCGTAGCCATGTCAACTGTGCTGTCTGCTCTGTAACAATAATGTACATACCATTGTGTCTGAGCATGGTCTGAGTAATTCAATCTCGAATTCAATGAACCAGTGACCTCGCAGCTGACTGCCCATTCCTGTCGAGATCACCTGGTCAGCTAACTCCAAATAATGCCTTCATTTAGTAAACCTACAAAATGTTGAATTAAGTAGCCTTTATATCTCTATTAGCTAGCTATGAACTCACAAGAAAATGAAAAGAATCAACTACTCGCCTGGCTAGGCGCTTCGCTGTCAAGGGTGCGCTCCAACGCGGATAGTTGGGATAAAAACCAGCATTTCCAATCCCGGGTACGTAGTATATATAATCTATGCACACACACACACACAAAGCAAATGTTTTTGACAGGCGTGTGAAACACACCACCATTACCCGGCGGGCTGCCTGTGTACCCAAACACTTGAAACTGTGCAGGCAAAATTGAAATCCTACTGGGGTAGCACTAGTAACCCATAGGAGGACTGTTCAATGGATAGTTCTACGGATCTTAAAGTTCTACAACATCCCCAACATAGCTAAGGGACTAAAGGGAGACAATGATAAATGGGCATTTGCTCCCCAGGCCACCAGGTCCTCCTTTAAAACAGCTGTGAGTAGACAGGAGCAATGTGAGTAAAGTTTCTTGCTCAAGGATACAACTGGGCATCATGTAGCTTCAAGCCTGGAAACCAGACAGTACACCAAATCCCTTGACTATATATGTTGCCACAGTGACACAAACACTAACCTAAAAAACCTAACCTAAAGCATCAACACACTAGAAATTGTGTATTTGATGACGTCCAATTGTTTACTAGTTGTCTACAAGCCGTACAAGAAGTATATCATTAACTTAATATGCTACAACTAACAGTTTTGAGTACAGTGGCAGAAAAGCATTATCAATTGCTTTATCAGAATGGTCTTCAACAATGCCTAAGGGAATAATACACATAAGCTTTTTTAATTGTGTACCTCAATCCCAAATGGCACAACAATTGAATATATACAGGGATTAACCCCTCTTTAAAAATGGCATGGTCCAAATTCTTAATCTCACAGAGGACAAACACACAGACAGACACACCTCACTCTTCATGGATATAGTGAGATAATCCTTCATCAACCTGGATACCAGCTGTCTAGTTTGACGAGATGATGTCCTAGTCACATCCCAACCTGCTCAACCAGCAATGTAACCAATGGCAACACAACCCTCTCAACAAGGCTGGGTATTAGCTGAGCATCCTTGTCATCCTTTCTGACCCTCCCTGAAGCCATAAATCATTAACATCTTAAACCATCCCATTTCTTCAAGCTCCTTTGCCTTCACCTGCAGTGAAACAATATCAGTGAACATGTTGTGTGTGTGTGTGTTAGTGTTGCCACGATATATTGATACATTGAGAGTATTCATATAACAAGGTATGGTTGCTGATTGCTATATGATATAGCAATCAGTTACATTGGATGGTTGCTGGCGCCATTTGATGATGTAGGGGAGGCCAGACATATGGTATTTGGCATTTAATTAAGTCATCTGTTGATGTAGTGTGGTAAACCAAAGTAAACTGGGAGGTTTTAAGGTTTTTGTGTAGTGCCAGCCACTTGTCTCAACTGAAAAGCAGTAGCAAAATGCATTTAAAACCTGATAAACAAGAGTAGCTTTTGCTTGTGGTATACATCCAACTTAAATTGAAACTTGCAATGATATATATGTTTGTCTTGTAAATGTTACAGTTAGGTTCTATATATGTTCATATCGTGACATAAACCTTGGTGATATATGATATAGAGTTTTTCTATATTGTGGCAACACTAGTGTGTGTGTGTGTGTGTGTGTGTATGTGTGTGTGTGTGTGTGTGTGGTGTGTGTGTGCACGTGCGTGTAGTATATGTTTGTGTCTGTGGTGTGTCCTTGTGTGAGTGTGGTATATTGTAGTACATACACAAGCATGTATGCATGTGTGTGTGTTCCTTTGCACAAAATGTTATGATATGATATCATAACTACACACTATTAGATACAGATACACTCAGGTATACTAACTATACTATAATCACACACCTCTAGAGGGTTCCATGTGACCAGTTGTAACTTCACAAATGGACTGAACAGCTTGGGAAGACATAACGACACATAAGCTTGTTGGTAAGATTGTGAGTGCTGGAACTTCCACTTCTCAAGATGACTCTTTATGATGGATAATGAAGCATACTCATCCACAACATCTTCAAACAGGTTATCAGCTTCCAGTGAAAACTGAGCTGTGTAATAGATAGTACTAAATATGTATTATAGGTGGCTGTTGTTCATTTTCAAGTTAACTACACCCACCTAATCACACACGCAAAGCCTCAGGCAGCCATACAGCTATTGCTGTCCAGCGAACCAAAACTGAGATGCCCGTGCATCACTGAGGCACTTGAGTCTTGTACAGGCAAATCCTGATGACCCCAACACCTCTAAGTGAGACAAGGACAAATGGGCATTCGCTTCCCCAGTAAACAACAGTTACTCATTGATGTTACAACTGGTTGGACTGCTTCTCCAGTTGACACCAGGCCACCATTATACAGCTGGGTAGACTGGAGCAATGTGAGTAAAGTTTTTTTTGCTCAATGGAACAACAACATTTGGCATAGACTCTGGAACCTTTCAATTACCAGGCCAATGCTCCTAGCCACTTGGCTATGCTGCCTCACTACACATGCACACAAAGCAAATGTTTTTGACAGGAGTGTGAAACACACCATCATTGTCATTCAGCAGGCTGCCTGTGTATCACTCAAACACTTGAAATTGTGCAGGCAAATCCTACTGGGGTAGCACTAGTAACCCGTAGGAGGACTGTTCAATGGATAGTTCTACAGATCCCAAAGTTCTACAACATCCCTAACATAGCAAAGGGACTAAAGGAAGACAATGGATGGATGGGCATTTGCTCCCCAGGCCACCAGGTCCTCATTTAAAAGAGCTCTGAGTAGACAGGTGAGTAAAGTTCCTTGCTCAAGGATACAACTGGGCATTCAAGCCTGGAAACCAGACGGTACACCAAATCACTTGATTATATATGCCAGGGCTCAACCCAGTTAGGAGGGGGGCAAAGTAAGCCATTTCGGATTCTAGGGGGTCTGGGGCATGCTCCCCCAGGAAATTGTTGAAAATTTAGGTGTAAATACACCTGTATGCTCAATTTTGGTGAAATTTTACTGTGATGCCATTGATATGTTGACCATTCGATTATACAACCTTGGGATCAATTAAACCTTTCCATTTCTCAAGGCTTTAGGTAAAAACCTCTCAAAAGTTTGCATATCACTTTTTATCTCATCATCATCTGATGACATTCCCTCCATTTACAGTCACAATAGTAAGGTAAATGAGGTCATGAAGTACGTACACATTAGCTATGTTTGATACCTACCTGGGATGGTCACTATAATGAGATAGTCTTATTAATGAGGTCATGAAGTACACCTTAGCTATGTTTGGGATCTACTTGACATGGTCACTATAATGAGGTTGTCTGTTACACAAATTGAAATTCTCACATAACCTATACACTCACCTTTACACACATCAAGTTCATCTTGAATATCTTGTTGTCTACGAACAACAAGCCTCTCTGCTCTGAGTTGTCTAGCCTCCAATACCTCATTGTGTACGTAGCGTATTGATCAGTGGAAGCTGTGAATGTGATACTTAAGTAACTGTATGTGAATTTGTTACTATTCTATACTTGTTACTATCCATACATGCAACTATATCTGCACACATATACGTATGCACACATCACACCAAGCACAGCAAAGCCTCTGGTAGTTGTGTTTCTTTTTCCGCTCAGCGAACTAGCACTGGACACTACTCAGACACTCAAGTCTGTGCAGGTAAATCCTCTTGGGACAGTGACTATACTAACCTGTAGGAGGGGAGTCCAAGTCTCATGGATACAGGTACCAAGCCATGTGCCTCACACACACATGCACACCCGCACTCACCCACACCAGGAGCTCATAAGCACCTGCTCTCTCTCAATCTCTCACGCACACACGGACGCATGCACACACATACAACTTCACAATAACCTTTTCAGTAAGACATCCCAACAAGTCCTTTTCAGCAAGACATCCCAACAAGTCCTCAAGGTACAAATGCATCTCTTAAAAGAATTGGTACTCACTAGTGACATCACCAGCTCATTTTGTACACTATCAACATCACCTACAGCTGCTCCTTTCATCTCCCTTCATCCTACCCAAGTTTTGCCAATGGACAGAGTTAGTCTCCCTTAACTAATCTAGTCTAAACTGGAGTTTCCTAGCTATGGTCAATGGGTTGGTAGTTGGCTAGTGTTACCAGTGGCTTCTTGTTGTTGCCAGTTAGTATTCTCCCGGTTTGGGAATTGAGACTGAGCTTCAATAAAAGGATATGTTCCCATTCCAACTATAAAACCCTGATCCCCAGTTGGCATAGTATTAACTGTTGGTGGTTACTAAGTGGCTTGAATAATACTAGCACCTTTGTTAATCTGTTTTTCTTCCCATTTCTCATCTCCGCATCAGATTCTCCACTCTCAACAACTGTCTCAAGAGCTTCCAGCACTTGTTGTTTAGTAACACCTGTCCCTTTAGAGAATCTAATATCTTTGTCTCTCTCATCATTCGAGCCACTTTTATCATTGTCATCATCACGAACTAGTCTTGAGCTATTAGCAGTGAAGCACTGGTTGTCATCCAGGGGTAGGTAGTTACCACCTAGCTGGTGAACCATCTCTCACTGCTTGCGAGCTGCATGGATAGTAGTGTCATCCGGGATTGCTCCTCTGCCTAGCCAGTTCAGCTCTGGCATCTTCCTTATCACTTTCTTCTGCCTCATCTCTCGCCATTGTCACTTCTTCATCGCTACTCCCATGTGGTCCCATCCCTGCTCCTCTTCATTAATTGTAGCCACGTGAGTGATTACTGCTTTAGGCTCAGGTGTAGGCGCTGCAACAGGCACTAGTGGTTTGTTATGGCGACTAAGTTTCTTTACTTTAAAAACCTCAGTCCTCTTAATTCAATAAACTAGACGAATTTTGTCGTACTGGCATCGATGATGTCCTATTATTTTCATCTTCATCGTTGTGATCCACTCGTCTCCTTCAGAAGTTCCTGCGCTTCAAAGAAAATAAACTCATGTTGTCACATCTCGATGTTGAAGGAGGTTTACTCTTTTCTTCAGACCTTGGCTGCTTTGTAGTAACGGGAGAAGACAACTGGTATCTTTTCTTCGTCTGTAGTGTCAGCTTTTTCCTCGCACTACCAACAGCGGGAAAACTCGCCATTCGTCATCTTGACGTTCTATTTAACACAGTGCTACTAAGTTCCAATTAGTGCTTACGGTGAGCTTTATTTAGAGAATACTGCTCTTAACTCGGCGTCTGACCATACTGAAGTTGTGGTAGCAGAGGTAGGTTAACATATACCGATATATATATGCAGTTATGCTTAACTAATAAGCGTGTTATGGCATAGATATAGTTATGGAGATAACACAAATCTTATGATGCACTAGTCAAGGGCTAGTCACTTCCATACCACCAATTGATGCACTTGTGACCGGGATCAAGATGTGATCAAGGGGTATTTTTGAAGTGAATCAAGCGATCAAGGCGTCCACAAAAGTAGCGATCAAGCACCTTTGTGAGTTAACTTTGGGCAACATGAGAATTTACTAAGCTTTTACAGTTGACGATCAAGAATCAAGACTCTTGGATGGATGAAATCAAGTGATAAAGGCAATATTTTTGGCGATAAAACTTCTTGATCCCGATTGCAAGCACATCAATTGGCAGTATCGAAGTGACTACCCCTTGTGGGTCTGGGGCCATCATATCACTGCTATTTATTTTATTAAGTTTGTTGCCTAGATTATTGTTACTGAAAGTAAATTTATCATGCAGAAGATGCTCTACTCTTGTGGCTCCTTTAAAGAATATTAGCGATTGTGTTACTGTGTGTTATGAATTTGATGTTACCATGTCTTCATTAATGGATGTGTCCCTTTAACTTCTATGGTAATGTCTACCTTGTTACAACTTCAATTAATTTGCTCAGCTCAGCAACCTGCCTGTCCAGTTTAATGTTGATGATTTACCAAGTAGTGTAATAAACACTTTCACATTGAAATGTTACAGAAAATGATTTGAGTAGCATATTAATTTCACTCTTCGAAGGGATACTAATCCATCGATTGTATGTTTTAATGTGAGTTATTGAGCCCGTGTGAGATGCCAGTCTGGGTACTTGTTTATGTATCTATGTTATAATGGAGTGTGACATGTAGGCATGCACTGAATGTGGATCTGTGACCATGGTCAAAACCTTCAGTTGCCACAGTTCCACCTTAGCCTGTGCCTTATCCTGCATTTGACCTGTGACTGCAATATTACAATTTTGTACTAATTATTTTGTGTTTCAAATCTTCCTTGGTTGTTGAAATGTTAATTCACTTTGACTGTGGTCGTAGATCAACAGCGAGTATCTGTGTTTCACCCCTATTGATGTTATACCTCACCTACATACCTTAGGACATGGGATTTGTCAAGCCGGGAACAATTCACATTACAAATCTCCTACTGTTAAAATATGTACTTATTGTTTAGTGTGGACAATTAGTGTGACATGTGCATGGTTAATAAACTTTTTAACAACTATCCCAGCATGGTTATAAACAGCAGTTGGGGGTTGAGAGGGAAGACGAGTATTTGTTTCACATGATTGATACTATACATATTTATCTGTTGTGTAGTTTGTGTTGTGTAATTCAAAATGTCCAAGCAGTTATGTAGAGCTTGTGTGGTAAAGTGTCAGTATAGGAGGCTGATGGTAGTTCTCATCCAACATGTATAGCATGCCCTAGTTTAGGGGATCTGGTGGTGTGCTCCCCAAGATTGAATCCGGAAGTAATTTTAATGAAACAGTCACATGGAGGGATTGTACATGCATATCCATACTGTTGTGTCCCAGGGCTCTTACAAGCCTTCTCAGTGCAGTATGCTGTTTTACTATAGCTGTTATACAAACACCTGCATTGACACTTGGTTACATAATCACACACTCGGTCAGGTTATGATATGTGATGAATAGTGAACAGAAAAGGAGGAAATAAACAGAACTATATAGTACACCTGTAGTTAGCTACAAGATCTAGTTCTGAAACAATCAATATAAAGCAGCCATCACATTATTGGATATGATAGTGGGAGAAAAATTAAAAAGTGGCTATGCATTACTTAGAGCACAACAGAAAAATTATGCACTTTGTGAGAAAGCCCACATAGTTGATTACATAGAGGCGTAGTCCATTGTAGATTTGACCTCTGGTGTCCTTTACAGTTCAGCAGTGTATATCTAAAAAAGTGACCTTTGTCGATATAACACCAATGCAATAGTCAAACTGTTCAAACTGGGTGTGTCAAATTGAAGATCTTTACCTAAGAAACAAGTTAATATATGTTGCAAGTTTGTAACTTATTCTGTTCCAAAGTTATGGCCATTTATAGACTACAAGCTACAAATTCACATGCCTAAGTAGTTAGATATTTATATTCTTCAGTTTGTAATTCAGTATTTAACTAGGCATTTTAGGGAACATTTCGAACATACACAACTAGAGACTGAAGGAAATACAACGGTGGGGTATAGGGGATAGGTATCATCAACAACGCCATAGCTAATTATTCTATCAACAGTTTGAACCCAAAACATAGCTACGTATAATTAGATATGTAAACTCATTAACTTGTGAGGTCACATGCTACTTTCAGTCAAGGTTGCTGTCAAGCTCTAGAAAACACTTCTTTGAAGTTGTAATACTTTACAGAAATGGAATCCACTAAGTTGTGATTTAGGCTATATAGATTGGATTGTTGTGGAAGTATATTCTATTATCACAGTAGTTGTTGTTATTGTTATTATCTACTTTACCAGTTAGGCACTGGAGGGTGTACACAGAAGGCAGAGCCTGTTTGAGGTGTTTACCCATAGCCTAGGAGCCTAAGCGAAAATCTTTGAGCTAAATATCCTAAAGTGAAAAGGGAGTTTTAGTCAAACTTAATGGTAGAACAAAAGATGTTTAACAATTCTTTTCTCTCTACTGTGCAGATTGCTATTTCAACACTGAAGTAGTCCGACCCACTATCATTTACAACAATATAGCCCGAAATCACTTGTAACTAAGCACCTTTTAAACTCCTGCATGAGGTTGGACATAATATTGTTTAGTACATAAATGTTGTACTAATTTAAAAGCTCATAGAAATCAGACTGTATGGTAGGAGGTGTAGTGGTGAGAGTATTATCCTGTAATGAAAAATCAGTGGACATGTCATGTACATGTAGTGGTGATCCAAGTAGTGGTCCTTACAAGGTGTGTACACTGTAGCAGCAATATATGATAATAGACTACCATCAACTAACAGTTGAGGATGTGACAGCAAATGTCATGTCCAATGAGTGATACTGTAGCTATGTACATGGAACATAAATTACTAAAGGAATTTTTGATAAGTTATCCATACTAAGCACTTAAAATGACTGCTCTATTAGAGTAGTGAGCGTGTTACTGTTAATACGAGATGTCTATCTGCCCTATAGCCACAGTTAAAGAAACCACCGACTAGATACCACCCACCCACTGTGTTAGTAGGGTTTACCAAGTGGGTGGGCAAAATGGCTTCTTAGCCAATAATTGGCTTGGCCTAGACAATAAGGGTTATTCCATACCACACCTTACAATGTTTGCAACACTGATGTACATGTATATCCATACCAGGGCTCTTACAAGCCTTATCAATGCACTATGCTACTTCCCTAGTTGTTATACAAACCTTAACACCTGAAACAATGTTTAGTTACACAATCGCAAATTGTTGAGTTATAACATGTGACCAATAGTGAACAGAAAAGGAGGAAATAAAAAGAATTGTATAGTACACTTGTAGTTACAAGGTTTAGTTTTGAAACAATTTTAATTTGTAAAGCAACTATCACATTATCAGATGTGACAGTGAACTGTATGGAGAATATTAAAAAGTGGCTATGCATGACTTACCTTAAGGTGACTAATTTAGCGATACACTAAATTTAGTGATTTTGTATATTGGCAAAATTAACGAATGCAAAATTTAGCGATTTTCTGAATTTGTGAATTGATGTAATGAATTGCGGTAAGCATAAATTTTGCAGATTTAGCGTATACTAAATTTAGAGTATATCGCTAAATTTAGTATATTGCTAAATTTAGTCACCTTAAGGTATTAATTCAGCAGAAGAATTATGCACTTTGTGAGAACTTCCACATAGTTGATTACATAGAGGTGGAGTTCATTGTAGACTTGACCTCTGGTCAGTCTGGTGTCCTTTACAGTTTAGTAGTGTATGTCCAAAGAAGTAACCTTTGTCTATATATCACGAATGCAACAGTCGTATTGCTCAAACTAGATATGTCAAATTGAAGATCTTTATCTAATAGACAAGTTGATATTTGTTGAAGTTCATAACTTATTCTGTTCCAAAGTTATGGATGTTATATAAGAGTTACACAATTACATGCCAATTAATTAGCCATTATACATTCTCTGGTTTGTAATTTAATATTTAACTCAATTTAGCTAACCATTTAGGCAGTGTAGGGAACATATACAACTAGAGATTGAAGTAATACAAGGATGAGGCACAGGGGGTACATATATCATTAACAATGCATAGTTATTCTATCAACAGTTTGAACCCAAAATCAGGTGTTCCTTATGGCTATAATTATAATGTACCTTTATAATAGTATTTGATATGTAAAACTCCAGCCACTTAATTGTGATGGTCACACTGACAGTGTTGGGGCAATTACTTTTTAAAGTAACTCGCAACTAAAACTATTTTACATAAAATAAAGTAACTATAATAACATTACATATTATATAACTCTGTCTGGACGTGTGCAACTACCACCTTATCACATGACGTGATCACGTTGTTGGACAATGTGTAAATACTGGTCAATATAGCTTCATTCATTAATTCAAGGTGGGTTTCGTTGCTTCGTTGGGACTAGGCGTTACTCAGTAACTTGGTCACTTGTTGTAATTACTTCAGTAATATTAAATTCGTTACAATAACATTACTTAGATAATGCGTTACATTTGTAAGTAAAGTAACTTGAGCTATATTATAGCATAGTTATTTTGTTTTGTTATATTTCTTAGTTACCACAAAAGTAATAGCTAATATTACATAACTTGTTACATAAGTAAAGTGTTGCCCCCCAACACTGGGACTCACTTTTAATCAAAGTTGCCGGCTCTGGAAAATACTTTTTTGAGCTGGGTAATTCCAAAGAAAGGCCTTAATTAATTATGGACATAACATAATTAAGTTGAGGGACTTTAGCCTCTGGACATATATAACATTGATTGGCTAGCAGACCAATGAATTACCACTATAAAGTGTCAGTCTGTATGGTAGGAGGTGTAGTGGTGAGAGTATTATCCTGTAATGAAAAATCAGTGGACATGTCATGTACATGTAGTGGTGATCCAAGTAGTGATCCTTACAAAGTGTGTATACTGGCCATGGATACTGTGATATTATTATGACATCATCAATAAAATTAATAGTTAAATACATGTACAGTAAAATTACATTGATAGCTATACACAAAAAACATAATACTGTAACTAAGCACCTAAATGACTGCTCTATTACAGTAGTGAGTGTGATAATTAGTGTCAATATATTACCGTCTATCTATCCTAAAGCCACAGTGAAAGAAACCACAGACTAGGTATATGCATGTTTCTAGTGTTCGTAACCTCAATGGAAATTGGAAATAAAATTCACAACTCCACATGTATCGTTTTCCTGTAATGATATAATAGAACTGTTGAGGGGGTAGACAACTATGTCCTTTGGTTCCGTGAATAAAACTATGCTTTAATAAGAAGCTATTAAACCAACACAGATACTGTTTCCTAAATGGTCAAGAAAAATCAATTTTACTGTAAACTTACAGTGTTGTAGTCATGCCATAATTTGAAGGATTTCATTCAAATTGCCTTACAATTATTATGTGTTATTTACTGGTTATAGACAGTTAAATTGTAAATTCCCACAAAAACTCTCTTGTAGTGGTTTCTAACAGTTTCCTCTTGAAAGCAGAATTTTAGATACTCTGTGTAAAACAAACTTCAAAGCCAGTTTATGGTTGACTTTAGGTATGTATCTAAGAAATGTGAAATTCATGCAGAAACAGCCAAGAAGGTGCTGCCTTCAAAAAGCCTGGATGAAAAAAAAGTTGTGAAATCAAAGACGGCGGCCAGCTGCAATGATATGGATGGCAAATTGTAAAATTGGCCTTTGCGTATTAATAAAATTTGTTATCATCAACATTATTGCAGCCATTTCATGGCCACCACCTTTGATTTCACAACTTTTTTCATCCAGGCTTTTTGAAGGCTACTCCTTTTTTATACAGCTGGGCTATTTTTGCGTGGATAATGTTATAATCAAAATAAATACACTTTACAAAATCAAATTGTAAGAGATTGCTGTTTTTTTAATAAGAAATTTTAGCTTATGATGTAACTATATCAAGATACTATAATCGGATATTCAGTCAAATACTCTAATAGAACAGTCACCATATTATCACTATTATGAATTCTCCAGTTACTGTGCATGAAAGCTTGCATCTGTAACACCATCCCATGGGTCAATTGTGAGTCCTTTGTGTGCCATTCTCGCTTAGCTGTTACCCATGACTGTGCAACTCTAAATAGTCTAGAGACATTTCAATAGAAAGTAATAATTGTGATTTAGACATTTGTACATAAACTCTTCTACATCAAAAAATTCAGTCCTGAAATATATATAACTTTGGGGACTGTGCCCCCACCCCGCCCCTCCCCCAGGGAATATAATTATATATCTACTACCCTAGCTGGTGCACACACCTCGCCATATCCTGGAACTATTCCTGCCGGTTTAGAATTAAAGCTGAGAAACTAGATTTGAACTTATAAATTTCCCACACCTTTTGGTCCAAACACTCTAACTGCATGGAGATGATGATTTAAAGTACCACAAATACATGTATATCTGATACAAAAAGGAATGGAAATCAAACAGAGAAATAATGGAAACCATCATTTTGTGTGTGAAGCCATAAGAATTAGTAGTGTGCCCCATTAACAATACAGGGATATAATAATTATGAATGCTCTACTGATTGTACTTGACTGCTCTGTTAGAGTATTTTAAGTCTTCTAAAACACTTTCTTGTAAGAGGGCCGAGAAGAGGGATTATGTTCAATGACTAGGTCCTTCCCTAAGCGATGAATAATGTTGGCACTCTTATACCTACCAACATACACAATAAGCAGGGTCTTAGCCAATATACAGGTGATTATAATGATAATGTGGACACTTGTTCTCTAGTGAGTATAGCTGCTGAAAGTGGAACCGCACCCAAAGTCTACATTGTACATATACAGTGAAAAGTCCATAGTTGTATGCTGTTAGCTAATAATACCAAAGAATATTGTTAGTTATAGCTGGTTAGCTATATATAGCTATAATATATAAGAGACTTAGCCATTCCATATTAATCAATGTACAATGCTCAACTAAGAGGATTAAAGAACACTAACTAACTTAGTTTATTATCATGGCCTGAGTCAAATATTCCCAAACATTTGCCCACAATATTTTCAGAGATTTCCCAAACTTGCACCTGTTATGCTCTTCAGTGTTCCCATTATGCTTACATTATACTACAACTATCTTGGAACAACACTTTAAGCAGTGAATGCTCTATTATAGTATCTCACTACAAAGTGACTGTTCTATTAGAGAGTATCACTCCATGGAGTTATGTATAATGCATTTGAGAGCTCTATTGCAATTTGCATTTTCCATTGATTGCTTTATCAATCTATTTTCATGTTATCAAGCTCCATACTTTGAAATATCCACCTAACATGCTAGCATTATGCTGGTATATTCACATAAAATGTAGCTAGCAATCTGTTGAGTTTTGAACTATCTAAATGTCCAAGTTCTCTGAGTGGCTGCTGTTAAACTACCTTTGAAATTTTTGTGAAATACTGATAACAGCTCATCTACTTGTTATCCCAAACAGTTCAGTGTACAGTGAATCTCATCTATCTAAACCTCAGTTATTTGAACACCGTAAAGAATGCAAAACTTTAATTCTCAGTTAAGATCAAAATTAAATTTATTTATTTATTTAGAGTATAGTACACATTGTGTTCAGGACCACAATCAGAATTTCTCATGGGAGGTTCTACTTAGACATGCATAGGTATTCACAACAATGGGGATCACTTATAAGTGACCTTAAGTGACCTCACATTACAAGTGACTTCACACTCATTTCCCAATTTTTAACACCCCTATAAGTGACCTCACATTGAGTGTACACACTAATGACTCCAATGTGGTAGTGTCTGTGATACTCTGACTCTTAAAAATTATGGCTTGAAATCTGGCATGTATCAATTACTACTTCACTTCTAAGACTTATAAAAGAAGTGATTTATATGAAATAATCATCACAGTAAACTACAGTATCTTCTCACAATGCTATAGGCATGTCTAGTTGGATACTCTGTATTTGCAATTGTCTGCATAATATATTAATTTAAAAAGATTTTGTCATATTTCAGTGGCATGTACTTACATTGTACTTTACACTGTAGGCCACGTATGACTTCCAGCAATTGTTGCTGAACTGATACACAATTTATTGTTGTGGTCAACATAATTATTAACTCTGGTAGCTTCCCTAAAATGTGGCTTGTATCATAGCTGAACTCTACAAGGTTATTTCTTTGTATAGCTGAATTCTCTACAGAGTGACTTTCTTGTACAGGCCTAGGGTGACTTGTCCTCTCTACATGGTGGTGACTTGTATATATTTTTTACATATACTAGTATTTTACACAATTATGGTATTAAACTGTACTCTAGATCTATACAGGGTAACTTATAACATAATTGCATTCTCTACAGGCTAAAGGGTGACAGACTTGTAACATACTGCAACTAAACTTTCTATAGGATGACTTTCTTGTAGTTTAATTCTTTACAGGGTGATTTGTAATGCAAACTAGTAAGTGTAGTATTATTGGCTTATTCTGCTTGTATGAGTATTGGAGGAGTATCAGTGATGTGTGTTAGTCCAATGACTGTTGTTCACAAGAAGTAGCTGAAATTATTCCAGAATGTTTGGCATACGATGATAAGATAATAATACGTAGCATAAAGATCATTACAGATCAAGAAACAAAATTTAATTCATGCATGCTACTGATCTTTTACAAGATGTTATTTAGATTAGCTAGTTGACTGTTCTATTAGAGTTTCTTAATTTTCCTCTGTTTTTCGTACTATAATTACTTCTGACCTCTTTTCTACAGCTTCTTTTTATACAGCCTTCAGGGAATAGCCAAAAAGCAGTCTTTTTGGCTGATGCTATTTCCCTGATTAAATAACATTTAAAAAGCCTTTGTTGAAGATACAGTTATCTAATCAAAAACAGCTAAGCTGTAAAAAAAGGTGCGGCCCCAAAAAGGCCATGGTGAAAAAAGATGTGAAATCCAAGGTGGCGGCCAAGAAATGGCTGTGATGGTAGGTTAATGGTAAAAATTTTAATAACGACAATTCAGGTGAATATGTAGGTTAATGGTAAAAATTTTAATAACGGCAATTCAGGTGAATTTGGCCTTGGCACAAAATTCACCTGAATTGTCGTTATTAAAATTTTTACCATTAACCTACCATCACAGCCATTTCTTGGCCGCCACCTTGGATTTCACATCTTTTTTCACCATAGCCTTTTTGGGGCCGCACCTTTTTTTACAGCTTAGCTGTTTTTGATTAGATTTCACTTCTTTTTGTGTTTGTATACCCCAAAGCTGGCCATAGGCCGGCTTTGGGGATTTTCTTTTCTTTACCACAGGAAGAAGAAAAGATGAAGCAGATGTTAAATACTTTAAATATTTCTGATTTTATCAGTAAATGTACAATTTATATATAATACATATATTTATTACAGAACACTCTACACGGTGGTTTCTTTATAACTGAACACTCTACAAAGTGACTTCTTGTAGCTGATATTTCTACAGGGTGATTTGTTTGTAGCTGAACTCTCTACATGATGGTTTCTTCGCAGCTGAACTCTCTACATGGTGGTTTCTTTGCAACTGAACTCTCTACAAGGTGGCTTCTTCTAGTTGATATATCTACAGGATTTGTTTGTACTGTAGCTGAACTCTCTACGTGATGATTTCTTTGTAGCTGAACTCTCTACAAGGTAACTTCTTCTAGCTGATGTCTCTACAGGGTCACTTGCTTGTAGTTGAACTCTCTACATGATGGTTTCTTTGTAGCTGAACTCTCTACAAAGTAACATCTTCTATATAGCTGATGTCTCTACAGGGTCACTAGTTTGTAGCTGAACTCTCTACATGGTGGTTTCTTTGTAACTGAACTCTCTACAAGGTGACTTCTTCTAGCTGATCTTTCTACAAGGTGATTTGTTTATAGTTGAACTCTCTACATGATGGTTTCTTTGCAGCTGAACTCTCTGCAAGGTAACTTCTTTAGCTGATCTCTGCACAGGGTGAATTGTTTGTAGCTGAGCTCTCTACAAGTGACCTCTTCTAGCTGATCTCTCTACAGAGTGATTTGTTTGTAGCTGAGCTCTCTACAAGTGACCTCTTCTAGCTGATCTCTACATAGTGATTTGTTTGTAGCTGAACTCACTACAGGTGATTTGTTTGTAGCTGAACTCTCTACATGGTGGTTTCTTTGTAACTGAACTCTCTACAAGGTGACTTCTTCTAGCTGATCTTTCTACAGGGTGATTTGTTTGTAGCTGAACTCTCTACAAAGAACTTCTTCAAACTGATCTCTGTACAGGGTGAATTGTTTGTAGCTGAACTCTCTACAAGGTAACTTCTTCTAGCTGATCTCTATACAGAGTGACTTGTTTGTAGCTGAACTCTCTACATGATGGTTTCTTTGTAGCTGAATTCTCTAAAAAGTAACTTCTTCTAGCTGATCTTTCTACAGGGCGATTTGTTTGCAGCTGAATTCTCCACAAGGTAATTTGGTTGCAACTGAACTCTCTACATGGGGATTTCTTGTAGCTGAGCTCTCTACAAGGTGACTTCTTCTAGCTGAACTCTCTACAGAGTGATCTTTTCGTAGCTGAAACTCTCTACAGGGTGATTTGTTTGCAGCTGAACTCTCTACATGATGGATTCTTTGTAGCCGAACTCTCTACAAGGTGACTTCTTCTTGCTGAACTCTCTACAGGGTGAATTGTTTGTAGCTGATCTCTCTACATGATAGTTTCTTTGTAGTTGAACTCTCTACAAGGTAACTTCTTCTAGCTGATCTTTCTATAAAGCAATTTGTTTGTAGCTGATTTCTCTACAGGATGATTTGTTTGCAGCTGAACTCTCTACATGGTGGTTTCTTTGTAGCTGAACTCTCTACAAGGTGACTTCTTCTAACTGAACTCTCTACAGGGTGATCTTTTTGTAGATGATCTCTCTACAGAGTGATTTGTTTGCAGCTGACCTCTCTACATGATGGTTTCTTTGTAGCTGAACGCTCTATAAGTTAACCTCTTCTAGCTGATCTCTCTACAGGGTGAACTGTTTGCAGCCAAACTCTCTGCAGTGCGATTTAAACGCTCTACAGGGTGATTTCTTTGCAGCTGAACTCTCTACATGATGGTTTATTTGTAACTGAACTCTCTACAAGGTAACTTCTTCTAGCTGATCTTTCTACAGGGCGGTTTGTTTGTAGCTGAATTCTCTACAAGGTGATTTATTTGCAGCTGAACTCTCTATAGGGTGAATTCTTCCAGCTGAACTCTCTACAGGGTGATCTTTTCGTAGCTGAACTCTCTCCAGGGTGATTTTTTTCAGCTGAACTCTCTACAAGGTGACTTCTTCTAGCTGATCTTTCTACAGGGTGATTGGTTTGCAGCTGAACTCTCTACATAGTGCATAGTTTCTTTGTAACTGAACTCTCTACAAGGTGACTTCTTCTAGCTGATCTCTCTACAGGGTGATTTGTTTCTAGGTGAACTCTCTACAGGGTAACTTGCCTGCAGGGGCGGATCCAGGGGGGGGGGGGGGGTTTGGGGGTTGAAGCCCCCCCTTCATATTTAGGCTTTACTTGATCAATATGCTGAGTATTATAATGGAATTTTGTCTTAGCATAATTATATGATCACTAATGATACAAATACTCATAAAACCACCTTATAAACATCTTTCCAAGGTATTATCAGTGGATTTATGCTAAAGTTTATGCAACAAGGACCCGGATCAGCATTGGAGGTGTACAAGATCGAGATACTCTAATAGAGCAGTCAGCTAACTACTCTAATAGAACATTCACTGGAAACATGTAGTTGGTTCTGTTACAGAATTTTTCCAAATCTGCCTGCATCTATACATACAATGAAGTGCATTGGTCTGTTTAAAGGGCTTCATTCATCAACTTGTGTAGTTAATATGTATGGCAATACTTAATTCAGGTACACAATTTCCATTGAAAGTGCTCTCAGATTCAATCCTGTATTGTTCAAATTTCAAAATTTTCCACTTTCAACATTATTATTCTAACATGCACCTATTCAGTGTTGTGCAATTGTGAGAGGGGTGCATCATGTATTTGGTTGTCTGTATCTACCCAAACTTTTCCATTACAAAAATGCTTCAGAGAGCCATACCTATAATCTAAAGGCAGTATATAAAATATCTACGGGCAGAAAATATTATGAATTTTATGTGGAAATGTCTCCAAATTGCAGTATTTTAGCATCTATTTTTCAAAATTTTCTTGGAGGGGGGGGGGGGCATTCCCCCAGACCCCCCTAGTTCCAGCATGCTTCGCATGCTGGGAAGTGTACTTCACACACCTCTACCCAACAGATTAGTACCTTGAGTTAGCCCCCCCCCCCCCCCCCCCCCCTTTTATAAATCCTAGATCCGCCCCTGTGCCTGTAGCTGAATTGTCTATCAGATTAACTGGTTGTAGCTGAATTCCCTACAGAATAACTTACAATGTAATATAATTCTTTGATGGAGTAAGTTATAAACGTAGCCGAATGCTCTATTAGGGTGACTGTTCTATTAGAGTATCTCGATCTCGCATTTGCAACACGTAGTTGGCTTTCGAATCATGACTCAGTGGTTTGTAATCCGATTCTTCTGTACTACTGCAAGGACTTTCTATGATGATTATTCCAGCTATACACCGATTTTCAGCTCATTGCTCTAAGCGGTTTGCCTGGTAGGCGTGAAAACTAATAGTTTTTTTATTCATAAAAATCGATTGCGTAATTGTGACACAGGTTGGGTTTTGTGTCATATCTCCATGGTCTGTATCTCGATTCTCTTCAAACCACAAAAAGGCACTCCTACGATGGTTACTCCATCTACATATCAATTTTCAACTCATTCCTCCAAGTGGTTTACCCTGTAGGCGTGACAGACCTTCGACCTTATTTTACACACATAATCGGTAATAACTCTGTGAATGGTCATCGGATTCCTACCAAAGTTGGTACTGAGATCCGCCTTAATGAGCCCTTCAAGTGTGCCAAATGTCAGCCCGATTGGAGCACGCATTCATGTTTTATGGCGGATTTTGCGAAGTGTGCGAAATGAAGAAGTAGAAGAAGAAAAAAACGAAGAAATTAATACGAAATTTTGTTCGCTCGTATCTCGGAAATAGCTGGACTGATTTTCTTCAAATTTGGTATGTAGACTCCCATAACTGGCCGGCACGTCTGTAGCAAATTTGGTTCCAATCGGATAAGGGATCACAGAGCTACATAGGTGTGAAAATTGCGTTTTCTTTCTTCCTGTTAATATACTCACGTTGTGGCGCGCCGGCTTCTTGGGCCGCACGACACACTATCGTGTGTCTTGATATCTGTGACTTCAATCACCAGAAGTTAAAGACAATAAAATATTTTAATATTGTGGAGCGTAGTTAGAGATATATTATTATCTAATCAAAAACAGCCAAGCTGTAAAAAAAGGAGTGCGGCCCTTGAAAAGGCTATGGTGAAAAAAGATGTGAAATCCAAGGTGGCGGCCAAGAAATGGCTGTGATGGTAGGTTAATGGTAAAAATTTTAATAACGACAATTCTGGTGAATTTTGTGCCAATTGACCAAGAGGCACCAAATTCACCTGAATTGTCATTATTAAAATTTTTACCATTAACCTACCATCTCAGCCATTTCTTGGCCGCCACCTTGGATTTCACATCTTTTTTCACCATAGCCTTTTCAAGGGCCGCACTCCTTTTTTTACAGCTTGGCTGTTTTTGATTAGATTTCACTTCTTTTTGTATTTGTATACCCCAAAGCCGGCCTATGGCCAGCTTTGGGGCTTTTTAACCTATATATTTTTCTTTACCACAGGAAAAAGAAAAAGATGAAGCAGATTTTATAAATACTTTAATTCATTCTGATTTTATCAGTAAATGTACAAATTATATATATAATGCATATATCAAGAGTTCATAATATAAAAAGAGAGCATATATTTATTACATATCAATTAATCCCCACAGGATAATTTGCAGCTGATCTCTCTACTGGGTGACTTGAAATGTAACTGAACTCTCTACAGGGTGATCTGCTTGTACGTAGATGAACTCTTTACAGGATTCTCTCTACAGGGTGACTTGACTCTAGCTGAACTCTCTGCAGGGTTATCTGTTTGTAGTTGAATTCTCTACGGGGTGATTTGTTTGCAGCTGAACTCTCTACAAGGTAACTTCTTCTAGCTGATCTGTCTACAGGGTGACTTGTTTCTAGCTGGTCTCTCTACAGGGAGATTTGTTTGTAGCTGAATTCTCTACGGGGTGATTTGTTTGCAGCTGAACTCTCTACAATGTGACTTCTTCTAGCTAAACTCTCTACAAGGTGACTTGTTTCTAGCTGATCTTTCTACAGGGTGACTGAACTCTCTACAGGTGATTTGTTTGTAGCTGAACTCTCTACATGGTGGTTTCTTTGAAGCTGAACTCTCTACAAGGTAACTTCTTCTAGCTGATCTTTTTACAGGGCATGTTTGTTTGTAGCTGAGTTCTCTACAGGGTGATTTGTTTGCAGCTGAACTCTCTACATGATGGTTTCTTTGTAGCTGAACTCTCTACAAGGTGACTTCTTCTAGCTGATACAGGGTGACTTGTTTCTAGATGAACTCTCTACAGGGTGACTTGCATGTAGCTGAATTGTCTATCAGATTAACTGTTTGTAGCTGAATTCCGTACAGAATATCCTGCAATGTAATATAATTCTGTAATGGAGTAAGTTATAAACGTAGCTGAATGCTCTATTAGGGTGACTGTTCTATTAGAGTATCTCGCTCTCTCATTTGCTACACGTAGCTGCCTTTCGAATCGTAACTCTGTGGTTTGTAATCCGATTCTTCTGTACTACTGCAAGGACTTTCTATGATGATTATTCCAGCTAGTCTACACACTGATTTTCAGCTAATTGCTCTAAGCGGTTTGCCTGGTAGATGTGAAAACTAATAGTTTTTTTTATTCATACATATCGATCGCGTAATTTTAACACAGGTTGGGTTTTGTGTCATATCTCCATGGTCTTTATCTCAATTCCTTTCAAACCACAAAAAGGCACTCATACGATAGTTACTCCATCTACATATAAATGTTCAACTCATTCCTCCAAGGGGTTTACCCTGTAGGCGTGACAGACCTTCGACCTTATTTTACGCACATAATCGGTCATAACTCCGTGTATGTTCATCGGATTCCTACCAAAGTTGGCACTACGATCCGCTCAAGTGTGCCAAATTTCAGCCCTATCCGAGTACGCATTCGTGTTTTATGTAAATATTTTAATAATGACAATTCAGGTGAATTTGGTGCCGCTTGGTCTTGGCACAAAATTCACCTGAATTGTCATTATTAAAATTTTTACCATTATTATTATTTGTTTTTACTGTGCAGAAATCACAAATGATTATAACGCACAGATATAATTACTTAAGTTGTTACAAAAAATTATCCAGGGAAGGGGAATTAATTATATAGGGGGGAAGGGGGTTCCAAAGTTTAATTGCAGAGGGGGAAAAGGAAAATTTATACGAGTCAATGTTTGTCGTCAGTTGCCTGCATGTAGTATCCTTTTCTTAATCGCGAATCATTAGGGGTAAAGTACTTTTTGGGGATATCAATAAGATCATTTAATTTTATACATCATTATAAGTTTAGCTCTCTCTCTTCTTTGTTGTAAAGGAGGTAAGTTAAGTGTGCTTAGCATGTTAGTAACACTAGAGTAACTTGAAAACTCATTTAGGCAAATCTGGCCGCTCTTCTCTGTACTGCTTCAATTCTATTAATATTATTTAAGGTATGGGGATCACATACAGATGATGCATATTCAAGCACTGGCCTGACCATACTTCTGTAGCAGTTACATTTCACAGTGCTTGGACAGTGGCACAGGTTTCTGTAAATAAAGGCATTGATTTGGTTAGCTATATTGGTGATTGTTTGGATATGGTCATTGAAGGTAAGCTTGTTGTCGATGGTGACCCCTAGACATTTGGCGGATGGAACTTCCTTAATGGGAGAATTTTCAATATAATAATAATAATAACCTACCATCATGCACAGCCATTTCTTGGCTGCTACCTTGGATTTCACATCTTTTTTCACCATAGCCTGTCTGATGGCCGCACTTTTTTTACAGCTTGGCTGTTTTGGATTAGATTTCACTTCTTTTTGTATTTGTATACCCCAAAGCCGGCCTATGGCCGGCTTTAGGGCTTTTTTTAACCTATCATTTTTTCTTTACTACAGGAAGAAGAAAGATGAAGCAGGGTAATTTCTTTATAGCTGACCTCTCTACAAGGTTATCCTTCTAGCTGATCTCTCTACCGGATGACTTGTTTGTAGCTGAACTCTCTACAGGGTGGTTTGTTTGTAGCTGAATTTTCTACAGGGCAATTTGTTTGCAGCTGAACTCTCTACATGGTAGTTTCTTTGTAGCTGAACTATCTACAGTGTAACTTCTTCTAGCTGAACTCTCTACAGGGTGACTTGTTTCTAGCTGATCTCTCTACAGGTTGACTTGTTTGTAGCTGAACTCTCTACAAGGTAACTTCTTCTAGCTGATCTTTCTACAGGGTGATTTGAATTCTCTACAGGGTGACTTGTTTCTAGCTGATCTCTGTACAGGGTGACTTGTTCCTAGCTGAACTCTCTACAGGTGATTTGTTTGCAGCTGAACTCTCTTACATGGTGGTTTCTTTGTAGCTGAATCTCTCTACAAGATGACTTGTTTCTAACTGAACTCTCTACAGTGTGATCTGTTCATAGCGGAACTTTCTACTGGGTGATTTGTTTGCAGCTGAACACTTTGCATGATTGTTTCTTTGTAACTGAACTCTCTACAAGGTAACTTCTTCTAGCTGATCTCTCTACAGGGCAATTTGTTTGAGCTGAACTCTCTACATGACGGTTTCTTTGTAGCTGAACTCTCTATTAGGTACCTTCTTCTGGCTGATCTGACTGCAGGGTGACTTGTTTGTATATTTTTGTAGTTGAATTCCCTATAGAATAACTTGCAATGTAATATAATTGAGTAAATTATAAATGCAGCTGAAGGTGGGGACTATTCTACGGAACGGAACGGAACGATGGACTAAACCACGGAACGAAACGCTTTCTCAAACTAAAGCTTGCAACTTACCATTGCTGAAACTTCCCTTATAAGTTAGCAGTGGCATCTCCAGTGGGTGGTTAAACATAAGATAAAAAGAATTAACGGATCGATTGTGGGTTTTTGTTGGTTGTCATTAGTAACGAAGTATTATTGTGGGATGAGCTGTATCAGTGATGTTCATCCATACGGAAGGAAACTTTATGTGAGCTGTTTTTCTTATTTAGACTTTACAAAACAGTCTGGGCCGGTCGGGTGTAACTAATCACTGGACTGGACTACTGGACTGGAACACTGGACTGGACTACTGGACTGACATATTTTTTGTTTTTACACATTCTGAGGTTGGTTTATTGAGTCTTGCTAGCTAAGGACCTTCAGAAAACTTGCAGTCTGCTACTAAAATGATGAGTATGAGGAGTGGAGTAAGCAAAAACTGACTTCTCACTACTTGTTATGCTCTACAGCATTTATACACTTCTTAGTATTGTGTTTTGGAGATTGTAATATCTAGCAATAGCTAACCAAAAATCATTTTACTATATTTGTACTACCTATGATACACCCGTAGCCTTAAACTAAATAGCTCAGACCCCTGGGACACAACTTATCCTTCCTAAGACTACTGTAGCTAAGTTCGCTCATACATGCAATATACAAACTCATTGTACAACTGTAGGTATTTTCTGCTATCATGATTAGTTCTTACATGTGCTGGTTGGTGTACTACTACAATATGTGACCAAATTTACAAGCTTGCTACTATCTCCAAGACGTTATTGTTGGTTAACCATAACTAGCACATTCCCTGCAGCATACTGATAAGGAGTATAGGTATATGTACTGTAGAAGAACATAATAAATAGAGGTGAAATCACTAGAAGTAGGTTTTTGCTTACTCCACTCCTCACACTCATCATTTTAGTAGCAGACTGAAAGTTCTCTGAAGGCCCTTGGCTAGCAAAACTCAATAAAACCAACCTCAGAATGTGTAAAAACCAAAAATATGTCAGTCCAGTAGTCCAGTCCAGTGATTAGTTACACCCTGGGCCGGTCTTTCAAGTCATAAGTCAGTGTATAAATAAAGCAAGCAGGAAGATACTGGTAACAGGAAAGAGCCAGCTGAATTAAAACTTGAAGAATTTTGTACAGTGTGTGAGGAGCAAATATTTTGGCAGACCACAAGGAGGGTATATTCTGCAAACATCACTGAAGTGTATGCATGGAGTTATTTATATATTAACAGCTGGTGCAGTGGACTAATGCCGTATTCAATAGTGAGCTGATTTTATCTGTTGCACAATTCAAGGATGTGTCTGACTGCTAGCCTTGAATCAGGCTAAATGTCAAAACTCCAAGATCAGCCAAATCTCTATTATAAGCCACATGTGAAACCATGCCCGTAGCCACCAGGCAAACGTGATTTGGACCAGGATGTGTGTGTAATTTCAATGTATCTAGTCAGACCTGAAATGGAACACTTACATTAATTACATACCACCTAAGAATCCTAGGATTTCTTAAGTGTAACATTTCACATGCTTCACTTCAAACAAAACAGGTTAAATTTGTTCGTCTATTTTCAAGTGATTCCCAGTCCAGCTGGTCCATGAAATTACAATGGGATCACATGTATTTGTTACAGTGCGGGCTGTCCTGTGTTGGATCTACTCTAGAGTTGAGATTTCAAGGTAGACTCACTGCCAATTTACTGACACTAGTACTGTTGTAGCATGTTTAAGTGGAGGACAAATGAAATAGTAATGCTAGATTATTTATGTATACAAATTTTTCATAATGAAATTGATATCCCATTTTGATTTGTACTTCCACTTTGCAACATATTCAAGAGCAAGAAGCTACCACACTTAATCTCCAACCACTGTCATTAATTAACCAAGATCTCACTAGTCTGTAATTCACCTTACTGTAGTGATTTTATTGATTCATCTGTATGCTTTCTTCATTTCCTTTGAAGTTGTACCAAGAGTTCATAATAAGGTGGGGAGTGTCTAACTTGAATGCATTCACCAAACACCCTGCTTAAAGTAACACCTCGGCCTTATTTCAGAACAAAGGCTTTACCTTCTTCAGCAACTCTAATCAACAGTTTTCTATCCCCCAGTAAAGGTGTTGATTTGATGAAAGGTGGACTTTACACAGGGTGTTTGTACAGGCCATACTGAGAGTTAGACACTCTCCCCCATACAAATCAGTATTACGAACTCTTGGTTGTACAGTATAGGTAAACAAAGATAAGTTTCTCTCCCATCTTATTCTAGGATTTCTATTGACAAGGAAAATTCAATTATTTGTATACAGGCTCAAAATTGAGAAAATATAAAGAAAGTGAATTAATATTATACAGTCAGTTTGCTTTTGGATATTTAATGTCTCCAACCACAACAAAAATTCGATGAATCCATGCATCTCATCACTGGTCGTCTGAACATTCTGAAAGTGATACCTCACTCAATCAACCATATATTCTGTTTATTAGACTGAATAGTCATGATTACCTAAACAATCACTTAATTAATGTTTTATAATTATCCTATTCCATTTTCCTGGAGGTTCCACTGATAAAATGCAATTTCAGCAATGATAGCAGCTAGCCAAGCTGCAAGTTGATTCAGAAAGCACTCCATTCTGTAAAATAGACCCCATCCAGAATTCAACTCAGTACTCAGGCTGAGATATCTGACAATAGTCCACTACTCTGTTAATGAATCATTGATGTTCACACAATATAGCCTCCTTGAGGTATCTGAATGTTTGCTCCTCACACACTGCACAAAATTCATTTAGATTCTACTTAGACTGAGTTGATTCAGCTTGTCACCATACTTGTTTCCTTTGTAGTGTAGCTATACGCATACTGATTTATGCCGATTAGAAAGGCTGGGCCTCAGACTGTACATTCTAAAGTCAAGTAAGTAAAAATAACTCACATACTAGTAAAAAAAATAAGTTCCCTACTTGATATATCCGAAGATGAAATCACTGAGTCAGCTATTCCCACAATTAGTACTTCGTTACTAATGACAACCAACAAGAACCCACAATCGATCCTTAAATTCGTTTTATCTTTCTTGGGGTACCTGCTGGAAGTGCCACTGATAACTTGTACAGCAATGGTAAGCTGCAAGCTTCAATCTGAGAAAGCATTCCGTTCCGCAGTTTAGTCCATCATTCCGTTCCGTTCCGTTCCGTTCCGTTCCGTAGAATAGTCCCCACCGCAGCTGAATGCTTTATTAGGCTGACTGTTCTATTAGAGTATCTCGATCTCGCGTTTGCTACACGTAGTTGCCTTTCGAATCATAACTCAGTGGTTTGTAATCCGATTCTTCTGTACTACTGCAAGGAGTTTCTATGATGAGTATTCCAGCTACATATACTGATTTTCAGCTCATTGCTCTAAGCGGTTTGCCTGATAGACACGAAAACTAATAGTTTTTTATTCATAAAAATCGATCGCGTAATTTTGACACAGGTCGGGTTTTGTGTCATATCTCCGTGGTCTTTATCCCGATTCCTTTCAAACCACAAAAAGGCACTCCTACGATGGTTGCTCCATCTACATAGCAATTTTCAACTGATTCCTCAAAGGAGTTTACCCTGTAGGCGTGACAGACCTTCGACCTTATTTTACGCAAATAATCGGTCATAACTCCGTGAATGTTCATCGGATTCCTACCAAAGTTGGTACACAGATCCGCCTTAATGAGCCCTTTAAGTGTGCCAAATTTCAGCCCGATCCGAGCACGCATTCGTGTTTTATGGCGGATTTTGCGAAGTGTGCGAAATGAAGAAGAAAGTGTCTATGCGGACCTGCAGGGACATCGTTTTAATGACTCTCCTCCTGAAACCATCCCCTCCAATGTCTTAGTCACTCCTTACAGACCCGTCATCTATAACAGACACTCTGCATCGATGGGCATTATAGAGCTTACATGTCCATTGGACTCAATACATCATTTGAAGTCTGCACACAACCGCAAACTTTATAAACCTGAGTATGTACAGCTTTTGGCTGAATTGAAGATTCCTCACTGCTACAGAACTGTGGAAGTCAGTGTTTTGGGCCATTTTCAACCTAGTTCTATTGCTGCAATTAAGGATGTGATAAATTTTACCCGGCAAGTATCCCTATTTTCCAAAGGAAGTGCTAGAAATCTTTTGTTCAAGATGGCCAGTGCCTCAATTTCTGCTTCACAGAGAATATTTTATGGTAGGAACTCTAAAGAATGGACAATCAACCCGGAATGTTTTTAATCTGTATATAATTTAAGCTGTAACTTTAGTTTTGTACCTAAATTTATAATTTTTTTTCCTTGCCATGCCCACTGCTGTCCACTGTTGGTCAGACATGTGGTCGCATGTTGTCCGAGGACACATAATATATAATTTGTTTGTAATCATGCATGTTTTCTCATCAATTATTAATGATGGTTCTCTCCCTGAAGAAGAAGAAAAAAAAACGAAGAAATTAAAACGAAATTTTGTTCGCTCGTATCTCGGAAATGTCTGGAGCGATTTTCTTCAAATTTGGTGCGTAGACTCCCCTTGCTGGCCGGCACCTCTCTAGCAAATTTGGTTCCAATCAGATAAGGGATCACAGAGCTACATAGGTGTGAAAATTGCGTTTTCTTTCTTCCTGTTAATATACTCACGGGTGGCACGCCGGCTTCTTGGGCCGCACGACACACTACCGTGTGTCTTGATCTAATCCAAAACAGCCAAGCTGTAAAAAAAATGTGCGGCCCTCAGAAAGGCTATGGTGAAAAAAGATGCGAAATCCAAGGTGGCGGCCAAGAAATGGCTGTGATGGTAGGTTAATGGTAAAAATTTTAATAATGACAATTCAGGTAAATTTTGTGAAGCAGCACAAAAATTCACCTGAATTGTCGTTATTAAAATTTTTACCATTAACCTACCATCACAGCCATTTCTTGGCCGCCACCTTGGATTTCACATCTTTTTTCACCATAGCCTTTCTGAGGGCCGCACACTTTTTTTACAGCTTGGCTGTTTTGGATTAGATTTCATTTCTTTTTGTATTTGTATACCCCAAAGCTGGCCTATGGCCAGCTTTGGGACTTTTTAAACCTATGTTTTTTTTTTTACTACAGGAAGAAGAAAAGATGAAGTAGATGTACTTTAAATATTTTATCAGTAAATGTACAAATTATATATATAATACATATGTGACTGGATTTGCGAAAAGGGGCCTTCCACACACATCCAATTTTCCAACTTTGACAATTGATAACTTCAGATTGGAAAGAGCTATTGTCTTGAAATTTGGGCAGTGGTGATTTCTTTGCAGCTGAACTCTCTACATGATGGTTTCTTTGTAGCTGAACTCTCTACAAGATAATTTCTTCTAGCTGATCTCTCTACAGGGAGATTTGTTTGTAGCTGAACTATCTACAAGGTAACTTCTTCTAGCTGATCTCTCTACAGGGTGATTTGTTCCTCGGTTTGTTCGTAGCTGAATTCTGTACAGGTGATTTGTTTGCAGCTGAGCTCTTTACAAAATGGTTTCTTTGTAGCTGAACTCTCTACAAAGTAACTTCTTCTAACTGATCTTTCTACAGGGTGATTTGTTTGTAGCTGAACTATCTACAAGGTAATTTCTTCTAGTTGATCTCTCTACAGGGTGATTTGTTTGTAGCTGAATTCTGTACAGGTGATTTGTTTGCAGCTGAGCTCTTTACAGAATGGTTTCTTTGTAGCTGAATTCTCTACAAGGCAACTTTTCTAGCTGATGTCTCTACAAGGTGAATAGTTTGTAGCTGAATTCTCTACATGGTGGTTTCTTTGTAACTGAACTTTCTACAAGGTGACTTCTTCTAGCTGATCTTTCAATAGGGTGATTTGTTTGTAGCTTCACTCTCTACAAGGTAACTTCTTCTAGCTGATCTTTCTACAGGGAGATTTGTTTGTAACTGAACTCTCTACAGGTGATTTGTTTGAAGCTGAACTTTCTAAATGATGGTTTCTTTGTAGCTGAACTCTCTACAAGTTAACTTCTTTTAGCTGATCTCTCTACAGGGAGATCTGTTTGTAGCTGAACTATCTACAAGGTAACTTCTTCTAACTGATCTTTCTACAGGGCAATTTGTTTGTGGCAGAATTTTTTACAGGGTGATTTCTTTGCAGCTGAACTCTCTACATGGTGGTTTCTTTGTAGCTGAACTCTCTACAAGGTAATTTCTTCTAGCTGATCTCTCTACAGGGAGATTTGTTTGTAGCTGAACTATCTACAAGGTAACTTCTTCTAGCTGATCTCTCTACAGGGTGATTTGTTCGTAGCTGAATTCTGTACAGGTGATTTGTTTGCAGCTGAGCTCTTTACAAAATGGTTTCTTTGTAGCTGAACTCTCTACAAAGTAACTTCTTCTAATTGATATTTCTACAGGGTGATTTGTTTGTAGCTGAACTATCTACAAGGTAATTTCTTCTAGTTGATCTCTCTACAGGGTGATTTGTTTGTAGCTGAATTCTGTACAGGTGATTTGTTTGCAGCTGAGCTCTAAACAGAATGGTTTCTTTGTAGCTGAACTCTCTACAAGGTAACTTTTCTAGCTGATGTCTCTACAAGGTGACTAGTTTGTAGCTGAACTCTCTACATGGTGGTTTCTTTGTAACTGAACTCTCTACAAGGTGACCTCTTCTAGCTGATCTTTCTACAGGGTGATTTGTTTGAAGCTGAACTCTCTACATGATGGTTTCTTTGTAGCTGAACTCTCTACAAGGTAATTTTTTCTAGCTGATGTCTCTACAAGGTCACTAGTTTGTCGCTGAGCTCTCTACATGGTGGTTTCTTTGTAACTGAACTCTCTACAAGTTGACCTCTTCTAGCTGATCTTTCTACAGGGTGATTTGTTTGAAGCTGAACTCTCTACATGATGGTTTCTTTGTAGCTGAACTCTCTGCAAGGTAACTTCTTCTGTTGATCTCTCCACAGGGCAATTTGTTTGTAGCTGAACTCTCTACATGGTGGTTTCTTTGTAGCTGAACTCTACAAGGTGATTTTTTCTAGCTGAACTATCTCTTTCCATAGTTGCATGAACTCCCTACAAGGTAACTTCTTCTAGCTGATCTCTCTACAGGGTGACTTGTGTGTAGCTGATCTCTATACAGTTTTCTTATTTCTAGCTGATCTCTTGAATTTTCTTCAGGGTGACTGCTCTATTAGGATGACTGCTCTATTAGAGTATCTCGATCTCGCACTTGCTTCACCAAGTTGGATTTCGTGTTATAACTCCGTGGCTTTAAGTCTGATTCTTCTACACCATTGATGAGCCTTTCTAAGATGATTACTCCATCTGTACAACGATTTTCAAAGCATTACCCCAAGTGTTTTATCTGGTAGGCGTGGCAAGCAGTCGTTTTTTTTATTAGCTAATCTCGATTGCGTAATTGTTACACACTGTTGGTTTTTTCGTTCTATCTTCCTGTTTTTTAACTCGATTTCTTTCAAACCACAAAAGGTTTGAGGTTCAATAGTTAACCTATTCACCCACCGATTTTCAGCTTCTTCCCATACGCGGTTTACCCTGTAGGCATGACAACATATTGGTGTTATTTGTCGTGCATAATCGCTCATAACTCTTTGCCTGTTTATCGTATTCCAGCCAAAGTTGGAACCAAGATGCGCCTTTATATCCCCCTTCTGTGTGCCAAATTTCAAGGCAATCGGAGATGGCGTTCGAGTTTTATAGCAGTTTTTGTAAGTGTGCGACAAGAAAAAAGAAAAATAAGAAGAAAAAAAACGAAGAAACTGAGCCAATTTTTGAAGCCGCATATCTCGGGAACTCGCGAAGCGATTTCGCTCAAATTTGGAATGTAGTGTGCTGCAGTTAGAGTGCATGTCCACAGCAATAATCGTCTTGTTTCATCAAGGAAGCACAGAGCTACGGAGGTGCGAAAATTGCGTTTTCTTTCTTCCTGTCAATATACTCACGGGTGTTACGCGCCGGCTTCTTGGGCCGCACGACACACTACCGTGTGTCTTGATTTTATTATTATTAGTGCTTTACACTGACCAGCACTGAAGGTCTGACAGCAACATGTGCTGCAGCCTTAGGATTACCTAACCTAAGGCCACTCCAAATGAGAGTGTAGTTTCCCGTCCTCCGCCCGCATCGCGTCTGGGCACCCGCATTAAATGGTCATTATTTTCATTATTTTTCCAAAACCACTTCCTGTGCTGCTTTCTAGAAACTTCTCATGGAGCCTTTTATTTTGCATTGCTAAAAAGCACAATGAAATCTAAAATGAACGGTTCTAATGGTTGCTACCTTGCAAAAAAAGCCATTTTCATGACCTTGAAATCCTCTCAAGATCGAGATACTCTAATGGAGCAGTCAATCTTTAATAATGAATAATGATAGGCTGTTGATATTTAGCCGGTCACCGATTTTTTCTAAGTTCTAAAAACGTGATACCAAAAGGTTCAAGAAACGAAGAAAAAAAAGTGTGGTGCAGCCGGGAATCGAACCCAGGTACCCAGGTTTGAGAGGCCGACGCTCTAGCCACTGTACACCGAGACGAGCTAGGGTTGGAGCGAGCGAAGCGAGCGTCCCGGCGAAGCCGGGCCAACCCTAGCTCGCCTCGAACTCACCCAAAAACTTACCTTCATACAACTAGTGTGTTTGATACTGGAGTTATGGGGACGTTTATACAACAATGACCGGCTAAATAAATATCGTGACCGGTGACCGGCTAAATATCCACTTCGATAATGATAATAAACCTCCCGCCCGCACCGAAAAACGAAAACGTCAGGACGGGAAACTACAGTCTTATTTGGAGTGGCCTAACAAGAACTGGAGACTTTAAATGACTTAACCTAGCTAACAATAAGGTGAAACAGAATATATATAATGAGCATTTCAGTGTTAGGGGCATAGGACTGTGGTTCTAGAAACCCTTCTAGACTTTTAGCAGGAAATCAAACTATCAGTATGTATGAAAGTTTTGACAACACAAATGTAAAGGAACATATGGCTATATGGCTATATAGAACAAGGATATGCCACAAAAGAATAAAGATTTACAAATATTAGGATACTCTAATAGAGCAATTAATATCATTATTGAGAAATCAATAAGAATAGTAATAATTATTAATTTTACAAAGAATTGTGTGCCCCTAGCAAAGTTAGTAGAATAGTATGAAATGTAAAACTTAACAATAGATCCCACAATCACAATTTTCTGGTATTGTTTGTAGAAATATTATAATGATGTATGAATAAGGATATTAGACCACGCTTTATCAATCATAAGATACTGGTGTAAAAAACAAACAAGGGGAGTACTTGTTAGTTCGATCACGTATCTTGTGAGTGTATCTATATATAACATTTATGACCACAACTACATTATGGGGACTAGAGAAGGCACGCACCTACCCTGTTGAAAATAAATTTTGGGGAAGAATAGTAGTAATTACATTGTTAGTTTTATCATTTTTCATACTTTATATTTTGAAAAGATTTTTTTAAGTGTTAAAAGTAGAGCGGCTAAGCAACAGAAATTGGAAAAGCACCAAATTTCTGTGGAAGCTAAGTAAGGGATACTGAGATATGGTGCCACATCAAAGTCATTGCCTTAAGGCATATTTTGAAACTTTTAAACTATGCATATATAGCTCATATTTAGCTGGTCAGGAAACCATACAACTACACTCAATTTTTTTCCTATTATTTTAAATTTACAGATGCAATCAAAAATCTTTCAAATGTGTTGATTTTTCTAATGGAGCCAATATTAAAAGTACAGGTACAATCCATTAGAAATAAAATATTGTATATCTATGGTTTCATACACCATGACCCTCCATGCCTCTTAACATGGCAAGCTAAGGACTTGGATAGACACCTCTCTTGATCAGCTTTTGGATATAACAATCTCTTCCTGGCCTTGTCTATGCAGATGCAAGGTTTCAGTATCCTTACTACTGAGCACTTTATGGCCTCACTAATACATTTTCTATTGATTTTATTTGTCAAGTTCTTTGAGCATGATATGATTTTAATGGTACTGTGAATTAAGCAAATATATGTTGTACCAAGTTTGGTGCTTTTATCAAAAAGTGAATAATTTGTTTGCTTAGCTGCTCTGCTATAAAATTACAGAAGTCTAACAGCTTCTGAGGGTTGCAACTCCAGACCTCCCTTCACCCCTTTTGTATGTCAGGTCTAGAATCACCACTGCATAATATACTCCTCTATGTGTAAGTGTATCATTACTATCCTATAATGAAAAATCAATTGGTGAACATGTGTACAGTATAGCTTCATTAATACATTTTCTATTGATTTTACTTGTCAGGTTATTTGAGTGTGATATGATTGGTAGTTTTAATGGCACTGTATCTAATATGAATTAAGCAAATGTTGTACCGAGTTTGGTGCTTTTTCAAAAAGTGAAATGATTTTTTTGCTTACCTGCTCTACTATAAAATTATTGAAGTCAAACAGCTTCTGAGGGTTGCAACTCCAGACCCCCCTTCACCCCTTATGTATGTCAGGTCTAGAACCACCACTGCATAATGCACTCCTCTATGTGTAAGCGTATCATTATTATCCTATAATGAAAAATCAATTGTGAACATGTGTAAAAGTAGCTGTGATATCTACGACAATAAACCATCATCAACGAATAGTTTTGAGGATGTGCACAGCAAAGCTATCATGAACATGATCTAACTGGATCACAAAAATAGTGAGGAACTTTGATAAGTTATCTAAAGTAATGAAACTTTCAGTTAACCAAAAACCTAAAATGACTGCTCTATTAGAGTAGCAGGTGTGTTACTGTTAATACAAGATGTCTATCCACCCTATATAGTAACAAAAGACTAGGTATATACATGACTTATTTTATGTCTGGCCTGTTAGTTTCATCCCCCAATGGAAATTGGAGATCTTGAAATTCAAAACTTCACATGCATAATTTTTATATACAATACAGAGATAATTTGGTCAATGCTTGGATATTGTATGTATAGCAAAGTTATAATGAAGGCTTATTGAGTATACTTGACTGTTCTATTAGAGCATTTTGATCATAAAGAGAATAGGTCTCATGATTGATTATCTCTAGATCCTTCCCTAAGGGATAAATACAAAATGTTTTTGTTGAACAGCATGGCATGTGTTGTCATGCACTCTCTGTATCTACCAACATACACAATTATAGTTAATAGTAAACAGAATCTAGACTGGATAATCAATCTACAGGTGGCTATAATTTATGATAATGTTCTGAAGTGAGTGTAGTTGCTGGAAGTGGAATATCCAGTGATCATTTAATAATTATTGCTGCAATCCAATAATTATTTTTTGTGCACACAGTGGAACCTCAGATATTCAAATGCCTAGGAATTATCTAGCATTTATATAACTGAAAAGTCCTAGCTAGCTGTGTGAAAACCCAGCAATTGTAACACCTCTCTAAACTTGAACAATAATACTTATTATTGTATTTTAACTTGCTCTACCACTCAGTTGTACAAAACTCTTGATAGAATAATTATTGTTGTATGCTGTTAGCTAATTACTAAAAATTATTGTTTTTGTTTTGGTATAGCTATATGAGACTTAGTTATTCCATATTAATCAGCGTGAAATGCCCTACTAAGCAATTATAGAGCTACATCTTATTCAGTTTATTAGGCCTGTGTCAAATATGCCAGCATAATAGAAGATTGATAGACTGGAGTATTTGGTGGATATTTCAAACTATGGAGTTTATATTCATAGCTCCTTTGATCAATACTCTCTAATAAAACAGTCACTTTGTAGTGAAATACTCTACTAGTGCATTCACTGATTATATTGTTCCAAGATAATTGTAAGAAAGATTACTAACCTAGAAGCATAATGGGAACACCTGAATAGCATAATAGGTATATAAAATTTTTGGGAAATTCTTGAAAGCATTTTGGGCAACATTTTGAGTATATTTGACTCTGGCCTATTTATTATCACATAATATAGCTAGCAATCTGTTGAAATTTGGACCATTTAAATGTTCAAGGTCTCTTAAAGGCTTTTGTTGAAACCATGCTGTTTGGAAAACTACCCTTGTTTCCATCATTATGTCATTATCTCAAACCACTTCAGTGTACAGTAGAACCTCAGTTATCCAAACTCCAGTTTTTTGAACACCATATTATAGAGGATAAATTTTTTGTTACCAAACATCAAATTCCAGGTATCTATTCTATAAGAGTAGTAAGAATAGTGCTAAGGTGGATTGAGGTGTATGGTTGCACTTTGACACACATAGGTACTGGGTCTGGGGGAACAGCCCCCAGATGCTGAAAACATCTCTTCATCTTTTCTACAAGTGACCTCACATTAAATGTACACACTAATGACTTCTCTGACTCTCCAAAATAATTGAAATCTGACATGTATTAATGAATTACCAAGACATAGTAATCATTACAGTTTGCTATCCATTCACAGTATTTGGCAGCATTACACATGTAGCTGTATACTTAGTACTTGTCTGCTTAAAAACAAAGCTTTTGTCATACTTCAGTGGCATGAAATTATGTTGTATTTGATGCTGTAGGTCATGTGTGACTTCTGTCTATATTACTGATATGCAAAGTTGTGGTTGAGATTAGCTTTGGTAGCTAGAGTTTCTTAGGTCATGGACTTGTAGATACATGTTACATGGGTAGCTAACTTATTGTAGGTCAGTGGAAGTGGACTTTGTAAACATTACAATGAGCAGATAAACACATACCGGTACACCTTATAGCCAAAGGAGTTGAAGGGGTCCCCTCAGCTGGTCTTGTCTTAATAAGCTGAGACCATATATACAGCAGCATAATACATTTGATTGTTCCATTAGAGTCCCTATAGTCTCACTAACTGTCATAATTGCCTGTTCATTGTCTGTGTCATGATGTTTCTCAGTAAGAGAATATTTTCTTAACTTTTATCATGTTTTAATACTCCCTATACAAATGTGTGTTCATAAACTGAATTTTATATCCCAACAATCATCTATCAACAGTATGCATGACCCCATTTAGCTGATTTGAGTGACACCAAAATAGGGCTAAATTCTTTGAAAAAAATCTAATTTGACCTGCCCACTTTAAACAAGAAATCTTGGCATAACTGCATGTAAATCTAAAAACAGGAGTTTATATATTGCAAAAGTATTCAGGCAGTCAATCAGGTTCATATGACTAGGTTTGGATGTGGTAACTAATGATACACTACCTAAATTGTGTAGAAAAATAAAACGTATGGTGTGCAGATCCTGTTAATAAAGCAGCAATGCCGCTGCATAATTGTTATTTTGAAGATATTGATTTTTACATTGGTAATTAACCCTATCTTTTCTGCAAATGAATGTGCCTTCATCTGCCAGCTTGCTGAATGCTGTTGTTTAAAAATAGGAAAACTCTGAGGGGGGACCTAGTGTTCAGGTACAGGTGTAAAGGTCCAGTGTGCAAAATTACTTTTAAAGACAGTTGATATCCTTACTGACATGATATTCTTAGCATTTTCCTCTACTCAAACACTCAGGGCTGTAACTAGGAGATTTGGACAAATGTATACTCTTGTTCCCCCTTTACCCACTTCTGAGGAACTAATGTGTGTAGCTGTATTGCACTGTGCTACATGCAATATATTCCAACACCTTTAGTGTAAACTTTGCATGGGTTGTACTACTGATAGCCCACCAGTGAAGGGGTTTCTTGTGTTCCAGAACCACGGGAAACCCCCTTCCTATTCTCCTGATTACTGAAATGTTCACATCTGTGAGCAATAATAATTTTACTCATTTCAATGTTGGGAAGCTTTTATTGTGATACATTTGTTTTGACTTCTGATCATAACTAAAAATAAAGTCACATGTATAAAATTGTATAATATATCTTAAGCAAAGGCTGTAGACAAGAGAAGGTAAAAAATAGCCAGGTACAAAAAAGTGAGAAACTCTCAACTAGCTACTCTAAAGGACATCTTGTAAAGACCAGTAGCCATTAATTAAATTTTCCTTCTTCATCTGTCTACCCTTTTATCACATCAATGTGAGCTAATGATTCTATAGGCTTAATTTCAGCTACATTACAAGTCACTCTGTACAGAGTCAATGCATGCAAGTAACCCTGTAAAGAGTTCAACTACCGGAAAGTCAGCCTTAGAGAGATCAGCTACTGTATGTTGTTACATGTCACCTAGTATGGAGATCAGCTACAAGACAACTTGAATCACCTAGTAGAGTTCAGCTACAAACAAATCACCCTGTAGAGAGTTAAGCTATGGCTCAAGTCATGTTTTAGAGAATTCAGCTACAAACAAACCAGGGTTCAATTGCCTACATACACACACAGTTCAGCTACATTATACAGGTCTCTTGTGTAGAGAGTTCAGCTAGCTATAGGCTACAGTATGCATGTACATGTCATATAATTATGTAGTTAGCTTAATTGGTTACAGGTCACACTATAGATAGTTCAACCACAAGAAAGTCACCCTGTAGAGAGTTCATTTACAGTACAAGACATGTCACCATGTAGAGAGTTCAATTACATTAAAACGTCTCCCTATGCAGAGTTCAGTTGTGTAGGTGACCTTTGGTTTCAAGTCATCCCGTGGAGAGTTCAGCCATACTCAAGAAAGTCACCCTGTAGAAAGCTCAGCTTTGTTACAAGTCACCTTTAGGGTGTTAATCTACAAGCAAGTATCATGTAGACAGTTCAGTTACAGTAATAGTCACCAATCACCATGTGGAGAGTTTAGCTATACGTAGTTCAGCTATATTTTATAGTCACTTTGCATATGTTCACTTTGGTTCCAAGTCATCCTGTGGAAATTCACCTGGTAGAGAGTTTGGCTACGTTAAAAGTTACCCTGTAGAGAGTTTAGCTACATTACAAGTCAATAAAGATGTGAAACCAAAGGTAGCAGATAACAAATGGCTGCAATGCTGTTTATGCATGCCAAATCATTTTAGTGACCTCATCATTAAAAATGATTGGCACTAACATCATTTCAGCCAATTCTTGGCCGTCACCTTAGATTTCACATATTTCAGGCTCTTTTGGGGGCCATACCCTTTTGCACAGCTTGGCTGTTTTGCTTTTATACCAACATATCAGTTGTGTTCTTGAGGATTCTGAAACTTTCTGTTGATATATAATGCATGTCACATGCCAGTTAATCTAGTGCAGCAAAAGTACTAAGGAAATCACCAGAAACATTCATATACTTTAGTCCACATGGAATAACATCACCTGTCTCATCAAGAACATGTCTTACTGTCTTACATCGACGGGGAATATGTAGTTACTTGAATAGCAAGACCTAATTTTTATAATGTTAAAGTGATCACATTAATTGTTTTAAACCACCTCAGGCAGTAAGATGACACCTTGAAGCTCCCTACCATTGGTGAACAATCCCAAAGATATAGAAAACTATTTGAAATGCTGAAAACACAAACACATCCTATCAGTGGTGGTTCAAGAAAAGTTTCCATTTCCAAAGCAGAAAAGCAACTGCTTTACTTAAACAGGTCACAGCTATGGAAAACCTCATTAATATAATAGAATAGTTAACACTATAATTATTGAGGTGCTTATACACTTGAAAGTGCTGGGAAGAAGTTTATGATAAATCAAAAGCTACGTATTTATGAGGAAGTTAGTAATTGTACAATATATAAGTGATCTAATATGTAGTTATTAATTTAACCCTAGGCCAAGAATTTTGGCTTCAGATTCCGTCAACTGTTCTATTAGAACATATCCACCAACTGGTTGCAAATACTTCTCTATTTGGATCATGACTTAATTAGAGTGATGATTAAGTGACAGGATGCAAGTGCAGTTCTAGGAGGATTCCATCTAGTAACATTTCAATTGTTTAATGTCATCCCATCATATCACTGTACCATACATATCAGACCATATACAAGTAATGATACACACACTGTATTGATGTACAGTAAGTGTTCCTGACAAGTATACTTCATTGAATTCCACAAATCAAACTCTTTACACATTCCAATACTAAATGTCAAGTATTTGCCGTACTTGTTTCAGCCCAAGTGTTTATGTCATCAATCATCTCTTTGATATCAAGTTCAGTGTTACATTGGAACCTGTTGATAAGGACACTTGAGCACTTCCAACACTTACAGTGAGTTATTAGGCAAATTAGGTAGGTCACTTTGTACACAAATGAGAGATTATCAAGTTAGACTGGTAACATCATTTTGGCTACATTAGAGAGGTTAGTTTTTGTATGCAATTGACACATTTGGGGATTTCAAAGTACTGGGTTGGACTGGTAGTTTTAATCAGATAACTACAAACTTTTAATTAATCTTAGCATCAAGTCTCCATAAATTTACTGTACATAATACATAAGAAAGCTTAATCCTCAAAATTCCAATCCATGACAATCTGAATTGACAATCCATGGGTGGTGGTACTATAGTGTCTTTGTGTGTATTACGTGTACTCTGATTATTACTTGAAGTATGACGTGCATTAATTATAGCATAAGTTAACTTATAAGAAAAGTTCCAAGACACTTTCACACCTGAAATATAATACTCATGTATGTAACTCATCACAATTTGCACCATTCACAATGCTAGGCATTATTGTACATGTTATTGTGTACTTGTCTGCTTTATAAAAGATTTTGTCATACTTCAGAGGCATGTAATCATGTTGTACTTTACACTGTAGGTCACATTATGACTTCCGGCTATTATTGCTGAACTGATTATGATATGCAAAGTTGTGGTCAAGCTATTTTGATAGCTTAGCCAAACTCTCTAATATGTGGCTTGTGCCGTAATTGAACTTTCTACAAGGTCATTTCTTCGTAGTTGAATTCCTTACAGAGTGACTTTCTTGCACAGAGTGACTTGTAATGCAACTGAATTCTCTACACGGCTACTTGTTTGTATAGCTGAACTCTCTACAGTCTACTATTGGTCTTGTAGCTGAACTCCCTATAAGATGACTTATTCATAGCTGTTTGTATATTATGTTACATATTATACATGTGGTGTAGAGTTCAGTTCTGTTACGAATCAGAGTATTATAACTCACCCGTAGAGAGTGTAGGTATATATGTGATATGTTACTCTGTATACAGTTACCAGGGTGACTTTTCTTAATTGTATAGCTGAACTGTACATGCCTATAGGCCTAGGGTGACTTGTCCTGTAGCTGAACTTCCTACAGAGTGACAGACTTGTCACTGAACTCTCTATACAGGGTAACTTGAATTCTTCATAAGGTGTATACATAGCTGAAATAATAATGAAAGTTAAAATAATAGTGTAGAGATCATTACAGATCAAGAAGGACAGTTTAACTCATGGCTACTGTTTACAAGTGTTCTTTAGATTAGCTACAGTAGTTGATTGTTCTATTAGAGTTTCTCAATTGTCCACTGTTTTTCATATACTCTTACAATTACTTTTTGACCTTCTCTTGCTTCTTTTATATCTACAGCCTTTGCATAAATATTATTAATTTAGGCACGATTACACCTGTGACTTCACTCTTCATTATGGCCAGAAGTTAACAAATGTATCACAATAATAGTTCCCATGAAACATTATATTGGAGTGAATAATAATTTTAGTGATATTATTATTGTTCACAGTTGTAGTGAACATTTCAGTATTCAGGGGCATAGGAAGGAGGCTTCTTGTGTTTACTGACATGTGAATTAATGTGCATTCTATGCCTCAGCATCTGTAATTCTTTATTCCCTTTTTTCTCACCTTGCCAAACCAGACAATGTAGTGCCTCAGTTCACTTTGACCCCCCTCCTTTTCCATAAGTCTGGATCCGCTCCTGGTTACAGTAGCTATACTGGGTAGCTGTATGTAAGGTTTTATAAAACTTTTGTAAAACTGCATGTTGACCATTAATTTTCTCCACGAATTTAAGCTTGCAATTCTGCTTTATTGTACATGCAGGAACTAGCTGGAGTTTCGTCACCATTAATAATATATTCATACATCTAGCTAGACCAGTTTGGTCATTTGAGGTTTGTAACAATGGTCTGGTCATTCAAGGCAGACCAGCATTTGGCTAATTAACTGGACATTTTTTGTGGTAGTATATACTGTATGCATGAGCTAGGAATTTACAAGAAGCTGCATACTAATATGTATAGTCATATTTAAATACTTGATCAGCCGGGTTGCTTTTCGTGTATAAAACTATGGACCAGAGTGCTCTATGCCTAAAAAACAAGCCATGTAAGCTTGGACTAAAGCTGGAATGTGGACTTAGCTTACAACAAGCAGAGTCAGTGGTTAGACAAAGGGCAGCAGTACACTGAAGAACATGCAGCACATGCTTGGTAGCATCCAGTGGAGTAAGCTACAGATAGATGCAGTGAGGAAAGGCCACATCTCCACCCACAAACAACTGAAATCTCCAAAACGGAAACAACCTGCAGCTAGACAATTACTTCTAAAGACACAATGTCTACCATAAAGTGTAGAAGACTCTCACCCCAAACAACAGTGCTTTATAGAGATGCTTCATGCCACCGATCCAGGCATCTGGGCCACTACAGCAAACAGTGCAATGGCCAGTGTATCCTCAGACATGAAGAATCTAAAGAAGATAAGGAAGTGACACTGATCAAAACTTTGACCTCAACAGTCATGACCTCTACACAGATGTTGTTTATCTGAACACTGTAGATGACAAGTGAGCACATAAGAATGTGCCAGAAAAACAAAAAGGTACAGTTTAGGTGAATTATGTGTCAGAATATGCAGAACGCAGCTGAAAAACATTCTTTGGCTGATGTTGTCCTTCTTTGTTACATAATTAAGGCAAAAAGTATGCTAACTAATATTCAATATACATGTGTACAGCTATCAGATCTTACATGTATATTAGCTACCAATGTTTCTAATTACAGTATACAGTATATACTGTGTGTTGTATGAATGTGTATACCTTATACATATTGTGTAATGATGTGTGATAAACTAATGTACTGTAGAAAGATAACTATGTATAACACAACTCAAAATGCTGCAGTATAAAACAGCTCTACACTACTTAGTTATAAACTGTTTGTGAAGTTTTCTAGCTTGATGGTCCTATGGAATACAGCAACCATCTTACAATGAATATCATAGAAATTATTATAACAATAACAGTAGGGCTGAGCAATAGTATCGATAGTGCGATATATCGCGATAGTAAATCACTATCGTTATCGCGATAGTAGGGATATCACTATCGCGATATTTATGATAAGCTCATATCTGCATTAAAGTGGTATTATTAACCCTTCTATCAGTCAGTATTACCAACTTTCTTACAAAGGAGTGGCATGTATTGTGTAAAAGCTTTACCAAAAGTCCATATTCATCGGCCACCCACACAGTTAATTAACAAATGTCCTGTGCATGCAAAATATGGCTGAAAATAACTAAGACTTTGTTAAGAGCAAAGCGTTTCATAAACTATCGGGATAGTATTCACTATCGCGATATTTAATGAGTAACTATCGTGATAGTAAAATTTTTACTATTGCTCAGCACTAAATAACAGTAATGTATAATATACAATTTAACAATAAAATGTGCGGAACGTCTAACAACATGTGTATCACACCTCCCAGAGCCTTTTTGTTTACATTTTGTGTGCAACTATCATAGCTAAGAAAAATGTTACTGCTCTCATGAATGTGATGGTTAGAGTTAGACCATTTTCAACTACCACGTTAAGCTGTGCAATCAAATAACAGCAATAAGTACAAAAAAACTAGGAGATTTAAGTTTGATTAGTGATCATTGAAATTTGTTTGCCATCACGCTTCATTTTCAGCTACGTTCAGCCTGATTATAAAGCAATATGTGACCTAATTTGGGAAAACCGTTAATCTACGTGCATCTATAGATTGCAAGATACACAATTTTAAACATTTCAATCCAGTATATCTTGAGAAGGACAAAAGCTATGAGTTTGAAATTTTCACTGTGAAGGTGCCAACCAGTGTTTATTTCACTTTAATCCACAGCAAGCTAATTATTGACAATAACCATGATTTCGAACAACTGTTTTCACAATGGTATTTGCATGGGTGGTAGCAGGGTGATTGATATCTGAGCAGATAATGGCCAAGTTGGTAGAATGGTGTCTCCAGCCTTAACATTGGGCTCTCAAGACCACCCATGTCACTAAATATTAAAGAAATGTATGTAGAAGATATCTGGAGAACTGTCCAAGGCTGTTTATGTCTTTAGTCTTGTGTTTCAGCTGGCCAGTGGCATTAAAAGTTGCCAGAGCTAAAAACAATCAAAACTTTTAATAGAGCAGTCCTCAACAGCACTCTAGGATCAAGCCATCACAAATGGAATTTTCAACTAGAGTAGGGACCATAACAAATCGAACAAAAGTACTGAAACAAGCTGGAGTAGTGCATGACATTAAATCACAGTAAAACAATAAAAAGTGCTATATCCCTACTGTGCATTTCCATTATGGTATCTTGAGCACAGTAGAGATATAACACTTCTTATTGTTTACTGTGATTTAATATTGTGCACTACTCCACCTGGTTTCAGTAATTTTTATTGATTTGTTATGGTCCCTACTCTAGTTGAAAATTCCAATATTTTGTGTACTTGTTTGTTAACTTTTTAAAATGTAAAATTATTATGACTGGTTAACCCACACATACTGCGTCAAAAGAAAAAAATGGCACTGCATGCCCCAGCTATCAATTATTTTCAGAAAAGTGAAGTATCCATTATGCTTTGTTGTCAGCTATGTTTACCTGTTGCCCAGCTTTATGAATCAAGAACTGTTTGAAAGTACCGCTGCAATCAAAGTAACCACTATGAAAAATATCCATTACAAAGGGAAGCCATCACATGCTTCCACCAAACTGACACGTTTTGCTGTCAACAAAGGTGAATGGGACACAAAGGAGAACACCCGTAAGTCCATGAAGAATACATTGTACGTACTGCGGTGTGCCTAAAGGCATCGCTAGATGTCGAACACTGAATAAATCGAGCCCCTAGCCTTAGCTATTATCAAGTTATGCTTGTCTGAAGGCATCAGTCAGGCAGTCAGTCAGTCAGTCAGTAGAAAATTCTGTTTAATAACTTTTTAAAATTTCATATATAGCAGCTTGTTGGAAGTGTTTCAGGTCAATCTGAAGGCTGGATTGAGCTTTGTTTTACCTAACCAATACTGCTTCATCGTTGTCTGGGAAAAGTGAATATATTGTCATTGTTACAGGCACGTGATTGTCATGCTTTGTATTGCCACAGAAACTGTAAGATGAAAATATGGGATATACAGAATCCAGATTCCTGCATAGATATACAGTATTAATGTTTACCAGGATTGGAAATGGAGGTTGTGGTTACTAGTGCTTGGCAGCATTGAAATTTGAATACACGATATTAATAACAGGAAAACATCATGGTATATTGATCTAATCAAAAACAGCCAAGCTGTAAAAGAAGGAGTGCGGCCCTTGAAAAGGCTATAATGAAAAAAGATGTGAAATCCAAGGTGGCGGCCAAGAAATGGCTGTGATGGTAGGTTAATGGTAAAAATTTTAATAACGAAAATTCTGGTGAATTTTGTGCCAAGACCAAGCGGCACCAAATTCACCTGAATTGTTGTTATTAAAATTTTTACCATTAACCTACCATCACAGCCATTTCTTGGCCGCCACCTTGGATTTCACATCTTTTTTCATTATAGCCTTTTCAAGGGCCGCACTCCTTCTTTTACAGCTTGGCTGTTTTTGATTAGATTTCACTTCTTTTTGTATTTGTATACCCCAAAGCCGGCCTATGGCCAGCTTTGGGGCTTTTTAACCTATATATTTTTCTTTACCACAAGAAAAAGAAAAAGATGAAGCAGATTTTATAAATACTTTAACTCATTCTGATTTTATCAGTAAATGTACAAATTATATATATAATGCATATATCAAGAGTTCATTATATTATGAACTCTTGCATATATTTATTACATGTCAATTAATCCCCACAGGATAATTTACAGCTGATCTCTCTACTAGGTGGCTTATAATGTAGCTGAACTCTCTACAGGGTGATCTGCTTGTACGTAGATGAACTCTTTACAGGATTCTCTCTACAGGGTGACTTGACTCTAGCTGAACTCTCTGCAGGGTTATCTGTTTGTAGTTGAATTCTCTACAGGGTGATTTGTTTGCAGCTGAACTCTCTACAAGGTAACTTCTTCTAGCTGATCTGTCTACAGGGTGACTTGTTTCTAGTTGGTCTCTCTACAGGGGATTTGTTTGTAGTACAGGGTGATTTGTTTGCAGCTGAACTCTCTACATGGTGGTTGCTTTGTAGCTGAACTCTCTAAAAGGTGACTTCTTATAGCTGAACTCTCTACAGGGTGATCTTTTCATAGCTGAACTCTCTACAGGATGATTTGTTTGCAGCTGAACTCTCTACATGATGATTTCTTTGTAGCTGAACTCTCTACAGGGTGATTTGTTTGCAGCTGAAATCCATACAGGTGATTTGTTTGTAGCTGAACTCTCTAAAGGTGATACTTCTAGGTGATCTCTCTACAGGATGACTTATTTCTAACTGAACTCTCAACAGGGTGATCTGTTCATAGCTGAACTTTCTACTGGGTGATTTGTTTGCAGCTGAACTCTCTACAAGGTAACTTCTTCTAGCCGATCTCTCTACAGGATGACTTGTTTGTAGCTGAATTCTCTACAAGGTAACTTCTTCTAGCTGATCTCTCTACAGGATGACTTGTTTGTAGCTGAACTCTCTACAAGGTAACTTCTTCTAGCTGATCTCTCTACAGGATGACTTGTTTGTAGCTGAATTCTCTACAAGGTGATACTTCTAGGTGATCTCTCTACAGGATGACTTGTTTCTAACTGAACTCTCAACAGGGTGATCTGTTCATAGCTGAACTTTCTACTGGGTGATTTGTTTGCAGCTGAACTCTCTACATGGTGGTTTCTTTGTAGCTGAACTCTCTACAAGGTAACTTCTTCTAGCTGAATTTCTACAGGGTGACTTGTTTCTAGCTGATCTCTCTACAGGGTGATCTGTTCATAGCTGAACTTTCTACAAGGTGATTTGTTTGCAGCGGAACTCTCTGCATGGTAGTTTCTTTGTAGCTGAACTCTCTACAATGTGACTTCTTCTAGTTGAACTCTCTACAGGGTGACTTGTTTCTAGCTGAACTCTCTACAGGTGATTTGTTTGCAGCTGAACTCTCTACATGGTGGTTTCTTTGTAGCTGAACTCTCTACAAGGTAACTTCTTCTAACTGATATTTTTACAGGGCATATTTGTTTGTAGCTGAGTTCTCTACTGGGTGATTTGTTTGCAGCTGAACTCTCTACATGGGAGTTTCATTGTAGCTGAACTCTCTACAATGTGACTTCTTCTAGCTGAACTCTCTACAGGATGACTTGTTTCTAGCTGATCTCTCTACAGGGTGACTTGTTTCTAGCTGAACTCTCTACAGGTGATTTGTTTGCAGCTGAACTCTCTACATGGTGGTTTCTTTGTAGCTGAACTCTCTACAAGGTAACTTCTTCTAGCTGATCTTTCTACAGGGTGATTTGTTTGTAGCTGGATTCTCTACAGGGTGATTAATTTGCAGCTGAACTCTCTACAAGGTGACTTCTTCTAGCTGAACTCTCTACAGAGTGATTGATTTTTTTTGCAGCTGAACTCTCTACATGGTGCATAGTTTCTTTATAACTGAACTCTCTACAAGGTGACTTCTTCTAGCTGAACTCTCTACAGGGTGATCTTTTCATAGCTGAACTCTCTACAGGATGATTTGTTTGCAGCTGAACTCTCTACATGATGATTTCTTTGTAGCTGAACTCTCTACAGGGTGATTTGTTTGTAGCTGAACTCCCTACAAGGTAACTTCTTCTAACTAATCTTTCTACAGGCGATTTGTTTGTAGCTGAGTTCTCTACAGGGTGTTTGTTTGCAGCTGAACTCTCTACATGGTAGTTTCTTTGTAGCTGAACTCTCTACAATGTGACTTCTTCTAGCTGAACTCTCTACAGGGTGACTTGTTTCTAGCTGATCTCTCTAGAGGGTGACTTGTTTCTAGCTGAACTCTCTACAGGTGATTTGTTTGCAGCTGAACTCTCTACATGGTGGTTTCTTTGTAGCTGAACTCTCTACAAGGTAACTTCTTCTAGCTGATCTTTCTACAGGGCATATTTGTTTGTAGCTAAGTTCTCTACAGGGTGATTTGTTTGCAGCTGAACTCTCTACAATGTGACTTCTTCTAGCTGAACTCTCTACAGGGTGACTTGTTTCTAGCTGATCTCTCTAGAGGGTGACTTGTTTCTAGCTGAACTCTCTACAGGTGATTTGTTTGCAGCTGAACTCTCTACATGGTGGTTTCTTTGTAGCTGAACTCTCTACAAGGTAACTTCTTCTAGCTGATCTTTCTACAGGGCATATTTGTTTGTAGCTGAGTTCTCTACAGGGTGATTTGTTTGCAGCTGAACTCTCTACATGGTAGTTTCTTTGTAGCTGAACTCTCTACAATGTGACTTCTTCTAGCTGAACTCTCTACAGGGTGACTTGTTTCTAGCTGATCTCTCTACAGGGTGACTTATTTCTAGCTGAATTCTCTACAAGGTAACTTCTTCCAGCTGATCTTTCTACAGGGCATATTTGTTTGTAGCTGAGTTCTCTACAGGGTGATTTGTTTGCAGCTGAACTCTCTACATGGTAGTTTCTTTGTAGCTGAACTCGATACAATGTGACTTCTTCTAGCTGATCTCTCTACAAGATGACTTGTTTCTAACTGAACTCTCTACAGTGTGGTCTGTTCATAGCGGAACTTTCTACTGGGTGATTTGTTTGCAGCTGAACTCTTTGAGAGAGAATAAACGTCTTAATGATTAAGACAAAATATACATTACAAGCATACAGGGGCCTAGACACAGGGGTACCATGTGCTGATGGATCAGTACAGGAGCCCTGGCAAGACTTACATTAACTAAAGGTAAATTAAATTACAATACACAAAAAAAAACAAAAAAACTATATCTACATATATGTAATACTTAAAGTTTACCTAAGGTGGTCTAAAAGATCCCAGCCCGGGGAGGCTCTAGAATTAAAAATTCTGTAAGAACAGGACACAGCAATGCGAGCTGCCTGCTCAAACAAGGATCTTATGGTTTTCTTTGGCACTTCACAAGCAGTAGCCATTTGAGCAATTGTTTCTGGCAAAAAGTGGCCTAAACAACCAATTTCAATTGGAACAAGATTGACAGTTAACCCAGAAAGCTGGAGGTCATATTGCAAGGAGCTATATCGATCTTCATGATTGTTTCTTTGTAACTGAACTCTCTACAAGGTAACTTCTTCTAGCTGATCTCTCTACAGGGCAATTTGTTTGAGCTGAACTCTCTACATGATGGTTTCTTTGTAGCTGAACTCTCTATTAGGTACCTTCTTCTGGCTGATCTGACTACAGCGTGATTTGTTTGTAGTTGAATTCCCTACAGAATAACTTGCAATGTAATATAATTGAGTAAATTATAAATGCAGCTGAATACTTTATTAGGGTGACTGTTCTATTAGAGTATCTCGATCTCGCATTTGCTACACGTAGTTGTCTTTCGAATCACAACTCAGTGGTTTGTAATCCGATTCTTCTGTACTACTGCAAGGACTTTCTATGATGATTATTCCAGCTACATACTGATTTTCAGCTCGTTGTTCTAAGTGGTTTGCCTGGTAGACACGAAAACTAATAGTTTTTTTATTCATAAAAATCGATCGCGTAATTTTGACACAGGTTGGATTTTGTGTCATATCTCCATGGTCTTTATCTCGATTCCTTTCAAATTACAAAAAGGCACTCCTACGATGGTTGCTCCACCTACATATCAATTTTCAACTGATTCCTCAAAGGAGTTTACCCTGTAGGCGTGACAGACCTTCGACCTTATTATACGCATATAATCGGTCATAACTCCGTGAATGTTCATCGGATTCCTACTAAAGTTGGTACAGAGATCCGCCGTAATGGACCCATTAAGTGTGCCAAATTTCAGCTCGATCCGAGCACGCATTCGTGTTTTATGGCGGTTTTGCGAAGTGTGCGAAATGAAGAAGTAGAAGAAAAAAACGAAGAAATTAAAACGAAATTTTGTTCGCTCGTATCTCGGAAATGGCTGGAGCGATTTTCTTCAAATTTGGTGTGTAGACTCCCCTTGCTGGCTGGCACCTGTCTAGCAAATTTGGTTCCAATCGGATAAGGGATCACATAGCTACATAGGTGTGAAAATTGCATTTTCTTTCTTCCTGTTAATATACTCACGGGTGGCACGCCGGCTTCTTGGGCCGCACGACACACTACTGTGTGTCTTGATATATAGTTAGCTTGTTACTGTAACTATTGCATCATTAATTTTTTTGGGCCTAATATGAAGTGGTATGCATCCTAAAAGCCAAAGAAAGTAGTTCAGTAGGCATGTGTTGAAATGTGACAACTTCAAGTTTTTGTTTAGGGTCTGTCCACTAAACCATCAACAAATTGAGTAATTAAACACCAAAGGCTGGGTTAAAAGCAATCCTATACTTGATATATTGGTATTTTGATAAACCAATTATCAAAGGCTGTCATGGTATGATAACCAGTTATATTAATTTATCACAATAAATGGTATTATTGGCATATCACTGAGCACTAGTGGTTATAGGTATCCGTGTTTCGCTTGACATAATATTTCACCTCATTGTACTACTATGCAAAGTGTTATGTACTGTCCAGAATCATTGCTGTAAGCAGAAAATATAGTGTCATTTTGTTGCATCAATAGTTGGAGCACATAAAGGAAGGAACTACAGTAGGAGTCACTATATCAAATTTTAAATGGTTTTGTGCTTTGACTGGGAAACACATGTACCAAAAGGAAACCAAAACACAGAGTGAGTTTTATCTTAAAACATACCAAAAGGTGACAGTTAGACAATTACAACCAGATTAATGCATAAAACACTTCAAACAGCTTGTAATAAAAATGACCTAACTAAATTAAGCTTTGCTAGTTGTCTAGGGGTGTTCCAATGAAGCAGCACTCTTAGTTATGGGTGACACAGCCCAATACAACTCCAGTTTCAACTCTGAGTGGCGATATTAAAATACCAGCTATTTCTATACTCTAGTGATGTAATACTTTTGAAAAAGCTCCACTGTATGTGCTGTACGAAGCAGTCTGCCACACTCAGAAGTAGAGAAGGCAATACACGGATAGATTCAAAGAGATTTGCCACCCACTGTATTGTTGCTACATAAAATTATCATGTGCGTAACTTCCATTTCCAATCCCGGTAAGCGTTACTATCCTGGTATTTATTGTTGGTCTAACTATTAATGCTGTCCCACATAATTTTTTTCAGCATTGCAATTAGGGAGGCGGCATACTGTATGGGGAAGTATTCTGGAATTTTTAAACCAATTGAAAAGTTTCAACAACAAGAAAATATTTGCAAATTCCTGTTAGAAAAGATTTAGAAGAGCAATCTAATAGTTCAGAGTCACACAATCATTACTTAGCAGTCACAATACTCTATCTAGTATAGATAATCAGCTAACAGAATACTGTAGAAGCATTAATGTAATTGAATAATACATCAATCAACGGTAGAAATTTGTGGCAAGCATAATAACCTCATGTCTACAATAGTTGTAAGCAGCAGAATTGTCTACTATAAACAACATCCTGTTGAGTTGTACCATTTATTGAATTGGTATTCAGCTGAGCAGTACCGCATGCGAGGTTGAATACACTGTACCTTAATTATCTTCTATTACAACCAATTTCTGATTATGGTAAAACAAGCAATTTTCAGCCTCTGAAGGGATGCTGGTGTTATAGGCTGTGGCATATACTTAGATAATAATCAAGTTGATGGTTTGTGGCAACCACAAACCATACCCTAAACAAAATAATAATAATAAGCTAATTAAGAGCTTTAGCTTATCTGTCTGATTGGTAGCTTTGACTTGTGCTATGCATAGCCAATAGTACTACCACATGTGTAACTTGTAGACACTTACAATTGGATATTGGTTAACTATCACTTAACTATGAGTAAAAGGGGGTAGCAAAATGTAGGACATCAAATTAAGCCTAAAAGTTGGAATTGGCAGTATCTTACTATCATTAATAATATGAAATGTAGTTAGCTTCTATTGCTCAGAAGCGTTGTTTATCAAATATATACAAAGCTAGTCAAATACATTAAATGCTTAAGAAAAATATACAAATGTTCATAGATATCCGACCTCACCTATTTTCTTAGCCATTCCACGCTGAATCAAATCATCACTGTCCTCCAATATCTTAATGAACTTGTTGTATATCTCTGTCATGTCCAGCTCTAGACTCAATATCAGCACCTCATCAAGAAAGCACTGCATCCCGTCACTCTCCAGCTCTTTAACTTCAATTTTCTTCTTCTGCCCTTCTGTTATCACTTTGTTGCAGTAAAGCTGTGGCAGCATTGACTTGATTGGCAGCTTGATCAGCTTATCATAGACACCTATGAGTTTCTGTGCTGTCTTTGCACAATCAATGGCACCTGTATATATACAAGAAGAATATAATGTACTTTTTTCTGATTACTATAATATTATAGTATGCACACTGCAACTTAAAGTGCATTTATCTAACAGAGTGTTCACATAACACTCAGGTCTGGTTTTATTGAGGTCAGTAATTGTGGTATTACAATTTAGATATTATGTTCTCATTTTATGCTTGGAATACTTGAGTGGTGTCCCCACAAATCCATCAAACATCCATCTGATAACTCGACATAGCAAACTACATTAATTTTACTACTGGTACTACAATATCTGTTGGCACTAAGCTCTGTCCCAAGACAGTCCTATTATGAATTCATATTTTTATCACCTACCCAGATTGTGGAATTCCCTACCAATTGTTGACTGGTCTCAATCTTTAGAATTAATCAAAGTAAAGCTGAAGAAATTTCTATGAAATCATTTTCTAGCCAATACTGACAACACTCCATGTAGATTTCATTACCTATGCCCTTGTTCTCGATTCTCCAAGATTCCTGCACCAAGCAATTATAGTTATTTGTAACTTAAATACAGATAGTTGTAATTAGATAAATTAGTTAACCACATGGGCTACCAGAGTTGGTGCCTGGTAGACCCTCAGAATTGTATGTCCCTCGCAAGCCAAAGTTTTCTGTATGTGTAATTCTGTAAAGCAATATATTATTATTAGTATTAAGTTGTGAAAAAAATGGCAACTAAGAAGTGGCTGTGCAATATTGTTAATAATGCACACAGCTATTAATTAAAACTTATTAGCATCAGAGGAGGTTGGTCACGCATCATAAGCCTATGATGTAACATTACACAACCAATCATTGTTCTAGGTGTTAAGACTTGTTTAGTAGCTAGGAAAGCAGCGTATTGTACTGAGAAGGTTTGTAAGGGTGCTGGGACGCTCTTGTATGGATATAAAATCTGTCTTTTAAAATATTAAGAGATGTGGAGGTTGAATTAGTCCAACCCTTTCTTTGAGATCACGAGATGAATGATGACGCGTGACCAACCTCCTCTGAGCTAACATCAATTGTAGTGATTTCTTGGTTGCCACCATTTTGAAGGTCGCACCATTAATTTTTCACAGCTTAGCTGTTCTTTTGTTTGTGTGTGTGTGGATTTTTCACTTCTTTTGCATTGGTTAATTTGGTTTCTTAATGTAATACTCTAATAAAGCACACATTTTTCAAGAAACCTTCTAATGGAAATGTTCTAGAACTTTCATTGGTAGATGAATGAAATTGTAAAGCAGATCTTAACCAGAATTTTTATTTGCAAATTTGAAAGTTAATCTGCCATGATTGCATGGTTTAGTGGATAAGGAAATGGATACTAGGCATGGAGAGCCCTATTTTGAGCTCTGAATATTTGTACACTATTTGTACACTTTTTAAAACCAGGCGCGTGCCCACAGCCGGCCAAAGCCAAAGGCTGGCTGTGGGCGCGCACCTGGTTTACTTTTTTTAGATTAGTAAATGTCTTTTTTTTTTAGATATAAATTATTAAAAAGCCCTTATTGATATGCATACAAATAATAACAATAATTAGTCATGTAATGGGGAAAGCCCAGTCTCTGCTTGTACCAAGTCAACTGCAGCTAATGGGTTCTCACGAGCAAATCTACCGACAGAAGAGCGAGAACCACGTCGACATCGGATGGCTGATCGTAAAAGAGAAAATGACAAGCAACATCTGATCCAACCCATAACAACAGCATAATGTTCATTCCTCTTTTCTGAAAGGAGAGAAGCTAAATGTTTGTAAAAAACAATTACTTTGTCAGCCATCCCACCAGTTGCTGAGAAAACCAGAGGAGTAAAAGTTCCATGCTCCACCTCACGAATGCTAGCTTCATACGTGCACTTTTTGGTGTTCTAATGATGACAATAGATGGCTCTTGGAGCAGAGGAGCGATTAGTAGGTGCATGAGGATTAAACATGCGTCTGGATTACTGAAATTGTTTTCGTAAAAGTGTGTGTGTGTGTACCTATCTACCTATCTACATATTATGATTATGATTAAAGTACTTGGTAAAGGCAGAGCCTGTATGGTCCCACTAAACATATCTATCTATGCATAGATTATAGAGAAAGCACCTATGAATTGATTGACCAGTATTCATCTAACACTATGTATAAGTGTATGTAATTAGTCTACTTGTACTTTTTAACCTGTTGATCAGGTTTAACAGGCTGTTTATCCTTATAAATTACCTGTAATAAATAATAATAATGACTTGTTTGTCCGTACGCACTCACGTGAGCAAAATTGTTAAATGGAAAAGCAGCTTTTACGTAAGAAGTAAAAGTTAAATGAAGTCTGTATTAAACTTCCGCACAGGTAGACTTTGCTCTGAGGTGGTTTCTTTGGCGGTCTGAAATACAGGTGTGGTGACTCTCCTCAGCCTTCCCTTCGGGTTTTACAGGCGTTTAACAACTGAAAAACAATGGTGCAGGCCTCGTAGACTACCAGGAATAGCCTATCCCTTCGAGTTGGAAAGGGAGCGTATCCCCTACGAACGAAAATGAAGAGTAAATTTGAGGCTTTGTCGAGAGAATTTGTGGAAAAAGACACGATAGTTTAACTATAAAACAGTTTAGAAGATAATTCTGTGCGTAATGTGTTGATAAAAGCGGTTTGACAAGCGCTTCATAGCAACGTAATTGAAGAATTACGAAAATTTCGTGAATTACGAAATACTAGAATTACAATAAATTAATTATGTATATATAATACATATAGTAGGGATGTCAAACGGATTTTTAAATGTTTGACAAATGCATGTTTTAGCCACGGCATCTTGTAGAGCTCGAAAAATGCTGCAGATTGATATAATTATTGGTTTGCCACATTTGCTTTTGTGGTAGGCAGTAATTGTTAAATAAACAAATAGGCAGTTCTCCAGACTTCTCTATTGAGCACCATTTTTTTGGTAGCCATGGTACAAACCAAAAACAAGTGACGTATGGGTGATTACGTCACTTTGTAATATCAATTGCGTAGAATTGCCAGGAAACTAATACAGGCATTCAAGTTGCATCTTGCACTGACTGAAAACCAACCTATCAATTAACTGGATCACTGTTGTGCATGGCGATCGACAAAACTAGCCTGCTGTCATCTTCCATACATTTTCTAGGCAGGGAACTAACATTGGGGCTAACACACGCACCTAGCTACTCTAATCACGAGGAAACTCACCAGAAGAGCACTACCTTGATCAGTTCATCACTATGAAACAAAAAATTCTAGTGCCTAAACTGTCTGAAAGATGCACAAATTGGCGCAATTCATTGTGCCACTTTTAAATGAAATTTACGGGAGAAAAAATTCCGTAGATTTTGACATCCCTACATATAGTTGGTTAATTCAGATTTATTTCGATTTTATTTATTATTTGCTTTACAGCATACATACAATGCCTTTATTTACAGAAACCTGTGCCACTGTCCAAGCACTGTGAAATGTAACTGCTACAGAAGTACGGTCAGGCCAGTGTTTGAATATGCATCATCTGTATGGGACCCCCATACCTTAAATAATATTAATAGAATTGAAGCAGTACAGAGAAGAGCGGCCAGATTTTGCCTAAATGAGTTTTCAAGTTACTCTAGTGTTACTAACATGCTAAGCACACTTAACTTACCTCCTTTACAACTAAGAAGAGAGAGAGCTAAACTTATAATGATGTATAAAATTATTAATGATCTTATTGATATCCCCAAAGATTACTTTACCCCTAATGATTCGCGATTAAGAAAAGGATACTACAGGCAACTGACGACAAACATTGACTCGTATAAATTTTCCTTTTCCCCTCTGTGATCAAACTTTGGAACCCCTCCCCCCCTATATAGTTAATTCCCCTTCCCTGGATAATTTTTGTAACAACTTAAGTAATTATATCTGTGCGTTATAATCATTTGTGATTTCTGCACAGTAAACATGATAATAATAAGATATGTACTGTATAAACATTAGTAGTAGTGTACGCTGAAGGTCCACTGGGATCCAGTGCCAGTGGCCTGGAGTAAGTATAGTTATTAAGATTAGTTATAGTTACTTATATTATATAAACTCATTTAAAGCAAGGGTTACAGTTGATCAAAGTTGGGAGGTTTGGGGGACTTATTACAATTACAACAGGGACAGACAAAAGAAAAAATGCATACATTGCCAGGATCAAAATTCTGTTCAAAATGATTCCATAGAAAGTTTGTAAGTTTGTACTTGATAGTAGGTAGGTCAAGATTGTAATTTATTATTGGTAAAACATTCCATATACGAGGGAGTCTGCTGAAATAGAAGTTGCTGCTGGAAACATTGGTGTTTCTTATGTGTTGCAGTTTATAGCTAGATCCTGATCGTGTGTTTCCTGAAGTGAATTTAATATAGTCAGTGATATTAAATGCATTTGTAGGGGATTTAAGGCTTTTGATAAAAAACATTGTCACAGATGTCCAAAACATACATTAAAGGCAAAATTTTGAGCTCAAGTAATCGAGATTTATAGTTGCTGCTATAGTCATTTGATATATAGTTCGTTGCGCGATGCTGAAGCTGTTCTAGTTGTCTGATATCTTTTAATAAATATGATTGAACAAAACATTAATTGGTATCTAACTAGCGATATGTATAGATGTTTCTTGGATATAGCAATTATATTTGTTGAAAAGGAACGTCGTAATAAGCCTAACATCCAATAAGCCTTTGATATTATGTGTTGGTGGTGGGATTCCCAGTCTAAATCTGATGAAATAAAGATACCCAGATCTCTATGAGTAGAAACTTTGGATATAACATTGTTGCCTATAGAGTAGGATGTTTGCAGGTGAGGTTTAAAGGACATGAATAAAATTTTGGAAAGAGTGAACAGTATATCAGAGTTGATACTCCATCCATCTAGATTATCTACATCGTTTTGCAGATCTAGACTGTCATTTATATCAGTTATAGTCTTAAAGCATTTTGTGTCGTCTGCAAATAGTAGTAATATTGAAGTCAACACATGGTCTGGTAGATCGTTAATGTAGACAAGAAACAGTAGAGGGCCCAAGATGCTGTCCTGGGGAATCCCTGATAAGACTGGTAGGAAATCAGAAAATTGATTATTTATCTTTACGCACTGTTGACGGTGTAGGAGATAGAATTTAAACCATAGCCATAGGTTGCCAGATATACCAAGTCAATTTAGTTTTAGCAATAGTTGATTATGAGGCACACTGTCAAATGCTTTACGAAAATCCAAATAAATAACGTCAGTTTGATGGTCAATATTACTTGGTTGAAAAGGATAAGCAATTGTTGAATTACAGATCTGTTTTTGAGGAATCCAAATTATGCAGGTTTATCATGTATCAATTTTTCAAGTACTTTTGAGGTGTTACATAACAATAATATAGGACGGTAATTTGTAACTGATCCTCTGTCACCAGACTTAAATATGGGAATTACAGTGTGAGTGCACCATTATAGTGGGATAACATGTTTGCGAAGTGAAAGGTTGAACAAATAGTGCAGTGGTCTATAGAGAAATGAAGCACAGTTTTTCAGAAATTTTGGCCCATTTCCATCAATACCAACTGCCTTGTGTGGGTCCAACGAGTTAAGAGCGTTAAAAGTATCTTCTTCAGAAATATCAATTGAAACTAAATGTTGTTGGGTGCTAGAGTCTGGAGGCTTGCTAGGAGGGGGCTGGTTAATATTAGTAGTAGTGAACACAGAGTAAAAGTAATTATTAAACAATGATGCCTTTTGTTCATCATTGATTGTGCTATTATCATTATAATACACAGTGTGTGGGATAGAATCAGATTTAGTCAAACTTCTGATGTAGCTAAATATCTTGGGTTGATTGATAGTAGCGAAGTCATTAATAAGCTTAGTTCCATATGCAGATCAAGTAGCTGAAGCTTCCTCTGCAGCTTCAAACTCAGCAGCCTGCAATCGATCTTTGATGTGAGGTGTGGGGGATTTTGAGTACCGCTTTCTAAGTGAACGAAGACATTTGATTTTTGCTTTAAGCTTGGGGTAAACCATTTAGGAAAATCATTAAGTTTGATCTTGATTTGTAGAACAACTGGTGAATTACATCAAGTAGAATTTCTTTAATTAAAGCCCATAAAAATTCTACGTCAGACGAATTAAAGCAGGGAGAAAAGTCAACATGTGAAAGGTATTCATTTATTGAATCAAAGTCTGCCTTACAGTAATCATATAAATTAATAGAATCACTTACTGTTGTGGCATTGCAATTATGAAGCAGGTTAAGATTAAAGGTAATAGCGTAGTGGTCTGATTTAAGCAATGGGTTATCTTCTGTGTGAATTTGGGGACTGGAAATATTTTCGTCGCAGTTAGTAATTATGAGATCCAATATATTTCCTTGGACATGAGTAGAATATTCAACAATCTGGGTATAGTTATGCTGAAATATTAGATCACAGATTTTAGAAGAAAACTGGGAGTTTGCACTTAGTGTTGACCAAACAACATCTGGGGTGTTGAAATCACCCATAAACACAATAGGATCATCCTCCTTCATTAAGAGAGATACGTATGAAAGAAAATGGTCTCGGTAGTCAGTTCCACTATTTGGAGGATTATACAATCTAATCCAAAACAGCCAAGCTCTAAAAAACAGTGCGGCCCTCAAAAAGGCTATGGTGAAAAAAGATGTGAAATCCAAGGTGGCGGCCAAGAAATGGCTGTGATGGTAGGTTAATGGTAAAAATTTTAATAACGACAATTCAGGTGAATTTTTGTGCCGCTTGGTCTTGGCAAAAAATTCATCTAAATTGCCGTTATTAAAATTTTTACCATTAACCTACCATCACAGCCATTTCTTGGCCACCACCTTGGATTTCACATCTTTTTTCACCATAGCCTTTCTGAGGGTCTCACTCTTTTTTTACAGCTTGGCTGTTTTGGATTAAATTTCATTTCTTTTTGTATTTGCATACCCCAAAGCCGGCCTATGGCCGGCTTTGGCACTTTTTAACCTGTCTGTTTTTCTTTACCACAGGAAGAAGAAAAGATGAAGCAGATGTACTTTAAATATTTCTGATTTTATCAGTAAATGTACAAATTATATATATAATACATATATTTATTACAAAACTCTCCATGGTGGTTTCTTTGTAACTGAACACTCTACAAGGCGACTTCTTCTTGTTGCTCTCTCTACAGGGTGAATTGTTTTTAGCTGAACAATCTACAAGGTAACTTCTTCTAGATGATCTCTCTAGAGGGTGATTTGTTTGTAGCTGAACTCTCTACAAGGTAACTTCTTCTAGCTGATCTCTCTACAGGGAGATTTGCTTGCAGCTGAACTCTCTATTTGATGGTTTCTTTGTAGCTGAACTCTCCACAAGGTAACTTCTTCTAGCTGATCTTTCTACAGGGTGATTTGTTTGTAGCTGAACTCTCTACAAGGCGACTTCTTCTAGCTGATCTTTCTACAGGGAGATTTGTTTGTAGCTGAACTCTCTACAGGTGATTTATTTGCAGCTGAACTCTCTACATGATGGTTTCTTTGTAGCTGAACTCTCTACAAGGTAACTGATGTCTCTACAAGGTCACTAGTTTGTAGCTGAACTCTCTACATGGTGGTTTCTCTGTAACTGAACTCTCTACAAGGTGACTTCTTCTAGCTGATCTTTCTAGAGGGTAATTTGTTTGTAGCTGAACTCTCTACAAGGAAACTTCTTCTATCTGATCTCTCTACAGGGAGATTTGTTTGTAGCTGAACTCTCTACAGGTGATTTGTTTGCAGCTGAACTCTCTACATGATGGTTTCTTTGTAGCTAAACTCTCTACAAGGTAATTTCTTTTAGCTGATGTCTCTACAAGGTCACTAGTTTGTAGCTGAACTCTCTACATGATGGTTTCTTTGTAACTGAACTCTCTACAAGGTGACTCCTTCTAGCTGATCTTTCTACAGGGTGATTTGTTTGTAGCTGAACTCTCTACAAGGAAACTTCTTCTAGCTGATCTCTCTACAGGGAGATTTGTTTGTAGCTGAATTCTACAGGTGATTTGTTGCAGCTGAACTCTCTACATGGTGGTTTCTTTGTAGCTGAACTCTCTACAAGGTAACTTCTTCTAGCTGATCTTTCTAGAGGGTGATTTGTTTGTAGCTGAACTCTCTACAAGGAAACTTATTCTAGCTGATCTATCTACAGGGAGATTTATTTGTAGCTGAACTCTCTACAGGTGATTTGTTTGCAGCTGAACTCTCTATATGGTGGTTTCTTTGTAACTGAACTCTCTACAAGGTGACTTCTTCTAGCTGATCTTTCTACAGGGTGATTTGTTTGTAGCTGAACTCTCTACAAGGAAACTTCTCCTAGCTGATCTCTCTACACGGTAGTGTGTCGTGCGGCCCAAGAAGCCCGCGCGTAACACCCGTGAGTATATTGACAGGAAGAAAGAAAACGCAATTTTCGCACGTCCGTAGCTCTGTGCTGCCTTGATAAAACAAGACGATTTTTGCTGTGGACACTCCCTCTACTTTCAACAGTCCACATTCCAAATTTGAGCGAAATCGCTTCAAGCGTTCCCGAGATATGCGACTTCAAAAATTGGCTTAGTTTCTTCGTTTTTTTTTTCTTCTTATTTTTCTTCCTCTTTTTGCACACTTACAAAAACTGCTATAAAACGTGAACGCCATATCCGATTGCCTTGAAATTTGGCACACAGAAGGGGGGTATAACGGCGCATCTCTGTACCAACTTTGGCTGGAATACGATAAACAGGCAAAGCGTTATGAGCGATTATTCACGAAAAATAATACCAATATGTTGTCACGCCTACAGGGTAAACCGCGTATGGGAAGAAGCTGAAAATCGGTGGGTGAATAGGTTAACTATTGAACCTCAAACCTTTTGTGGTTTGAAAGAAATCGAGCTAAAAACCAGGAAGATACAACGAAAAAACCAACAGTGTGTAACAATTACGCAATCGAGATTAGCTAATAAAGAACGACTGCTTGCCACGCCTACCAGGTAAACCACTTGGGGTAATGCTTTGAAAATCGCTGTACAGATGGAGTTATCATCTTAGAAAGGCTCTTTAATGGTGTAGAAGAATCAGATTTAAAGCCACGAAGTTATAACACGAAATACAACTTGGTGTAGCAAGTGCGAGATCGAGATACTCTAATAGAGCAGTCATCCTAATAGAGCAGTCACCCGAAGAGAATTCAAGAGATCAGCTAGAAACAAGTAACCTGTATAGAGATCAGCTACAAACAAGTCACCCTGTAGAGAGATCAGCCACAAACAATTCACCCTGTAGAGAGATCAGCTAGAAGAAGTTACCTTGTAGGGAATTCTTGCAACTATAGAAAGAGATAATTCAGCTAGAAGAAATCACCTTGTAGAGTTCAGCTACAAAGAAACCACAATGTAGAGAGTTCAGCTACAAACAAATCACCATGTAGAGAGATCAGCTAGAAGAAGTTAACTTGTAGAGAGTTCAGCTACAAAGAAACCATCATGTAGAGAGTTCAGCTGCAAACAAATCACCTGTAGAGAGTTCAGCTACAAACAAATCTCCCTGTAGAGAGATCAGCTAGGAGAAGTTTCCTTGTAGAGAGTTCAGTTACAAGGAAACCGCCATGTAGAGAATTCGTTTACAAACTAGTGACCCTGTAGAGACATCAGCTAGAAGAAGTTATCTTGTAAAGAGTTCAGCTACAAAGAAACCATTCTGTAAAGAGCTCAGCTGCAAACAAATCACCTGTACAGAATTCAGCTACAAACAAATCATCCTGTAGAGAGATCAGCTAGAAGAAGTTACCTTGTTGATAGTTCAGCTACAAAGAAACCATCATGTGGAGAGTTCAGCTGCAAACAAATCACCTGTAGAGAGTTCAGCTACAAACAAATCTCCCTGTAGAGAGATCAGCTAGGAGAAGTTTCCTTGTAGAGAGTTCAGTTACAAAGAAAGCACCATGTAGAGAATTCGTTTACAAACTAGTGACCCTGTAGAGACATCAGCTAGAAGAAGTTACCTTGTAAAGAGTTCAGCTACAAAGAAACCATTCTGTAAAGAGCTCAGCTGCATAAAAAATCATCTTTACAGAATTCCACTACAAACAAATCACTCTATAGAAAGATCAGCTAGAAGAAGTTACCTTGTAGAGAGTTCAGTTACAAAGAAACCACCATGTAGAGAACTCATTTACAAACTAGTGACTCTGTAGAGACATCAGCTAGAAGAAATTACCTTGTAAAGAGTTCAGCTACATAGAAACCATTCGGTAAAGAGCTCAGCTGCAAACAAATCACCTGTACAGAATTCAGCTACAAACAAATCACCCTGTAGAGAGATCAGTTAGAAGAAGTTACCTTGTAGAGAGTTCAGCTACAAAGAAACCATCATGTGGAGAGTTCAGCTGCAAACAAATCACCTGTAGAGAGTTCAGCTACAAACAAATCTCCCTGTAGAGAGATCAGCTAGAAGAAGTTTCCTTGTAGAGAGTTCAGCCACAAACAAATCACCCTGTAGAAAGATCAGCTAGAAGAAGTTACCTTGTAGAGAGTTCAGTTACAAAGAAACCACCATGTAGAAAGTTCAACTACAAACTAGTGACCTAGCTTGTGGAGACATAAGCTAGAAGAAACTACCTTGTAGAGAGCTCAGCTACAAAGAAACCATTCTGTAAAGAGCTCAGCTGCAAACAAATCACCTGTACAAAATTCAGCTACAAACAAATCACCCTTTAGAGAGATCAGCTAGAAGAAATTATCTTGTAGATAGTTCAGCTACAAACAAATCATCCTGTAGAGAGATCAGCTAGAAGAAGTTACCTTGTAAAGAGTTCAGCTACAAATTTAAAGAAACCATCATGTGGAGAGTTCAGCTGCAAACAAATCACCTGTAGAGAGTTCAGCTACAAAGAAACCACCATGTAGGGAGTTTAGCTAGAAGAAGTTATCTTGTAGAGAGTTCAGCTACAAATTTAAAGAAACCATCATGTGGAGAGTTCAGCTGCAAACAAATCACCTGTAGAGAGTTCAGCTACAAAGAAACCACCATGTAGGGAGTTTAGCTGGAAGAAGTTACCTTGTAGAGAGTTCAGCTACAAAGAAACCATCATGAAGAGAGTTCAGCTGCAAACAAATCTCCCTGTAGAGAGTTCAGTTAGAAGAGGTTACCTTGTAGAGAATTCAGCTACAAAGAAACCATCATGAAGAGAGTTCAGCTACAAACAAATCACCCTGTAGAGAGATCAGCTAGAAGAAGTCACCTTGTAGAGAGTTCAGCTACAAAGAAACCACCATATAGAGAGTTCAGCTGCAAACAAATCACCCTGTAGAAAAATCAGCTACAAACAAATCACCCTGTAGAAAGATCAGCTAGAAGAAGTCACCTTGTAGAGAGTTCAGCTACAAAGAAACCACCATGTAGGGAGTTCAGCTAGAAGAAGTTACCTTGTAGAGAGTTCAGCTACAAAGAAACCATCATGAAGAAAGTTCAGCTGCAAACAAATCTCCCTGTAGAGAGTTCAGTTAGAAGAAGTTACCTTGTAGAGAGTTCAGCTACAAAGAAACCACCATATAGAGAGTTCAGATGCAAACAAATCACCCTGTAGAAAAATCAGCTACAAACAAATCACTCTGTAGAAAGATCAGCTAGAAGAAGTCACCTTGTAGAGAGTTCGGCTACAGTAAATAGAAACCACCATGTAGAGAGTTCAGCTGCAAAGAAATCACCCTGTAGAAAATTCTGCCACAAACAAATTGCCCTGTAGAAAGATCAGTTAGAAGAAGTTATCTTGTAGGAGTTCAGCTACAAAGAAACCACCATGTAGAGAGTTCAGCTAGAAGAAATTACCTTGTAGAGAATTCAGCTACAAAGAAACCATCATCTAGATAGTTCAGCTGCAAACAAATCACCTGTAGAGAGTTCAGCTACAAACAAATCTCCCTGTAGAGAGATCAGTTAGAAGAAGTTACCTTGTAGAGAGTTCAGCTACAAAGAAACCATTCTGTAAAGAGCTCAGCAGCAAAATAATCACCTGTACAGAATCCAGCTACAAATAAATCACTCTGTAGAAAGAACAGCTAGAAGAAGTTACCTTGAAGAGTGTTCAGTTACAAAGAAACCACCATGGACAGTTCTGTAATAAATATATGTATTATATATATAATTTGTACATTTACTGATAAAATCAGAAATATTTAAGGTACATCTGCTTCATCTTTTCTTCTTCCTGTGGTAAAGAAAAAAGATAGGTTAAAAAAGTCCCAAAGCAGGCCATAGGCCGGCTTTGGGGTATACAAATACAAAAAGAAGTGAAATCTAATCCAAAACAGCCTTGCTGTAAAAAACGTGTGCGGCCCTCAAAAAGGCTAGGGTGAAAAAAGATGTGAAATCCAAGGTGGCGGCCAAGAAATGGCTGTGATGGTAGGTTAATGGTAACAATTTTAATAATGACAATTCAGGTGAATTTTGTGCCAATTGACCAAGCGGCACCAAATTCACCTGAATTGTCGTTATTAAAATTTTTACCATTAACCTACCATCACAGCCATTTCTTGGCCGCCACCTTGGATTTCACATCTTTTTCACCATAGCCTTTTTGAGGGCCACACACTTTTTTTACAGCATGGCTGTTTTGGATTAGATGATTATTATGTATAAAGGCCTACTTATGCATGTCAGGGTAAACCACTAAAAGGGATGGTGTGAAAATTGGTGTGTGCATTGGATAACCATCATCATTCAAGCCTATTGTAATTTAAAAGAAATCATAGCGATAGTTACAGGGCTACAAAGAAAAAAAATAATGGTGCAGGAGAATTGTCACCAAGTAGCACAAAAATATTGACTAAAATTTGTACAAACTCGAACCAAGGACCTCCATACCTAACTCTCAAAACCTTAACTACTGATCCATAGTAGTCAGCTCATCTTTACAAATGAAAATTATTGTAGTTTAAAACTACACAACAGTAAAGGTCATAATTTCATAGATCTATACCATTAGAAAATGTAGAACATTCTCTGTAGGAGTTCTTGAAAATATGTGCTCTGTTAAAGTATAAATAACACCAAATAAAATCTATAATACATTATTAAAACTGATCAATCATTTCACACTTTTCTTGGCTGCCACTTTTGATTTCATAACCATTTTCAACCAAGCTTTTAAAGGTCACACTCTTTTTGCTGTTTTGCATGGTTAACAATTTCAACATTAACATTAATACAAAGCACACTTGCCTGTCTTTGGTGGTGCTGATTTGATGGATTCATACAAAGCCTTGTAATACTTTTCATCGATTAATTGGACACTGCTTCCAAGCTTACAGACAAGTATTTCTTTTTTTGTAATATCCAGTGGGATGTGTGGGAAATCATCATCATGATATGGGCACTCCAAACATGTTACAGGTAGCTTGGAATTGGGCATATGGGGCTTACTCAACTCTTTGATGGAAGCTGTCAGAAAACAAAGCAGATCTTGGCGTTGCTTCAAGAGGTCATCTGGAGGCTGCTGAGACTCATGATGGTGAATAGTAATGAAGCATTTTATGCAGTATGCAGACTGGCAAAACTGCAGCTTAAATGACTGCCATATTCCCAAGAAGTATCCAAAGCCACGATTGATGCTGTAAAGAGGAATTATACAAACATGTAACTACAATATACACAGGTAAACTTCATGATTGACAGTAACTAAGGTCACATGTATCCAAAATTTCATACAAATTTATTTTATCTATTTAATATCCTAATCTATACATTTTATTACATTACTGGCTGTTGTTGTCATTATTTCTTACTTACCGTAAGTTGTCAACAGCCATAAAATTGTGATCCTTGTGTTTGCTTCAGGGTCATGGCAGACAGTGTAGGAGTGGCCAGGCCATCAATTTATTAATGGAGAAAGGTATAAAAGGTTTGGAGGACTCACATAGTGTGCGAAGTGCACTCAGAGCATGTGCAGCATGCTCTCTCCAGAAGGGTCTGGGAGAATTCCCCTCTCCCCTTCTTAAGAGAAGGGGTTTGAAATTCACATTCCTTAAGATGGCATCTGGAGTGATTTCAGCTGATAAATTAGCCTTAATTAAGTAAACATATGCATAAACTATGCATGAAAGTGATCCTTATGTAGTAATAAAGGTTGTCCACCCACCTACTGGTAATTTAAAAATGAACGTTGCAGTTTTGGTTGGTTTGGCATATCTCCAACTTCAACGTCTGGAAGGCAAACAGAAGAAAACACTGTTCTTGAATTTGAAGTCATGCTCTCACACGTCACCACCCAATCTTCATTTCAAGCATGTATTTTAATCTCTATTTACTCAGATCACATGACAAGGAAGTTTATGCTGCAAGCTAGCAACCAGAATAGTGGCACCAGGCTATGAATTACAATGTAGTAGTGTAGTAATGGTTAGTTAAATATTGTATGGCGTGTGATGCTGCTTTATTTATAATAGCCAGGCTTTGGCTTGACTGGTTTGACCATGTACTACAGCCTTGCCTGCTTACTTTCTTACCTTAAGAATAGTATCAAGACACACGGTAGTGTGTCGTGCGGCCCAAGAAGCCGGTGCGCAACCCCGTGAGTATATTGACAGGAAGAAAAAAAACGCAATTTTCGCACCTCCGTAGCTCTGTGCTGCCTTGATGAAACAAGACCAATTTTGCTGTGTAGATTCCCTCCACCTTCAGCATTCCACATTCCAAATTTGAGCGAAATCGCTTCAGGCATTCCTGAGATATGCGACTTCAAAAAGTGGCTTAGTTTCTTCGTTTTTTTTTTTCTTCTTATTTTTCTTCCTCTTTTCGCACACTTACAAAAACTGCTATAAAACGCAAACGCGTTATCCGATTGCCTTGAAATTTGGCACACAGAAGGGGAGTATAAAGGCGCATCTCGGTACCAACTTTGGCTGGAATACCATAAACAGGCAAAGAGTTATGAGCGATTATGCACGAAAAATAACACCAATATGTTGTCACGCCTACAGGGTAAACCGCGTATGGGAAGAAGCTGAAAATCGGTGGGTGAATAGGTTATCTATTGAACCTCAAACCTTTTGTGGTTTGAAAGAAATCGAGCTAAAAACCAGGAAGATACAGCGAAAAAATCAACAGTGTGTAACAATTACGCAATCGAGATTAGCTAATTTTTAATTTTTTAATTTTATTATTATTATTATTATTATTATGCTTGCCACGCCTACCAGATAAACCACTTGGGGTAATGCTTTGAAAATCGCTGTACAGATGGAGTTATCATCTTAGAAAGGCTCTTCAATGGTGTAGAAAAATCAGACTTAAAGCCACGGAGTTATAACACGAAATCCAACTTGGTGTAGCAAGTGCGAGATTGAGATACTCTAATAGAGCAGTCATCCTAATAGAGCAGTCACCCTGAACAGAATTCAAGAGATTAGTTAGAAATAAGTAACCTGTATAGAGATCAGCTACAAACAAATCACCCTGTAGAGAGTTCAGCTACAAACAATTCACCCTGTTCAGACATCAGTTAGAAGAAGTTTTCTTGTAGAGAGTTCAGTTATAAACAAATTACCCTGTTGAAAGATCAGCTAGAAGATGTCACCTTGTAGATAGTTCAGTTACAAAGAAACCACCATGTAGAGAATTCAGCTATAAACTAGTGACCCTGTAGATACATCAGCTAGAAGAAGTTACCTTGTAGAGAGTTCAGCTACAAAGAAACCATTCTGTAAAGAGCTTAGCTGCAAACAAATCACCTATACAGAATTCAGCTACAAACAAATCACCCTGTAGAGAGATCAGCTAGAAGAAGTTACCTTGTAGATAGTTCAGCTACAAACAAATCATCCTGTAGAGAGATCAGCTAGAAGAAGTTACCTTGTAGATAGTTCAGCTATAAACAATTCACCCTGTACAGAGCTCAGTTAAAAGAGGTTTCCTTGTAGAAAGTTCAGCTACAAACAAATCACCCTGTAGAGAGATAAGTAAGAAGAAGTTACCTTGTAGATCGTTCAGCTACAAACAATTCACCCTGTAAAGAGATCAGCTAGAAGAAGTTACCTTGTAGAGAGTTCAGCTACAAAGAAACCATCATTTAGAGAATTCAGCTGCAAACAAATCATGTATAGAGAGTTCAGCTACAAACAAATCTCCCTGTAGAGAGATCAGCTAGAAGAAGTTTCCTTGTAGAGAGTTCTGCTACAAACAAATCACCCTGTAGAAAGATCAGCTAGAAGAAATCACCTTGTAGAGAGTTCAGCTTCAAAGAAACAATCAAGTGAGAGTTCAGGTACAAACAAATTGTCCTGTAGAGAGATCAGCTAGAAGAAGTCACCTTGTAGAGAGTTCAGCTACAAAGAAACCATCACGTAGATAGTTCAGGTACAAACAAATCACCCTGTAGAAAGATCAGCTATAGAAGAAATCACCTTGTAGAGAGTTCAGCTACAAAGAATCTATCATGTAGAGAGTTCAACTACAAACAAATCACCCTGTAGAAAGATCAGCTATAGAAGAAATCACCTTGTAGAGAGTTCAGCTACAAAGAAACCATCATGTAGAGAGTTCAGCTACAAAACAAATCGGCCTGTAGAGAGATCAGCTAGAAGAAATTACCTTGTAGAGAGTTCAGCTACAAAGAAACCATCATGTAGAGAGTTCAGCTGCAAACAAATCACCTGTAGAGAGTTAAGCTACAAACAAATCTCCCTGTAGAGAGATCAGATAGAAGAAGTCACCTTGCAGGGAGTTCAGTTACAAAGAAATAAACCATGTAGAGAGTTCAGCTGCAAACAAATCACCTGTAGAGAGTTCAGCTAGAAACAAGTCACCCTGTAGAGAAATCAGCTAGAAACAAGTCACCTTGTAGAGAGTTCAGCTAGAAGAAGTCACATTGTAGAGCTACAAAGAAACTACCATGTAGAGTTCAGCTGCAAACAAATCACCCTGTAGAGAACTCAGCTACAAACAAATCGCCCTGTAGAAAGATTAGCTAGAAGAAGTTACCTTATAGGGAGTTCAGCTATGAACAGATCACCCTGTAGAGAGTTCAGCTACAAACAAATCACCCTGTAGAGAGTTAAGTTACAAAGAAACCACCATGTAGAGAGTTCAGCTGCAAAAAAAATCAATCACTCTGTAGAGAGTTCAGCTAGAAGAAGTCACCTTGTAGAGAGTTAAGCTGCAAATAAATCACCCTGTACAGAATTCAGCTACAAACAAATCACCCTGTAGAAAGATCAGCTAGAAGAAGTTACCTTGTAGAGAGTTCAGCTACAAAGAAACCACCATGTAGAGAGTTCAGCTGCAAACAAATCACCTGTAGAGAGTTCAGCTAGAAACAAGTCACCCTGTAGAGAGATCAGCTAAAAACAAGTCACCCTGTAGAGAGTTCAGCTAGAAGAAGTCACATTGTAGAGAGTTCAGCTACAAAGAAACTACCACGTAGAGAGTTCAGCTGCAAACAAATCATCCTGTAGAGAGTTCAGCTAGAAGAAGTCACCTTTTAGAGAGTTCAGCTACAAAGCAACCACCATGTAAAGAGTTCAGCTACAAAAAACTCAATCACCTTGTAGAAAGATTGGCTAGAAAAAGTTACCTTGTAGAGAGTTCAGCTACAAAGAAACCACCATGTAGAGAGTTCAGCTGCAAACAAATCACCTGTAGAGAGTTCAGCTAGAAACAAGTCACCCTGTAGAGAGTTCAGCTAGAAGAAGTCACATTGTAGAGAGTTCAGCTACAATGAAACTCCCATGTAGAGAGTTCAGCTGCAAACAAATCACCCTGTAGAGAACTCAGCTACAAACAAATATGCAGTGTAAAAAGATCAGCTAGAAGAAGTTACCTTGTAGAGAGTTCAGTTACAACAAAACCACCATGTAGAGAGTTCAGCTACAAACAAATCACCTGTAGAGAGTTCAGCTAGAAACAAGTCACCCTGTAGAGAGATCAACTAGAAACAAGTCACCTTGTAGAGAGTTCAGCTAGAAGAAGTCACATTGTAGAGAGTTCAGCTACAAAGAAACCACCATTTAGAGAGTTCAGCTGCAAACAAATCACCCAGTAGAAAGTTCAGCTATGAACAGATCACCCTGTTGAGAGTTCAGTTAGAAACAAGGAATCCTGTAGAGAGATCACCTAGAAGTATTGCCTTGTAGAGAGTTCAGCTACAAACAAATCACCTGTAGAGAGTTCAGCTACAAACAAATCACCCTGTAGAGAGATCAGCTAGAAGAAGTTACCTTGTAGGGATTTCAGCTACAAACAAATCACCCTGTAGAGAGTTCAGCTACAAAGAAACCATTCTGTAAAGAGCTCAGCTGCAAACAAATCACCTGTACAGAATTCAACTACGAACAAATCTCCCTGTAGAGAGATCAGCTAGAAGAAATTACCTTGTAGAGAGTTCAGCTACAAAGAAACCGCCATGTAGAGAGTTCAGCTGCAAAGAAATCACCCTGTAGAAAATTCTGCCAGAAACAAATTGCCCTGTAGAAAGATCAGTTAGAAGAAGTTACCTTTTAGAGAGTTCAGCTACAAAGAAACCATTCTGTAAAGAGCTCAGCTGCAAACAAATCACCTATACAAAATTCAGCCACAAACACATCACCCTGTAGAGAGATCAGCTAGAAGAAGTTACCTTGTAGATCGTTCAGCTACAAACAATTCACCCTGTAGAGAGAGCAATTAGAAGAAGTCACCTTGTAGAGTGTTCAGTTACAAAGAAACCACCATGGAGATTTCTGTAATCAATATATGTGACCGGATTTGCGAAAAGGGGTCTTCCACACACATCCAATTCCGTAAACATTGGAGACCATAACTCAGTGTTCAAATAACATATTAACCTGAAAATGTCACCATGTATTCAGCTATAGTGGTGCTCACCACTGTCCAAATAGCAAGGCAATAGCTCTTTCCAATCTGAAGTTATCAATTGTCAAAGTTGGCAAATTGGATGTGTGTGGAAGACCCCTTTTCGCAAATGCGGTCAAATAATTATGTATTATACAGTATATATAGTTTGTACATTTACTGATAAAATATTTAAAGTACATCTACTTCATCTTTTCTTCTTCCTGTAGTAAAGAAAAAAATGTAGGTTAAAAAAGTCCCAAAGCTGGTATACAAATACAAAAAGAAATGAAATCTAATCCAAAACAGCCAAGCTGTAAAAAAAGTGTGCGGCCCTCAGAAAGGCTATGGTGAAAAAAGATGTGAAATCCAAGGTGGCGGCCAAGAAATGGCTGTGATGGTAGGTTAATGGTAAACATTTTAATAATGACAATTTAGGTAAATTTTGTGAAGCGGCACAAAAATTCACCTGAATTGTCTTTATTAAAATTTTTACCATTAACCTACCATCACAGCCATTTCTTGGCCGCCACCTTGGATTTCACATCTTTTTTCACCATAGCCTTTCTGAGGGCCGCACACTTTTTTTACAGCTTGGCTGTTTTGGATTAGATTTATATTCCAGGAAAGTTATACACATAATGAAAAATCCTGGCAAATCCTAAAAGTTATTTCATCTGTAACGAGTGCAAGAAAAGATTGGAAATTTTACATTTGAGTATGGATTACAGATAACAAAGCAATGCAACAGTGGGAGGTAATGCACACCTGCAGCTATAGTTGACATTTAATTCCTGCTTCAATGATTTACCTATACCAGGAGTAGGAATTAAAATTTACCATAGATCATGAAATATTCAACAGTAAGAATCTTTCGTGGTTGTCTCAACCAATGAAAATAAATTACGCAAAATATTTTGCTCTTGAATATTTTCTAGTAGCGACATAGTTTTTTGGAGGTCAAACCATTACACTGTTGGAAACAGAAGACTGATGGCCTACTGTCAGTGTTCCAATATCTGCCAGAATAAGTTTGCATGCCACTGTAGCTGCAGTGTTAATATAATTATAGTGTCTAGTGGTCGAGGCTGACCTATAGCCCCGTCACAGCCGGGCATGAATTATCGTACAACAGGTACCTGTTATCAATTTTATCATATCTTGCACACTCCTTTCTGGTGCATGAAACACATAACGACTACTACTTTATATATACTAATGGTAGAGAGTGTGCCGCTATGCTACTATGGTGGTAGCTTTTAAACCCAACAGCGTGCTGACTGCAAATACAGCATCAAAGTGAATAGCTCCATATTTACTTATTTGCTGTACAGAAATAATCACTGGTAAAATAGTTTCGTGGCTTGAACTGTTCGCAAAAATAACATTGAATTTATTTTACAGCTAAATTATCTCAAATGAAAAATAATTTCCCGATTTACTGCAGGTGTAGATGACTTCCTTACTTCTTAAAACTGTGATCAACACTCAAATATAAAATATTTCTAATTTTTCTTTACAGTTGTTTGTTTACTTTTTGCAGTGAAACAATTCATTATCATTGCATATACATAAAATGAAAGAATGATGCAAGATGCTTGACTGAACGCATGCCCTAATTATCAATGACTGATAAATCCACTCATTATGTAGCATTAAAATCAACTGATAAATGCCTTATAACAGCCTATCTATATAGTCAGTTCAGAAGAGTACATTCAAACTAATAGCTATAGTGGAGTAAATCAAGGAACACAAAGGAGGACGGACAAAGGTGTGTCCATGGTTCATGTATTTAATGATGTTTAAGTAGTTAAACATAGTTAATGTTACTCACAAGCAAGCATGCTTTACAACTTGGATCAAACCTGGTGATGCAGGGCATCATTAGGATTACAAGAGGTGCATCAATAAGAGTAATGCATCAATATGCACAGCCAGGTGTCATGAGGTGACATCAAAAGAAGTTAACCATCAGAATGGGCCACCGAACGAACAAAACATTGAAGAAGAAACCTCCCAGCAGCCTCTAAGCATTCGCATGGCCAGTGTCTAACAGAGTAAGACATCCCAAAGATCTAAAAGATAGTCCTTGCCTTTGATGAAACCAACACCAACTCAGATGATGGAGTGGAAATACCCCTGTGGATGAAGTAGAAGAGGAGCTAGTCTCGCAGGAGCAAAGGAACAGCACCATAAGTATATGCTACACACATAGCACTCACTAATGCTTAAACATAGCTCTGACATACACACACCCTTCTTCCTGCCACAATAGTGCAACAAAAATATTTTAAGGCAACATCGTGAGCTGGTGCTTCAACAGACACACACCCCACACTCCTTAGCAGTTACACATGGCTCCTGCATTCTCTTGTAGCAACCAACCAGATTCCAAAGGGGATCAGCTTTGCCACATCAACCAACCAATGCAAATTGTTCAAAAGTAATTAAGCAAACCAACTAATTTCACCACAAAGTCAAGAGCAATAATGGCCACCACTACACCCCCTTTGTATATTGGGGAGGACTGCCACCAATCCCAGGAAAGATAGCTCACCGTAACCAGGATGGCCTTTTCATAGACATGACCAAACTATAGTATTCCCTGATAATGTTGAGGCAGCAAATACCATAGACAATGACCATTCCAAAGCCACAGATGATGACCATTTCAAATTCACCATCCACAAACAACAAGATTTCACACATATCATGGACTGGATCCAATGCTTTAGCACTTACATTGCAGTAGTATCCTGTGCCACACCTGAATGTATTGGAAAGGGGTGTAGTTTGTGCCCACATGCCTTATTTTTGTAAGCTCAGTCACAAATGTATCTGCAGATGATTTCCCTTTGATTTCAACAAAAGCATTGCTGTGATTTGTATGCGATCATCATTGTGGCATAAATTATGCTAATTGGCTACCTCCCAAATTTCAGGGTTTAACATGATTTAGTAATTGTACTTCACCAAACCCTCACTTTTAGCAAAGAGGCAGGCGGCTACCTGCAAGCATGACAAAAAATGCACTGGAAAACTGCTTGTGTCTATGCTCCACTGCTACCAATGGTGGTGGAACGGGGATAACACATGTCCTTCAATAATGAAAAGTGGGGGGCGTGCAGTGCCTCCCAAAATTGGCTTGTAACTTCTAAGAAGTTACAACAGCATAAATGCACAACAATTAGACTAATGAACAGTGCCAATATATATGGGAAGGGGAAGTTACTAAATCAACGAATTACATAAAACACATGGCTTTAGTGAAGCTTCCAATGGGACTCTCCTATACTTTTCACATACAGTTAAAGCTCATGCAAGGAATTGTTTTAAAAATATTATATGCTCTGTTGGAAGATATTACCAGAAAGTTGGGGTATTGTTTCCAGATAATTGATTGTTGTGATGATTTATTAGACTAGAGCAATGTGTTTCATAACTACACAGGATGGGAACAGCAACTGTATAAGGGTACTCTAAATAGAAAGCAGCAACTAGCACTTTGGTCAATAGATCACTACTTAATGTGCACCACATTGTAGGAAGGCTGCCAACATTTTAATGGACAAATGATCACTGGGGTACCTGTACTGTGCAGGGGTGGCTCAAGGGGGGTTTCTGAGGTTTCCGGAAACTGGTCATGTTCAGATTGAGATACTCTAATAGAGCAGTCAATCACTCTAATAAAGCACTCACAGTATTCATAGCAGCAGCTTGGCAAGCTTTATAGCTATAAATATGTACTTTATCAGTGATATTTTATATAGTTAGTGGAGGGAAGTTATTCTCAGCAGGTGATAAACTTTCTGTTTTTGTTTTTTTTGATCTTCACCCAAAAATATAGCTAGATATGCTCTTGATCAGAAACCAGTCACCAAAAATTCTGAAGCCACCTATGCTGTGATTAATTCCATGACTAAATCACATGACCTATGCTAATATATTTTGCCAATCACTCAACAGTAACTACAGTAGCCATAGTGAATAACTAGTACAATTAAGCTTGCAAACTATACACAATACCTAGTTAGGTACGTACGCATAAGCGGCATAACACATTATAAAATTTCGCTAGTAGGAGCCCATATGGAGATGGACTCATGCAGAATTAAACTGTTTGTAGGTTCTGTGGCTGTAGGACATTACACTCTGCATCTGTTAAGTGATGGACGTTCTGTCTTGGAATACCAGAGTGTTGATTGTGCAAGTACTCCCCCTCCCCACATTGTGGACAGCTTCCTCTATCATGGACTTCTGTACACAAATTGGAAAAATAATAAGCACTTTATACCCTCCAGGTTGAATTAGAATCAAATAAGGCTTATGCAAGTTATAGAAATTCTGTAAACAACGCAAAAAGAAAATTACTGGCAGAAGAAAAATGGTAAGAAAATGAGGCAAATTTTGAAGGTACGTATATCAAGAATGACTGGACTGATGTAGCTGAAACTCTGTATGGACAATGTCCTGTCCTGCAGAATGCTTCACAAAATGGGCTATATTTCTGTTTAGCTGTTACTGAGGTAAGAATGCATGAAAATTAAACTTTCTTGATTACACACTTGTCTGTCATGCATCCAAATGCATAGGCTTTCCTTAGCCACACGAAATATTGTGTGTCATGATTATTTAGCTATTTCCTGTCGATTCAACAAAACCATGAGCTACGTAAGAAACTATCCTCAAGTAAAAGAAGTTGACCGGTTTCAAATACGAAGTACTGTATTTTACAATGAAAAGTAAGTGATTTGAAGTTCAGTGTAAAATCAGTTGCATTTATTATATAAATTAATACTTACCACTTCACTTCATGGTGCTTCTTTCCACAGCACCAGTGTATTGTCCTCACCAACAGCTTGTTGAAGATTGCTTCAGGCAAAAATTTTCCCCTGAAGTAGTAAGCAATGGCGATATCATCGGTTTGTTTTGCACACAGTTCATTAGTTTGGTCATAGACAAGAAGCGATGGCACCATGTAAACCTCAGAAGGTTCTGACAAACACTCCTCCCCAGGAAATTTTGTTTCAGTGGGAACCTTTGCTGCCAGACTGAACTGTTCAAGTAAGCCCAAAATGACATTCCTGTCTTTCAGCCGTTTGCAGCAGGACAGCATAAAATCAAAAAGACTACCCTCCAGAAGTGCATATTTTTTATAGCGATCATAAGACTGTTGGAGGTCACAAGTATCAGGATAACAATCTAGCGTTGTGATGACTGTACAGACAAGGTCAGACACCTCCTCGGGCAACAGAAAAACTTCATTCTTTAAGGATTCTAGTTCAGGAAAGTAGAGCAAGATTCCCTTTTTGGTATAGTAACCAAGGACAGCACTGACATTCTGCTCCTCTATGCCTGCTTCTTTGGCGATAGCAACAGCTCTTGCTTTCTCTATCCTGACTTCTTTCAGCTCCAATATCTTTTCTTCAAAACTCAAGTAAGAAGTAGGCCTCGGAATGCAAATAACCCACTCAACAGCCTTCACAATAGTGGATCTGAGGTGATTGACCACCCTCTGATCTGGTCTGCTATTGCCAATGAAGTAAAAACAATCTTCTGGCGATCGTGGCAAATGCTCTAAGAGAGGTGTACTATGAAAGTGTTTCCGAATTTCCTGTATCATTTGCATTTTCTCTTCTGCAGTGACATCCTCAGCATGAGCACCAATCATCAGAACAACAGGAACACGAGGTGAAATTGAGCCTTTTGGTGCTTCCTCTCCACGACTGTATACAGACTGAAGTAGCACTTCAATGGTTTGCAGATTGGTCTTCATTCCTCTGACAGCAATCTTCACTTTGGCTTTTGTTGAGTGCTGTCGAGGACTCACTGGAGCATGCAAACCAATTGATGCCTTAAAGACCAGCAATGCCACATCCTCTGTTGCCAGAAACAGGAAGTGTATTTCATAGTATACTTCTTGTCCACCAATATCAAATACTATGATTCTCGTTTCATCTTTCTTGATATCCTGAGTGGCCATTATCATTTTAAGATCCTCGATTGCTTTTTGGTGGACAATAGGATTTACCGGAGGACTCTGAGGGGTTGGGTCTAATGATATTAGTGCCATTGCAGACTTCATCTCACCACACCGCTGTTTTGGTATTTCTACAACTCGTGCAGTAGCTGTTATTTTCTGCCATTTAGAAGTTGCTATTGAACGGGTAACCTTGCAGGAACTTATGGAGGCACCAACAGTGGTCTCCTGGTTAGGTAGGAACTTCTCATTCATGAGGGTATTGATGGTGCTGGTCTTCCCTGCTCCCTCAGCACCAAGGGTTACCAGTTTAAACTGGTTAGAAGAACGGGAACCTTTCTTAAGTGCCTCTCTGTATGCATTCAAAGTCTTTTGATCAAATTCTTGAGCAGGTGATTTATCTTCAGTAGTTGGTTGATCTTCAGTCTGTGGCTTATCTTCAGAAGATGGTTTAGATTCAACATCTGCATTAATATAAAGAGAATAGTGTAGTGAAAAATGAATTCTATGCATTATAAGTACAACAGTATAGAATAGTAAGGATACATCTGTTAAATTTGAGACATGATATAGCCATACATAAGTAATGTTGTCATGATTCATTAAAAATAATTATCGCTAGTTAAAATCTAGTGTCCAGCATAGGGAAACATAAAATATACAGCAATATCGTTTATATACTTATTTTCTTATGAGTAACATTTGTGGCTGTAGTTCAGAATCACAGACAAAATTTATAGTACAAAGTTTCATAGTGGGTGCGGCAAGTGAACGTGTGATGATCACTCTGACCAGGCTGCCTACAATGAAACATCCTGCAGGATGACACCTTTGCAAGTGAGAAAGAACGGAAAATTACGCTCAACTACTCTAATAGAGCATACAGCTACCTTACCAGGTGATGAATCATGGGGACAAGATCATTTAGTTGCTATTGCAGTCTTCAATGTGTAGGGAGACACAGACACATTTTCACTCCTTGGTAACTCTACAGGGACAGCTGAAACTTCCAGAAGCTCTATTACTTTATATCCGTTTAACTACCCTAATAGAACACACATGACCTCTAATTGAGCAACCACTCTTCGTATGAAGGATTCACCTGGGCTATGCTGATGCCTTAATTCTGAAAGCAAATAAAATACAACTCTTCTCTATCCAAAAACACATGCTGGTGTTGACCTTCTTGCTCAGTATTGCTGATTAACTTGAATACCCATACTCTGCACTTTGCTGCATACACACTTTGTCATGCAATAAGTAAACAACACAACAATACCCTGACTAAGATGTAGAAACAGAACCCCAATTCAGTTACTCAAATTGATAACACTCTAAATATATACCACTATTTGTGACAAATGCAAGTTGAATTAGAATTTAGCTCATTGTGGTGATGCACCAACTATTGGTAAACTGATCCTCATACCACACTCAGACACTTTATGTTAGTTCATGCAACATCATCCAAATGAAGTAGAGTTCATCCCAATTGTGGTATTTGTCTGCCGCTCAAATCTAATTCTTTTATGTATGTGCATGATTGTGATGGGATCTGCATGAGTACTGCACAGATGCACAGAAATTCCAGTGCACAAGGCCAACCTACATTTTATGCGTGCACATCAGTAGCTATGCATAATCATGACTCCATTGGTATGTAATGATGTGATTACTCCTTGATCATTGGTAAATTTAAGTGTATTCACACAATAGCACATAACAATTGTCTTAGTATCATGTGCATTTTGCGTGGGTTAATGGGCAAAAATTGCTTGGCAGCACAAGACTGTCAAACTAGGACGCAGGCCTTTGAGAGTGCCCATATCCTGTTGTTCGCCATAAATCATCAAGATTCTTCTTAAATAATGCTACTGTTGGTGCAGAAATAACATCTACTGGAAGAGAATCCCACAAATTAACTACTCTGTTGGTGAAAAAATTATGCCTCACTAGCAGCCGAGATCGAAATTTAAAGAGTTTATGGTGGTGACCTCTGGTGGTATCCGTATTACTCAAAATGAAAAATGAGGTAGGATTGATGTCATAGTAACCATTTCAATATCTTGTAGGCCTCATTTAGATCTCCCCTTTGACATCTACAGTACAGTGAATATAAACCAAGTCTCTCTAGACAAGTTTCGTATGGTAAATCAAATAAACTTGGTAATAATTTAGTGGCACGTCTCTGTACTTTCTCTAGGAGATCAATATCTTTGCTAAGTAAGGGCTCCAGACCTGGATGCTATACTCCAGGTGAGGTCTGACATACATTTTGTACAAAAAAGTCAACAAGTCAACAGAAATAAGTTTGAAGGACCTTCTTAATAAACCAAGAAGTAGCATAGCTTTTGCTGCAGCCTTCTGACACTGTAGAGATGGTTTCAAGTCTTTAGTGCACCAAATACCAAGATATATTTCTTCTTGCACTTCTGTGATTTCAAAGGGTAAGTTGGTGGAACTATCCAGCATAGAGTACGTGAACGGAGCAGAGTTACCAATCTACATCAGCTTACATTTAGCTATATTGAACCGAAGCAACCATGTGTGAGACCATTGCAACAATTGGTCAACATCACTTTGCAGCCTAAGGTGATCATCAAAGCTCTGAATAACAGAATAGATTTTTGTGTCATCAGCAAACGTTCATACATTAAGGTCTAGGATGTCATTGACATATAATATAAACAACAGGGGCCCTAAAACAGACCCTTGGGGGACTCTACTCACCACCTGAGCCTAAGATGACAAGTGACCATTCAACACAACTCTTTGGAAACGGTTGGAAAAAGTTTGATAGCCACAAAGGCAAATTACCGCAAACACCAAATGCCTCCAACTTAGAGATCAATCTATGCTGAGGTACAGAATCAAATGCCTTACTGTAGTCTAGAAATATGACATCAATGTCAAATCCTTGATCCAAAGCAGAAGTCCACTCTTCAAAAGTTGATAACAAGTTAGTAAAATAGGACTTCTTGTTAACAAAATCATGTTGCTCACCATTAATATGCCTTGCCCATCAAGAAAGGTAACCAATTCAGAACATATGATAGATTCCAGGATCTTAACAACTAAAGATGTCAAACTAATTGACCTGTAGTTGGAAGCTTGGTTTCTTTGACCTTTTCAAAAAAAAGGAACAACGTGTGCCTGTTTCCACTCATCAGGGAGGACACCACTAGATAAGGATTGACAATACAGAATGGTTAAAGGTACATAAAGTGTGTTAGCACAAGCTTTTTAGATGTAAGAATGTATACCATCTGGGCCAGGAGCTTTGTTAACCTTGAACTCAAGTAGCTTCTGAAGAACCGTTGACTCTGTTATGTTAATATCACAAATGCTATCTTCAGACACAAATGAGGGAACAGGCATACTAGATAAATTTTCTCTGGTAAATGTTGACTCAAAGAATTGGTTTAGGATTTCAGCCACCTCCTGATCATCAGCAGTGAGAGAACCATCACTCTTTTCCAATGGGCCAATACTAGGTCTAATTTCTGTTTAGACTATACAGTGTTTTTGGATTAGAATGTAGGTTGTCTAACAAGGATTGTTCATAAGAATTTCTAGCAGATCATATCTTACATTTGACATCATTGTGTTTTGCTGCATAGGTGGCATAGTCAGATCTTGATTTGGAATGTTTGTATTTGGTAAAAGAAAGTTGCTTAGCTTTAATGGCTTTAGAGAGGTTTTTGGACCACCAAGGAGGAGTAGGTTTATTATTCTTAGGAATGGAAGTCAGGATGTATTTAGCGATGGCATCTTGAACTGTCACCTTAAACACATGCCAGTCATTATGAACATTGCCAGACAGAACTTCAGACCAGTTGATACTCCCAAAGTAATCATTTATAGCCTTGTAATTACCTTTCTGTAGTTGTACATAGGGACACTCTTTTTGGAACTTAAATTTCCACAGTAAACAAACATGGTCACTACTACCTAGAGGGGATAGATGTGTGACTTCATCAATAGAGTTCGGGTCAAGGGTAAATATTAAATCCAAAAGTGAAGATTGTTGGCCTTGTATGTGACATGTACCACTGGCAACTAGCTGGACTAAAAAACTTTCTTGAACAGTGTCAAAAAATGAGAATGCTGCAGAACTATCACTACCAGTGCAATAGATTTCAGCCCAATTGATAGTTGGAAAATTAAAGTTGCCCATAATTAAAAGGTGGGTAAAGTTGACTAACTCGTAAAGTCTACCAATGATAGATAATAGCTTTTTATTATTTATTTTAGATGAGATGGAGCTCTATAAATGACACTAACAAGGAGAACTTCAGTGGAGGAAAGTCTGACTAAACACCACAAGGAATTCTCAAAACATACATCAGATAGAACTTTACATGGAATAGCTGACAGTGAAGAATGTACATAAAGCACAACCCCACCACCAACTCCAGTTGGTCAATTGTCACTGAAAAGGTTGTAACCATTTATACAGAGTTCAGCATCGCCAATGGAACTGGTACACCGAGACTCTGCTATTCCAACAAACAGTAGAGAATGATCATACACAACTGCTTGTAGTTCAAGAAACTTATTCATAATACTTTGAGTGCTGGTAAAAAGACAAGTAATAGCAGACACGGTATAGCTAGACATATTCTAAATCTTCTCATGATGATTATCAGCGGGGATGGAACAACTCAGTTGTTCTTCCACACTATCTTGCCATTTTTTATCCTATAGTTCCTTCCATTTATCATGATGTTTTACCTCGAGTTTTTGCTAATACTTGTGCAGGAAACACCTAAGAGAGTATGTAGCTGACAAGGGATCGCAGTAACTTTAGAAGACACAAGTGTACTTTGCACTGTCAATTTGAATTGTTGTATCTATAGAGCAGTGGCCGTTATTGAATGGCTGAATGGATGGAAATGAGAATAACCTATTTTGTATGTGGTTCGGGATTCGGGATTTCTAAACATTTCATGGATTTTTCTTTTTTCTTTTTTTAAATCTTTGAAATACAATGGAAATATACACATAACAACAAATGCTACAATTAGAATCTACAAAACAAATTACATAACCACAACAAAAAAATACAACTACGGGAAAAGGGGAACAACAAAGAGAGAACAACTACAGGGAAAAGGGAAAGTTATCATCACTACCTTGCAGAGCCCAATACCTTAAAATCATTTGAGCATTATTCATCCATAAACAAACAGAAAGTTGTTAAAGTAAATTTCTTCTGGCCACTTTAGGTGAAATTCTACTACGGGTGGTGGTATGATCAGCAATAACCACCAAAGCAAAAGGTGTCCATATTCCAAAACTTTCCATAATTAGTGGAATGAAATCACCTCCTTCCTTCTCCACAATAGCAAGGTGCTTTGCATCTTTAGCCACCTCTCCAGCTGCAGCAGCCACGCCAGCACAGGAAGCAGAGGAAGAAATATGAGCAGGCTGAGTAGTGCTGTGGACAGAGACATTGAAATAGGCAGGACGACCAAGTTGATAATCAGGGTGGAAAATGTCTTCTGGATGTGAACTGTCATCAAAAGAGGCACATTGCTCTTTAAGAACTCCTTGTAATAAAGCATGATAAAGGATGTTAACTAAGGCATCATGGTGATGGATTCTCATAGGACCATGAGAACAGCCTAAAAGATGGTTACCAAATCAATCTATAGAAGATAGGCATGTACACAATGGGGAAATGGGAAATGGAGAAACTCCAAGCCATAGACACAAACCAACAATGAACTCTGGACCGGGGATAGCTAAACCAAGAGAGGATGAAGGAATAGCTTTGAGTCAGCCACTACTGGTACCAGAAGAGTGAGAAAGGGCAGTCAACCGAGCTGGGTCCCGAATACTGCAAGAAGCAAAATGATGATTGAATTGATGCTGATCTAAAGCAGATTATGCTGTGAAGCTGAAGAAATGGGAATGTCAGAGAACATTGCAGCAGCAGCATCTTCATCAGGGAAATCAAGCTGATCCGAAGCAATAAACAGAAGTCTAGAAGCTAAATCACAGATACTATTGCATGAACCCAAAAAAGCAGCTGCAGCAGACTGGGTGGATTCTCATAGACCTAAACCACCTAGGCAGAAAGTCAAGCTGGCTTGGTACCAAGATGGATCAGAAAGACTGCAATTCATAATATGGCTGACACATTTGCAATGATTAAGGTCAAATTAACAAAGAAATGGTTGTAACACAAAAGAAGGAAGTGTTCTAAGTAGGTGGATAATCTTGCAGCTGCTGAGCCAACTTCGCAGAAGATGAAGTTCCACTTCACAGTCTTCCAAAAGAGGATTGAGGACACCTTATCTATACGACAACATAAATACTTTCTAAAGAAAACATTGTCTCCCCAAAGTGCAGATCCTAATAGCTTTAGACCATCAATTCTTAGCCAATGCAACAATATTCACCAAACAAAAAGGCTGGTTCTTTGATTTGTTGCTTACAGTCATTTCAACTTGAACGCTTGCTTTATTAAATTGCCAAATATGTACTTGTTTTGATGCATGACCCTGTGATGGTCCCACATGTTATGATCAAACAGTTATAATCCAGTATGGTCAATTGTTCATCATTTATTATCAATGAGAATTAATAAAACACATGTGAGGAGGGGTTAAGTTATTGTACCATACATATTGCAGGCTAATAAGCCATAGTATATATAGATGACCACAATACCACACACTGTACAGTGTAGTTGGTGATTGTATGCTTCAAGTGCTCACTTGTTAGTTAAATTGTACATAAATAATGTTATACTTTGAGAGCTTTTGTAAGCGCACGTGCTTAACAGCCAAACTACTGCAGTATAAAGCCAGTGAAACTTTTAAGAATGTAATGTTTCACTTCTCAAGAACAAAAAGGTCATGTAAATTGCTCTAATAATTTAGTAGAGAACTTACATTACTATATATATCACTATCTTCTCATGCACTGTACAGTGATGGAGGAAGTGAGGGGGGACTGGCCCTAGTATAGAATTTCTGGCAGCAAGGGGTTTGGGGAACGCAGCCCCCCAAAAAGCTGCCATTTTAGCTTTCATGATGTTGCATAGTTCACCAAAAGAGCTCCAGTCAAAAAAGGCAATTAAAATTAATTCCTTAATAGATACCAGCGTGATATTCCCTATAGGCCAGAGTGACACTGCAACAAAATTCACCAACACTTCACCACAAGCGGGTTACGAAACCTTCCAATCCAGCAGCAAAACACAACTGGTATAGCACAAGCCAAGACACTATATACCTTGCTTCAATGCCACAAAACTTTCACATACAGCCTTTCTTGTGTTTAGAAGCACTGGTGAGACTCTGTCCACAAAGTTAAACAGCAAAGCCTCAAAGTTTTATTCATTGAGATACTGTCTGAACTTTCAAATGCCATTTTCTCTACATATACTAAAAGCACTTTGGAATGGGTTAATGTTTATTATGCAATCACATTAACTGTTTCTTGTTGGAATAAGCTGTAGATGATGTTTAACCTCTCTATAAATGTGAACATGCACCTTACAACTACCAACACACAGTTCACCATCATCTTGATGTACAAAATTTACTACACCCTAAAGAAAGTGAATAAATACCTGGCTGTTATCATTAATTGTAACTTCTACCGGTCAGACTATATTGCATGCATTTGTAATAAAGTGCAAGCTTGCATTTCTGCTTGCAAAAAAGTTTTGAAACAATGTTCTTAAACTGATGCCAAAAACACAAGCATACTTCTCTTACATCAGACCAATAATTGAATATGCATCCATACACCATGCACTATGAGAGATATTCAGAAACTGGAAATGTTATATTTTAGCATCGAGCTGCTTGTTTTGTTTTAATTAATTCTCACAATATGCGATATATATATATTATATATGTATGATAAACAAGCTAACAGTGAACTTACACTTTGAGATATGTGACCCAGTCTGACAAAAACAGTCTTATTGCCTATTTAAAACTATCGAGAAATTCTGGTATTAAGTATTCAGTGTGTTGTAGCTTGCCAATTGTAGAAGCTAAGTGTACCAAATTTTCACACAATTTACAATTTCTTACCTTCAAGAGCATCCACAGTAGAAGTAGCCAACACTTAAGTTTTCTGTCATTTAAGATAGTTTTTATACTGAGGTTGACTGTACCAGGCGAGCTCCAAAAAGGGAGGGCTGGAGGAGGGAAAGGGATTGTTTGAAATAATTAAAGAGGAAGGAGTAGGGATGAATTGGGCCAAGTTATGAGCCATTAAGGTCTCAAAACTGGCTAAAATGAAAGGACATTTACAGCACATGTCTTTATTCAACTCCACGAAGCTGTATACAGCCACACACAACCATCCCCAGACTCCATTGGGGCCCCAGACTGCTCGTACAAATTGCCAATGTGCTTGGGAAAAGCAGCCAGAAAAAACAGACCACTCAAGTCCGGCTGATTTTGATTGTGAAATTTGATAGTTTATTTATGTAGCTTTATGTTCTTGGTGAAAGATCAAATCTGCTATCATGGGTGATAAGACCAGTTTTGCCAGACCCAGTCACATATTGGCAGTACAAGATGTTAACTCATCATGTTAGTCTAGACTTTATGTTATAGTTAAAAGCACCACCTTGTATATGCAGAGAATACAACACGAATGGTGTGTCTAGTCTCGTGTGCCAGACGGTTTGTGTGGGGGTGGTAAATAAACCATCTGGTCACTGTTGCACACATTCTGTGACCACTGCTGGAATGTTGGCAGAACCAATCAGACCACTTTGTGGACGCTGTGACGAAACAAACACCAATTATTCAAATTCTTAAGGAAATGAAGAACTGAATCTAGGCTACAGATTACCTTTTTCAAAAGTTTAACAATGCCATGGGATTAGGCTACTCCAATTTGTTTTTAAGTTTCTGGTCATCTGAAGTTTAGTTTAGATGCGGGCGGGCGGAATTCAGCAACAAAGCAATAATGAAGTGACTGCTCAATTAGAATGTTTTTGTGATTTTCTGACTGTTGTATTAGAGTATATCGATCTGTACTATGCACTATGCTCATTTCTTGCAGGTTTTCACTGATAAAGACATAAAGACACGTAGCTAAGCAATCAGATTTAGCATGTTTGTAGCAACCCAATATTTGTTTCTGAAATCCAGCTTTTTCAAAAATCTGATGCGGACATATTCCCCATGTATTTCTGAAATTTCACTTTCTGTAAAAAAGGATGCGGGCGGTGGACCAGAAACATAATTACCAATTGGAGTGGCCTTAGTATCTTTGTTTCCCTAGTACAGAGCTCTTAAAAGCATTGTTATAGGAATAATAATGGTTCACTATAGATTTGTAAAATGGCAGAATTGTCAAGGAGGATGTTCAGCAATTTTTCAAATATGTCACCAGGACATTACCAGTACAATTTTCGTCTTAAGTATGCTCACAAAGGTGATTGGAATGATTATTACATCATCCTTGCCATAAAACAATACCGTGATGTAATCTAATTGCATTCCAGTGAGTTCACAGAAATTGTGCAACAGTGACAAGATGGCTTATTGGCTGCCCCCACACAAACCATCTGGCATGCAAGACTAGGGTGTGTCTAGAAGCTAATACAGCATGAGGCAAAGCCAAATGCTGTAATTGCCTGAGACACGCCTTGAGCACTGTATTTTTCATACACACAAGCATAGGCAGAGCTATAAGTATTTTACTGTACTTGCTGGTCGTCTTGCTTGTAGCAATTTTCTTCAGTAGCTGAATCACTTCAATTTTGGTGATCAGACTATCAGTCAGTTGTCTATTTGTAGTTGCAAAATGAGCTGGTAGGATCAGCTTCAAATTGGCTAATTTCAGTGTCACGCACATAATGCATCGTGCCACCTGTGTGGGGTTGTTCCTTCAATTTTCCATGACAGAATATCAGAAAGTGTTCATGTAACCTATTTCCAGTCATAGAACCAACTGGTAGGATTACTCTGGATAGTTTTAGCAATTTACAATGTCATGAATGTGATCAATCGCCTTCTGATGTTGTACACTTATAGTTTTTAGCAGACTTTAAGAACAATGTATATGTACAGCTATACACAGTAATTGTGGTCCCCCCTGTGATAGCCTGTGACACTTTAGTTTAGCATGCAAAGTTTTGTGAAATAACATTCATGCATATCTAACTCTAATTCGACTTTTCAATAATTTGGCCAATGAACAAACTAGCACTGATAATTTCATTTTCTCCTCTTACAACTTCCTTTTTACTAATAACAGTATGAAAACTTAAAATGTGCACAACTTGACTACAACACTGGCAAACAACCCCATCAAGGCCAAATCATGAAAATTCAAAGCAACCTATTGTGGAATAACACTTACTTGATGCTGGAAATTGTGATGGTCTGTGGTGCATATTTATGAGTTATTGATTGAGAAAGCATACTGTGTGGCTAGTCAGGGTGTGTTCTATAAAGCAGTGATCACGTGATGGCAGCTGGTGCTATTGGCAAGTGAATTATCTAATGAACTATAATGTTAGTTGTATCAACAACAGTAGCCTGGCTGCCTTGTTCTGATAGTCATCTGAGATGCTTCACTATGGTCTATGGGTTTCCACATTAATTGTGTTTGCACATGACCACAAACATGTTATTCAATAAAATTGTATAGCTGTTCTTAACAAGGGCATAACGAGGGGAGTTCGGATAGTTCAGATAAGCCTCCCCTTTCAGAGACAGCATTTTTTAAAAATTAAAAACCACACCAAATCTTACAGCCCTGGAGTTCTCAGTAGTTGCTTGCACACTGGCAGCGCACTGTACTACTTTTGAGGGTCATATCGCATTAATGCAGAATTCAAGTATTGTATCATGTGATCAATTGTGCATGTAATGCATGGTGGCAATGGCGAAGACTTTTGGCTTATTTTTTAGACATATTACAAGGCAGGAGCTGCGATAAATTTGAGTGGTCATGTTATACGTGTATCAGGTTAGCACAAACCATGAATAGTTGATGTTGAAGATTTGTAACATGTTGTGCGCATGTGATGTTTCAAATGTATTGGAGTACAAGCCAAGTCTGAAGTGCCTGACCATCAACAGGGGGACCAACCAAGAACAATGTATTCCGGGAAGAAAGTATTGCCAACTAAGTAACTCAGATGTGGATCGAGGGTTCCTGTGTGTTAAGAAGTTGAAGTTTGCTTTCAGCATGTTGTCTGGAAGTGAAGATTAGATAGTCAATAGATCCTTTACACCCCCCAGGATTGGAATCTGCTGTTTTCAACACCTCCTTCTGCACCTCCTTCAACACCTTTATACAAAGACATCTGTGAATAAATGTATTGGTAACTTGACTGTGCCATGTTTTTTCTCTGTTCAGTGGACAGTAGGGATGATAAGTTCACTTCAGTTCGAATAATGAATGATTGGTAAGTACATAAAACAAATTGCAAGCTAAGAAGATGATATTTTGGGCAGTTAGAACTAGCCAAAGTTTGCTGCATTGTTCAAATGATAGGATTCCAACACACAGTGCCAAAGGAAAAATGGACTACTGACTTCATTGGTTCAGTTACTCAACCCAAGTTATATATACTTATGGACCGAATTTGAGGTTCATACAATAAAGTGATTAAACAATTCGAGACCAAAGTTAAAGTCACTTGCATCGGTCTGGCAGTGACTTGATATATATGCTCCACAATCATCGCCTTTATGCCCTATTTGCCCTATTCACAGTAAAGAAAAAGATTACTGAAGAAAGCAATATGAGATTTACAGTAGAACAATGATTCAACTTTTTTCACCCAGTCAACACCAATTATTAATAAATGGTGCAGATGGTCTGAGCACAAAGTACAGCAAGTATGTGGAGATCCCTATCCTGGGATCTATGGTTAGTCACAATAGGTTTATAGTTTCTATAAGCTGCATAAACAGCAGTGTATAGGTTTTAGCTAGTTAGATGCACAAACAGCACCTTTTAATGTTACTGCCAAAGAAGGACACATTTTGTGTATGCAACATTTTCATTCAAATGTGGTATAGGGAAAGCACCCAGGTCTTTCCCAAAGACATTCCATGCACTTCCCCTTCCAGAAAATCCTGGATACTCCTCTGCTTAAATGATTTAACACCACCTTAAACATTCTTTTAGTTCCTTAAACATTCTTTTAGTTAAGGGTGCTCGCGGCTATTTGAAGCCATACAACATGCAATTTTTGTAATGTTGCTAATACTCACATAATGTATAAAATGAATCCATATGCTACTTACGTTGGAAGTGCTTCTCTTTCTCTTCAACACAAACCAAACAGAATTCTTCTAGCCTATATATACCATTTTATAACTATGCGTAGTTCTTTATGAAGCGCTTAAATCGAAACTAGTCCTCCATTTTTCACAGTAGCGCACTGGAAACCACGTTGAACAAACTTCAGCTTATAACTCACAACTCTATGTTTAGTATTAGTACACAGCGTACATAGAACTTAAGTTAGTACTAAAAGTGTGCTACACCATTCAAAACCTCATGTTCTCGGTGCCGTAACTCATGAAGCCATAACGCTACGGACAAAATCTAAACATAGACCTCTGGAGAATTTATCAGCAAATCTCCCTACAAAATTTGAAGCTTTTACGGCTGTCACTCAAAAACTAGTTTTATTTTTAGTAAACATGTGCAAAGATTGCGTGCGCCCAACATTATTGATACAATAACCACACAAATTCCTATTAACCGCAATCACCAACTTTTCAAAATAACATGTCATAAACGCTGTTCTAAACACAAAAAGCTCTGTTTTCTCTTCTTCACACAAAGGAACAGCTTCTTGCTCCGCCTGGAGTCTCCAAGTCGCTCTTGGATAGGTTACGCTAGGCACGCCATCATCAGCAGCTTGTAACGCCTTGTGATTCCAGCTGGTAACATTGTCCCCTACATAAGCAGCTTACAATTACAATACTAACTACCAGCATACCCTATCACTTGAGAAAACAAGGCACAAACGCATGTTGCCTACAAGCGAAAAGTGCGTTCACACTTGTTGCCTTAAATAACACTTACTTTTAGATTAATTCATAACTGTTGATCCATCAGACAATCATTTGCTAACACTTCAGTGACGATTCTAAAGCAAAAAAACATGCTATTCTTCCTCGTGTTCTCTGGTGCAAAACATGTCCGCTTAACACGGATACTACAAGTATGTGTAGTAATGCCAATTATGATGCAATAGCCGCATGTGGTTTCTGGGCTGGCACTTAAATGGGTTCAAATATCAGCGAGCACCTTAAAATCAAGATATTGTTATACAGTATATCAACTGAAGATGACACTTGACTGCTTTATCACAAATAGTGAACACGAGTATATACACACATCTACAACACCAAATTGACAAGAAACTAGCCATGATAAGGATTTAAAAATAAAACAGTTCTGTGGAATGTAAGAAATTGTTGCAAACAGTTAGTGAAGATTACAGTCATAATCAGTTTCAGCATAATTTAGAAAACAATGGCAGTAAATGGCCTTCTCCTTCATGATACATCCTTTGGTAAGGATGGTCTATTTTGCTTTATTTTCCACCTATTTTCATTCCAAACTTTTCAGTTTCCCACTTATCATGTTTAACCCACATCATGCTCAAACATTATCTATTTTATTCAGCAAAAATCTATATTACGTCGTAATTTCCAAAATACATAGTTATTATCACACTGTTTAGTGACTGTTCTAGAAGAGTACTTTGATATTCACTTACTCTTACCATAGCAAGACCCCATAATCAAATTTGCGAAAAGGGGTCATTCACTCCTATGAACATGGAAGACCATAACTTACTCTGCAAGAAACATACCAACCTGATATTTTCTCCATCCAGTAAGCTATGTTGGTACTCACTACTAAGTAAATTTCAAGTCAATAGTATTTTCTCATATGCAATTATGACTCGGAAAAACTGGTAAATTGGTTGTGTATGGAAGGTCACATATGTGACCTAATCTTAGAAAACCGTCAATATCCACGCATTTTTCAAAATTTATTTTATTTGTTCTTAATTGTTATCTATAGGAACAGAGGAATTGACTGGCTAAGATTCAGTTTCATAAGTTGAGCAATGTGGGAAATACAGCACTAGACAGTCGGACAAGCACATATATGTACAGAAGCCATTGAGAAAATAATCTACAGGCATTTACATAAACTATCATAGCTTACTAATATATAGTGTAAGGAGATGAAACTTGGGTCATTGCGAATCCACTTATGTATAGCTTTTCCCAAGGTACCGCATGTTTCTATGAAGAAGGTGAATTCACTGAAGAACGATCATTGGTAAATTCTTTCATCACCACAACATAAACAAGCCTTTGTAACTCACAAATCCTTCTGTGTATGCCTGTATGGAAATGAACAGAACTTTATTTGAACAGGTGAACATGATGATGTCCAGTATGTATATATTAGAATAACCAATGAGGTGATAAAACTTGCGTAAATTCTTTTCTGGAAGTTGCATCATTTACTCATTGTTTCAAATGCAATTTACAAAAGCGCTATTGTGCATAGATCAATGGTTTTCCAAAATTCAGTCAATTTATTGCTTAACCCTTTATTACCGAATGGCTAATATATTGCCAAAAAATGCGTGTTACGGGTGCCCTTTATAAATGGACCCATAACTCTTTCGTCCTAAGGGCTATGAAGTTGAAATAACCACCAATTTGCTGAGTAGGCCCAGGCGTTTCTAATAAAGTTTAACGCAAAGCGATAAGAACAAGTATGGGGAACTATCAATACTTATAAACACACAAACACGCATCAAAAACAATTGTACCTGTTTAAATTTCGATAACTTTCGCTCTGAGCATCATGGTGTGTTCTACTAAGAATAAAACTACTCCTCACGTGATAAGGATTCTAAAAATATACAGTATGATGTAACCGGGGGTTATAACAAGATGGCGGCGTCCATCTTTCGCTGCTATGGCGAAGAATAACAATGCGCCTTTCTTCACTTCAAAGCGCGTGAGTTATGTGTTTTGTTGTAAGGTTTTTAGATGTTTGGGTAGAAGGGAAAGATGGCTTTCATATGGTATATAGCGTTCCGTGTTAATTAATGGGTGGGGTCCTCACGTATTGCGCAAAGATCACACAAGCCATAAAATTTCATTTCCTGAGGTTTTTCTGCGGTTTTACGAAATAACTTCGGTAGGAATGGGTTAAGACTGTTCTATTAGAGTATGCTGATCATCAAATAGCAATAAGTATATGTTAAAGTATAGCCGCGAGTGCTATATGAAAAATAAAGTACTCTACGCTTGGCCTCGTACTTTATTTTTCATATAGCACGAGCAAGGCTATGCTTTAAATGATTTATGGAACTTTCTAGTCGTGTAGCTTCACCATACACTAGGACTCGTAATTAACAAGCGTTGCACAAACTATTAGCAGCCTGAACGCACACAAACTAGTTTAACAAAGTAACTCACGTGTATTTCACCATAGTTTGGCATAGTAGACGTTCATTGCATCTTTTGGCAGGTTTTGCTCGCAACCCACAATCGATTCTATTGTGAGTCACATGGTGAAGTATTTCCGTGATATCTCCAGGACTTGTCCGTTTACATTAACAAATGTAACAGCAACGTTACCTTCTCCCACCCATCATCGAAGCATTTAGGTATGTCTATAAAAGCAATCCAGTGGTGGAACTCGTATTGGCTGGGGTGATTGATCACTCAGCACGGCGAGGCTATCAGCCTTCACCGGCTTGGGTGATTAGTCGTACTGGAGCGAGCCCTGTAGGCTATTAGCCTACACTAAGGCACGTGGGCAACTGTGCTTTATTGCCCACAAAGAGTGCTTTATTGCACCGCAAAGAGTGCTTTATTGAACGAATAAAGCACTCTTTGCGGTGCAATAAAGCACTCTTTGTGGTCGATGAAGCGGTTGGCCGCTAAGAGTGTACTTTATGAAATTTAAAGTACACCTTTTCCTTTGATTTCGCCCACGCAAAGTTCTATAAGCTGTGTTATCAAGTGTGACTGTTCTATTAGAGTACTTGATCTTTTCAAGCAAATGCACAGAGCAATATTAATTATTATGTCCTTCCGTGTGTACTTTCCAAAATGTGCAATTTGCTACCACAATTACCAAATTCATTTTCTGCAGGCTTCTAAAATAGCACTTCAAAACACTTATCAACCACCAAATCATAAAAGAATGCCATAAACTTACTGTAGGCCAAGAAATCTTTGTGGTATTAATTTTTTAAGGATTGCCAAAATGTGGTAAAATTAGTATTTTTTGTGTAACAAATCTTATTATTATTATTATTATTATTATTATTATATTGTGTACTGTGCAGGAATCATGTATGATTATAATGCACAGGTGTGATTATAAAAGTGTCCAAATCATTACAAAACTCAGTGTATGTGGGAGCGTTAACAATGTTCTGGGGTAGATTATTCCATAGTTTAATCACTGAAGGGAAGAAGGAAAATTTAAAACTGTCCACTCTAGTATTTAGTTGATTAAACTAGCCAATTCGTAAAAAGGAGGGAACGGGAATTAAACAATCATCTGGAATATCAGCTAAATGATGAATGATTTTATACAGCATTTGTAATTTTAATTTTTTTCCTTCTGCTCTGCAGGGTGGGTAGATTAAGATCAGTTAACATTGTGGAAACACTGGAGAATCTAGAAAAGTCTTTATAGCACATTCTTGTGGCAGATCTTTGTACAGCTTCTAATTGATTAATATTAACACATGTGTGTGGGTCCCAGACTGAGGAAGCATACTCCATAATCTTTGTGATTAAGACATCAATTTCCATACAACTTGTACCAGGGCTGTAAAATATTTAAATTGTGTTGATAAGATGTCCACAAAAACCATGAAAACTTGTATCCCATGAAATTTCTTGCCTTACAGTAACTAGCTAGTATCTTTCATTAGTATCATACACAAAATATCTCCCCTCATCTTTGACCTCAAATAAAAACTGTGCATAGGTTCACTGATACTGGTGACCAATGTTTTACAACATTATTATGGCATATATACATTAGCACATCATTCTAAACATTGGTATAGAGGTAAAGTGATACCTTTTTGTACTTCAGTAAATTGAGAGGCACTATCCTTCAACATTTCTTCAATTTTCCTTCTGTACTCCTGCAACATTAGTGCATTTAGAATAAAGAATTAATGTTTCAAAGGTACTCTAAACAATCCCTTTACAGTATAGCAACACTACACACATATTATACCTGTATATATAGTTCCATGTATTATTTGGCTACTTTGCACACAACTGAATCTCATGAAAACAAGATACACATTACCCTATACCTTTTAACATCAGTAACAGCTTATACATCTGCATCATGTGTAAGGCCACTATATATCACATAATATAAGAGGAAATAAAGCTATACCTATTTGAAAAGTTATTACACTGTACTTGGACCTGACCAACTAAATTTCCATGGATTACAGTAAAATAAGACCATGAAATTTACAATTGTTCCAAAAAGAAGATAATTCAAATATTAAACTTGTCAGTTGTTCTAATAAAATGCATTGTGTAAAATTCTGCTCTTGTAAGCAAATTTCAAAGTTATCCATGAACATATAGATCGTTGGAAACAGCATGCTATAATTTCCAGTTCATGACATCCATTTGAGCTAGTACTATACAAAAACTTTATTGCACTGTCTGCTAATATCTCCCTGTCCTATGTGTGCAACTACAAACTCTAAATTAGTGTTGCACCGATAATCGGATCGGTTATCGGTTTAACCATATATCGGCATGATTTTCTGGATATCGGTATCGGATCGGATCGATCTTTTAAAAGTAAGCCGATACGATAGTCACGTGAGGCTTGCGCATGTGTATTATTTCCATTGTTGTAAAATAAAATGGCGAAGAAGCGCTCCGTCATTTGGGAGTTTTTCGTGGTGACTGAGGACACGAAATACGCTGTTTGCAACACTTGCCAGGCAAAAGTTTCGAGGGGAGGAGGTAGCACAAAGTCCTACACTACTACAAATCTAGTGAGCCATCTCGCTAAACATCCGGACATCAATAAACAGTATATTGAACGAAAAGAGTCTCAAGAAACTCCACCTCAGAAGCAAACACGTAAAAGGAAGCTTGAACAGCAATTGTCACTTGAAGAAACGCAAGAACTGTCGAAGCCATGGGATATAAACGATGTCAGGTCTCAGCGTGTGCATAAAAGGATTGGTGAGATGCTAGCAGTAGACTGCCAACCATTATCAATGGTTGAAGACATTGGCTTCAAAAGGGTGTTGCAAACTCTGGAGCATCGCTACAAGTGTCCAAGTCGTAAGTATTACACAGATACCATTATACCTAAAATTTATACTGGCATGAAAGATGAAGTATATAAGTTGGTTGGTGGGGCCAAGTACATAAGCTTCACCACAGATATATGGAGCAGTAGTATTAATATAACTTGTTTGTTAAGTTTAACTGCACACTGGATTGATGATGCATTTGTAAAGGTGTCTGCTGTCCTACATGCACAGCCAATACAAGAAGCTCACACTGGTGAGTACATTGCAGCACAAATGGAGAGTATGCTTCAAAACTGGGAGATATCTCAGGATAAAGTGCATGTTGTTGTGAGTGACAATGCAAGCAATATGGTAAAAGCCATGAGAGATGCCTGTTTTATGCACTTGGGTTGCTTTGCACATTCTCTGCAATTAGTAATAAAAGATGGACTATTTGTACAAAGAGCCATAAATGATATAATAGCAATATGTCGTAGCATAGTGGGACATTTTCATCGTTCTTCAGTTGCCTGCTACAACCTGAAAAGAATACAAGATAGTTTAAATGTACCACAACACAAGCTTAAATCAGATGTCGTAACTAGATGGAATTCTACCTTATTTATGTTTCAATCTGTTCTGGAGCAAAAAATGGCACTGGCAGCCTACTGTGCAGAAACTGGCAATATCCAGCAGCCCACACCACATCAATTGGAATTAATGAAGAAATGTGTCGATATTTTAAGTCCTGTAGAGGAAATTACACGTTCTATATCAGCAGATATGGCTTCAATATCAATTGTCATTCCATACATAAGGATACTAACCATAACACTTGAGAAAAACAACAATGATAGCGGTGTTCAAACAATGAAAGGTGAGCTGCTGAAATCTTTAAAGTCTCGCTTTGCAGGGATAGAAGAAAAGAAAGAATTGGCCTTGGCTACTTTGTTGGACCCCAGGTTCAAAGATAAATTTTTTTCGGGGAATATCATCAAGGCCACAGTCAAAGAGATGCTGGTTGAGGAAATGAGCAGTTCTGTTGATATGGCTAGTGAGACTGCAGCTGAAGAACCTGGTCCCAGCCAACCAAAGAGAACGTGTCCGCTCAAAAGTGCAGTTTTACTTGATGTCATCTCTGAAATAATTACTGACTCTACTGGTGATACTCCTGCTACCACATCAGAAGTGGAGAAGTTCTTAAGTGAACCACTGTTGGATTACAAGACTGGCAATCCTTACACGTGGTGGGGTCAAAATAAGAAAAGGTTTCCTATGCTGGCAACTCTGGCACAACACTACTTATGTCCCCCAGCAACATCAGTTCCTTCAGAACGGCTGTTCTCTGCAGCAGGTAACCTACATGATGATAAGAGGAACAGAATTTTACCTACTTAGACTGAAGACCTGCTTTTCATTCAAAACAATTTTTGCCTAGTTGGCTCTCAGTACAAATACTAGTAAGTAGTTTAGTGATTACCACTGTAACTGTATACAGTTGGTCTTGTGTGACTACTGGTTTATTTACTTTATTACGCGTATCTAGTTCTGATGTATTTTTACTACAGTAGCTATAGCTGTACACCACTAAGCAGTTTTGAGTACTATAAATTACATCCATTTATTTTTTGTATTTTCAACTACTATGTATTGCCACACTGATTAAGAAACTTGTCAAATATATATTTTATATCGGATCGGCTAAAATTATCGGCTCTTTCCTTGTCCAGTATATCGGTTATCGGAATATCGGCTAAATCCCATATCGGTGCAACACTACTCTAAATCTCTTCATAACAGCTTTGTGGCTTGTAATTTATTTGACATGTCTGTAGACAATGCAGTAGCTGTATATTTCTTCAATGACTGAGTCATTTTTCTGGTACCAAGATCTGGCAAAAAACATTTTAAAATAGGTATGGCCTAACACACTATGTAATGTTTTAACAAAAAATGAATTAATTATTTTTGATCATTCATCAATCCTTCTCACCTAAATTTTAATATATACTTCAAACTTGTTTTTAACTCCAATTTCTCACACTTTATGGGTATAGTCTTACTAATACCACTTCCAATTGTTAGCTTCCCAGCTCTGTGTAGCTCATTCTAAATATGTCATGCTTATTGCACCATCTGCATACAGCATGCTTTCCTTTGTGTGTGTCATTTATGTTTTATATTATGTGGTGGATTATGAATTTTTTGCTGGCCATAAACTAATTTGTAATCAGTTTTCCTATAGTTTTTATGCATGTGTGTACTCTGTAAGTGTTAATTGTTATGAGGTATTTAGTAGATACACAGAAAAATTTGGAATTTTCAACTAGAGTAGGGACCATAACACATCGATAAAAAGTACTGAAACAAGCTGGAGTAGTCACTGCTTGAAGTTTCTTAGTTTACTAGAGTGGTATATCCCCAGTATGGAACAGTTAATTGTTTGTTACTTTAGTAGTTTTACAGTAAACCCACATTCACTGATGTTTTACTGAGAATTTAAAACTTAGTAAAACAATTATGTTCCATATACTTAAAGTTACTGACATTTTACTATCAGTATAACTGGGTACAACTACAGTAAAGTAGCTTAACAAATTAGTAAACTAAGAACCTTCAAGTAGTGAGTGCATGATATTAAATCACAGTAAAACAATAAGAAGTGTAATATCCCTACTATGCATTTCCATAATGGTATCTTGAGCACAGTAGGGATATAACACTTCTTATTGTTTTACTGTGATTTAATATCCTGCGCTACTCCAGCTGGTTTCAGTACTTTTTATTGATGTGCTATGGTTCCTACTCTAGTTGAAAATTCCAAATTTTTCTGTGTACTTGTTTGTTAATTTTTTTGTAAATAGTTATTATGACTGGTGAACTCTCACATGCATATTGTATGTGAAATGACACCACGCGCCCCAGCTATATAAATTATCATCTGAAAAGTGAAGTATCTATTATGCTTCGTTGTCAGCCTATGTTCAACCCATTACACAGCATTTCGGATCAAGAACTGTTCGAAAAGTGCCTCTGCAATTCATGCATACCGAAAGAAGAAATGGTGCTGTGCCCCAGTTATATCAATTATCATCTGAAAAGTGAGTATCCATTATGCTTCATTGTTGGCTATGTTCAACCCATTACACAGCAGTATGACTCAAGAACTGCTCAAAAAGCACCTCTGCAATCAAAACAGCCACTATGAAAAGTACAAACAATTTCCGTAGTACAGACGATTTCCATTACAAAGGGAAGCCATCACATGCTACCACCAAATTGACACTTTTCACTGTCAGCAAAGATGAATGGGACACAAAGGAGGACACTGGTAAGTCCATGAAGAATGTATTGTACATACTGCGGTATGCCAAAAGGCACCTCTCGGGTCAAAGCAACATCGAACAATGAAAAAAATCAAGCCCGTAGCCTAAGCTGTTATCAAGTTACACTTGTCTGAAGGCATCAGTCAGTCAGTTACTCAGTCAGTCAGTCAATCAGTTACTAGAAAATTCCATTAAATAAATAATTTTAAAAATTCGATAACTATTTGTTGAAAGCGTTTCGGGTCGATCTGAAAACTTTTTTTGCACTTAGTTTTACCTAACCAATACTGCCTCATTGTCGTCAGGGAAAATTGAGGCTGTTGTTTGAGTGATTTTATTTTGTGGGCCACGTCTACTCCTTTGTGGTCCCTACTATACACTACTATCGTAGTGTATGATACAATCAGGTAAATGATCACCCACCTCAGTGATGAATAAAATTGTGTGGTAAACAATTCTTTATAAACAAACAGAATAAGAGAGAATACAATTGAAGTTCCCAGCAGTTCTGCTGTTGATATAATAGTCTGTGACAGTAGCCAATTCTAACTTGTATGCATTTTGAAAATCTTACATTATAATTATATTGATTGTTGTACTGAACAAGGTAGTTTTTATAAATAGTAAAAGTGATATTAAATCATGAAACACTTCATGTACAAATAAAAACCACCGGTGTTCTTGGTTTACCTAATAATCACACACTGTGTAAATAGAGTAAGATAAACTAATTGTTGTGGGTATCCACAAAATATATACTCGTGGCCCTTACTTATCAGATAGTGAAATTTGATGTGACATAGTAATGCTGTACAGTTTAATATCACTGCAACTGATGTATTGTTGCATGCATTCAAACTATTATAGAATATATATAATCCATACCAATGAGGTTGTGTGAGGATTAAGTACTGCTGACGACATACAACTTATAAAGCAATTACATAGTAAATGCTGTTGAGGGCTATACATATGAAAACAGAGTACGTATATCATACCTCATCAAATTTGCTGATGTCCATTTTGAGCTCCTCCACAAAGTACTTCACTGTACTGATCTCGTTTCCATCAACAGCCTGGTGTAGGGGAGTTTTGTGATTCTGTAATGATAATTAGCATTTCAACATCATCACATTAATTTTGTAGTAGTTATGTACTACATGCACTATCATACATCAATTTCAATGTTTATTCAGCTTGGTAAGAGAAATTTAACATGTACTGTATATTGTGACATCCAGACACACAAATCACACAAGTGTCTATGCTGCATAAAAATAAATGGATTTCATAAAAACAAAAGATGCCCCTAGTAACCTGAATTTTACAATATTTGTAGGGGTAAATATCTATAGTAACATCTCCAAATTTTAAAAGGACAGTATATATAGGTCATGAGATATAACATTTTAAAGTTTGTCATTTTTCCATACATTATCTATGGGAGGGAGCAACAGTTGTCCCTTCTGGGCAATCACATAAATAATGTGTGGGAAAACAACAAATTCAATTAATGTCATTTCTCAATTTAACAGTATTTGTTGGTGTGAATCTCACAATTAACCTCTCCAAATTTTAAAACAATAGATCATGAGATGTGACGTTTTGAAATTTGTGGCTTTCCCATACATTATCCATGTGATTACTCGAAGGGGAAACTGTTTTCCCCTCCCATAGATAATGTATGGAAAAATTGCAAACTTATAAAATTGCTATCCTTTTAACCATTGGAGATGTTACTTTTGACATTCACACCTACAAAATAAGGTAAAATTCAGGTTGCTAGGGGCAACAGAGTAAAATTCCTCATTATGAAATTCAAAATAATCATGAAGTATTCAATTTTAACTTACTGTAAAATTGTATACTACACTGATTTGATAGACTAGCCTTTTGTAACTCTTAAATTGGCAAAACTGAGTGGTGGGACAAGGCATGGCACATAACTTGTCTCAGGCTGAACGTTTTCTAACAGTTAGTATGCCTCAGTTTTTATGTTGCATCATTCTAACACTGCCTACACAGTATTTATGCCTGTTTATAGCTTAATTGAATGCAAAGTGCTTATAAAAATTCTGAATTCTAACTCATACACTATGCTGGTATTATATTATATACACTGTAGCTTTTGTGCTCAAGGCTTGCAAATCAATCTAATATTTATGGTAGTATCAGTACTACGCCTCAGTCACATATGCTCAAAACGTTGCCAAAATGCTTTCAGGAATTTCTCAATTTTCATCTATTATGCTCTTCCGCATTCCCATTATGCTTGCATTATGCTCCTAACAATTCTTACAATTACTTTGGAACATTTTTATCAGTGAATGCTCTATTAGATTATTTTGCAACAAAGTGACTGTTCTATTAGAGAGTATCAACCTAAGCAGCTTTGTACCATGCATTTGAGTGCTTTATTGCAGTTTGCAGTTTCCACTGACCGCTCTATTACGGAGTACCAATCTATTTTCATGGAATTAAACTCCATAGTTTGAAATATCCACCTAATATACTAGCATTATGCTGGCCTATTACGCTTTTATTATGCTGACATATTTGACGTATGCCTAATCAGTACTATGTACACCACCTAATCAAATAGTTATGGTCTATCCTTTTAATTAAGGAAAACATCTGATTCTTTCTCAAAAATTTCTGGTAGTGAAGAAGGTTTACTATAATACTTATCTATCATTATATCAAATAGGAAGTTATATCCTTGAACACTGATAAACTTCAAGTTGAATAGCTACATCATTACTGCCAACACACACCACCTCTCTGTGCTAAAGCATGTAATACATTAAGAAACAGTTTCAACAATTTAATCTCAGCATACTACAGGAGCATCCTTATCAACAAATACCACAATATTGTTCTTTGCTAAATACAGCTATGATGAGAATTATAAGCCTGATAATCATTACTTCAGCAGCAAGCCAGATCAGCATGTTGACAATGGAAAATCTTATTGTATCATATTGTTGGGATCTGTGTTGATATATTTATGTTGTAAACACAGTTATCCCTAGTTTTGAAACTACATATTTAATGTGATGCAAACCATGGCCTGGACTACCAAAACAGACCTTGATACAACAAATAATATACTTATGTAATATACTTTAATAAGGGAATCCAAAGACAAAATCTCTTCAATATTATTCACCTTGTTGGATTGGTTGATAAAGCACAAGTCTGTGTTTTCAAACTGTTTAACATCATTGTACAATAAGGTAGTACACCTGTAGGCATCTGTGATTACCTCAAAAATATTTACAGAAACCAGCCCCACAATACCTTTATGGGCTAGATTGTATCTATACTACCAAGGTGTAAAACATGATATCACTGTGACCCAAAACACTTCCCATAAATTGCAATTGACTACAAAAGTTTTAAAATCTCTGTTTAGTGCAATTTTCTACTGACTCACTGACTAACTAACCAACTGCCTGAGCAATTGTTTCACACACGACAAGCATATCTTAATAATGGCTAACAGTATGTACTTGATGTTTTCAATTTTAGATACATGTCCATGTTCAGTAGTTATAATGTATATAATCTAATAGAACAATGAATCATATTACAATGCAACAGATAGAGACAGGTTAACACATTTTAAATATTCATTTTGTACATATAATATTACGATAGTGTACATCTAACAAAATACACACTTTATTGTGGACATTATTATTGTGTTAAAGTGTACATCTTGTGAATGGAAAGATAGACACAAATTATATGTGTGAAGTATACTGGCTACTGTGCATTAAATCCAAACAATAATATTGTAATAGAACACTATCATTTTGGGATGATCTTATATGACAGATCATACTTTCTTACAAACATATTGACCATAAACCAGTCTCACAATACATTCATGGCACCTTGGCAGTACTGGTTAGGTACAGTATAACCAAGCTTAAAAGTACCTTCATGCAATATCATATTTTACATTTTTACCTTCATATTTTACTTGCTATTTTAAACAGAGTTGAATTACCTGGCCATACTAGTTGAGAAACTAAACAATAACTGTATGATACAGAGAAACATCATTTATCCAGACCCCACTTATCTAGATTCTCGGTTAACTGAACTATGGAAATGACTACTCAATAAGAGTACTGACTGTTCTATTAGGGTAGTTGAAAGTACTGGTATTTAAAAAGAATTCTTTATGCTATTTTCAGAAATACAAATTTTTCAGATTTAAGAACCACTCCTGGTCCAAAGGGGTTCGGCTAACTGAGGTTCCACTGTAGTTGGTCTAGTACATTTTATCCACAGCAAATGTTAAAGTTCAATTGATACATTACTAGTGAAGTGGTGGTAACTGGCAACCAAAGTAATCTCTTACTTTATGCACTACCTCTTCACAACACCACACATTATAATACACCACTGTGATACATATGTGAGTATGTACACATGCATACAATCTGTAGAATAACAATTAGCTAAGTCATTCTGGTTCCTCCTATTCACTGATTGTAATAATGAACTGTTCAGTAACAATAAACTGGAAAAGTGGCTTAATGAGAACTACGGACCTGCCCATTATGCTTATTATTTTACCTATTATACTATGCTCTACTGCTCAAAATTTTGTCTATTATGCTCAAATTACTTCTTAATATTTACCTATTATTACCACATTATGCTCAATATTTATAACTCAGTTCCCATGTTTTTCTAGTAAATTTGCACTTTATGGGAAAACAGTAAGTTGGTGAAGCACACACTCTAACTCCTTTGTCAAAATACATGTCACAGAAAACATTAATATACTCTAATAGAACAGTCAGCTGTCTGATTGTTCTCTAACTATTCTATTAGAGCAATCTTTTTCCGTGATATGTATTTTTATAGACAACAATTTATAATAATGCACAAGTGTTGTGCCTATTATGCTGGCATTATGCTCAATGCTTTCAGGCACCTATTATGTTCAATTATTATTATACCAGCATAATCGGCAGGTCCCTAAAGAGAACTCTGTCCATTTTCCAAATTAATCAAATTTTACCACTGTACACTAACAACTAACCCAGTCCTCACAAGTGATGTCTGCACAATACTCATGAAGTATATAAATTGACTACCACAAGCCAATAAGGAAAATATCATAATACCACTAACATGTTATTACACTAAACATGACATACTAAACTACCTATCATAAAGTGTGACCACATTTGACTAAACCAGGCTTCCACACACATCCAATTCTTTGAAGTTAACTGCTTGGATTTTGACAATTCAGGATCCTATTGGCATACAATTTTAACAAACTTCTTTCACTGCATTATGCAATAACAGGTCAAAATCTGAAAGTAATAGCATATGTGACCGGATTTGCGAAAAGGTACCTTTCCACACATTTTACATGCCAGCAAACAAAATGATGTAACACTTGACTCCTTACACTGATTAACTTGCTTTTACTTTCAAAATGCAGCCAGATACTGTATCTGCACTCATGGAAAAGTTTAAGCAATTATATGCAATGATAAAAAAGTTATGAAGTTTCAAAGGTCAAAAAATGGGTCAAATTGTATGTGTGAAAAAGGTACCTTTTCGCAAATCCGGTCACATATTATACTCCAACTGGATGTGTGTGGAAGCCTGGTTTTGTCAAATCTGGTCACATAAGTATTGATACGTATACACTACACAACAACTAACCTTGTTCTGATGATTAATATCTGCTCCAAATTCATGGAGCATCTTCACCACTTCAGTGTGGCCTTTATCTGCTGCAACCATCAGTGGGGTCCATCCATCCTAAAGTTGAAAACAACACTAACATGTTATTACACTAAACATCACATACTAAACTACCTATCATAAACCTCCTTAGGAATAGTTTATACATGTAGAAGGTATACATATTTATACATGTTCATACATGACTATTATGCTTAGCTAGTGGTTCAAGAGACCATGGGACATCTGGATAATATGACTATATTTTACAAAGTTGAAATAAACAAATACATCTTTGGGTCATTACTACCAAAAAATTGGTAGTTTAATTGCAGGTAAAACAACCCAAAATTTCAGTCATTTCTACTTATAGCGTATATAGAGGTGTACCGATAATCGGATCGGCTAAAATATCGGCCACCGATATGGTAATTTTCACCAATATCGGTATCGGTATATCGGTATCGGTATGGTATCGGTACAATATCGGTATCGATATTTATGCAGTAGCAATAGTTTGTACATAAACGTATTATGCATTGGTTTTCTACGTTATTCATTAGTGCCAGTGGCTTATTGTTCACTCTGAAACAAGTGCTACGCTACAAGAAGCCATATAAAAACACAATATTCTTGTGTTTGTTGCTGCAAAGCTTATCACAGTCTTTACAAATGAAGCAGTTGTAGAGTACTTTGTAATAAAAAGAAGGTTTACAGGATAACTTAGAAGACTTGCTTTACCAGCTTTCTCACAAGCCATTAGAATGTGGGGTAATGCAGAAATATCCGTTTAAGGCTTAATGGGAGCTTGCATAAAAATGTTTGTGGGTGCCTAATTGTCTGGATTGCACAATAGAAACCCAAGCTGTATACCACCACAGGCAGTGTATAGCAATGAATACATGCACCTGTTGTTGTAGGGTAGGTAAATGTACACTTTTAACTAGAATGCAAATATCGGATCGACTATTGGTTATCAGCTTCTTTTAGTGGGATGTTGGTACATGCCAAGAACCCATATCGGTACATCTCTAAGTGTATACAAGTGTGAAGTACACTGACTACTGTTCATTAATCCACACAATGATGCTGTATTATAGTATGTTCACGTTGAGCTGAATCCTCAAAAATTTAATAACTCATGGATGCAATTACACACGATCTTGAAATTTGGCTCATTTGTAGTACTGCTTGACCCGCTAAAAATATTTCAAAATCTTTTTGTTCAAATGTGACATAACATTTATGATCAATCAAAATGTTCACAATACATTTCCTATGGGGAAGCCATATAAGTACAGTGTCCATTACAGCCCTTTCCCGAACTGGTAATGGAGCCAAACTGTATGTGTCTGTTGTTGACACCTTTGTTGTTACCAATAATCATCTGGTTGGCTGAAATGTTCACTCTGTTGAGAAAATATTCACTTTTAATTTTTAGCTGTTTTTCAGGATTCAGCTAACGTGAACATACTATAGAGGCATGTCCACACGAATTCGAATTAGGAACCGGATGCAAAACGAATTCAGGCAATGCGTATTGAATCCGAATTGAACGTGTCCACACGCATTATCGCGTAATGCGCATTATTGAATTTACTAGTGTGATAAACGGATAATTAAACGGTTAAGAAAACACTCATTTGCGCCAACCAAGAGAACAGTGAGTTTAACGATAGACTGAAAGGAATAGCTCCTAGTAACGCTTATACTTTTGTTTATAACGTACCGGAAGGATTTCTACGAATAGAATACGAAAAACTGCTGATGGTGCGTGATGGGTATGGGACCATTGTTCTTTCAAACTCTAAGAGCTAGATACGATGATGAAACACTGCTTCCATACGTCCCTGCGCTTTTATCACACCGAGCGCTTCTGCATTTCTATCCTGTGTTGTTTACAAAGGTCACGCGCAAACGTGTCAAGCCCTCACGTGTAGCATTATTATGACATAGCAAATCCCGATTCGCAGCCAATTCGTATTCAAACCACCTGTGGAGGTGGATTCGTGTAATCCACTTTCAATTCGAATCACCCTAATGCGCATTCCGTGTGGACGCGAATAATTCGAATCAATGCGGATTCAATTCGCATTATTTTTGTCGTGTGGACATGCCTTAAAACATATCATTTGGGAGGATCTTATCTGCGAGATCATACTTTCTTACAAAAAATATTGACCATAAACCAGTCTCACAATACATTCATGGCACCTTGGCAGTAGTGGTTAGGTACAGTATAACCAAGCTTAAAAGTACCTTCGTGCAATATCATATTTTACATTTTTACCTTCATATGTTATTTGATATTTTTATACAGAGTTGAATTACCTGACCAGTCTATACTAGTGAAGTGGTGGTAACTGACAACCAAAATAATCTCTTACTTTATGCAGTACCTCTTCACAACACCACACATTATAATACACCACTGTGATACATATGTGACCAAGTCTGAGAAAACCGGTCTTATCGCCCTTGTCAGCAGATTCGATTTTTCAACCAGGACACACAGCTACATGAATGAACTATCTAATTCCACATTTAAAATCAGCTAGACTTGAGTGGTCTGGTTTTGCTGGCTGCTTTTCCCAAGCCCAGTGGCGATCCGTACGTGTGGTGTGGGGCCTTAATGGAGCTCTGGTCAACCTGGCAACGACTGTATGTGGCTGTACAGCTGTGTGGTGTTGAATAAGTACCTCTGCTGTGAATTTCCTTTCATTTTAGCCAGTTTTGAGACCTCAATGGCTCAAAACTTGGCCTAATTCATCCCTTAGCCTTCCTTTTCAATTTTTGAACACCATCTTACCTGCCTTCCAGGGCCCCCGCCCCCAACCCAACTTGCAGCTCTCCTGATACAGTCAACCTCGGTTTAAAAACTATCTAAAATGGTGGGAAACTTAGTTGTTGGCTGCTTGAACAGTGGATGCTCTGGAAGGTAAGGTATTGGTGTAAAACGTGTGAAAATTTGGTGCACATAGCTTCAACCATTGGCGAGCTACAACACAATAAATACTTAAAACCGGCATTTCTCGATACTTTTAAATAGGCGATAAGCCCGGTTTTGTCAGACTGGGTCACATATGTGAGTATGTACACATACAATCTGTAGAATAACAATTAGCTAAGTCATTCTGGTTCCTCATATTCACTGATTGTAATAATGAACTGTTCAGTAACAATAAACTGGAAAAGTGGCTTAATGAGAACTACGGACCTGCCCATTATGCTTATTATTTTACCTATTATGCTATGCTCTACTGCTCAAAATTTTGTCTATTATGCTCAAATTACTTCTTAATATTTACCTATTATTACCACATTATGCTCAATATTTATAACTCAGTTCCCATGTTTTTCTAGTAAATTTGCACTTTATGGGAAAACAGTAAGTTGCTGAAGCACACACTCTAACTCCTTTGTCAAAATACATGTCACAGAAAACATTGATACACTGTAATAGAACAGTCAGCTGTCTGATTGTTCTCTAACTATTTTATTAGAGCAATCTTTTTCTGTGATATGTGTTTTTATAGGCAACAATTTATAATAATACACAAGTGTTGTGCCTATTATGCTGGCATTATGCTCAATGCTTTCAGGCACCTATTATGTTCAATTATTATTATACCAGCATAATCGGCAGGTCTCTAAAGAGAACTCTGTCCATTTTCCAAATTAATCAAATTTTACCACTGTACACTAACAACTAACCCAGTCCTCACAAGTGATGTCCGCACAATACTCATGAAGTATATAAATTGACTACCACAAGCCAATAAAGAAAATATCATAATACCACTAACATGTTATTACACTAAACATGACATACTAAACTACCTATCATAAAGTGTGACCACATTTGACTAAACCAGGCTTCCACACACATCCAATTCTTTGAAGTTAACTGCTTGGATATTGACAATTCAGGATCCTATTGGCATACAATTTTAACAAACTGCTTTCACTGCATTATGCAATAACAGGTCAAAATCTGAAAGTAATAGCATATTATACTCCAACTGGATGTGTGTGGAAGCCTGGTTTTGTCAAATCTGGTCACATAATTATTGATACTTATACACTACACAACAACTAACCTTGTTCTGATGATTAATATCTGCTCCAAATTCATGGAACATCTTCACCACTTCAGTGTGGCCTCCACTTGCTGCAACCATCAGTGGGGTCCATCCATCCTAAAGTTGAAAACAAAACTAACATGTTATTACACTAAACATCACATACTAAACTACCTATCATAAACCTCCTTAGGAATAGTTTATCCATGTAGAAGGTATACATATTTTTACATGTTTATACACGACTATTATGCTTAGCTAGTGGTTCAAGAGACCATGGAACATCTGGGTAATATGACTATATCTTACAAAGTTGAAATAAACAAATACATCTTTGGGTCATTACTACCAAACAATTGGTAGTTTAATTGCAGGTAAAACAACCCAAAATTTCAGTCATTTCTACTTATAGTGTATATAGAGGTGTACCGATAATCGGATCGGCTAAAATATCGGCCACCGATATGGTAATTTTCACCAATATCGGTATCGGTACAGAACAGCAGGAGGACTGCTATCGCTACCGATATTTATGCAGTAGCAATAGTTTGTACATAAACGTATTGTGCATTGGTTTTCTACATTATTCATTAGTGCCAGTGGCTTATTGTTCACTCTGAAACAAGTGCTACGCTACAAGAAGCCATATAAAACACACCATTCTAGTGTTTTTTGCTGCAAAGCTTATCACAGTCTTTACAAGTGAAGCAGTTGTAGAGTACTTTGTAATAAAAAGAAGGTTTACAGGATAACTTAGAAGACTTGCTTTACCAGCTTTCTCACAAGCCATTAGAATGCGGAGTAATGCAGCAATACCCGTTTAAGGCTTAATGGGAGCTTGCATAAAAATGTTTGTGGGTGCCTAATTGTCTGGATTGCACAATAGAAACCCAAGCTGTATACCACCAAAGGCAGTATATAGCAATGAATACATGCACCTGTTGTTGTAGGGTAGGTAAATGTACACTTTCAACTAGAATGCAAATATCGGATCGACTATTGGTTATCAGCTTCTTTTAGTGGGATATCGGTACATGCCAAAAACCCATATCGGTACATCTCTAAGTGTATACATGTGTGAAGTACACTGACTACTGTTCATTAATCCACACAATGATGCTGTATTAGAACATATCATTTGGGAGGATCTTATCTGCGAGATCATACTTTCTTACAAAAAATATTGACCATAAACCAGTCTCACAATACATTCATGGCACCTTGGCAGTAGTGGTTAGGTACAGTATAACCAAGCTTAAAAGTACCTTCGTGCAATATCATATTTTACATTTTTACCTTCATATGTTATTTGATATTTTTATACAGAGTTGAATTACCTGACCAGTCTATACTAGTGAAGTGGTGGTAACTGACAACCAAAATAATCTCTTACCTTATGCAGTACCTCTTCACAACACCACACATTATAATACACCACTGTGATACATATGTGACCAAGTCTGAGAAAACCGGTCTTATCGCCCATGTCAGCAGATTCGATTTTTCAACCAGGACACACAGCTACATGAATGAACTATCTAATTTCACATTTAAAATCAGCTAGACTTGAGTGGTCTGGTTTTGCTGGCTGCTTTTCCCAAGCCCAGTGGCGATCCGTACGTGTGGTGTGGGGCCTTAATGGAACTCTGGTCAACCTGGGAACGACTGTATGTGGCTGTACAGCTGTGTGGTGTTGAATAAGTACCTCTGCTGTGAATTTCCTTTCATTTTAGCCAGTTTTGAGACCTCAATGGCTCAAAACTTGGCCTAATTCATCCCTTAGCCTTCCTTTTCAATTTTTGAACACCATCTTACCCGCCTTCCAGGGTCCCCGCCTCCCACCCAACTTGCAGCTCTCCTGATACAGTCAACCTCAGTTTAAAAACTATCTAAAATGGTGGGAAACTTAGTTGTTGGCTACTTGCACAGTGGATGCTCTGGAAGGTAAGGTATTGGTGTAAAACGTGTGAAAATTTGGTACACATAGCTTCAACCATTGGCGAGCTACAACACAATAAATACTTAAAACCGGCATTTCTCGATACTTTTAAATAGGTGATAAGCCCGGTTTTGTCAGACTGGGTCACATATGTGAGTATGTACACATACAATCTGTAGAATAACAATTAGCTAAGTCATTCTGGTTCACATATTCACTGATTGTAATAATGAACTGTTCAGTAACAATAAACTGGAAAAGTGGCTTAATGAGAACTACGGACCTGCCCATTATGCTTATTATTTTACCTATTATGCTATGCTCTACTGCTCAAAATTTTGCCTATTATGCTCAAATTACTTCTTAATATTTACCTATTATTACCACATTATGCTCAATATTTATAACTCAGTTCCCATGTTTTTCTAGTAAATTTGCACTTTATGAGAAAACAGTAAGTTGCTGAAGCACACACTCTAACTCCTTTGTCAAAATGCATGTCACAGAAAACATTGATACACTCTAATAGAACAGTCAGCTGTCTGATTGTTCTCTAACTATTCTATTAGAGCAATCTTTTTCTGTGATATGTATTTTATAGGCAACAATTTATAATAATGCACAAGTGTTGTGCCTATTATGCTGGCATTATGCTCAATGCTTTCAGGCACCTATTATGTTCAATTATTATTATACCAGCATAATCGGCAGGTCCCTAAAGAGAACTCTGTCCATTTTCCAAATTAATCAAATTTTACCACTGTACACTAACAACTAACCCAGTCCTCACAAGTGATGTCTGCACAATACTCATGAAGTATATAAATTGACTACCACAAGCCAATAAGGAAAATATCATAATAACACTAAAATGTTATTACACTAAACATGACATACTAAACTACCTATCATAAAGTGTGACCACATTTGACTAAACCAGGCTTCCACACACATCCAATTCTTTGAAGTTAACTGCTTGGATTTTGACAATTCAGGATCCTATTGGCATACAATTTTAACAAACTTCTTTAACTGCATTATGCAATAACAGGTCAAAATCTGAAAGTAATAGCATATTATACTCCAACTGGATGTGTGTGGAAGCCTGGTTTTGTCAAATCTGGTCACATAATTATTGATACTTATACACTACACAACAACTAACCTTGTTCTGATGATTAATATCTGCTCCAAATTCATGGAGCATCTTCACCACATCAGTGTGGCCTCCATTTCCTGCATACATCAGTGGGGTCGATCCATCCTAAAGTTGAAAACAACACTAACATGTTATTACACTAAACATCACATACTAAACTACCTATCATAAACCTCCTTAGGAATAGTTTATACATGTAGAAGGTATACATATTTATACATGTTTATACACGACTATTATGCTTAGCTAGTGGTTCAAGAGACCATGGGACATCTGGGTAATATGACTATATCTTACAAAGTTGAAATAAACAAATACATCTTTGGGTCATTACTACCAAAAAATTGGTAGTTTTATGGCAGATAAAACAACCCAAAATTTGAGTCAATTGTACTTATTTGAATTTACAGTGTATACATGTGTGAAGTACACTGATTACTGTGCATTAATCCACACAATGATGCTGTATTAGAACATAACATTTTGGGATGATCTTATCTGAGAGATCATACTTTCTTACAAAAACTATTGACCATAAACCAGTCTCACAATACATTCGTGGCACCTTGGCAGTATTGGTTAGGTACAGTATAACCAAGCTTAAAAGTAACTTCATACAATATCACATTTTACATTTTTATTTTCATTATGTTATTTGATATTTTTATACAGAGTTGAATTACCTGGCCAATGCTTAGATATTGTCAATCAAACAAACATAAAATCAACACACCACAAGCATACAAATTATAAGATGCATTGCTCTAATTTCTATTAGCTAGCTAGTGTTCTTCACCATCTGGCTATATATACCAGTGAGTTAGCTGCAGTGCCAAGGCAGGTATTGGGGTCTTACTTTTCTAGAAAATGCACTTCATTGCTGTGACGAGTGGCATTTTAATATTATGACACCCACTTTCACTTCTTCTACATGAGCAGGGTGAAGTGATCCATTAACTGATCCAGTCTCGTTTGTGGTGGTTGCAAGGATACTTGTATGGACTTACTTTTGCGTGCATTTTGTCCTTATTCAAACTGATGCAATACTTGTTGATTCCACTAAAGTCAAGCAGCGTATCACAAATGTCTGTCTCAGGATGCAGATGGCAGATATATTTTTGAAAGGAGTTTCCAGTAAATCCTTTTGTAAACTCTTAACTGAACTGGCAATGCTGAGTGGTGGGGCAAGGCATGGCACATAACTTGTCTCAGGCTGACCATTTTCTAAAACAGTTATACCTCAGTTTTTATGTTGCATCATTCTAACACTGCCTACACAGTGTTTATGCCTGTTTATAACTTAATTGAATGCAAAGTGCTTATAAAAAATTCTGAATTCTAACTCATACACTATGCTGGTATTATATTATATACACTGTAGTTTTTGTGCTTGAGGCTTGCAAATCAATCTAATATCTATGGTAGTATCAGTACTAGGCCTCAGTCAAATATGCTCAAAACGTTGCCAAAATGCTTTCAGGAATTTCTCAATTTTCACCTATTATGCTGTTCCTCATTCCTATTATACTTGCATTATGCTCCTAGGTTAGCAACATTTCTTATGTACAATTACTTTGAAACATTTTCACCAATGATTGCTCTATTAGACTATTTCACTACAAAGTGACTGTTCTATTAACTTAAGAAGCATGCATTTGAGTACTCTATTGCAGTTTGCAGTTTCCACTGACTGCTCTATTACGGAGTACCAATCTATTTTCATGGAATTAAGCTCCATAGTTTGAAATATCTACCTAATATACTAGCATTATGCTGGCCCATTGTGCTTTTTATTATGCTGACACATTTGACACATGCCTGATCAGTACTATGTACACCACCTAAACAAATAGTTATGGTCTATCCTTTTAAATAAGGAAAATGTCTGAAATTACTAACTCTCTCTCAAAAATTTCTGGTAGTGAAGAAGGTTTACTATAATACTTATCTATCATTATATCAAATAGGAGGTTATATCCTTGAACACTGACAAACTTCAAGTTGAATAGCTACATCATTACTGCCAACACACACCACCTCTCTGTGCTAGAGCATGTAATACATTAAGAAACAGTTTCAACAATATAATCTCAGCATACTACAGGAGCATCCTTATCAACAAATACCACAATATTGTCCTTTGCTAAATACAGCTATGATGAGAATTATAAGCCTGATAATCATTACTTCAGCAGCAAGCCAGATCAGCATGTTGACAATGGAAAATCTTATTGTATCATATTATTGGGATCTGTGTTGATATATTTATGTTGTAAACACAGTTATCCCTAGTTTTGAAGCTGCATGTTTAATGTGATGCGAACCATGGCCTGGACTACCACAATAGACCTTGATACAACAAATAATATACTTATGTAATATACTTTAATAAGGGAATCCAAAGACAAAATCTCTTCAATATTATTCACCTTGTTGGATTGGTTGATAAAGCACAAGTCCGTGTTTTCAAACTGTTTAACATCATTGTACAATAAGGTAGTACACCTGTAGGCATCTGTGATTCCCTCGAAATATTTATAGAAACCAGCCCCACAATACCTTTATGGGCTAGATTATATCCATACTACCAAGGTGTAAAACATGATATCACTGTGACCCAAAACACTTCCAATAAATTGCAATTGGCTACAAAAGTTTTAAAATCTCTGTTTAGTGTAATTTTCTACTGACTCACTGACTAACTAACCAACTGCCTGAGCAATTGTTTCACACAAGCATATCTTAATAATGGCTAACAGTATGTACTTGATGTTTTCAATTTTAGATACATGTACATGTTCAGTAGTTATAATGTATATAATCTAATAGAACAATTAATTATATTCCAATGCAACAGATAGAGACAGGTTAACACATTTTAATAAAATATTCATTTTGTACATATAATATTACGATAGTGTACGTCTAACACAATACACACTTTATTGTGGACATTATTATTGTGTTAAAATGTACATCTTGTGAATGGAAAGATAGACACAAGTTATATGTGTGAAGTACACTGGCTACTGTGCATTAAATCCAAACAATAATATTGTAATAGAACATTATCATTTTGGGATGATCTTACATGAGAGATACTTTCTTACAAAAATATTGACCATAAACCAGTTTTACAATACATTCATGGCACCTTGACAGTATTGGTTAGGTACAGTATAACCAAGCTTACTGAAGTACTTTCACTTCATATTTTACATTTTTACCTTCATATTTTACTTGCTATTTTAAACAAACCTGGCCATACTAGATGAGAAACTAAACAATAACTGTACGATACAGAGAAACATCATTTATCCGGACCCACTTATCCGGATTCTCGGTTAACTGAACTATGGAAATGACTGCTCAATAAGGGTACTGACTGTTCTATTAGGGTAGTTGAAAGTACTGTATTTAAAAAAAAACTCTATGCTATTTTCAGAAATACAAACTTTTCAGATTTAAGAACCACTCCAAGTCCCAAGGGGTTCGGCTAACTGAGGTTCCACTGTAGTTGGTCTAGTACATTTTATCCACAGCAAATGTTAAAGTTCAATTGATACATTACTAGTGAAGTGGTGGTAACTGGCAACCAAAATAATCTCTTACTTTATGCAGTACCTCTTCACAACACCACACATTATAATACACCACTGTGATACATATGTGAGTATGTACACATACAATCTGTAGAATAACAATTAGCTAAGTCATTCTGGTTCCTCCTATTCACTGATTGTAATAATGAACTGATCAGTAACAATAAACTGGAAAAGTGGCTTAATGAGAACTAGGAACCTGCTGATTAGGCTTATTATTTTACCTATTATGCTATGCTGTACTGCTCAAAATTTTGCCTATTATGCTCAAATTACCACATTATGCTCAATATTTATAACTCAGTTCCCATGTTTTTCTAGTAAATTTGCACTTTATGGGAAAACAGTAAGTTGCTGAAGCACAGACTCTAATTCCTTTGTCAAAATGCATGTCACAGAAAACATTGATACACTCTAATAGAACAGTCAGCTGTCTGATTGTTCTCTAACTATTCTATTAGAGCAATCTTTTTCTGTGATATGTATTTTTATAGACAACAATTTATAATAATGCACAAGTGTTGTGCCTATTATGCTGGCATTATGCTCAATGCTTTCAGGCACCTATTATGTTCAATTATTATTATACCAGCATAATCGGCAGGTCCCTAAAGAGAACTCTGTCCATTTTCCAAATTAATCAAATTTTACCACTTTACAGTATACTAACAACTAACCCAGTCCTCACAAGTGATGTCTGCACAATACTCATGAAGTATATAAATTGACTACCACAAGCCAATAAGGAAAATATCATAATACCACTAACATGTTATTACACTAAACATGACATACTAAGCTACCTATCATAAAGTGTGACCAGATTTGACTAAACCAGGCTTCCACACACATCCAATTCTTTGAAGTTAACTGCTTGGATTTTGACCATTCAGGATCCTATTGGCATCAAGACACACGGTAGTGTGTCGTGCGGCCCAAGAAGCTGGCGCATAACACCCATGAGTATATTGACAGGAAGAAAGAAAATGCAATTTTCGCACCTCCGTAGCTCTGTGCTGCCTTGATGAAACAAGATGACGTTTGCTGTGGACACTCCCTCCACCTTCAGCACTCCACATTCCAAATTTGAGCGAAATCGCTTCGCGCATTCCCGAGATATGCGACTTCAAAAATTGGCTTAGTTTCTTCATTTTTTTTTCTTCTTATTTTCTTCCTCTTTTCGCACACTTACAAAAACTGCTATAAAACGCGAACGCCATATCCGATCGCCTTGAAGTTTGGCACACAGAAGGGGGGTATAAAGGTGCATCTCTGTACCAACTTTGGCTGGAATACGATAAACAGGCAAAGAGTTATGAGCGATTATTCACGAAAAATAACACCAATATGTTGTCACGCCTACAGGGTAAACCGCATATGGGAAGAAGCTGAAAATCGGTGGGTGAATAGGTTAACTATTGAACCTCAAATCTTTTGTGGTTTGAAAGAAATCGAGCTAAAAACCAGGAAGATACAGCGAAAAAGTCAACAGTGTGTAACAATTATGTAATCGAGATTAGCTAATAAAAAACGACTGCTTGCCACGCCTGCCAGATAAACCGCTTGGGGCAATGCTTTGAAAATTGCTGTACAGATGGAGTTATCATCTTAGAAAGGCTCATCAATGGTGTAGAAGAATCAGACTTAAAGCCACAGAGTTATAACACGAAATCCAACTTGGTGTAGCAAGTGCGAGATCGAGATACTCTAATAGAGCAGTCATCCTAATAGAGCAGTCATCCTAATAGAGCAGTCACCCGAAGAGAATTCAAGAGATCAGCTAGAAACAAGTAACCTGTATAGAGATCAGCTACAAACAAGTCACCCTGTAGAGAGATCAGCCACAATCAATTCACCCTGTAGAGAGATCAGCTAGAAGAAGTTACCTTGTAGGGAATTCATGCAACTATAGAAAGAGATAATTCAGCTAGAAGAAATCACCTTGTAGAGTTCAGTTACAAAGAAACCACAATGTAGAGAGTTCAGCTACAAACAAATCACCCTGTAGAGAGATCAGCTAGAAGAAGTTAACTTGTAAACAGTTCAGCTACATAGAAACCATTTTGTAAAGAGCTCAGCTGCAAACAAATCACCTGTACAGAATTCAGCTACAAACAAATCACCATGTAGAGAGATCAGCTAGAAGAAGTTACCTTGTAGAGAGTTCAGCTACAAAGAAACCATCATGTGGAGAGTTCAGCTGCAAACAAATCTCCTGTAGAGAGTTCAGCTACAAACCAATCTCTCTGTAGAGAGATCAGCTAGAAGAAGTTACCTTGTAGAGAGTTCAGCCACAAACAAATCACCCTGTAGAAAGATCAGCTAGAAGAAGTTACCTTGTAGAGAGTTCAGTTACAAAGAAACCACCATGTAGAAAGTTCAGCTACAAACTAGTGACCTTGTGGAGACATCAGCTAGAAGAAACTACCTTGTAGAGAGCTCAGCTACAAAGAAACCATTCTGTAAAGAGCTCAGCTGCAAACAAATCACCTGTACAGAATTCAGCTACAAACAAATCACCCTGTACAGAGATCACCTATAAGAAGTTACCTTGTAGATCGTTCAGCTACAAACAAATCACCCTTTAGAAAGATCAGCTAGAAGAAGTCACCTTGTAGAGAGTTCAGCTACAAAGAAACCACAATGTAGGGAGCTCAGCTAGAAGAAGTTACCTTGTAGAGAGTTCAGCTACAAAGAAACCATCATGAAGAGAGTTCAGCTGCAAACAAATCTCCGTGTAGAGAGTTTAGTTAGAAGAAGTTACCTTGTAGAGAGTTCAGCTACAAAGAAAACATTCTGTAAAGAGCTCACCTGCAAACAAATCACCTGTACAGAATTCAGCTACAAACAAATCACCCTGTAGAGAGATCAGCTAGAAGAAATTATCTTGTAGATAGTTCAGCTACAAACAAATCACCCTGTAGAGAGATCAGCTAGAAGAAGTTACCTTGTAGAGAGTTCAGCTACAAATTTAAAGAAACCATCATGTGGAGAGTTCAGCTGCAAACAAATCACCAGTAGAGAGTTCAGCTACAAAGAAACCACCATGTAGGGAGTTCAGCTAGAAGAAGTTACCTTGTAGAGAGTTCAGCTACAAAGAAACCATCATGAAGAGAGTTCAGCTGCAAACAAATCTCCCTGTAGAGTTCAGTTAGAAGAAGTTACCTCGTAGAGAGTTCAGCTACAAAGAAACCATCATGAAGAGAGTTCAGCTACAAACAAATCATCCTGTAGAGAGATCAGCTAGAAGAAGTCACCTTGTAGAGAGTTCAGCTACAATGAAACCACCATATAGAGAGTTCAGCTGCAAACAAATCACCCTGTAGAAAGATCAGCTAGAAGAAGTCACCTTGTAGAGAGTTCAGCTACAAAGAAACCACAATGTAGGGAGTTCAGCTAGAAGAAATTACCTTGTAGAGAGTTCAGCTACAAAGAAACCATTATCTAGATAGTTCAGCTGCAAACAAATCACCTGTAGAGAGTTCAGCTACAAACAAATCTCCCTGTAGAGAGATCAGTTAGAAGAAGTTACCTTGTAGAGAGTTCAGCTATACAAAGAAACCATTCTGTAAAGAGCTCAGCAGCAAAAAAATCACCTGTACAGAATCCAGCTACAAATAAGTCACCCTGTAGAGAGAACAGCTAGAAGAAGTTACCTTGAAGACTGTTCAGTTACAAAGAAACCACCATGGACAGTTCTGTAATAAATATATGCATTATATATATAATTTGTACATTTACTGATAAAATCAGAAATATTTGAGGTACATCTGCTTCATCTTTTCTTCTTCCTGTGGTAAAGAAAAAAAGATAGGTTTAAAAAGTCCCAAAGTAGGCCATAGGCCGGCTTTGGGGTATACAAATACAAAAAGAAGTGAAATCTAATCCAAAACAGCCAAGCTGTAAAAAAAGTGTGCAGCCCTCAAAAAGGCTATGGTGAAAAAAGATGTGAAATCCAAGGTGGCGGCCAAGAAATGGCTGTGATGGTAGGTTAATGGTAAAAATTTTAATAACGACAATTCAGGTGAATATTGTGCCAATTGACCAAGCGGCACCAAAATTCACCTGAATTGTTGTTATTAAAATTTTTACCATTAACCTACCATCACAGCCATTTCTTGGCCGCCATCTTGGATTTCACATCTTTTTTCACCATAGTCTTTTTGAGGGCCGCACACTTTTTTTACAGCTTGGCTGTTTTGGATTAGATACAACTTTCACAAACTTCTTTCACTGCATTATGCAATAACAGGTCAAAATCTGAAAGTAATAGCATATTATACTCCAACTGGATGTGTGTGGAAGCCTGGTTTTGTCAAATCTGGTCACATAATTATTGATACTTATACACTACACAACAACTAACATTGTCCTGATGATTAATATCTGCTCCAAATTCATGGAGCATCTTCACCACATCAGTGTGGTATCCACGTGCTGCATACATCAGTGGGGTCCTTCCATTCTAAAGTTGAAAACAACACTAACATGTTATTACACTAAACATCACATACTAAACTACCTATCATAAACCTCCTTAGGAATAGTTTATACATGTAGAAGGTATCAAGACACACGATAGTGTGTTGTGCGGCCCAAGAAGCCGGCGCGCCACACCGTGAGTATATTTACAGGAAGAAAGTAAATGCGATTTTCACACCTTTGTAGCTCCGTGATTCCTTATCCGATTGAAACCAAAGTTGCTACAGACGTGCCGGCTAGGTAGGGGAGTCCACATTCCAAATTTGAAGAAAATCGCTCCATCCATTTCCGAGATACGATCGGCCAAAGTTTGAGTTTTTTTTCTTTGTTTTTTTCTTCTTCTACTTCTTCTTTTTCTTCTTCTTTTCGCACACTTTGCAAAATCCGCCATAAAACACGAATTCGTGCTCCAATCGGGCTGAAATTTGGCACACGTAAAGGGCTCATTAAGACGAATCTCAGTACCAAGTTTGGTAGGAATCCGATAAACGTTCACGGAGTTATGACCGCTTATTTGCGTAAAATAAGGTCGAAGGTCTGTCACGCCCACAGGGTAAACCGCTTGAAGGAATCAGCTGAAAATTGCTATGTAGATGGAGTAACTATCGTAGGAGTGCCTTTTTGTGGTTTGAAAGAAATCCAGTTAAAGGCCATCGAGATATGACACAAAACCCAACCTGTGTCACAATTACGCAATCGATTTTTTTATGAATAAAAAACTATTAGTTTTCACGCCTACTAGGCAAACCGCTTAGAGCAGTGAGCTGAAAATCAGTGTGTAACTGGAATAATCATCATAGAAAGACCTTGCAGTAGTACAGAAGAATCGGATTACAAACCACTGAGTTATGATTCCAAAGCCAACTACGTGTAACATATGCGAGATCGAGATACTCTAATAGAACAGTCACCCTAATAGAGCATTCAGCTAATTTATTTAATCCATTATAGAATTCTATTACATTGCAAGTTATTCTGTAGGGAGTTCAGCTGCAAACAGTTAATCTTATAGACAGTTCAGCAAGAAGCAAGTCACCCTATAGAGAGTTCAGCTACAGATATATTGCTGTAGTGATTCAGAAGAATCAGAACATTACAAGTCACATTGAAGAGAGTTCAGCTATAAACAAGTCATGCACCCTGTGGAGAGTTCGGCTACACTCTCTAGAGATTTCAGCTACAAACAAGTCACTGTGTAGAGAGTTCAGCTGCAAAGAAACTACCCTGTAGAGAGTTCATCTATACAAACAAGTTAACCTATAGAGACCAGCTGCAAACAAGTAACCCTGTAGAGATTTCAGCTACAGACAAGTCACTTTATAGTTTATACAATGTTCAGCTACAAGTAAGCCACTCTGTAGAGAATTTAGCTACATACAAGTCACTCTGTAGAGAATTTTGCTACAAACAAGTCACAGTGTAGAGAGTTCAGCAACCAAATAACCACCTGTAAAGAGTTTAGCTATACAAACAAGTTACTCTGTAGAGAGAACAGCTAGAAACAAGAGAAAACTCAGTTAGAAGAAGTTGCCCTGCAGAGATCTCAGCTGCAAAGAAACCCTGTAGAGAGATCAACTACAAACAAATCACTCTGCAGAGTGTTCAGCTATAAACAAATCACCCTGTAGAAAGTTACGGTACATACAAATCACCCTATATAGGGTTCAGCTACAAAAAACATCACTCTGTAGAGAATTCAGCTACAAAGAAACCATCCTGTAGAGAGTTCAGCTACAAACAAGTTACCCTACAGTGAAATCAGTTTGAAACAAGAGATTTCAGCTACAAACACATCAACCTGTAGAGAGTTCAGCTATGAACAGATCACCCTGAAGAGAGTTCAGCTATACAAGTCACCCTGTAGAGAGATCAGCTAGAAGAAGTCACCGTCTACAGAGATCAGCTAGAAGCAAGTCACCTTGTAGAGAGTTCAGTGACAAAGAAACAATCCTGTAGACAGTTCAGCTACAAACCAATCACCCTGTAGACAGTTCAGCTACAAATAAATCAACCTGTAGAGAGATCAGACACAATATAGGGAATTCGGTTACAAGCAAATCACCCTGTAAAGAGATCAGCTACAAACAAATCACCTTGCAGTGAGTTCAGCTACAAACAAATTACCCTGTAGAGAGATCAGCTACAAACAAAAAACACCGTGTAGAGACTTCAGTTACAAACAAATCAACCTGTAGAGATTTCAGTTACAAACAAATCACCCACTGTAGAGAGATCAGCTACAACCAAATCACCCTGTAGAGAGTTCAGCTACAAACAATCACCCTGTAGAGAGATCAGCTACAAACAAATCACCTTGCAGTGAGTTCAGCTACAAACAAACTACCCTGTAAAGAGATCAGCTACAAACTAAACACTGTGTAGAGACTTCAGCTACAAACAAATCAACCTGTAGAGATTTCAGTTACAAACAAATCACCCACTGTAGAGAGATCAGCTACAACCAAATCACCCTGTAGAGAGATCAGCTACAAACAATCACCCTGTAGAGAGATCAGTTACAAACAAATCACCGTGTAGAGAGTTCCGCTGCAAACAAATCACCCTGTAGAGAGTTCAGCTACAAACAAATCACCCTGTAGAGAGTTCAGCTACAAACAAATCACCCTGTAGAGAGTTCAGCTACAAACAAATCACCCTGTAGAGAGATCAGCTACAAAAAAATCACCCTGTAGAGAGTTCAGCTACAAAAAAATCAACCTGTAGAGAGATCAGCTATATAGACACTAGACACAATATAGGGAATTCAGTTACAAGCAAATCACCCTGTAGAGACTTCAGTTACAAACACATCACCCTGTAGAGAGATCAGCCACAAACAAATCACCTTGCAGTGAGTTCAGCTACAAACAAATTACCCTGTAGAGAGATCAGCTACAAACAAAACACCGTGTAGAGACTTCAGTTACAAACAAATCAACCTGTAGAGATTTCAGTTACAAACAAATCACCCACTGTAGAGAGATCAGCTACAAACAATCACCCTGTAGAGAGATCAGCTACAAACAAATCACCTTGCAGTGAGTTCAGCTACAAACAAATTACCTGTAGAGAGATCAGCTACAAACAAAACACTGTGTATAGACTTCAGCTACAAACAAATCAACCTGTAGAGATTTCAGTTACAAACAAATCACCCACTGTAGAGAGATCAGCTACAACCAAATCACCCTGTAGAGAGATCAGCTACAAACAATCACCCTGTAGAGAGATCAGTTACAAACAAATCACCGTGTAGATAGTTCAGCTGCAATCAAATCACCCTGTAGAGAGTTCAGCTACAAACAAATCACCCTGTAGAGAGTTCAGCTACAAACAAATCACCCTGTAGAGAGTTCAGCTACAAACAAATCACCCTGTAGAGAGATCAGTTACAAACAAATCACCCTGTAGAGAGTTCAGCTACAAAAAAAATCAACCTGTAGAGAGATCAGCTATATAGACACTAGACACAATATAGGGAATTCAGTTACAAGCAAATCACCCTGTAGAGACTTCAGTTACAAACACATCACCCTGTAGAGAGATCAGCCACAAACAAATCACCTTGCAATGAGTTCAGCTACAAACAAATTACCCTGTAGAGAGATCAGCTACAAACAAAATACCTTGCAGTGAGTTCAGCTACAAACAAATCACCTTGTAGAGAGTTAAGCTACAAACAAATTACCCCATAGAGAAATCAGCTACAAACAAATCACCTTGTAGAGAGTTCACTTACAAACAAATCTACCCGTAGAGATATCAGTTACAAACAAATCACCCCCTGTAGAGAGATCAGATCACCCTGTAGAGAGTTCAGCTACAAACAAATCACCCTGTAGAAAGTTCAGGTATAAAAAAATCACCCTATAGATAGTTTTGATACAAACAAATCACCCTGTAGAGTGTTCAGCAAGATAACAGTCAGCCTGCAGAGACATCAGGTTACCCTATAGAGAGGTCAGCTAGAAGAAGTCACCTTGTAGAGAGTTCAGCAACAAAGAACCCACTCTGTATAGAGTTCAACTAGAAACTAGTTACCCTATACAGAGATCAGCTATATGTAGAAACAAGTCATCCTGTAGAGAATTCGGCTACAAACACATCACCCTGTAGAGATTTCAGCTACAAACAGATCATCATCCTGTAGATAGTTCAACTATAGATACAAGTCACCCTGTAGTAGGAGAAGTCACCTTGTAGAGAGATCAGCTAGAAACAAGTCACCTTGTAGAGACCAGCTACAAAGAAACCATCCTGTAGAGAGTTCAGCTACATACAAATCACCCAGAGAGTTCAGCTATGAACAGATCACCCTGTAGAGAGTTCAGCTATACAAGTCACCCTGTAGAGAGATCAGCTAGAAGCTAGTCACCTTGTAGAGAGTTCAGCTACAAAGAAATCATCCTGTAGAGAGTTCAGCTACAAACAAATCATCCTGCATAGAGTTCAGCTGCAAATAAATTACCCTGTAGAGAGTTCAGCTACAAACAGATCACCCTGTAGAGTGTTCAGCTGGATAAAAGTCACCCTACAGAGAGATCAGGTCACCCTATAGAGAGATCAGCTAGAAACAAGTCACCCTGTACAGATTTCAGTTACAAACAGATCATCCTGTAGATAGTTCAGCTAGATACAAGTCACCTTGTAGAGAAATCAGCAAGAGGAAGTCATCTTTTAGAGAGCCAGCTAGAAACAAGTCACCTTGTGGAGAGTTCAGTGACAAAGAAACTATCCTGTAGAGAGTTCTTCTACAAACAAATCACCCTGTAGAGAGTGCAGCTACAAACAAATCAACCTGTAGAGAGTTTAGCTACATTTCAAGTCCCTTAGTAGAAAGATCAGCTGCGAACAAGTTATCCAGTAGGGAATAATAGACATGTAATAAATATATTTATATAATTACTGATAAAATCAAAAACAGTTGAAGTATTATAAATCTGCTCTGTCTTTTTATTCTTCCTGTGGTAAAGAAATAGGATAGGTTAAAAAAGCCCCAAAGCCAGCCTATGGCCAGCTTTGGGGTATACAAATACAAAAAGAAGTGATATCTAATCAAAAACAGCCAGACCAGCACAAAATTCACCTGAATTGTCATTATTTAAATTTTTACCGTTAACCTACCATCACAGCCATTTCTTGGCCACCACCTTGGATTTCACATCTTTTTAAACCAGGCGCACGCCCACAGCCGGCCTTTGGCCGGCTGTGGGCGTGCGCCTGGTTTACTGAAATTGTTTTCGTAAAAGTATGTGTGTGTACCTATCTATCTACCTATCTACCTATCTACCTATGTTTGTCCGTACGCACCCACGTGAGCAAAATCGTTTAATAACGGTAAAAGCAGCTTTTACGTAAGAAGTAAAAGTGAAATGAAGTCTGTATTAAACTTTTGCACGGGTGAACTTTGCTCTGAGGTGGTTTCTTTTCGGCGGACTGAAATACGGGTGTGGTGACTTTCCTCAGACTACCTTCCCCTTGAGGTTTTCAGGCATTTAGCAACTGAAAAACAACAGTGCAGGCTTCGTACACTGCCAGGAATAGCCTATCGCTTCGAGTTGAAAGGGGGCGTATCCCTTACGTACGCGAACGAAAATGAAGAGTAGCTTTGAGGCTTTGTTGAGAGAATTTGTGGGAAAACATGTAAGTCACACTATAAAACAGTTTAGAAGATAGTTTTGTGCGTAATATGTTTGTAAAAGCGGTTTATTTAACAAACGCTTCCTTAGCAGTGCATAGCAACGTAATTGAACGAATTACGAATATTTCATGAATTACGAAATACGAGAAATAGCTAATTATATTATTGCACAACCCAAACTACCCTATTGTAAAGTAGTAATACATAGTTGGTTAATTCATAGTAGTATATACTGTCTATAGTTATTCCAGATGAGTTAGCTAGCTGAATGGCGCCTGGTTTTTAGAAATAGCACAACATCAACTTGTTTCACCTTGGCCTTTTTAGGGGCCGCACCTTTTTTTACAGCTTGGCTGTTTTTGATTAGATACATATTTATACATGTTTATACATGACTATTATGCTTAGCTAGTGGTTCAAGAGACCATGGGACATCTGGGTAATATGACTATATCTTATAAAGTTGAAATAAACAAATACATCTTTGGGTCATTACTACCAAAAAATTGGTAGTTTTAATTGCAGGTAAAACAACCCAAATTTGAGTCATTTCTACTTATTGTGTATATAGAGGTGTACTGATAATCGGATCGGCTAAAATATCAGCCACCAATATGGTAATTTTTACCAATATCGGTATTGGTACAGAACAGCAGGAGGACCGATATCGCTACCGATATTTATGCAGTAGCAATAGTTTGTACATAAACGTATTATGCATTGGTTTTCTACATTATTCATTAGTGCCAGTGGCTTATTGTTGGCTCTGAAACAAGCGCTACGCTACGAGGAGCCATACGAAAACACACTATTCTAGTGTTTGTTATTCTAGTGTTTGTTGCTGCAAAGCTTATCACAGTCTTTACAAATGAAGCAGTTGTAGAGTACTTCGTAATAAAAAGAAGGTTTACAGGATAAACTTAGGAGACTTGCTTTACCAGCTTTCTCACAAGCCATTAGAATGCGGAGTAATGCAGAAAAATCCATTTAAGGCTTAATGGGAGCTTGCATAAAAATGTTTGTGGGTGCCTAATTGTCTGGATTGCGCAATAGAAACCCAAGCTGTATACCACCAAAGGCAGTGTATAGCAATGAATACATGCACCTGTTGTTGTAGGGTAGGTAAATGTACACTTTTAACTAGAATGCAAATATCGGATCGACTATCGGTTATCACCTTCTTTTAGTGGGATATCGGTGCATGCCAAAAACCCATATTGGTACATCTCTAAGTGTATACATGTGTGAAGTACACTGACTACTGTTCATTAATCCACACAATGATGCTGTATTAGAACATATCATTTTGGGAGGATCTTATCTGAGAGATCATACTTTCTTACAAAAAATATTGACTATAAACCAGTATGCTACAACCTCCTTAGGAATAGTTTATACATGTAGAAGGTATACATATTTATACATGTTTATACATGATTATTATGCTTTGCTAGTGGTTGAAGAGATCATGAGACATCTGGGTAATATGACTATATCTTACAAAGTTGAAATAAACAAATACATCTTTGGGTCATTACTACCAAAAAATTGGTAGTTTTAATTGCAGGTAAAACAACCCAAAATTTCAGTTATTTCTATTTATTTGAATTTACAGTGTATACATGTGTGAAGTACACTGATTACTGTTCATTAATCCACACAATGACGCTGTATTAGAATATATCATTTTGGGATGATCTTATCCGAGAGATCATACTTTCTTACAAAAATATTGACCATAAACCAGTCTCACAATACATTCATGGCACCTTGGCAGTAGTGGTTAGGTACAGTATAACCAAGCTTAAACGTACCTTCATGCAATATCATATTTTACATTTTTACTTTCATATGTTATTTGATATTTTTATACAGAGTTGAATTACCTGACCAGTCTATACTAGTGAAGTGGTGGTAACTGACAACCAAAATAATCTCTTACTTTATGCAGTACCTCTTCACAACACCACACATTATACCACTGTGATACATATGTGAGTATGTACACATACAATCTGTAGAATAACAATTAGCTAAGTCATTCTGGTTCCTCCTATTCACTGGTTGTAATAATGAACTGATAAAGGATGGAAAAGTGGCTTAATGAGAACTATTTCCATTTGCCAATTTTACCACTTTACAGTATACTAACAACCAATCCAGTCCTCACATTTGATGTCTACACAATATTCATTAAGTAGCCTAATTGAATTGATTACCACAAGTCTATAAAGAATAACCCATAATTACTTAAGTGTACTAAATACGTGACACATACCCTCACACACAGCCACCCACACATAGTATCAACATGTTATTCCATATTGAACATTGTGGTAGACACAGATTTAACTGTTGTTTGCCATTTAGTACTTTTCAATATCCTATTGATAAAATTCTATAGTTTTCCTTGAAAACTGATGTAGACATGTAGCACTGTTGACTAATTGTAAATCAACAGTTCTGTTGCTAGTGGTTACACTGAGTATACAATTAGTCCATGTCACCACCTATCATGCAATTATAATATTTTCACCACTCATCAGTTAACATTTTGCTTGCTTTTTTTATACGAAGTTGAATTACCTGGCCAGTCTAGATGAGAAGCTAAACAATGTGCAGTGAGTTATAGCTGTATGGTTGGTCTAGGGTAGCTACATTTTATGCACAGCAAATTACTACAGTAAGTTAAACTGTACTCTAACTTGTGAATTAGTGGTGGCAATTGACAACCAAAATAAACTCTGGCTTTATGCAGTACCTCTTCACAACACCACACATTATAATACACCACTGTGATACATATGTGAGTATGTACACATGCAATCTGTAGAATAACAATTAGCTAAGTCATTCTGGTTCCTCCTATTCACTGGTTGTAATAATGAACTAATAAAGGATGGAAAAGTGGCTTAATGAGAACTCTGTCCATTTGCCAAATTCACCAAATTTTACCACTTTACAGTATACTAACAACTAACCCTGTCCTGACAATTGATGTCTACTCCATATTCATGTAGTAGCTTGATCACAATAGGTTGATTTCTTTCAGCAGCATAATGAAGGGAAGTTTTTCTCTCCTATAAATGACATCAAACAACACTTGTACTGTATATAGCTTTAAACACTACACGATAGCACAACTATATTTTTTTCTAAATTAAAACAGTATAATACACTATTATGTATGTTCTATCTGTTACCATAATATTTACATAGATGTGCTATGTATATGAATTTCTAAGTGATGAACAGATAAATGTGACCCGGTGAGCAAAAAGGGGTCTTATACCTTTCCAAATTGTCAAGTTTGACTAATCATAGCTCCTCATGTTTTCAACCTATCACCTTCATATTACATCAAGCCATAGTGATATGGTAAGAGGTATAAGGGAACCAAATTTCAGGGTGATACCACATTCACAAGTCAAGTTACAGGTTGCCAAGTACATGCAATTTAAAAGACTATAAGACCCCTTTTTGCAGACCGGGTCACAAATACAGTTAACATGTACTATTTTAATTGCAATTGTTACTACATTACACTGTCTTATACCAAAGAAACAAAACATCGTAACTATCTCAAATATTCACATTGTGTTCATGGTGAAACTGTTTTGGCTATGTGGTAAAGTGTGAAAACCACAAATTTAGTGTTTACTGTGTGCCAAATCAGGACACACAGTAGTGTCATGCGGCCCAAGAAGCCAACGCGCCACACCGTGAGTGTATTAACAGGAAGAAAGATAACACAATTTTCACACCTATGTAGCTCTGTGATCCCTTATCCGATCGGAACCAAATTTGCTAGAGAAGTTATTAACAGGAAGAAAGAAAATGCAATTTTCACACCTATGTAACTCTGTGATCCCTTATATGATTGGAACCAAATTTGTTAGAGAAGTGCCGGCCAGTTAGGGAAGTCTACATACCAAATTGGAAGAAATTCTCTATAGCCATTTTTGAGATATGAGCGAACAAAAGTTTGTTTTAGTTTCTTCATTTTTTTCTTCTTCATTTCGCACACTTTGCAAAATCCACCATAAAACATGAATGTGTGCTCTAATCGGTCTGATATCTGGCACACTTAAAGGGCTCATTAAGGAAGATCTCAGTACCTACTTTGGTAGGAATCCGATGAACATTCACAGAGTTATGACCGATTATTTTCCTAAAATAAGGTTGAAGATCTGTCACGTCCACAGGGCAAACAACTTGGAGGAATGAGTTGAAAATTGCTATGTAGATGGAGTAACCATTGTAGTGTGCCTGTTTGTGGTTTGAAAGGAATTGAGAAAAATACCATGGAGATATGACACAAAACCCAACCTATGTCACAATTACATGATCGATTTTCATGGATAAAAATTATTAGCTTTCACCGATTGGTAGGTAACAACCTGAAATTTCGTGGATCATCTCTGAAATTATTTCTGAAAGATGAAATATTGCCTGAACTTTATGCAGTTTGAAAGATGAAATTTGATGATACGGATTTACTAATTTTGAAATTACAGAAAAATTTAGTCTTGAAAGATGAAATATGGGCAGTCATATTTCTGAAAGATAAAATATGGGCAGTCATCTTTGAAATTTCGTAGACGATTTTGGCTTGTTACCTACCCCTTGGTTTTCACACCTACCAGGTAAACCACTTAGAGCAATGAGCTGAAAATCTGTATGTAGCTGCATGGAATAATCATCATAGAAAGTCCTTGCAGTAGTACCAGAAGAATCAGATTACAAACCACTGAGTTATGATTCGAAAGGCAACTACGTGTAACCAGGCTAACAGAACTAAAGGTTTTCTTCGGCGTAACCTCCACAATTGTACACCAACAATTAAAGATAGGTTGTACAAAGCAATGGTTAAGCCAATTATAGAGTATGCAGCTGTTGTCTGGGCACCTCATACTCTTTATTTATTTATTTTATTTATTATTTGCTTTACAGCACACATACAACAAGATACGTACAGTATAAACATTAGTAGTCCTTAGAATCTAGTGTATGCTGAGGGTCCACTGGCATCCAGTGCCAGTGGCCAGGAGTAAGTAGTTATTAAGATTAGGTATAGTTACTTATATTATATAAAACTCATTTAAAGTAAGGGTTACTAAGAGGGATATTGATATGATTGAGAGAACACAACGACAAACAGCCAGTTTGTGACCAGCAACTACTCCCCTTACACTAGTGTCACACAAATGCTTACAGACCTTAATTGGCCTACACTTGCATGATGCAGAGATGAACTGAAAGCCATAACGATGTTTAAAATAGTTAACCACCTTGTTGATATCCCAGTAAATCCGTTTCTGACACCCATATCCACTGTACATAGTACCAAAGATCATACTATGAGATTTATGTAACCAATGACACGGATTGATTCTTATATGTACTCCCTTTTCCCTTCGACAATCAAAATCTGGAATGATCTACCCCAAAATGTGATTGACTCTAATAATATTGATCAATTCAAACAAAAACTAGAAATTATTTAATTTGTATACTTGTACGTATGTTGTGACCTGTGCACTATACTCTATTAGAGGTCTGCACAGTATTACCAATAATAATAATAATAATAATAATAATAACAAATGCGAGATCGAGATACTCTAATAGAACTGTCACCCTAATAGAGCATTCAGCTACGTTTATAACTTACTCCATTATTGAATTATATTACACTGCAAGTTATTCTGTAGGGAATTCAGCTACAAACAGTTAATCTGATAGACAATTCAGCTACAGGTAAGTCACCCTGTAGAGAGATCAGTTAGAAGAAGTCACCTTGTAGAGAGTTCAGCTACAAAGAAACCATCATGTAGAGAGTTCAGCTACAAACAAATCACCCTGTAGAGAGTTCAGCCATGAACAGATCATTCTGTAGAGAGTTCAGCTACAAACAAATCACCCTGTAAAGAGATCAGCTAGAAGAAGTCACCTTGTAGAGAGTTCAGCTACAAAGAAACCACCATGTAGAGAGTTCAGCTGCAAACAAATCACCCTGTGGAGAGTTCAGCTACGAACAGATCACCCTGTAGAGAGTTCAGCTAGAAACATGTCATACTGTAGAGAGTTCAGCTACAAGCAAATCACCCTGTAGAGAGATCAGATAAAAGTTACCTTGTAGAGAGTTCGGCTGCAAACAAATCACCCTGCAGATAGTTCAGCTACAAAAAATCAACCCTGTAGAGAGATCAGCTAGAAGAAGTCACCTTGTAGAGAGTTCAGCTACAAAGAAACCACCATGTAGAGAGTTCAGCTGCAAACAAATCACCTGTAGAGAGTTCAGCTACGAACATATCACCCTGCAGAGAGTTCAGCTAGAAACAAGTCATCCTGTAGAGAGATCAGCTAGAAGGATCAAGACACATGGTAGTGTGTCGTGCGGCCCAAGAAGCCAGCGCGCCACACCGTGAGTATATTGACAGGAAGAACAAAAACGTCATTTTCACACCTTTGTATCTCGGTGATCACTTATCTGATTGGAACCAAAATTGCTACACAGTTGCCCGCCAGCCAAGGGAGTCTACATTCCAAATTTGAAGGAAATCGCTCCAGCCATTTCCGAGATACGAGCTGCCAAAGTTTCGTTTTTTTTTCTTCGTTTTTTTCTTCTTCTTCTTCTTCGTCTTTTCGCACACTTGCAAAAATTGCTATAACAAGCAAACGCGTACTCCGATCGCCTTGAAATTTGGTACACAGAAAGGGGGTCCAAAGGCGAATCCTAGCATCAAATTTGGTATAAATCCGATGAATGGTTCAGGAGTTATGACCGATTATTCGCGTAAAACAAGATCGATATGTTGTCACGCCTACAGGGTAAACCGCTTCATGGAATGAGTTGAAAATTGCTATGTAGATGGAGTAACCATCGTAGGAGTGCCTTTTGGTGGTTTGAAAGGAATCGAGATAAAGACCACGGAGATATGACACAAAATCCAACCTGTGTCACAATTACGCGATCGATTTTTATGAATAAAAAGTATTAGTTTTCACGCCTACTAGGCAAACCGCTTAGAGCAATGAGCTGAAAATCGGTGTATAGCTGGAATAATCGTCATAGAAAGTCCTTGCAGTAGTACAGAAGAATCGGATTACAAACCACTGAGTTATGATTCGAAAGCCAACTCCGTGTAGCAAATGCGAGATCGAGATACTCTAATAGAACAGTCACCCTAATAGAGCATTCGGCTAATTTATTTACTCCATTATAGAATTTTATTACATAACAAGTTATTCTGTAGGGAGTTCAGCTGCAAACAGTTAATCTTATAGACAGTTCAGCAAGAAGACAGTCACCATGTGGAGAGTTAAGCAAATATACCACTATAGAGATTCAGAACATTACAAGTCACACTGAAGAAAGTTCAGCTATAAACAAGTCATGCACTGTGTAGAGAATTCAGCTACAATTAAGTCACTCTCTAGAGAATTCAGTTACACAGAATTCAGCTACACACACGTCACTGTGGAGAGAGTTCAGCTACAAACAAATTACCATTTAGAGTGATCAGCTACAAACAAAACACTTTGCAGGGTGTTCAACTGCAACAAATCAATTACCTTTAGAGCGATCAGCAATGAACAAATCAACACAAATCTACCTGTAGAGAGATCAGCTAGAAACAAATCACCCTGAAGAGAGTTTAGCTACAAAAAATCACCCTGTAGAGACATCAGCTAGAAACTAGACACAATGTAAGGAGTTCAGCTGCAAGCAATCAACCTGTAGAGAGTTCAGCTAAAACAAATCAACCTGCAGAGAGATCAGCTACAAATAAATCACCTTATAGAGAGTTCAGCTACAAACAGATTACCTGTAGAGAGATCGGCTACAAACAAATCAACCTGCAGAGAGATCAGCTATATACACACAAATCAACTTGTAGAGAGATCAGCTACAAACAAATCACCCTGTAGGGAGATCAGCTAGAAACTACACACAATGTAAGGAGTTCAGCTACAAGCAAATCACCCTGTAGAGAGTTCAGCTACAAACAAACCAACCTGTAGAGCGATCAGCTAGAAACAAATCACCCTGAAGAGAGGTCAGCTACAAAAAATCACCCTGTAGAGTATCAGCTAGAAACAAATCACCCTGAAGAGAGATCAGCTAAAAGAAGTTACCTTGTAGAGAGTTCAGTTGCAAAGAAACCATCGTGTAGAGAGTTCAGCTGCAAACAAATCTCCCACTAGAAAGTTCCACTATGAACATATCACCCTGTAGAGAGTTCAGTTAGAAACAAGTCATCCTGTAGAGAGATCACCTAGAAGAAGTCCCCTTGTAGAGAGTTCAGCTACAAAGAATTACATTGTAGAGAGTTCAGCTACAAAGAAACTACCATGTAGAGAGTTCAGCTGCAAACAAATCACCTTGTAGAGAGATCAGCTACAAACAAATCACCCTGTAAAGAGATCAGCTAGAAACTAGACACAATGTAAGGAGTTCAGCTACAAGCAAATCACCCTGTAGAGAGTTCAGCTAAAACAAATCAACCTGCAGAGAGATCAGCTACAAACAAATCACCTTATAGAGAGTTCAGCTACAAACAGATTGCCTGTAGAGAGATCGGCTACAAACAAATCACCCTGTAGAGAGATCAGCTAGAAACTACACACAATGTAAGGAGTTCAGCTACAAGCAAATTACCCTGTAGAGAGTTCATCTACAAACAAATCAACCTGTAGAGCAATCAGCTAGAAACAAATCACCCTGAAGAGAGGTCAGCTACAAAAAATCACCCTGTAGAGAGATCAGCTAGAAACAAATCACCCTGAAGAGAGGTCAGCTACAAAAAATCACCCTGTAGAGAGATCAGCTAGAAACAAATCACCCTGAAGAGAGGTCAGCTACAAAAAAATCACCCTGTAGAGAGATCGGCTACAAACAAATCAACCTGCAGAGAGATCAGCTACACACAAATCAACTTGTGGAGAGTTCAGCTACAAACAAATTACCCTGTAGAGAGATCGGCTACAAACAAATCAGCCTGTAGAGAGTTCAGCTAAAACAAATCAACCTGCAGAGAGATCAACTACAAACAAATCACCTTATAGAGAGTTCAGCTACAAACAAATTACCCTATAGAGAGATCGGCTACAAACAAATCAACCTGCAGAGAGATCAGCTACACACAAATCAACTTGTAGAGAGATCAATTACAAACAAATCACCCTGTAGAGAGATCAGCTAGAAACTACACACAATGTAAGGAGTTCAGCTACAAATAAATCACCTTATAGAGAGTTCAGCTACAAACAAATCACTCTGTAGAGAGATCAGCTAGAAACTGGACACAATGTAAGGAGTTCAGCTACAAGCAAATCACTCTTTAGTGAGTTCAGCTACAAACAAATCAACCTGCAGTGAGATCACCTACAAAAAAGCACCTTGTACAGAGTTCAGCTACAAACAAATTACTCTGTAGAGAGATCGGCTACAAACAAATCAACCAGTAGAAAGATCAGCTACACACAAATCAACTTGTAGAGAGATCAGCTACAAACAAATTACCCTGTAGAGAGATCGGCTGCAAATTAATCAACCTGCAGAGAGATCAGCTACACACAAATCAACTTGTAGAGAGATCAGCTACAAACAAATCACCCTGTAGAGAGATCAGCTAGAAACTAGATACAATGCAAGGAGTTCAGCTACAAGCAAAATCACCCTTTAGTGAGTTCAGCTACAAACAAATCAACCTGCAGTGAGATCACCTACAAAAAAGCACCTTGTACAGAGTTCAGCTACAAACAAATTACTCTGTAGAGAGATCGGCTACAAACAAATCAACCAGTAGAAAGATCAGCTACACACAAATCAACTTGTAGAGAGATCAGCTACAAACAAATTACCCTGTAGAGAAATCGGCTGCAAATTAATCAACCTGCAGAGAGATCAGCTACACACAAATCAACTTGTAGAGAGATCAGCTACAAACAAATCACCCTGTAGAGAGATCAGCTAGAAACTAGATACAATGCAAGGAGTTCAGCTACAAGCAAAATCACCCTTTAGTGAGTTCAGCTACAAACAAATCAACCTGCAGTGAGATCACCCACAAAAACGCACTTGTACAGAGTTCAGTTACAAAAAAATCACCCTGTAGAGAGATCAGGTAGAAGAATTCACCTTGTAGAGAGTTCATTTACAAAGAAACCATCATATAGAGAGTTCAGCTACAAAGAAATTACCCCGTAGAGAGTTCAGCTAGAAGAAGTCACCTTGTAAAGAGTTTAGCTACAAAGAAACCATCATGTACACAGCTACAAAGAAACCACCTGTACAGAATTCAACTACAAACAAATCACCCTGTATAGAGATCAGCTAGAAGAAGTTACCTTGTAGATAGTTCAGCTACAACAATTCACCCTGTAGAAAGATCAGCTAGAAGAAGTCACCTTGTAGAGTGTTCAGTTACAAAGAAACCATCATGTAGAGAGTTCAGCTGCAAACAAATCACTCTGTAGAGAGTTCAGCAACAAAGAAACCGCCATGTAGAGAGTTCAGCCTCATACAAACCACCTTGTAGAGAATTCAACTACAACAAATCACCCTGTAGAGAAGAAGTTACCTTGTAGAGAGTTCAGCTACAAAGAAACCACCATGTAGAGAGTTTAGCTGCAAACAATTCACCTGTAGAGAGTTCAGCTAGAAACAAATCACCCCGTAGAGAGATCAACTGGACGAAGTCACCTTGTAGTAGAGAGTTCAGCTACAAAGAAACCATCATGTAGAGAGTTCAGCTGCAAACCAATCACCCTGCAGAGAGTTCAGCTACAAAAAAATCACCCTGTAGAGAGTTCAGCTAGATGAAGTCACCTTATAGAGAGTTCAGCTACAAAGAAACCATCATGTAGAGAGTTCGGCTATAAAGACACCACCATGTAGAGAGTTTAGCTGCAAACAAATCACCTGTTACAGAGAGTTCAGCTACAAAAAAACCATCCTGTATATAGTTCAGCTACATTTCAAGTCACCCAGTAGAGAGATCAGCTGCAAAAAAAATCCTGTGGGGAATAATGAGCATGTAATAAATATATGTATATAATTTGTATAATTACTAATAAAATCAAAAATAATTGAAGTACTAAAATTCTTCTTTAAGTTCTTTTCTTCTTCCTGTGGTAAAGAAAAAAAACACATGGATTAAAAAAGCCCCAAAGCCAGCCATAGGCCGGCTTTGCAGTATACAAATACAAAAAGAAGTGATATCTAATCAAAAACAGCCAAGCTGTAAAAAAAAGGTGCGGCCCCCATAAAGGCCATGGTGAAAAAAGATGTGAAATCCAAGGTGGCGGCCAAGAAATGGCTGTGATGGTAGGTTAATGGTTACATTTTAATAACGGCAATTCAGGTGAATTTTGTGCCGCTTGGTCTTGGCACCAAATTCACCTGAATTGTTGTTATTAAAATGTAACCATTAACCTACCATCACAGCCATTTCTTGGCCGCCACCTTGGATTTCACATCTTTTTTCACCATGGCCTTTATGGGGGCCGCACCTTTTTTTTACAGCTTGGCTGTTTTTGATTAGATCACCTTATAGAGAGTTCAGCTACAAATTAAAACAAATAACCCTGCAGATAGTTCAGCTAGAAACAAGTCACCCTGTAGATAGTTCAGATCACCCGGGGAGAGTTCAGCTAGAAACAATTCACCCATAGAGAGATCAGCTAGAAACAAGTCACCCTGTAGAGAGATCAGCTAGAAGAAGTTACCTTGTAGAGAGTTTAGCTACAAAGAAACCACCGTGTAGATAGTTCAGCTGTAAACAAATCACCCTGTAGAGAGATCAGCTAGAAAAAGTTACCTTGTAGAGAGTTCAGCTACAAAGAAACCACCCTATAGAGAGTTCAGCTACATTTCAAGTCACCCAGCAGAGAGATCAGCTGCATCCTGTAGGAAATAATTGGCATGTAATAAATATATGTAATTTGCATCCCATCCAAAAACAGCTTATAGCTGTAAAAAAGTGCACGTCCAAGTAAAGCAGAGTTAACTGCGACAAAAAGTAATGATATCATAATGCGGCCATGTACAAGTTGTGCAAGTTGTAAAATTCATATTAGCTAATCAGATAATACAATGTTATTGTTAAAGTGTTAATGAGCTGCTAGTTTATAAGTGTGTGAGCATCTTCATAAATGCCACACAAATTTAATTCTCAATAAAGCAATGTGTATAGATTCTCTGATAGCAATAAATAGTTGGAGTTTGGCCACCTTTCCTTTGTTTGTAGCATTGCCATATACAGGAAAGGCGGCCAAACTCAAACTATTTATTGCTATCAGAGAATCTATACACATTGCTTTATTGAGAATTAAATTTGTGTGGCATTTATGAAGATGCTCACACACTTATAAACTAGCAGCACATAGTTCTCATTAACACTTTAACAATAACATTGTATTATCTGATTAGCTAATATGAATTTTACAACTTGCACAACTTGTACATGGCCGCATTATGATATCATTACTTTTTGTAGCAGTTAACTCTGCTTTACTTGGATGCGCACTTTTTACAGCTATAAGCTGTTTTTGGATGGGATTTCAATACTTTTTGTTAGAATAAGCAATGCACTGTTGATAACAGTAGGTGAGTTTCCATGGTTTTGACAGAAACCCCAGATTACAGTGACAGAATATTAAAATATAACTGTAATTTTAGTGGCCAGAGCCGCCCACATGGGGGGGCGGGTATTTATTTTCCCCCTGCCCCAGTCCAAAAGGGGCCCCGTGATTGCCTGTTTAAAGAAAGATCGATATACTCTAATAGAGCAGTCAGGATCTAGACCCTTCCTTGCCCCTGGGCCCCTCTTTAACTCTTTTCCCTCAGCCCCCTAATTTCTCTGGGCGGCCCTGTTAGTGGCATGCAACTGCAGTCAACTAACACCCATTTTAACTAGTAAACCCTTAATAACACTTTGCCTTTCATCTTGTACTGCATTAAAACGATCAAAATACTCTATTAGAGCAGTCACAAAATAGCTGTAACACTGCAATCAATATTTAGCATAGTTACAACTTCTGCTTAGCATTGGATTGTATAGTTTAAATTACTAGCTACTTACACACTTTACAATATAAAAATATGGCACTTGTAGAAATGTGACTGTTCTATTAGAGTATCTCGATCTACTTCAAGCATTGACTAATTCAAGTGAAGAAGCTACGCCCCTGCCAAGAGATCTTGTGAAATGAAATGAGAATAGTAAAGAAAAGGCAAGTATGTACAGAGACAATAGAGGGGCGCGTAATTATGTCCTGTTGTAAATAAACGCCTTTAAAATTTATATTACTACTAAATAAGCGCACCAGAATAGGTTTGTGAGGCTGTCGTCTCCAAGGTTGTCTCATTACTTGTCTTTTCGTGTTGAAGGGATTTAGTCACAATTGGTGAGTTTAATTATACATGTATTTGTATTGTAAAACTTAATTGTAAAAAGGCGATTAGCACATATCATGATAAACATGTATTTGTCACAGTAGAGTCTCTCACGATTATTAGACATTGGACCAGGGTAAAAATTTACTGCTATATTTAGAGGTTGTAGCGTTTGTATATCTTAGTATCTTAATAAATAATCCTCCATGATCACTAATCACTAAGTACAGTGAAAGCTGGTCATTATTACAGTGAAAGCTGGTCATTATTACAATAGTACAGTGAAAGCTGGTCATTATTCAAGCCGTAGGGACAAAAATTTTCTGACCTAGCTTTTTAAAGAGGTGGCTGCATTTTGCAACTTAAAAAAGGTAAGAAGCATACTGTTCTAACTGGCTATAGAGATGGATTTAGTGTGTGACAACGTATGAGACAGTGAGTGCTGGCAGCAAGGGGGCAGCCAATCTGTTAGAGCACCAAAGGCACTGCTTCAGACTTAGGCAGTTGGCTGTCAGCCCAAAGTGTAAAAAGTTTCACTATTGGTCCTTATAAGCTCCTGATGAAGAAAGTGATGAAGTCATTATCCATAGGATATATTTTTCACATAACACAGCATTCCAGTGGTTTAGTGGTGACCACAACACTGCCTGAGTTAAACTGTGGTGAGATTTGAGACTACCAGAAGCCCTGGAATGCCTTCAACACATGAAGTGCCAAATATCTAATGCCTGGCTTTCATCCACAGTGGACCTGTCTTGGTGGCCACTTGTACAGAAGGGAAACAGCCGCCACACAGTCTTTCGAGCAAGCAGCTAGTTTCCACACCCCTTAATTATCAATTTGTAAAATCTTGAGCAAAATTGTGTGTACAAGCAAGTGCGATGTTGTGCATTGGCAGTGCCGTGTATATGGTTGCTGCCTAGCAGTGACACATCACAAGTATTGAAGTCACAATGTGTTACTGTATCATCCATCTCTGAATGTGTCATTTTGTGTAGAGAGCAATCTTCCACAAGTGACCTGCAGGTTTCAGTGTATATTGTTAACCATTAATATTGTTCACCATTGTGAACTGTATGTACAGTGAAACCTCACTTAGCGGCCACCTCTTTAATAAGACCACCTCATTATATTGGCCACCTCTAGTAGATCCCAAATATAGCTAAGCAGTACTTTATGACCTCATTCATAAGGCCACCTTGTTATTCAGGCCAAATTTTTGGTTCCACAGCTGGCCATATTAATGAGGTTTCATTGTACTTATGTGAATTTTTATTTTTTGTAACTTTTCTTCAGGTTTACTGATGGGCACTATGAAGCATTGTTGACTGGTCCGTACATATTGTGGTGACTTGAAATGCTAAAACAGTACGTAGCATGTCTTGTATGTACATGTAATGTGTTGTAATGTGTCCACACATCCACACATCTTAGAAATAAATATAAATGTATTCTCTATACTCAGTTCCATTGTGCCACTGGGTCATAAGTGGGTTGAGTATGGATCATCCAGGACATTTGGGTCACATTTTGTCCTGGCCAAGTGGATCTCATCCACTGACAGAATATACAGATCAGATCATGTGTATAAATTACGGTGGAACTTGTTTATTGCCACCTTCACTCAATAAGCAGGTAACAGTGTATAAATTCTCAATTGGAATTGGCTTTTCAAGAGAGGTTGTCTTTCTATACTGGTGGCCATTAAGACAGGTTGTACTGATAGAGTGTACATACTAGAGATGCAACAATATCCTCCACTTAGTGTCGTTTGATAGTGATGCAATGGAGACTATGTATTGCTGCATTTAAATACTATGCTATTATATTGCAACTCTAGTACGTATTTATAACAGGAATGTTTGTTAACTGTTTAGACATACTGGAGCCACACCCACTCATCTGTCTGGATTCTACAAATGGAGTCATACCAACTTGTCATCATACTTACGTGTTACTCCCATTGTGCTTGGATTGGATGAATATACATGCCGTCATGTGAGACTTGCTACCATGGCGGGCCACTGGAAAACATTTCATAGCTGTTATATTACAGTCACTATTGTACAATTCTTACATTATTGTTGTGAAAAGTGTTTGGCATTCATGTGTCCTCTGTATGTTATAATTACATGTATAGTTTTTGTGTGGGGGTGCTATAAAATGTAATGATGCATGGTGACAATTGGCTAGCTACATGTGCTAATTACTCGCAGCTTGTGTCAAAATCTGGTAACCGCAGTTGTATTGTGTCATTCTTTAAGCCACGCCCTTAGAGGACAAATTACGTCACGGTGGGGGCGACTAAATTTGTTAAAAACGAACGATGGTATGCAGCACCATAGATTATATCTGTGGACTATAATCTATGGCAGCACACTTCTTTGTGGCTTTATGCACTGATTAACTACATAGAGTGCCAGTTCATCAATACCCAGTGACCGCAGTTGTGCTCTGCGTCATTCTTTAAATTCCGAGTAAAATTCTTAGAGAGAGCAAATTATGTGGGGGAGACTAAATTCAAATTTCAAACTAGCCATTCTCAAAAACATATGTTTCAATCTAAACGAAACTTTTAGAACAGTTTAAAGACACATTGCCCTACATGCCAAGTGAGTATTGCGGAAAACAACAATCTGAGTTTTGTATTTGGCCTCTAGGTCGACTGAGGACGACTGAAACTTCGTTTGGTGTTGAAATTACGACTGTAGGATAATCATGTATGGTGAAATCGATGATGTGAATCTTGAGGCGATTGAGTGAATACTGAAGCGATAGCAGGGCAATCAATGTTTGGAATGCACAAAGGAACGCAAGGCATACACCTGCAGTTGCGTCTAACCGCATGCGATAAAAAAAATAAATAAAAAAATGAAACTTCCCCTTTGATGTCGGCAATCTCGATCACGAAACAATCGGCATGGATTTGCTTCACTGCTTGTGTGGTAGTTACTAGTGACATGATGAGTTCAACTCTAGAGTTTCAGAGGGATAGCATAAGTGGCGGGTGAGTTACAGGACGGCCGAATTTGACAACGTTCGTTCCTGTAAAATCCTCACGTAGTGGTCGCGTCATTTATTGTCTGCGGCGCGCGTTTCTGCTTTACTGGCCGCGCGACTCACTACCGTGAGTCTTGATAATATTACTGATAAAATTAAAATAGTTAAAGTATTATAAATCTGCTTTAAATCTTGATTATGATTATGATTAAATCTTTTTCTCCTTCCTGGATTTCGTGCTGCTTGGTCTTGGCACAAAATGCACCTATTAAAATTTTTACCATTAACCTACCATCACAGCCATTTCTTGGCTGCCACCTTGGATTTCACATCTTTTTTTCACTATAGCCTTTTTGGGGGCCGCACTCTTTTTTTTACAGCTTGGCTGTTTTGGATTAGAACTCAAAATAGCTATATATAGTTGAAAATAAAATTTCCATTTACAATTTTATCCTTACAAGTAATTGTTGTAGCATGGGCATGAGGGATTTGCTGATATGTATGAAATTTTGAAATTTTGGAAGTTGATGATGTCTTGCACAATAAACACATCACATTAGTTGATACACAACTAATTATTACTCTCAATACAACATGTAATATTTACTGACCCGATACATGTCCACAACAGCATTCACATCTACTCCACTTGAAGCCAGTGTCTTAATATCATCAACATCCCCAGTTATAGCAGCTTTCTTTAACATGTCACATTGCACCTGTGATGATGACATCATTGATAATGAGGTCATACTAGTAACATAACAACTACTACAGAAGGTGTGTCACTACTTAACACCTTTACACTATTGAACATTACATTTAATCATCTTGGGAGTTTGTAAAAGACGGAATAAGGAATAGCGGAATAACGGAATAACTCGCATCACAACGAATGGGCATTTATATGGCTTATGCGATGTTAGGGTGATTGTACTGTTACAGCTGTGAACTCATCGGTGGGGACTATTCTACGGAACGGAACGGAACGGAACGGAATGATGGACTAAACCACGGAACGGAACGCTTTCTCAAATTGAAGCTTGCAACTTACCATTGCTGAAACTTCCCTTATAAGTTAGCAGTGGCATCTCCAGTGGGTGATTAAACATAAGATAAAAAGAATTAACGGATCGATTGTGGGTTTTTGTTGGTTGTCATTAGTAACGAAGTATTATTGTGGGATGAGCTGTATCAGTGATGTTCATCCATACGGAAGGGAACTTTATGTGAGCTGTTTTTCTTATTTAGACTTTAGAAAACAGTCTGGGCCGGTCTTTCAAGTCATAAGTCAGTGTATAAATAAAGCAAGCAGGAAGATACTGGTAACAGGAAAGAGCCAGCTGAATTAAAACTTGAAGAATTTTGTGCAGTGTGTGAGGAGCAAATATTTTGGCAGACCGCAAGGAGGGTATATTCTGCAAACATCACTGAAGTGTATGCATGGAGTTATTTATATATTAACAGCTAGTGCAGTGGACTAATGCCGTATTCAATAGTGAGCTGATTTTATCTGTTGCACAATTCAAGGATGTGTCTGACTGCTAGCCTTGAATCAGGCTAAATGCCAAAACTCCAAGATCAGCCAAATCTCTATTATAAGCCGCATGTGAAACCATGCCCGTAGCCACCAGGCAAATGTGATTTGGACCAGGATGTGTGTGTAATTTCAATGTATCTAGTCAGACCTGAAATGGAACACTCTCATTAATTACATACCACCTAAGAATCCTAGGATTTCTTAAGTGTAACATTTCACATGCTTCACTTCAAACAAAACAGGTTAAATTTGTTCGTCTATTTTCAAGTGATTCCCAGTCCAGCTGGTCCATGAAATTACAATGGGATCACATGTATTTGTTACAGTGCGGGCTGTCCTGTGTTGGATCTACTCTAGAGTTGAAATTTTAAGGTAGACTCACTGCCAATGTACTGACACTAGTACTGTTGTAGTATGTTTAAGTGGAGGACAAATGAAATAGTAATGCTAGATTATTTATGTATACAAATTTTTCATAATGAAATTGATATCCCATTTTGATTTGTACTAGCTTCCACTTTGCAACATATTCAAGAACAAGAAGCTACCACACTTAATTTCCAACCACTGTCATTAATTAACCAAGATCTCACTAGTCTGTAATTCACCTTACTGTAGTGATTTTATTGATTCATCTGTATGTTTTCTTCACTTTCCTTTGAAGTTGTACCAAGAGTTCATAATAAGGTGGAGAGTGTCTAACTTGAATGCATTCACCAAACACCCTGCTTAAAGTAACACCTCGGCCTTATTTCAGAACAAAGGCTTTACCTTCTTCAGCAACAATAATCAACAGTTTTCTATCCCCCAGTAAAGGTGTTGATTTGATGAAAGGTGAACTTTACGCAGGGTGTTTGTACAGGCCATACTGAGAGTTAGACACTCTCCCCCATACAAATCAGTATTACGAACTCTTGGTTGTACAGTATAGGTAAACAAAGATAAGTTTCTCTCCCATCTTATTCTAGGATTTCTATTGACAAGGAAAATTCAATTATTTGTATACAGGCTCAAAATTGAGAAAATATAAAGAAAGTGAATTAATATTATACAGTCAGTTTGCTTTTGGATATTTAATGTCTCCAACCACAACAAAAATTCGATGAATCCATGCATCTCATCACTGGTCGTCTGAACATTCTGAAAGTGATACCTCACTCAATCAACCATATATTCTGTTTATTAGACTGAATAAAGTCATGATTACCTAAACAATCACTTAATTAATGTTTTATAATTATCCTATTCCATTTTCCTGGAGGTTCCACTGATAAAATGCAATTTCAGCAATGATAGCAGTTAGCCAAGCTGCAAGTTGATTCAGAAAGCATTCCATTCTGTAAAATAGACCCCATCCAGAATTCAACTCAGTACTCAGGCTGAGATATCTGACAATAGTCCACTACTCTGTTAATGAATCATTGATGTTCACACAATATAGCCTCCTTGAGGTATCTGAATGTTTGCTTCTCACACACTGCACAAAATTCCTTTAGATTCTGCTTAGACTGAGTTGATTCAGCTTGTCACCATAATTGTTTCCTTTGTAGTGTAGCTATACACATACTGATTTATGCCGATTAGAAAAGCTGGGCCTCAGACTGTACATTCTAAAGTCAAGTAAGTAAAAATAACTCACATACTAGTAAAAACAAGTCATGCATTAAGTTCCCTACTTGATATATCCGAAGATGAACACACTGAGTCAGCTATTCCCACAATTAGTACTTCGTTACTAATGACAACCAACAAGAACCCACAATCGATCCTTAAATTCGTTTTATCTTTCTTGGGGTACGTTTGATTACCTGCTGGAAGTGCCACTGATAACTAGTACAGCAATGGTAAGCTGCAAGCTTCAATCTGAGAAAGCATTCCGTTCCGCAGTTTAGTCCATCATTCCGTTCCGTTCCGTAGAATAGACCCCACCGAACTCATCCCTCGTAGATATCCTTACAATGTAGGGTGATTGCGTGTACTGTTACCAGGGGCGGATCTAAGATTTATAAAAGGGGGGGGCTAACTCAAGGTACTAATCTCTTGGGTAGAGGTGTGTGAAGCACACTTCCCAGCATGCAAAGCATGCTGGAACTAGGGGGGTCTGGGGGCATGCTCCCCCAGGAAAATTTTGAAAAATAGATGCTAAAATACTGCAATTTGGAGACATTTCCACATAAAATTCATACCTGTAGATATTTTATATACTGCCTTTAGATTATATAGGTCTCTCTGAAGCATTTTGCTAATGGAAAAGTTTGGGTAGGTACAGATAACCAAGTACATGATGCACCCTTCTCACAATTGCACAACACTGAATAGGTGCATGTTATGTTGAAAGTGGAAAATTTTGAAATTTGAACGATACAAGATTGAATCTGAGAGCATTTTCAATGGAAATTGTGTACCTGAATTAAGTATTTCTATACATATTAACTACACAAGCAGAATGAAGCCCTTTAAACAGACCAATGCACTTCATTGTATGTATAGGTGCAGGCAGATTTGGAAAAATTCCATAACAGAACCAACTACATGTTTCTAGTGAATGTTCTATTAGAGTAGTTAGCTGACTGCTCTATTAGAGTATCTCGATCTTGTACACCTCCAATGCTGATCCGGGTCCTTGTTGCATAAACTTTAGCAAAAATCCACTGATAATACCTTGGAAAGATGTTTATAAGATGGTTTTATGAGTATTCGTATTATTAGTGATCATATAATTACGCTAAGACAAAATTTCATTACAATACTCAACATATTGATCAAGTAAAGCCTAAATATGAAGGGGGGGGGCTTCAGCCCCCAAAGCCCCCCTCCCCTGGATCCGCCCCTGGTTACAGCTGTGAACTACACTGCTTCGTCACTCATAGATGTCCTAGCGAAATGATTACTATACGCTCTTACTACTACTGTATGTAGCTAAGCTAGAATATACAGTAGTTAGCTATTAGTTTCGTTTTCGAGTCTTCATCCTTCCAGTGGAGGGATGAAACGAAATGACTGTCACGCCCCCTTTGCTCATGACGTTGTTACCATACTTAACATACAGTACCCGCTTACGAAGTGCAAAATTACATTTGATTATAACTCTTACTAGCTATACTACTGTATGTAAAGTATGGTACCAATGTCGTGAGCAAAAGGGGGTGTGACAGCCGTTTCGTTTCATCCCTCCACTGGAAGGATGAAGACTTAAAACGAAACTAATAGCTAACTACTGTATATTCTAGCTGTGCTAGCGCAATGATACTTAGCTACATACAGTAGTAGTAAGAGCGTATAGTAATCACTTCGCTAGGACGGCTATGAGCGACAAAGCAGTGTAGTTCACAACTGTAACAGTACACGCAATCACCCTACATTGTAAGGATATCTACGAGGGATGAGTTCACAGCTGTAACAGTACAATCACCCTAACATTGCATAAGCCATATAAATGCCCATTCGTTGTGATGCGAGCTATTCCGTTATTCCTTATTCCGCCTTTTACAAACTCCCAATCATCTTATTTTATTAGTAAATTGTAAATTTTATTTGAATACAGGGTACAGAATCCAGATGTTTTTGAGTTATAACCTGTTATGTTACAGGGTGTAGTTTGTGCCCACATACCCTATTTTTGCAGGCTTGGTCACAAATGTAAATTGTTTTTTAGGCAATTAAAGTTTTCTTTGAAAAGCAATTGTGGTGGCCATGTAATAGCTACAAACAATGATCTCGGCTATAAACAATTTTGAAGCAGATAAAATATCAGATGAATTAATAATGACACGTTGAAGGCACTCCACCAATTTTAATGCTCAGATTAAACAGCTAGGAAATTTCAGTTTTGTAGTACAGATGTATCTTCCTTATGTAACTTACAAGACATGCCGAGGTGGGGGCTTCACGAACCCACTGAAATTGTCATTAGCAAGCAAAGCCCAGGTTACTGTGTAGTTGCTGATTTGTTGGCAAACACAAAACCAGCATGAGTACTTCAATCTACATTACTACAGTAATGAATCTGTGGGCCCAAATAATAATATGGTCATACAAGATCGAGATAGTCTAATAGAAGTCAGTGAAATATTGTAATAGAGCAGTCACCACATGTAACACTATAAAGTTGCTTAGTATGAAAACTAGCACTATCCCATGGGTATACTTAGCCTGCTAGCAATTTTTACAAAATAATGAAATACAGCTATACATGGTCCTTTGTTTATAATTCTATACAACAATTTACTTTATGCTCATAACTGAACTACACAAGTATTGTGGTTGTCACTGATTACTACAGCTCTTGATCATTTTGCATATACTGAGTAAAGTATTGTAATGTTAACTGGTGTTCCATAGCTAATCTGTTACTTGGATAGCTAGTTAGAACCGGGAATATTATACATGCATATAATACTGCTTAATACTGATGAAGGCAACACAAAATTTAATATTATTTATTTTAATTTTATTCTTTTAGTGGTACAAGATTATTAGTGTGTAATTTTGAGGTCATCATACAGTATGGTAGTAGTGTATATTAGGGGTCATGAAGATTTGGGCTTTTCGATCTGGCCAAAACTATCACCCTAAAACCAGCCTCATAATACCTTCATGGTGCCTTGTGACAGTATTCTTTAGGTATAACCAAGCAAGTGCCTTCAGTATGATCTGAAATGTTTCCAAAAAGTTGCTACGAAATTTAGAATATATTTAGTAGAATTTTCTACTGCCTGCCTGCCTGCCTGCCTGCCTGCCTGCCTGCCTGCCTGCCTGCCTGCCTGCCTGCCTGCCTGCCTGCCTGCCTGCCTGCCTGCCTGACTGACTGACTGACTGACTGTCTGTCTGTCTGTCTGTCTTTCTGTCTGCCTGACTGCCTGACTGGTTGATTATTGACTGACTAACTAACTGATGCCTTCAGACAAGCGTAACTTGATAATGGTTCACTGACCATAGTGGACACATCATACTCGAGAGATGACAACTGAACAGGATTAGTAATTCTTAAGCTAGGGAGGGCAAATACATTCCTCTCAGTCTCCCTTAGGTAATCACCCAGTAACAGCAGGAAAGAAAATTTGACAGATGCAGACCTCTAATGCTATAGTTCATAATAGCTGATTCTAGAAATAAATAGCCATTTGCTAATAAGGTCGTGAGTAAAAGCAGAAAGGGCAGCATGTGGTTGGCATCTGGCAATAGCAGCCAAAATATTTAGCTTTTCTATCCATAAGTTTAACCATGTCTTCTTGGCATTTGGGTAATAACCATAGAGTGGTCCCAACTGAGAAAGCTGATCTCAACAATAATCGCATGCACTGGCATCATCAGCATACCAGGCTAGCTTAACCATGCTAGGAAGTCTCTGAATAAGTGGTATAATAGCTAGTGCATAGAAAGGGATGGTTAAGGGATCCCTCTGAGTAGTTCCTTCATTAGAGTAAAGTATATCCCCATCAACATGTAAGGAAACAGGATGATGGTAGGTGTTAACAAGTAGTGTAAACAAAGCATGAATGGATGTTATGTAAAGGAACACTTCTGTTAAATGGATTGAAGTTGCATACACAAGAAGCATTCCCTCAGATAGACCATTTGAAAGCATTGTCTTCATTGAATGAATGATTGCCTTTGCCCAGCACAAAGTTGAATTGGACCTGCAGCACACTGAATGTTAGATCTGATAATCAATAAAGCAGACTTAGCAATGATACGACGGACCACCTCACCCACTCCAATTGGTCAAACACCTGGATTCTTGTCCAGTGCAATGAATCTGCAGGCTACCAACAGGGAGATAATTAAAGGGTCAACAAAACATGTACACAGTCTACAAGCCAAAATAGCAATGGAACAGCACAGCTCTCCTGAAACTGACCCAAAAGCAGAGCAGAGACATCTCCACCCATAAGCATCATCTCCAGATGGTCCAGCAGTCCCTGAGGTATGCAACGCAGCTTCACAAACCACAGTGCCATCCAGGCCATCAAAAATAACTGGGTGATAATTAGAAGAATCAGAAATCAAACAATCTGTATGTAGCGATGTCTATCCATCAGTATGTCCCACACAATTTTGCCAGTGGTATCCGCCAGGTGCAAACGCTTTCCTCTAGGGTGATCAGACAGCAAAGTTAAAGCAGCCTTTGTGTTACTGGCAGTGACTATCTGACAAAGACTCACTATCATGTAAGTTGTTGTTTTCCTGCACTGATCATGAGTGCTGTGCTGAACTGTTTTCAAGGGGTGACACACAGGCACTCACTGTAGGTAGATCTGTGACCATAGTCAAAGTCTAAGTCAAAGTTCAAGGCCACCAAATTCATGCCAAGTCAGTAGTCAAGGGGTAAAATTTCCTGCCTTTAATCGAAAACGTTGCTATGTCACATCAGAAATGTTCCAAAGAAAAATAAACTGGTTACCTGGTTAAGTTGGTAGGACCAGAAACGCATAATTAACTTTGCACTGCTTAACATTATAATTTTAGTGAAATATTTTCGGTATCTTAAAAGGTACCCCACAGTTCCCCAACCTGAGATTTTACTTTGAATCAAATTCTATACTTACACATATAGCTTGACAGCTGCATGCTATATCCCCGATTATTGAATCTTACTATACTGCAAAGAATCTAGCATCCCCTTTCGAAAATCCTCCCTAGATATAAAACTATACTGCTTCTTTCCTAGACCTCTTTTGATTTCCATCAAATTTCCAAGCTATGTATTATAATATAACATTGCTCAATTTTAATTTATTTTGCTTTATTATTTACATAAATCTATTAGTGATTTTTCTACTACATCTTGAAGAAAAAAAATTCAATAGGGTTGGATGATGGAGAAACAAGGATGCATTACTGCATGTATGCATGTGAAACAAGTTGCATACCAAGTTGCAATATACCACTGAACCATCTCCAGAGAGTTGGGGGTGGAATCTTGAGAGCAAAGTGTGGATTCCTGCTTGAAACACTGTACCTGTGGCTGCAAAGTTTATACTAAATTAGTAAAGTGCAGATACAAAAACTAGATGTGGTGCCAGATGCTCATGTACGTAGTAAAGCTGGTTGGAAGTGTATTGAACTTCGTAATTTTCACTATTTGAAGAATGGACATGGCTTATCTACAGTACATGTGTTATAATAATGTTACTGATGATCATTCAACGTGACTATTCCGGCATTACATCTTGTATGACCAGTAGCCATGTATTGTAGTTGGTATTTAATGAGTTTATCAAGGTGATAATTTATATTGCACAAGCTTGTAAACAATGAGTTTATTATCTATTGCATACAAGAAAATAATTGAAGCTTTAAATATACATAAGCTACAAAGGTATTAGCCATACAGCAGTAACATTAACTTTTAAAAATTACCTGTGATTTAAATTCATGCTTGAAAGTTCTATTAGAGTTTTGATGAGGATTTAATCAAGAGATAGCATAATATAGGAATCCACAGCTTATTGGAATAAAGTGATAGGGTCTATATATGACAAGTACCGAAAAATTTGGAATTTTCAACTAGAGTAGGAACCATAACACATCGATAAAAAGTACTGAAACAAGCTGGAGTAGTGCACGATATTAAATCACAGTAAAACAATAAGAAGTGTTATATTCCTATTGTGCATTTCCATTATGATATCTTGAGCACAGCAGAGTTATAACACTTCTTATTGTTTTACTGTGATTTAATATCGTGCACTACTCCAGCTTGTTTCAGTACTTTTTATCGATGTGTTATGGTCCTACTCTAGTAGAAAATTCCAAATTTTTCTGTGTACTTGTTTGTTAACTTTTTTTGTAAATAAATTATTATGACTGGTGAACCCACGCACACAACATCTGAAATGGCACCATGTACCCCAATTATTGTCTGAAAAGTGAAGTATCCATTACACTTCGTTGTCAGCTATGTTCAACCCGTTACACAACATTTCGAATCAAGAACTGTTCAAAAAGGACCTCTGAAATCCACGCATATCAAAAGAAAGAAATGGTGCTACGTGTCCCAGTTATATCAGTTACCATCTGAAAAGTGAAGTACCCATTACGCTTCGTTGTCAGCTATGTTCAACCCGTTACACAGCAGTACAAATCAAGAACTGGTTGAAAAGCACCTCTACTATCAAAATAGCCATTATGACAAATACGAACGATTTCTGTTACGTAGGGAAGCCATCACATGTTATCGCCAAATCGACACTTTTCACTGTCAGCAAAGATGAATGGGACACAAAGGAAAACACAGGTAAGCAGAGGTGGCTGCAGCCCTGTGAAAAAAAATTATGGGGGGCTTAGCCCCCCTAAAATTATTTGTAGCTGTGATGGAGAGCAGCATCATTTGAGATACTCTAACAGAGCAGTCACAGTATTCTTTGAGGAGCAGTGTAGCAAGCTACGTATGTATTTATAAACAAGGAGATTTTTTTTGTCTTTGACTTACAACTAGGCCATGGCATCACCAAGCTAGACCCCAGCCCCCCCCTAAATATAGGTGTCTCCGCTGCCTCTGCTGGTAAGTCCACAAAGAATTCATTGTGCGTACTGAGGTATGCCAAAAGGCACCTGTCGGGCTGAAGCAATGTTGAACAGTGAAAAAATCAGGCCCATAGCCTTAGCCGTTATTGAGTTATGCTTGTCTGAAGGCATCAGTCAGTTACTCAGTCAGTCAGTAGAAAATTCCATTAAATAAATTTATTTTTAAAATTCTGTAGCAACTTGTTGAAAGTGTTTCGAGTCGATCTGAAAGCTTGTTTGGGCTTAGTTTTACCTAACCAATACTGCCCCATCGTCGTCTGGGAAAATTGAGGCTGTTTTTGGGTGATGTTATTTTGTAGGCCACGCCTACTCCTTTGTGGTCCCTACTATACAGTACTATTTCATATCCAACGATTTTGTCTTATGAACCATGTTGTAGGATATCTGCTTTGACGACAAATCTGTAGCCTTCCTCAAATAGCCAAATAAATTTTGTCTGCATTTTGAAGGAGTTTATTGTACTCATATACAAATGATTTTCCTACAATCCAAGTATATTTGTAAGGCTTTTGTTAGGCTGACCTGACAAAACAATTTAAAGCATCACAAAATTTTCTATTGTAACATTCACGACATTCCAAGTGACCCATAATAAAATTAGATGAAGTGACTCCTATCAAATAATGAACGCTACAGGCATAAATAGTACATAAGTAAAAATGGTGCTTTCATCAGGAATGTCTGCTCCCACTCACTAAGCTGCTTTACTAAACAGTGCACTATATAGGGTTCTGGAAAACTACCACTCGCCAGAAAGTCACATTCATTGACTACATTTGTTACTCCCTTTGTTTCACTGATGTGCTATCCCTTGGCATTACTGATCGCAGGAGTTATTTCAAATGCCACATGTGTTCAGTGTTTCAGGACTACCCGCAGTTGTTTGTATAATAAACAATGTCCTAATATTTGGCATGAATTAAGGTGGGCATGCACATTTATAGTGAAACTATTGGTTTATACAGGAGTAACCCTGAGTTTTCCAAGCCAGAATTACATTTCTGGGGACACATTGTAAATCATAATTGTTATAGGATGTATAGATATGATATTGTACGCATGCGTGTAGGGCGTATGTGCTTTAATCAGAATAACGTAACATGTGCTCCTGATACATGGTGTCAGAAGTCAGAATGGTGACCTATCAGTTTCCCCCACCAGAGGCGATGATTTGCACATGTGACGTAGTGACGAACTGGAAAGTGTTTAAAGAGGTGTACGGAGACTATGCTACTGCGACCAAATTAACGTTCAAGGATGACACCATACAAGCGGCCACACTGAAAACTGTGATGGGAAAGGACTGTCGCCAGATCCTGTTGCTTTTAGAGCTCTCTGATGGGGACAAGAAAAAGCCATCAAAAATCCTGAAAAAGTTGCAAGCCTATTTCACACCAACCAGGAACATGTTGTACAAGCACTACCTGTTTCATATAGCAGAGCAACAGGCCAATGAAACAGCAGACCAGTACATGATTCGTCTCCGCCATTTAGCAGAACCCTTTAAGTTCAGGGCCTTGCACAATGAAATGTTAAGTGATCACTTGGTCCTTGGAAGCAGAGACAAAGGAGCACGAGCCCACCTCTTCTGGGAGAAGGAATGCAACTTAAAGAAGGCCTTAGAAACACTTCAAATTAGTGAGTAAACGAATGCACAGTTGAGAGAAATTGGCACAACAGAAGACCCCATTGCACTCCAGCATGGAAAGAAGAGTGGAAAACAACCTCAGAAGCGAATGAGTCAGCATTACGAAGAATACTCCGAATGCAAATATTGTGGGGAGAAGCATGAGGCTACTAGAACAAAATGCCCAGCATTTGGAAAGTTGTGTCGCCGATGTGGAAAACTGAACCATTTCCACACAGTTTGCCTACAAAGGAGGACAGACAGTAAGCCGATAGCCATTGTGCAGAAAACTGAGGACCCTGTATCAGAGAGTGAAGATGAGTTATTCACACTTGAGCACATTGGAACAGTAAAACACCAGAAGACAGGGCAGTTTTATGTACATTTATGCTTCACACATGCGGAGGGGAACACAACGGTAGAATGTCAACTTGACATAGGCGCCACCTGCAACGTAATAAGTTTAAAAGATATTGCTAAAATCCTGCACACTGACAAGCCCTCCTTACAATTGGAAGCCACACAACTGAGTGTTATGACAACTCTGTAATTAGCACAGTGGGACAGTGCACACTACAATGTGTTTATAACTAGAATATGTATGAGCTCACCTTCAAGGTCATCGAGGGCAACCACTGACCATTACTGTCAGGTACTGCTTGTATAGAGTTAGGTTGAATTATTGTACATGATGTGTGGAATGTAACATCCACTTCTAATAAATTGATTGAACAGTACCAGGATGTGTTCGAAGGCTTAGGTTGTATTGGGGAAGATTATCAAATTGAAATTGATGAAACTATACAACCCGTACAGTCGACGGGTGCCAGTGGCAATGAAAGATCACCTAAAACACAAACTAGACCAGTTAACCAAACAAGGGATCATCACACCAGTAGAAGACTCCACCGTGTAGATTAGTAACATTGTAACTATAGTAAAGCCAGGCAAGATAAGGATGTGCATAGATCCATGTGACCTAAACAAAGCTATTAAAAGACCAAAATACCAAATGCCTACACTGGAGGGGATTTTACCCACATTAGCAAAGCCAAAATATTTACAGTATTGGATGCCAAAGAAGGCTTTTACTCGATGAAGCCAGTTCATGATTAACCACTTTCTGGACCCCATTTGGATGCTACCGCTATGTTCATATGCCATTTGGCATCTTCTTAGCTCCAGAAGAGTTTCAACGCCGAATGCACACAGTCCTGCAAAGGCTCCCAGGTGTTGGGGTTATCGCAGATGACATTTAGTGTATGGAAGTGGTGCCACAGATGTAGAATGCCAACAAGACCATGACCACAATTTGCAGCTTCTGCTACAGTGTGCAAGAGAACAAAATATGAAATTAAACAAGACGGAACTAAAGCTTTGCTTATCAGAAGTATCATACATGGGTCATCAACTTTCTAAAGATGGCCTAAGCCCAGACCCCATTAAGACTAAGGCAATACAGGAAATGCCAAGACCCAAGAATAAAAAGGCCATAGAGCGATTTCTAGGGTGTCTACAATATCTAGGCCGCTTTGTACCAAGACTCGCTGAAGTGGCAGCACCACTACGGGCACTGACAGAAAAATCAGCAGTGTTAACTTGGCAGTCCCAGCAAGAATAGGCCTTTAACACCCTTAAGACACTTATTACTAAAGCCCCAGTCCTCAAGTTCTATAATGTCACCAATGAGGCCACTATACAATGTGATGCCTCCGAAAAGATTCTGGGAGCCACACTCCTGCAAAAGAGTCAGCCAGTCGCATTTACGTCACGTTCACTCACACAGACTGAACAAAATTATGCACAGATTGAAAAAGAGTACTTAACTATAGTATTTGCATGTGAGCGATTTAACCAATACATACATGGCAGACAACAGACCACTATTTACACCAATCACAGACCGCTAATGCCTATCTTTACCAAACCAATATACAATGCACCTAAAAGGCTACAAAGAATGCTATTAAGGCTGCAAAAGTAGGTGCAATATTGTTCAGGCAAAGAAATGTTTATCGCAGACATGCTCAGTCGTGCTTATTTACATGAGAAAGGCAATCTTAACATAAGCGACCTTCTGATTTTTAGTCTCAGGCATGAAACAAGGCTGTACAAAGAAATAGAAGAGATTAATCCAGCACAACATGTAAGACTGAGCAAGAAAGGGCTTGATTGTCTCAAAACGGCTACAGCCAAAGGTGAAACCTTACAACAGTTGGCATCAACTATCCTCCACGGTTGGCCCGACAGCAAACAGGACACCCCACTCAACATCAGAACACACTGGCCTTACAGAGACAAATTAACAACCCATGACAACATCATCTACAAAGGTACTAAGGTTCTAGTCCCCAAAAGTATGCACATCTCATGCTACAACGGGTACATACCAGTCACCAAGGCCCAGAGGCATGCATGCGCCAAGCAAAGGACATCATATTCTGGCCTGGTATGGCTAATGAAATATGCCACATGGCTGGGCAGTGCCCTACATGTAATGAGTACTCCATTAAGCAGCAAAAAGAGCCCCTAATACCGTCAGACTTATTCAGCTTAGTTGCGAGACTTATTCAGCTATACTTATTCAGCGCAAGACTTATTCAGCTTAGTTGATAAATTCTATCTCATCACTGTAGATTATTACAGCGACTTCTGGGAAATTGATGAGGTACCAGACACAACAAGTGACACTATTGTATCTCTCACAAAAGGCCACTTTGCACGCTACGGAATTCCGGAGAAAATAATCACGGATAATGGCCCACAGTTTCAGTCCAAAATATATGAAGACTTTGTAAAGCAATGGGAGTTTGATCATGTGACGACCTTGCCTTACCACAGCCAAAGTAATGGCAAAGCAGAAGCTGCTGTGAAAAGAGCTAAGCGCATGTTGAAGAAAGTTTTAAAAGACCACACAGACATTCACTTAGCAGACCTAGCATGGCGAATCACGCTAACTGAGGGAGGTCCACACAGTCCAGTACAGAAATTGCGCTCATATTAAACACAAACACATCTGCCAACTGCAGCCAAGCTTCTGCAGCTGGATATCATAACTGGTGTAGCAGAGAACATCACACAGTGGCGACACAATGCTAAGACACAGTATGACAAGCATGCCAAAACACTTTCTGAGCTTCAAACAGGACAAACTGTACACATTCAACGCAATGGATACCGCAATCAGTGGAAGATGGCTAGGGTCATGAAGAAAGTGGGTATTCGATTGTATCTAGTGAGAACTCATGATGGACAGGTTTACAGAAGGAATAGAAAACATTTGCGGTGTACAACAGAAGCCATAGATAAGATGCCACAGAATTATGAGGATGGTGAGGATGGATTTGCTGTTTCAGGCACTGCAGACCAGCCCACTGACGAGGCACAGTCAAACAGGGACCTCGAAATGTCATCAAACATAGAACACAATGTTCCATCAAATATTGTGCAAGAGGAGCACCCAAGACTAGCAGAACCAACCCAAACTGTTACAAGAGCAGGCAGAGTAATTAAACCATCCTCAAGATATAATGATTTTGTCAAACTGTAAAATAATAGGAGTACTTTGTATTTATAGGCCTTGATTTCTCTTGATTGTTCATGATTTTTGTAATACGGTGTGAGGGTTTTGATTTTGTGTAAATGTTGTAAGGGGGAGATGTTATAGGATGTATACCTTTACCAGGTATTTCAATCATAATAAAACAATGTCCATTTGGTTCCACTTGGGGTACTTACAGATAATAAGTCACTTTCTAGGGTTCCTATGGATACAAATACGTGAAAATAGTAAGAAGAAAATATCCTGACCGCCTGGCAGACTCCTGTAAGCGTTCGAGCGTTAATCAGATGGCTGCAGGTTCGAGGTTGCCCTGGTCCAGTCATGGATTTTTTCTTCTTTCTCTAACTTTTTAAACATACTTAGTGCAGGTAATATAAACATCTTAGGCCTTTATAAGGCCTTCTGGTATACAGGCTCTGCCTTTACCAGGTATTTTTTAATCATAATATAGATACGATATTGTACGCATGCCTGTAGGGTGTATGTGCTTTAATCAGAATAATGTAACATGTGCTCCTGATACAATAATGGTGTAATGGTCAATCCTGCTAAGACAAATGTAATTCTTCATATGAAACCACCCAAGATGGTCAAGATTTTGTCAGTATGACCAACCAACTATCCTAATTCATTCCCTGATAAGATGAAGCCTTTAACTGAACTATATACTCAGTTCCAAACACACATACTCGTGGGGACCAAGTCAGAGTGAAGCCTTCACAAAGGCTAAAGATGTATTGAGAAACACTCCACTTCTAGCATTTTATGACTCTAATATTGATACTAAGAGGTGCATCTTCTTTTGCTTTTAAAGCAGTTATCCAGCAAAGATCAGAAAGCAATCCAGAGTGGAGAGCCATGTCTTTTACTTCCCACACCATGACTGAGACAGAAATGCACTATGTGCAGTGTGCAAAATAACGTCCAGACACCGGACAATTTCTGGTCAATTACATCAGTTGTCAGTCCATAATTGAATTTGTCCAGAAATAGTGTTCTTTCAAAGTGTAGCAGAGTTTATATTGGGCTAGGAGGGAGGCCAGACAAGATGGTATTGACATGTAAGTTGTCTTTGGTCTGTGGTGACCACAAAGGTATGCCCAAGATGTACTCTGAGGTTAACAGTTTACTGTGCTGTGCCAGCCTACTTGTCTCAGTCACCTGGTACTGCAGTAGTAAAAACCTGATTGCCAGTATACTTTTACTTGTGGTATTCATGATCACTTGTAGCTACCAGTTTATTTTTTAAGGTAGAATGAACAAGACATCAGTACATCTCTTATGTTCATACACTGTATTAGGGATAAAGCCAGTACAAATAGATTCTAGCATAAGCAAAGTTTGACCACATATAGCTATGTAGAAGTACTTGACAGAACTCCTTATGACTCCTTCCATAGAAGCTCTTTTATGTAACCAGTAGTTACCCTTTTAAAATACTGTAGTATCAGTGTAAGTGGTTGAGTAGTAATCAGCTCTATAGTACATGGGTGGTCCCAGAAGCAAACATTTACTATAGCTTGGTAGAAACACTGGAAAGGAGAAACAACAAAAGTTAAAACGCCCAGTCAAATTGCTTGATGTCCACTCAACTTTCACAATGTCCTGACAGTATGTCAGGACATGTTTGAAAAGTTATTTCGCACACTGTATGTGTAAGTTAAAAAAGAAGCCTGGTCCTCGCATGGGCTTGTGTGAAATTTTCTATGTATAACTGCTGGGGAGGTTATGCAGCAGGGCTCAAAACAACATAACCAGAATATTTCCAGTAATTATTGCAAATTACTTTATTATTGCCTGGACACTGTGTCTGGATAACTCAGAATTCTAGCTACACTTCTACTGCAGGAGAGTAGCCTTACACAGTAATATGACTACATTTTCAGCACTGAAAAGTAAACACTGGTATCAGCTAGTACGTTTTTTATGTTTTACCAGGACAAAATCTGGCAGTTTGATAGTATGCTCAAAAAGGTATTGGAAGCCCTCAAGACAGACCACAAGCTTACTGTTTGAACAGAAAAATTTAGATGCTTTTCCACTAAAATTTATTAAAGCTAAGTTATGCAATGTGGAAAGCTGCGCTCACTGCCAATACCCTCTCTAAAGCCCCCTTAAGAATGAAATTCTGTGCATCAGTCTATTGATCTACAAAAGTCTGTTGAACAATTTGTCTCTACAGTAGTGGAATCACTTCCGGCCTGATCAACTAGAAAGTATACGTCTGCACAAAGTGAGGACCCTGCAGCAGCTGGTTTGTCCAACGTGATAAAATTTTGTCAAGCAGCAGTGGCAGATCCAAGGAGGGGCACATGAGCCCTCAAAAATAATACAAACAAGATTGAGATACTCTTATAGAGCAGTCAGTCAAATACTCTAATAAACAGTCACCATATCTGTATAACACTATTAAGAATCCTCCGCAGTTGCTGGTGCTGAGTATACATGAACACTGGCATTGCAACACCATCGGAACTTTTAGCCTGCAAGAAATGTTGCAGGTATATGCACATGGTCCTTTGTATGTGACAATTGACCTACCTATGACTGTCACTGATCCCTACCACTCTTAATCAATGTAGATCACTTACAGAGCATAATTTATAACTAAATTAAATGCTTGTGCATAAACTGCTGTACCTAATTTCAGTCCCAAGACATAATAAAGTATCTTTAGCTTCTGGGGGCACAGCCTCTAGGCTCCATATACCTACTACCATGGTGCACCACCTTACCAAACCCTGGATCCACTCCTGAGAATGGTGGCTGGTATAGGAACATCACAAAACCACAATCAGAATCGTACTCACACATGATCATACATTACATCATATTGCATAATTAATCTATTTCCTACACCTCCCCTTTTTCAAGCATTTGAAGGGGAAATAAACTACAGAATATATGCTACAACAAATTTAAAAATCAATTGCTAAGCTAAGCTACAGCTATAATAGTTTATTGTCAGTCAGGGTCACAGAGTTGAAGCCAGGCTGGATCCTCAATTAACCTTCTGGTGGGAAGCTTGTCACGGGTAGATCTGTGTTGTGCATGAAGAGTTTCATTCAGAAGTTGTGTGAGGATCAAGTCTCACTGGTACTGAATTTGGGATACGACGGTGTAGAAAGCATCTGTTGTGGACTAAAACTCTGCCATCTGTTGACTTCACGTAATATCTACAATGTGGATAGATCTTTGTAACTACCCAGTAATGTCTCATAGTTGACAGTGATGATTTTTGAACTGTAACATGTGACACAGCATGAATGTCTGGCAGGTTGTGGGAATGGAGGTTGTAGTATGCTGCAGAAGATTTGGAAGTTACATTTGTCTGCTGTGTGGCCTCTTGCACTGGTTGTTGCCACTGTGGAAGGAAAGAGCATCGGTGAGCTGGCAGGATATCTTGCACCAGGTGACCAAACAGTTTTTGAGCAGGTGACAAGCCATCCTTACTACTGGAAGTCAATGAAGAAACTGTTGCAACACTCATGGAATGGCAGAGCCCTATATGATGAGAAATTTTGTAGATCATTGTTGCAGTATCACAATACATCCCTTACAGTGGCTTCAATCTTGCCACTACGCTGTGGGTACCTTGGTAAAGAAAGCTTCTGGAGAAAACCCCAGTGTATAGAAAAGTAAGTAAATGCCTTGGATGTGAATTGTGGTCCACCATCACATGGCATAATTCATGTACAAATACTGCCTGTATTTGTTCCATCCATCTTTTGGTGTTGGAACTACTTTTACTTATGCTTAGACAAAATCAGACCACAGGCCCCAATACTGAAAAGCATTGGAGTCATTAATAGATTTGTTGTCCGTTTTTCTTGTTATGGGGGCTTTTTTGAATTAGTTGTTTTAATACTGACTAAGACAGAGTTCGTGTAGGTAGTATTGGAACACTATTTTTAGTGTGTCAGATCATTATAGTGTCAAGTATGGCAGTGGGGCAGAAAGACTGTTGAAGAGCTGAGATAGCTGAGTGTGTTGTAGTTTTAGAGGATAGCAGCTGGCCAATTAGTGTAGCAATCAATGATAATTAGGTACGTGTAACATGCATGTGAACAAAGGTCTGTGGCAATCTCCTGGAATAAGCGGTCTGGTCATGGCTTTTGAACAATTGGTTCTCTAGGATGACTGGGAAGATGATCTTGGCATTGCTAGCAGGAGAGGATAATGTTGTCAATGTCGATTCCTGGCCAGTATACAGAAAGATGGGCACATTGCTTTGTTCTAACAGATGTGACTAAAAAGTTATTTGCAAAATAGGATCAGTGAGACAACCTTGGGTAGCTACTAACCATCCATGAAGAAACTTAATTAGCAATTACACTCCATAGATGAATTTATTTATGCACTTGTAACCTGACACCAACACTATTTATGCAAAAGACAAGATGATTCACAAGTTGACAGTTGCAGGAACAGAATGTCATCTCCACTGAACGTCCGCTTCGTTATTTCTTTATTGTGAATTCATGAGGTAGCCATGTGATCTTTTGTATACAAATCGAATCGCCATCACGGATTCATGAAGTTGTGACAAAGTAACAGGTCAGAATTTAGTGGGAATGAGGAGTCTGCAGCCATAAAAATGGCTTTCTCTAGTGTTCTAGTATCACTTGAAAGCATCTGCTAGTTGTTTTCTATGATGTGTGGAAATCCATGTGTAATGAAGTGCTAGAGTTGTTGGTACTCAGCATCTTCTTGACCACTTTTCTTGAGATCATCTAGGCACTAGGGTAGTGGTTCATTTTATGTGAGAGTTCATATCTCAGTAGTGGATAGGTCTAATTGACATCTAACTCAGCAAGGCTTTCTTCAGGTGATGGGTCTACCACTGGGTTTCTCAACAGTGCATCTGGGGCATCATTTTTTGTGCCTTTCACCCATTCTGCTGTGAAGTTGTATACCATTAGCTTGATTTTTAATCTCTGAGGCAAGGATTCTTTTATCTAGGTGGTGGTAGTTAGGATTAAGGTAATTGGATTGTGATCTGTTATGATTTAAAAGTGTTGTAGTCCAGCTAGGAACACGTGACATTTAGAGGTAGCCCAAGCGACAGCCAGCATTTCCAATTCTATAATGGCATAGTGACATTCAGCATTGGTGAGGAATCTAGTTCCTGCTTGAATCAATTCCCAATTGCAAGTACCAGAGGTGTCTTTCTGTTAGAGTATGAATCTAAGGCCTTGACAGCTAGCATTGGTACATAGTCTAATGGCTTATTCATGTCAAAAAAATGACAGCATAGGTGCAATCTGTTTTTCAACCCCTCTTTCAGTGTCGACATGCTGCTATTATGGGACTGGTTTGTCATTTATTAGATGGAGAGGGACGTGGAAATGGAAACTTACCTGCTCACTGCCACAGTTACTTGATAATCCAACTCATCGTGAATTCCATCATCTTCATTCCTGGGACCCAGCTGAACACTTACGTTTCATTAACCCCTGTAACTTTAGAACACTAGACAGATTTAAGCACAGTTGGCTGGCTATAACTGCTGATATAGGAATGGCCTTCCAGCTGATATCATTTTGCAAGGAGACGTTTCTGGCTGGTGTACTGTACTAAAAGACAATCAGCATTTTGTGTAGAGTTGTACTGATAATCGGATAGGTAATCAGTGGAAGCCAATAATTAGCTGTTTTTACCATAATCAGAAATCAGTTGTAATGGGCTGTGGCCAGCAGATTATTAGTCTATTCAGCTTCAGCAGCTGCAGTACCACTGGAGGGCTGGTGTCAAAGGCTCTGGTATGTAGTTAGGTAATTTGTTTATGTTTTGTGGTAACCACAAAGATAAACAGTGATAGTTCAGGCCCTAGCTCACTTGTCTGACTAGCAACTTTGAGTTAAGTGTACAATCTCACAGCATTGGCTTTACTAGCTCTACTTTTAGTGGAGTATGCATAAGTACAACCTGTAGAGACCTACAATCGGGTATCTGTTAACTATCGGTAAAACAGGGTAAAAATATATCAGATATCGGTTTTTCCTAAAAAGTGGGAATCGGTACAACACTAATTTTGTGTGTAGCTACAGAATTGTATACATTGTGAGGTTTTGCTATAGTAAAAACAACAACTAAAAAGAACAGATTTTCTAACAGTTTGAAAAGCTTGGTCATGGCCATGGGTGGCTGACCACTGAAACTCATTCTTTGTACTGAGTAAAAGGTGTAGTAGTGTAAGCAGCAAGGAAATAGTATTTGTACTAGCTGAAAGTTGATTACTAAAGGGAACAAGGATCTGAGGTCTCTACGGTTGGTTGGTATTGGAAACTTTGATATGGCATCAGTAATAGTGTTGTCTACTTGGTAGTCTGTAGCAGAGAGTTGGAATCCTGCAAATGTGACTGAGGACTCACAAAACTTGCACTTGTCTTTTCAGGGTGATCTTGTTGCTAGCACATCTTTTTGCAAAATTCTCAGACATGTATTACGTGTTGTTTGGCATCATTGACATAAATCACAATGTCATCCACTATTAGGTGGAAACCCAAGAGGCCATCAAAAGCTTCATACATACATCTATCATAATACTCAGATATGGAGGAAATTCCATATAATGCATGCAAATACTTGAATGGCCAAATGGCATAATAAAAGTAGTGAGAAGCTGACTTTCTTGATTGAGAGTACATTGATGATAGTCGTTCATGGCAGCGTTGAAACCGGGTCGGGTCATCCGGGTCATCCGGGTCATCCGGGTCATCCGGGTCTGACCCGGCTTACAATTTATCCGGGTCTGACCCGGATTGGATCACGTGATATACGAAATTGTTCGTTTGACTACGTGGAACTTATAAACACTATCGCGTAGCTCTTTCGTGAGCCACGCCCACTTATCGCATTACCAACATATGCTCAGCCATGCCTATTTGTTAGTAAGTGCAGTATGTAGCACGAAACTGAGGGTATCTATGGATCTATGGTGAGGGGTAGCTATTGTCAGTAGGTGAAGACCTTTTTTTTTTTTTTTTTTTTTTTTTGGTCTTCAACCTACAGCTAGGCTGAAGTTGCAATATTTACTCAACACGAATCGAACGCTTAAAATGTAGACTCGTTCGCTCACCCGAGACTAGCCGAAACACGTCTCGGCTTTAATTAATCCGGGTCACATCTGGGTCACATCCGGGTCAGTGGGTCATCCGGGTCAGCAGTAGTGACCCGGTTTCAACGTTGGTTCATGGCATCCAAGACAGTAAAGAATTTAGCTAGGATGGCTGATATGTCGGCAATGGCTTCAGCAGGGGTGGGTGATTGGTATCTTTCTCTCTTAACATAATGATTGAGATGTGAAAGGTCTACACACATGCATATTGGTCACTGCTCTTCTTAGGTGCTACCACAATAGGGGTGCACCAGTCAGTTGCTTCAGTGATGGTGTAATGATGGTCTGTGCTTGTAAATGGTCCAGTTTGGCCTTCGGTTTGTCAAGGTATGCATATGGAATAAATCTGGGGGTGTTGACACAGAAGGGTCTGGTATCATTAGTGAGACAGATGTGGAATTCTACAGATGATGTTGCCATCAAATACAGAAGGGAACTCCTAACTGCCAGGTGCTTATCAAGCAATAAACTAGCAACTTCATGGTTGCAGAGGCACTGGCTACAGAAGTGACAGTAAAGCTGGTAACTGTTGGGTTTGGGTAGCAGTCTGGTAAACCCTTGTTTGTCTTCCATGACATCAGTGTGCCTGTGACATTTGGGTGGATGAGTAAGTCATCAAGGTGTTCCTTATCCCCAATCTTGAAATGTGTCGGCAGCCTGCCAACTGGATGCATCTCAGCTCCCATTGGCAGCTTTGGGAATGACAGAGAAGGGTAGCAGGTTGTCAATGTGCTTATTAAGCTGAGATAGAATGCTAGTACTGGCTGCTGAAATATCTGCACCTGATTCTGGAAGGACAGCTGTGGTGGTGGCACCATTAAGGGTAGCAATGTCAATCTTGAGCTTGAGTGCAGGGTCAGTGGATGTACAGTACATGGTGGATGTTGGACAGGGCTGTCTGTTGGTCTAAGGAGCTGTCAGGCTGGGTATAGATTGAAGAATAAAGGTAGAAGGTCGAGTTGGTTTGAATTCATTACGTTGAATAGTTTTGGAGCTGTAGACTCTGGAGAAGTGACCCGGTTTTTTACAATTGTAACATGACACACAATATGTAGGGAATTGTGTGCAGCCTACCAGGACAGAGTGGTTGTAATGCAAACAGCTTCTTCTGTAGGGGTGTCTTGAGGATTGCAATATAGACTCATAGGGGTGGTTAGGTCCTTGCTGTATGGCAGTTCGCTGTTTCTTGGCTGCTTCTTGTGCTTGACACATGTGGATGGCTGTATCTAAGGTGAGGTTATTTTCTTGCAAAATGTGTTCAACAGTGTGACCATCAAGTAGGCCTTAAATTATTTGATCACGTACACTCTTCTGTGTGCAAGCATCACTGCAAAATTTACAAATTTTTACAAATTATATTAATGAAACAAGGTAATCGTTGAAGGACCCTCCTGGCTGCTGTGATCTACTATATGATGAAAGTTTCTTCATTCAACTGATTTATTGATGTGGCCAGCAACATCTTCTTAATGGCACTGATGATAGTTGCTACACTTTTACGTTCCTTGCCAGTGAGGCTGAGGTTAGTAAGAGTTTTGCGTGAGAAACACAATGTTAATGCTTGGACTTATTTATTATTTATTTATTTATTATTACTGTGTCAACTTCGCAAGCGAAGACTTTACACAGGGGGGGGGGGGGATTTATGCAATTACAATTGATTACTTTGATTCTTAAATTGTTCAATAGAGGTAATTTCTTTGATGTGATTAGGTACTGTAAGTTATTTCAGATATTACAAGCATTAGGTCCGAACGAGTGCTGATAAGTGTCTGTTCTTGCAAATGGAACTAAAATATTATTCGCGCGAGATATTCTTGTGATGGTGGATTCTGCTGTTGTTGTGGTATTAGATGAAATGATGTCACTGAGTGGGACACATGTCAAGTTATGAATGATCTTAAAAAGGAAGCACAAACGGAAGGTATGTCTACGAGTATTTAGTTGTTGCCACCCAAGTTGATGAATCATACTTGATACACTGCTAAATTGTTTGTAACAAACCTTGCAGCTCTTCGATTAATCTTCTCTAACTTCTCTATGTCTCTTCTTTGCTATGGTGACCAAATGATACTTGTATATTCTAATTGTGGTCAGACTAAGGAAAAATAGGCAGTTTCTTTAAGGTGTTGATTATTTAATTTAAGATTTCTTCTTAGGAAGGACAAGGTACGGCTGGCTTTAACAGTAATATTGTGTATATGTTTGGACCACTTAAGATCTGATTGTATAGTAATGCCCAGGTACTACTATTTGTAACCGAGTGTCGTGCAGGTAATAGTCAGATATTATCTTGTGTTTTGTGGCTCTAGTGACTTTTAAGACATGACATTTAGGTATGCTAAATTTAAGTAGCCAGGTACTTTCCCATAATTGTAAGGATTGCAAGTCTTCTTGGAGTTGTTGTACATCACTTGCTGACATAATCTCCTTATATAATATAATGTCATCCGCAAAGAGGCGGATTTTACTGTGCTTTATATTGTCAACAACATCATTCATGTAGATTATAAATAGTACTTGTTTTGCAGCAGACTGTTCGTCAAGTCCGGACAGGCTCATATAAAAAGTTGGAGCAGACTGTTCATCAAGTCCAGACAGGCTCATATAAAAAGTTGGAGCTGCAATCAGTTTGTAAGTCCAATTTAGGAAGATCTCCTTGCTGAAAAACATACGAAGACATGGGCGATATCTGGAGAACAAAATGACGGGAACAAACAGTACACTTGAGAATGAAAGTATCACCAAATGGGGTGCGGCACCAGGGATCAACACTGAGGAAAAATGAAGACGACAGTTACCACGGTGAGATTAGGCATTCTACTGCTCGCAGCACCATGTAGGAACATTACAAAATCACAATCAGAGTCGTATTCACACGTGATCATACATTACATCATATTGCATAATTTACCTATTTCCTACAGTCAGATAAGCACACTGTTAAAGGAATGCTTGACTGGTGAGTTGTTTATTCAAAATTGATTATTATTATTATTATTACGAGGTTAATAGACTTTTAATCTCCTCATGTGACAGTTCTTCAACACAATATTTTGTGTTGCATTCACCATGGTCACCAGGGATCGGAATTATGAAATGCCAACTTTGAGTCAGTTTTTAGCCTTGCACATGTACACGACATAATTGCTTGCATGCAATATTTCAGACCGACAGCTGCTTTCATCATCTGGATGCAGATACTGCAAAGTGACCTGTATGAATGCTCTCAATTATTGGACAAAAAATATTATCAGTTGAGTTGCACTACTCATACATAATGCTTGAAATCTTATGAGGGCTTGAAATAATGTTTCACAATCAGCCAATTTCCAGTCAATGTTACTGGATAATTTTATTGTTGTCTGGACATTGTGGCTGGATAAATCAGAATACCTACACTACTGCTGGAGAACAGCATTACTAAGGCAGCAATATTTAATCAAGCCAATTGTTTATGGTTTGTAGCCACAAAACCAAAACAGTGAGGTTTGAACACCAGCCTACTTGTGCTTGTCAGCTATGAATGTACAAAATGTTGCATGAAGCTTCATTCAATAGCTTAAAGACTGCTGCACTTGACTAGAAACGGTAGTTTACATAATATTATGACATGGCTACATTACCTTTGGCATGACTACATTTTGAGTACTGAAAGCTCAAAACTAAGTACCAGCACATTTTTATGTTTTGGCAGGACAAAATCTGTATTGTACTGGCAGTTGGACAGCACACACACACACACACACACACACACACACACACACACACACACACACACACACACACACACACACACACACACACACACACATTATGGGAAGCCCTGCTTGTCAAGTCTTTCTGTGCTTCATATGAAAGAGCAACTCTTGTACTCTCCAAATATGTGCAGATGGCTTAGTCTTTATTGGCTGTGAATTGAAAACTCTGAAGTAACCTCTGTTGTGCAATCTTAAATTTGGCCACACGTGAAGCTCATGCACATTAAAAAGTCACCCATATTGAACACAAAGCTATTTTTTATGAACATTGAGAGCATCAGCTACCATTCAATAGTAAATAGACTCGTATATTAAAAATTATAAATTTAAAAATGAAGTAGAGATCCAAGCGATAAAAAGTAGTGAAACAAGAGATGAACAATGGTAGCTATTACAGCATAGCTCAGTGGGAAATCCCTACTTTGGCATGGTATAACAATTATTTTGTGTTCAATGCCAAAGTAGAGATTTCCCACTGAGCTATGCTGTAATACACTGTAGCTACCATTGTTCATCTCTTGTTTCACTACTTTATATCGCTTGGATCCCTACTTCATTTTTAAATTTATAATTTTTAACATACTAGTTTGTTTAGTTTTTTTTTGTTAAGGCATACAGCTAACTATAAGGCTACTCCAACAAAATTCCTTGTTTCCCATTTCATTGACCTCAAAAATTCATGCGGGCGGGCGGCTCATTATCCATTATTCATTATAGATATTTTCACTAATTTTCGAAATTCATAACTAACTTACAGGTAAGAATACAGTAGAATATTTAAACTAAGAACCTGAACAGCGAAAAGCTAGCTAAATGGGCTTTCTGAATGCCAAACTAGTTACTGCTATGCCACCACAGGATAAATAATGAATAAAATGTTCAGTTGACAACAATAGCAACTTCATAATGAATGACCATGCAGGAAGAGAATCTGCATGCGGGTGGGAAATGGGAAACAATGAATTTTCTTGGAGTGGCCTAAACATGTGACTGTTCTATTAGGGTGACTGCTGTATTAAAGTATCTTGAGTCATGTGTGCTTGCCCAAAAAGGGGTATGGTCATCATGGTTTCGATTGATTATTAGATTAGAGTATCTCAAATCAGCCTACCAACTTGAAGGTGTGTGGTCACAAATACAGCTAGCATAAAAGGGGCGTGATCATCATGGACTCGATTGATAGAATAAAGAATGGGAGTGATCTTGTGACCTATCGTGGAGTACTGGTACCTCCGTACAGTAGCGTAGTCTAAGCATCTTAAACAATTTTGTGGCGTCTATTATGCTTCTTATTAAAGAAAGTGTTGATATGGAAAATTAATGCCTTGATATGGTTTCGTTGGATGAAGAAGAAGACAACCAACCTGATTGAAGATAAAAGGAAAGACAAGGTGCACAAGACGTACACTCATCGGAACCCCAAAATGCACATCCCATTAGTGAGTTTGTTGTTGTGGTGTAAAATGGTGACCGTGCGCTGCTTTGTTTGGGTTCTAGGCTTGCGACTGTGGTCAGTGAGTGAGTGAGTGAGTGAGTGAGGCAGTGAGTGAGACGAAATTTCAAAACTAGTTTTGGAGCCTTTTTAAAAATTCTATATCCAGTAACCGGTAAGTGTTTTCTTGTTTTTAATGCTGTATTTCATGTTAGATGGGCTAATATTATTCCGTAAAGGTGATTTTCGTGGCGTAAGATGTCTCTAGGATGATTTTTAAAGGCGGAATTTTGGGTGGCGCGTGTTACTTTCGGGGGATCCCTATACGACTGTACTGTTTGATACATGCGCGATGACCGCACCTCCCAAATAGCTACATTGCATTTAACAGCCTAGCTACTGCACCCGACACATGTATACACAATCCAAATTCACTTAAATGGGGTTTTAACTATATACTCTCTTAAAAATGCCAAACTTTTCTCTTCAAAATATCCAGGACATTAGCCACAATGAAAAACTCTTATAGAGCAGTCATCTATTGTACAACTGGGACAGTCAGAAGATCTGAGGGTCACACCCAGACTGCTAATATGTGAATTTCATTGATTACAACACATAAATGCTGCAGTGGTATTAGAATATTTGACTGCTCTATTACAGTATTTTGTTCTGAATATTTTTGAGAAAAATTATTGTTGACCTTTTCAAGAGAGAGGATAGTCAAAACCCTTGTGTATAAGCATGTGTGGCAGGTGCAGTAGTTAGGTTGCTATTATCAGAGAAGCGTAAATGCAATGCAGCTATTTGGACAAAAATCAAAGTGCAGTCGATCATCATGAATGTATCTATTTACTATTGAATGGTAGTTGATGTTTTCAATGCTCATAAAATTTAATTAGCTTTGCGTTTGATGTGCATGAGCTTCACATGTGGACAAATTTATGATTGCATGAAAGAGGTGATTTTGCAGGAGTTTTGTAATTCACCTCCAATAAGGTTAGTACTAAGCCAAGCATCTGCATATATTTGGAGAACATAACAGGTCTCTTTTGTTCTTTCCAGCAATTCCTTTATTTTCACCTATTATGCTCCATATTTTGCTGAACAAATTACCCATTTGTCTCTACATTAAACTTTATTAATCAACTATTGCTAAATACAAAGTTACTGCTCTATTAGAGTATCTCGACCTTTTGTGCAATGTTTACGTTCTCTTCACAAAAATTGCACCCATTTTGTTCAATGCTTTTACCTCCTTATTATGCCAAAATGTTTGCTTGCAGAATCTATGAGTCCCTAATAAAAGTTCTCTTTCATACATACAAGTACACAGAAAAATTTGGAATTTTCAACTAGAGTAGGAACCATAGCACATCGATAAAAAGTACTGAAACAAGCTGGAGTAGTGCACGATATTAAAATAAAATCACAGTAAAACAATAAGAAGTGTTATATCCCTACTGTGCTCAATATACCATAATGGAAATACACAGTGGGGATAAAACACTTCTTGTATTGTTTTACTGTGATTTAATATCGTGCACTACTCCAGCTTGTTTTAGTACTTTTTATCGATGTGCTATGGTCCCTACTCTAGTTGAAAATTCCAAATTTTCTGTGTACTTGTTTGTTAACTTCTTTTTGCAAATTATGACTGGTGATCCATGCATACTGCATCTGAAATGGTGCCACGCACCCCAATTATCCTCTGAAAAGTGAAGTATCCATTACGCTTCATTGTCAGCTATGTTCAACGCGTTACGCAGCATTTTGAATCAAGAACTGTTCGAAAAGCACCTCTGCAATCCACACATACCAAAAGAAAGAAATGGTGCCGCGCCCCAGTTATATCAATTATCGTCTGAAAAGTGAAGTACCCATTATGCTTTGTTGTCAGCTATGTTCAACCCGTTACACAGCAGTAAGAATCAAGATCTGTTTGAAAAGCACCTCTGCTATCAAAATAGCCACTATGAAAAATAGGGATGATTTCCGTTACAAAGGGAAGCCATCATGTGTTACTGCCAAATCGACACTTCGCTTGAATGGGACACAAACGAGGACACTGGTAAGTCCATGAAGAATGCACTGTACATACTGCGGTATGTCAAAAGGCCAAAGCAATGTCGAACAGTGAAAAAATCAAGCCCGTAGCCTTAGCCGTTATCGAGTTATGCTTGTCTGAAGGCATCAGTCAGTTACTCAGTCAGTCAGTTACTCAGTCAGTCAGTAGAAAATTCAGTTAAATATATTTTTTAAAATTCTGTAGCAACTTGTTGAAAGAGTTTCGGGTCGATCTGAAAACTTGTTTGGACTTAGTTTTACCTACCAATACTGCTTTATCGTCGTCAGTTAATAAGTAGTTAAATGCGTACAATAGCAAATACTCACATACACTCACCTGTAGCACTCTAGGTATCACCTGTCCAGCCATAAGCCCCAACTTGACCACACCCATAACCCGGCTTAACCTCCAGAACTACCTAGACAGTGGGTCTGGAGGGCTTGAACTGGGTGCTACCGAAGTGGAGAGGGTTCCACCTTAGCAGCCACATTTCATAGGCCCCCAAGCCCCCAGCTTGAATACCTCTCGACAGAGATAATAGGAGTGAGAGCTTGGGGGAGAGTAGGTGGAAGGGCCCTTCCACTACACCCAGGGGCAGGGTACCAATTCTGAAGAATTGGGAGCCAACCCTCCCCCAAGCCAAGATTCCCAGATAGAGTAAGTAAGTTAATAAAACACCAATCATATATACATACAGAGACATGACATTATTACCGAAAACACACAACCCAACTACAGTCAGTTAAATCGGTCCCATCTTTGAGAGCCGTGAGCTACAACTTTGACACTAGACGTCCAGATACTGCCTGCAATGTCGTAGAAGGTGTCCTGATGTAACGCAGGTATGCTGAGCTTTCCCATCTGCCTAAAGTCTTGATCAGGGAGTCCTCCATACCACATTGGGCTGCCGTGGTGGCTGCCCCAATTCTGAAGCTGTGGCCAGCATATTTTTTCTCAGGGTACCCTGCTGCAGAGAGAGCAGCACGTAGCTTTTCAACAAACAAAGCCCTGGTCAGAAACTTTCCATTCTCAAATTTGAACAGCGGGCCTGGGTCAGTACCTCTCAACACCAAAAAACCCAAAATAGCCTCCATGGTGCAGAGTGTCCTCTGTGTAGCTCCCAACTGAACAGTAAAGCCCTGGCGAAATGGGTCTGTTTTGGAAGCTTTTATTCGAACCTCCATATGGGTAGGATTAATATGACTATCTACTTTAACATCGGAGACACCCAAATGATATGACTGGTCAAACTCTGTTTCCGTAGGAGTCACTACTTCGCCCGATCTGAGGAAGCCAAAGAAACACAGACATGTAGCAGCCCAGAGCAAGGAGGCATTGTATTGATTCTTGTTTCTCCTTAGAACCTGTTTTAAGTTTATCAGGATGGTTGGGGTGATAGGCAGCCTGCATCTGGAGCTGGCTGGAGAGGCTCGCTTTATGCCTTTGATTACGTAATCGAGCTGAGACATTCACTTATCTTGGGGTCTGGTAGGCCTCTAGAAATTGGATGAAAATGAATGGCTGCTAGGTAGTTCTTAATAGTTCCTGGCGCCAGAGTCTTGGAGTGCAGGAATGCCACAAATAGCAGGAGGGTATTTTCAGAGACAGGAAATGAAGGTAGATTTGTTTTCTCACAAAATTGCAGGAATTGTTTCTGGCCAGAAGCATACACTTTTGATGTTGATGTGGCTATATCAGCTGCGAAGAACTGATGAATAACTGGGACAAAGTAGGCGATGTCCAGTCTGGCCTCTGGCCGATGAGCAGATCCAGCAGGGACACAGGGATTGCAGAAGGATGTCTTGCTGCATTTGGAACCTGTTGAAAGAATAACTCCAAGTTATTACGTGAGATAGCATCAGCCTGAGTATTATCCCGGCCCGGTAGATGAACTGCTCTAAATGACACCCCATGCCACGCTGTGATGAAAAACAAGCTGCGGAGTAGCTGCATCATTTCGAGATCACTACTGTAACTGGAGTTCACCACTTGAACTGCCGCTTCATTATCACAGTGAGCTAATACCCTCTGGTTCCTTCAGTGTCTACCCCAGATAGCACAGGCCACTACCATAGGTAACAGTTCCTTTGCAGCAATAGAGCCCAGCGTGCAATTTTCAGGCCATTGTAGTTGAAACCAATACCCATCCCACCAAGCCCCACAGCCAAATGAACCAGAGGCATCAGAAAACACATGATGGTTACATGCACCTGGTACTTCCATCATGGCCACACCATTCCATCGTTCAAGGAAGCAAAACCACCAGAGTAGGTCGGATTGGTACTCTACATTCAGCCGTACTGACTTACGCTGCCGGGGAATGCCCTTCAGTAGACCAATCAACCTACCCACAAATGTCCTACCTGGATGGACCACTTTGGAAGCATGCTGTAGTTTTCCGACTAAGGATTCTAGAGCATGTTTGTCACATGACCTTCGGTCCTTCCTCCTTAGCCAGGTTGCCACCGTTTGTTTCACATCAGCCAGTTTGTCAGGAGGTAGACGTCTCAACATGGTTATTGTGTCTAATTCAATGCCAAGAAAAGTCAGCTTTGTGGTAGTGCCTTCTAATTTTTCAGGAGCTACTGGCAGCCTAAGAACATCTAGGGTGGCAAGCAGGTTATCCAGGAGTGTCCTGCCTTTATGCATGCAAGGATCACTTACTAGCAGGTAGTCGTCCAGGTAGTGAATGACATCGTGTATGCCCTTCTGTTTTACAATCCATTCCCCAGCATCGGCCACCGCTGTAAATATCTTTGGTGCTGACCGCAACCCAAAAGGTAAGCAGGTGTCCACATACAGGGAGCCTTCCCATTTCATGCCCAGCAAGTGACGATCTTCTGGGTGAATCGGAACAATTCAGTAGGCACTCTTTATATCAATCTTAGCCAGAGCCGCCCCAAGGCCATGAGCCATGATAAGTCTGGCAGCGTCATCCACTGACACATATGATAAGGAGCACATGTCTGAGTCAATTCTGTCATTGATACTAAAACCTTCAGGGGATGATAAATCTAGGATTAAGCACCAGGAGCCCGGCTGCTTCTTTGGGATGACTCCAAATCTGCTAATTCTAACCTCGGGAAAGTCCACCAGGTTAAAGGGACCCACTACCCGACCTTCATCCCTTTTCTTTTGTAGATATGAGTTCACCACATCCGGGTGTTCCCGGGTAGACTCCATGTTCTTTGATGACTTCTTCCATTTGGCTTTGCCATAGGAAAAGCCAATTCGGAAACCCTCTCTAAGGCCAGATACTATGTAGTTGGCATAGAGTCTGTCAGGGTGCTCCTGCAGCAGCTCCTTCCACGTTTCCCACTGCAAGGGGAAGGGTTCCTGGATAGCCCTGGAGGTAACATCAAAGGAGGGTGACGCTTACACCGGTCCATCTGAAGCAGGTCCTCTGTGTAGGGGTAGCCTAGGGCAGAATATCTAAATTACAGCCCATCACCAACTATCGTGCTGATACAGCCAGGCCCCTTAAGTAGTACTAGAACACCCACAAAGCCCATAAGGGATTGACAGAACTTCAACTTAGCTATTTACCCTAAGACCACAGCTCTCGCAAACACCGACTCACATCACAAACATGTCACGATCAATAAAAACACTACAGATAACTGTGCCAAAACACAAACAAAATTAATAACATGAATCCTAGCAATCATGAAGTGTGTCCCACACTCTTGACAACGGAATGGGGGTATCAGTAAGGCAGCCCACCTCCATTCCGGCTGCTCCTTAGGGGTTGAGCTTGAAGTGGTGATCCCTGTAGCAGCAGGCATTCCAGGACCGGGTGATTGTAACGGCAGTGGGAACAAACGTGCCGGTATTTGCATTGCCGGAAGAAGCAGTGCCTCTGGTTAAAGTTCTGGCAGATCTCTAACGATTTTGGTCGGGCCATCCCTTTGGACATTGAGGATGGAGTTGTCACCGCAGCTTCAATAGCCTTGAGGCGTTTGGATATGTTGCGGTCATCTTGCACCACCCCTGGGCAGTCGCGGGCCTTATGGGTTGTACTCAGGCAAAGTTCACAACGCTCCACAAGTCTGGCTCTGGCTGTGAAACACTTCGTGAACAGTGAACCATTTGACTGTGACCAGTCCCGGTTGCCTGTAATTGCCATCTGCTGCCGGTACGAGGTATCATACGTGGCCCAGCCGGAGCCTTCAAACTCTTGACAAGTCCCCAGGATGGTGACCATATAGGCCAGTAAACTGGGGACGTTCTTGGGAAATTTGTGGACAGCACAGCTATATATGATGCAAAGCACTGTAGCCACATGCCGATGTCCCGAACCTGACGGCAGGGTTTGGCTGGTTGGCCTGTGGACCACGGGAGGGACCAGATGTAAGGGATGAGGCCTGCCATTTCAACATACTCCCATTTGAGTATCCTCTCTGATAGGTTGGCCGGGATCGGGGGAAGACCTGCACCAATCAATATCCCTTTCTTCTGGATGTCGCCTGACTTCCAGGTTTGCAGTGTGTTCAATAGGTTGCTGAGAACTGGGGCTGCACTGGGGTTGTCCCGGCTGCCACCCTGCACATCTGGTGGCGGGTCTCGGCTATTCTCTGCTCCTGAGTCAGTCAGTCCCACCCCTGCCAGGGGCAAACCACATGGCACGGGGCCGTGGAGACCTGCGAAAACGGCACGTAGCAGACATATGGTGTGACCGAACGTTACGGGCCGACGCCCGGTAACCCTACTCCCCCAGGGAGATATTGGGTTGGACCCCGGCGAACATACCCCTGGACCATTGGCACAGGTACCGTGGGATTCCGCCTGTTGCGACGTAACTCTGATCCCGAGAGTTGAGCCCGCGGTTGCGTGGGCAAGCGCCCAAGACAGTAGGAGGTATGTACACGATTCAAACAACTACGAGCATATATACACCCCCCATGGACATAATTCAACAAACTAACAAACCTACCTACACCCCGCCAAGCCTACCCGGATCCAGCGTCCGAAGACCAAAACGTTGGCTGGGCACCCCAAGAAAACTAAGTTATACAGGCGCCTTTCGAGTCTGATTCAATAGTGAGCGGCTCAAAGCCGTTCGTCATCCCCGAAGGGAGAAAGACCACTGGCACCGTATAATTTAGTAACAATACGTACCTCCGGATTCGTTAGGTTGTTGTTGGCTGGCTCGCTGCACCATGGCAGCCCACTGGGTTTCAAGAGATTTCTGGACCATGGCGTCCACAACCTCCTGGGAGACACCACTCGTGCCAGGTAAGTCGGTTGGCGGGTCGGTGATTGGGTTGTCCTTCTCCGTAGACATCACGATGCAAGGATACCAAACAATGAACGCAAAGAGTGACAATGCGCTCGCACCAATTGCTATGCATGCGCAAATAACTTGTGCTTAATTTGCCACACTCCAAATAGAGCTCACCACCCGCCCACCTAAACAATAACCTTATTAACCTTGGTTAATAGTACCTATTAACCTGCATGGAAAATTGAGGCTGGTTTTTGGGTGATGTTATCCCGTGGGCCACGCCTACTCCTTTGTGGTCCCTACTATACAGTACTATCATACTGTATGATTAGCTTCAAGCATTATAAGCAGTGCCAAATAATTTTTTGTTCAATAATTGAGAACATTCCAACAGGTCACTTTTGCAGTTTTTGTATATAGCCAGACTAAGAAAGCTACAGGTCTAAAATTTTGCATGCAATAGTCTATGGCCCAAACCTCTCCAAAGGCATAGCAAGAGCAAGAATTTTCTTATTGGGCTTGAGGAAAAATTGGATCTGATCCAATAGTGGTCAAACTTGGTGGTTTACTATATCCACACAAGTATAAGGAATTTTAAGTTTGATTAGGGGTCATAGAAAAAAGTAGGAAAACAAGGGAGGTAACCTAAACCTGCAGATATACTAGTTTAATCTCTGCTTCAGTTTATACACATGACTGACTTAAGGATTAAATGTTCACTATAGTATATTTCTATTAGAGGTATGCAATATATGAAAACTATGAAATTATCGATATTGTGATATTTTTATATCGTTATATATAGTATCGAATTCGATATTGCAGATATTGTAAAAGTATGTGATTGCACAATCACACTAAAAATGAAGATCAGTTCTGTGAAAGTTAGCAATTTTAAAAGCTTATCTACCAGTTTCCTAGGCTTGTTAGTAGTGCTAGCTATGTAATGGTTTTAGTGAATCTATTGTTTAAAGTATATTTATAAATATACCACACCTGTGGTTGAGATCAAAAGCGCCGTGCTGTAGTTTATAACTGATATACCACGGAAAACTGTGGTATATAACTGATATACCACGCTTTGTGGCTACGCTTACCATATATGGTGTAACTTCACACATTCCGCGAAATCCTTATCTAAACGGTAAACAAGTCTCTAATAACAAGCGCCTAAATCAACCAACAATTATTCACCTCAGGAACTGGAACAAGTTTCGATGAACTCTTGTCTCCTTTGTGGATAACTCACTAATCACGACTATGTGGGAGTAGCACCGTTAAAAGTGTAAAACATCTGATCCATCAAGAATTTCTATTGGTTTCCATCTCCAGGAGGTGCTGTTTCACTATAACTTACTATCTATAATCGTTTTCATCTACTGGGGTATAGAATATAACAGTTATAACACGATTACTTGGATATGACTAAATATACGCACTCTCACTCGAGTGCTGCTCTCTCTCGTGAATCGTGCATATATTTTAGTCACATCCCTCATAAGTGTGTTATAACTATAAAATATTGGCCGCTCATGCAATTAATCTGCCCACACTATTTAATTAAGAATCAAAATTGAATCAATATCAAGATATTTTACTGATTATCGATCAATATTGTATCAAAATCAAAATCCTGATATTGCACACCTCTAATTTTATATTATCTACAGGTGTAGGCAACTTCCCTTTTTCCCATCAAACTTAAAATTCCTAACTTTTCTTTATACTTGTAGTAGTGAACCTGTGCATACTATATCAAAACAATGGGTGGTGCCAGAGTTAATGTTTTCTCTTAATGAGCACCCCAATTATATTTTTTTAGTGACTCCAAAGTGAAGTGGCCATTATGCTTCACTTTCAGCATTAATTAAGAGCAGTAGTAGAATATCTCCCAGTCACCATGGAAAATATGTACAATTCTCATTTACAAATATAGGGAAGCCATATGCCCATGCTTTGTACTACCATGAATCGACACCTTGGGCTGTCAGCAAAAAGGAATGGGACACAAAGGTAAGTCCATGATGTGTGCATTGCACATACTGTGGTATGCCAAAAGGCACATATCGGGATAAAACGATGTTGAACAGTGAAAAAATCAAGCCCTTAACTTAGCCGTTATAGAGTTAATTAAGCTTGCCTGAAGGAATCAGGCATGCAAGCAAGCAGGTGGTCAGTAGCAAATTTCATTGAAAAAATTGTAACAATCTATTGGGTCATACTGAAAGCACTTTCGGGCTTGGTTATACCTAACCAATACTGCCAAGACACCAGGATAGTATTGTGAAACAAGTTTTGGGGTGATATTTTTGCTCAGAAAACCCAAACCTTTAATATAGAGGAATCTATTGTACCAAATGAAGCACTCAAAACTATTTCCTGACAGCCCACCTTGTGAGAGTCACCATATGATCCACATTTTTCAATGCATACAACATCACATTTTGTGACCGCTATCTGATTGTCAAATATCAAGGTTTCCACTAAAAATTGGAGGTTGCTTATTAGTTGATTATTTTTGCTGTTTCTGGCCATGGTGATTTTCCCACAGACTGATATAAAGTAACAAGTGCTAATGCATTGTTGAATTGTTTGTAGCATTCATATCAGCACAATTTTCACACATGTAAATATCCAAAGTGGTCACATGACCAACAATCCCATTACAGATGTATTGGACAGCCTATTCAAAATAATAGTATCTTTGGGTGATCTGAGGCACAATCAACTCAATGAAGACTTTTACATCTTGTAGCAACATAGCATGCATGAGCACATCCAATATAGCTGCCATGGGATTGTTGGTCATGTGACCACTTTTGGGATATTAGTAATAGACAGTTTAATAATGAATTGGCACTTGTTTGTTTTACCTTAAAGGTTGGTCTGTGTGAAAATCACCAGAAACAATGAAAAGAGGTATCTTCCTTTTTTGCAGTGAAAACCCTAGCCTCTTTATTTACTTGGGATTGTTGGTCAATTTTGCCAGGCTACTTACATGTGTTGATATAGAATGCTACAAACAATCTAATAATAAATTAACACTAATTTGTTTCATCTCAATGGTCGGTCCATAAGATAATCACCTGAAACAACAAAAATAGTTAACTTCCTGTTTTGAGTTGGAAACCCTACAGGTTGATCATTTGATTTCAGCTAAAAGTTGTCTTATTTAGGCCCGGCAAACTTTATTAGCTACTTGTTTCTCATCCATAAAAATGCGGATTTCCATGCAGGCCGGAGGACATTTTTCATTATTTATTATTAAAGAAAATACTCCAAATCAAGCTGCCTGTCACTATAAAGGTTAGCTAAAGCCTTTTAAGAACTAGCACTTACATACGTTTTACCACCATATCTGAGGTGCAAGTGATATTTGCTGTGCTGTGAAAATGATAGTTAGCCTTCTTAGCATCAAAATACGTGTGCATGTGATTGATAACAGCAACAATGAAATTAAAGGCGGTGGTGTAAAAAGGGATGTAGGCGGGGATGAGAAACAATCAATCAAGTTTGCCTGACCCATAGATAATATATACTACGTACGTATTATCTATACCTTGCCTTACTTGATATGCTTATTTTAAGGCGAAAGCCCTATAAATGTTCTTGAAACTCAAAAGTTGCTTGATCACCCCTTTTTGAGTGAATCAGATCCTTGATCGCTTGATTGCGTTTTGGTCCTGGGAACAAGCCCAACTAAACTGATGAAAGTGACTAAGAACAATTTGTGATATTATTTAAGAAACAAGTACTGGAAAGGAAATGCTACAGATTATTTTCTACACTTTGCCAGTCACAACATCAACCGCAGAAAGAAGTTTTTCTGCCTTGAGGCGCTTAAAGACCTTTTTGCACAGCACAATGACTCAAGATAGACTAAACCATACACTCATCACATTCATACATAAAGAGCGTACTGATTGTGTTGACGAGAAAGATATAGCTAAGGTATTTATATCAGCCAATGACAACTGAATATTTTGGAAACATTTAACTTTTTTTATATATATAGTTTATAAATGCTAGTTATCACTTATACTGTAGTAGTTAAAATGTAATTTCTATATAACTCATCGAAGTATTACATTTTAGATCTTAAGAAACAAATAGTTAGTGAGAGTTTATCTGATGTCATTGCGTACTGTGCCATGCAAATTACAACTTGGAAATTTGTGTAGCTATATAGCCTTGAAAGTTACATATTATTTGTTTGCTGCCTGAACCCCTTTTGAGTAACAAGGTTTTCTACATAAGGCTACAATAAGGACTAAAATTGCCCTCAGATTCAGTCATATTAAAGGAATTTTTATTCCCTGGGGGGCATGCCCCTAGACCCTGCACGAGGTACTGTGTAATGTAATACCTTAATTATTACTGAATGCTTTCAAGCCCCCCCCCCCCCCCTCCCTCAACTTCAAAACTTGAAGATGCTTCCTACACCTATGTAGTTAGTACAGGTAGTATCAATTTAACACTGTGCCCCATGCCAGCTACACACACACACACACACACGTACTTCAATCGGTTTTCTCTTCGCAGCGTTTGCAGGAATCCCCGCCATTTGATGTCAATCTTACACGCTCTTCTTTTCCTTATCGCGCACTTGTCTCGCGTACGCAGTAGCGCGCCGCTTATAAATTCCAATCGGGGCGATAAGTTGCTGCGTGGAAAGGGTCTGGCCACGTGAGACTAGGAACGTAACGGGAATGGCTCTATATTTAACTGCTGAACCAGCTGATGATCAGATCAGACCTATAATAGCTAGCTAGTACAGTGACTTAAGAAATATTTTTTAAATATTAAAAATATTTCTTAATTCACTGTAATTATATCTGGCCTACAGTCTGTAAGCCAGATATAATTACAAGAAGTTGATACAACTGCTGTACATTAACTAAAACCAACAAGAAAATTAATACTGACTCATTTTACAAGATATGCTTATGCTTGTACAGTACTAATCTACATCTCTGTACAAGTTGGCACATGACACTTTAGCAAGAGATGACAATAATACCCTGCAAGTGTGACACCTAACATTTTTACATCAACAATCACTCATTCCTCTAGCTATTAGCTCCAACTTTTATACCCTCAAATTATACAAGTTTCCATTTTATAGCTACTTTTGCACTGTAAGTATGCAAATAGGACATTATAGGTCAACTTTGAAGACTTGAAAAAGCATTTTAATGATTTCACTCGTGGACTATAGTACAGTAAAGAATACTTACACTGTAAAAATCATGAAGTACTCAGTAACACACAATGTGTTAAGGTAACTATCATATGAATGAACCAATTACAAAACATTTCATACTTTTATATGTCTAACACTAAGTACACCCTAATATGGTTATAAGGTGACTAGTCTCTCTTCTTTGAAGTGGTAGCGAGGGCTCGTACTCTCTTAAGGAAGGTAGGATGAGAATGATGGAACATGGAGTAGAGACGGTCAGCTTTTGGAAAGCTGAAGTTATCCTTGTGTAGTTTGGTGAGTGTTGACATCAGCTCATCTGCCTTGGTAAGATCAGCAACAAACTTGTCAGCTTGATACTCAAACCTTCTGGTTAGCTGGATCATCAGGAACATCAATGTCTGTAGTGTGACAATAGTAACTATGGTAACACCAAACTCGCGTAGAGTATAACCCAGTAGTTGAGTATCCAACCCCTGGGGACAAAATAGTGTTCAGGTAACTGACTCCGTGAAGTTTTGTGTAAAATCACCTTAAGATCTGCATTGAAATTTAAATCATTCTAATAAAACACTCCCTACTCTAATAGAACAATCATTTTAGCCAATTGGTTACCATGACTGGTGCTCATTCTGCCGTGGAGTATTATATGAGCTAATTAGAAGTGTATACATGAAATAGTTAAACCTCACTTAGTGATCACTCTATAATGATCACCACTATATGAAAACGATGTATGTTCTATTAGAGTAGAGGTGTACCGATATTAGACTCTATTAGGGCTTTTTTGGGTGGGTAATAAATCTCATATACTCCACCTTGTTTTCTAACATACTCCACGCTTTCAGGCACAATATAACGTATGCTCAAAACTAGGTTTATCCAATCAGTATGCATATTTCACGTGCAGTGATGTAGCAAGGGCACTTATTTTGTCACATGAGCATGCATAGTTGTCATGGCGTTAGTATTATCGCAAGAAAACCAGCCACTTTTGTCGAGCCTACAGCAGAAACAGCTGTGGATGAGGTAAGTGAAATAGTCTAAAGCAGTTATACAGGCACAACGTGGAGACTAGGAAATTTATAAACCCTCAGGCCCTTAGTAGCGCCCTCGCTTCGTTCATGCGCTATAGCCCGGGCCTTCAGGTTTTCAGTACAAGAAGCCATAGAAATATGTGTGCAACTAACTTTTATTGCTCCAACAACCATAGTGGTTAGCAGCCATGGGATGAATGAACTAGCCATCTTTACCAGCTATTAAAATATGGAATAATGCGAACCAATCTTATTGGGAGCACACATTAAAATATTTATGGGTGCCTCACTGTCTGAGTTGCTAATTGAGGCCACACCACCACAGGCAACCAAGCACTGCCTGTAATTGTTAGCACTTTGAACTACTTGACTAAGTGTAATCTAAACTAGATAGGGTATAAATAACAAGCAATTAAAATGTTAAAAGTCCCTGTTTAGTTTCCTCCAAGCCAAATGATTACACTTTATTATATCAGTGTATTAGTGTTTAGACATGTATATTAATCATGTATCTATTGTGAAGATGTTGGGAATGATAGGTGATGATAAGAATTTGAGATACATGTATGCCACAAAAATTGCAAGATCCTAGGAACAATGTAATTGTGACCCACTGAGCAAAGCCTGCCGTTTTCACACATTCCTCGAACACCACTTTATTGCTTCTCTGTTATCTATAGTAACAAAGGAGTGGACAGAGTATAGTAACAAAGGAGTGGACAGGCAAAGTTTCAGCCTTTTGTGATGATTAGTCTTGGAGTTGTAGCTCTAGACAGTTGGAACAGGAATAAACTCGATTTATACAGCAACAATATGGCAAACAAAATAAAGACACTTATTTAATCGATCATAACTCACGACTGACACAAGCTACGAAGATGGGTCAATCTGTTCATCATGAACTGGTCCATTGATCAAGGTATACTGCCTTCCGTGTACGTCTCCATGTGGACAAAGAAGGCCATTTCAACAATTAAATGATGACAGTAAACTTTATTTCTACCGCATCGCAAATAAATGCCCTTAACTCACATACCATATGCTGTACAAACATGAAACAAAGAGTGTCTTACTCACAATGAACAGGAGAATCTGGTGGTATATAGGTTTTATTGATTTGAGCTTTGTTTCAATGCATATCAAAGCGATGTAAAATTATTAAGTAGCATGCATATTTCTACCTGGTTTATGTCAATATGTTATAGCAAAATAGAATTTAGCAAAAATGGCCAGTTTTCACTCAGTGGGTCACAATTATTAATTTTACATTTGTAGTGCAATGAGATCAAAATACTCTAATAGAAGAGTTACTTATAATAAAATAGTTCCAGTGTAACATGGACAACTTGTGAACAACTGATAGTGTCCTGATTATCAAGGTATCCTGATTATCAAGGTCAATTTATGTACTTTGAGACTTTAAAAAGTATCTGGATTACATAGGTGTGCTCAACTGTCCACATTAACTGGTTCGGACACCTTGGGATATACCACTACTGTCCACTAGTATCCTGATTTTCATGTACTAAATTATATTTGTAGTGATGTGTAATACACCTGAAAGAGTGTATCTGTATCCAAAGCTCTGTGTAGTCACAGATATGATATGATACATGATATGGTACATTATTCTAAAACAGCCCTAAGTGTGGGCTGCTAAGAATTTTTTGTAGCAATGAAATTACTAATTATTCAGCTGCCATAGTACACACCTCCAACCACACCCATAGGGGGAGAAGATGAACTGGAAGACAAGAAATAATCCTATCATGGTGGGGTGACCATCATGGAAACCAAAACTAGTGAAGACCAGATCTTGTCCCATGAAGCAGCCAAACGTGAACAACGTCAGAAACATATTCACCTGTGGGGTTAATAGTTAGTGAGGATACATCATTGTATGGTAGGGACCTCTGTAACTAGGGACCATCTGAGATGTGCTCATTGGTGAGGTGTCAGGGGTCTAAATGTGTGTACACTAATACATATGGGATCATGGAAGAGTATCCTGGTGCCTACATGTTCAGAGGTCCCATTTTGATGTCACTACACTACTCACCTGGGTGATCACAAGATGTTTGAGGGTGTGGCTCATTTTCCAGTGGCCCAACTCATGAGCTAACACTGCTAGTACCTCATCAGTATCACAACCTTGATGCTGTGGAGTGTGTGTGTGTGAGTGTGTGTGTGTGTGTGTGTGCGTGTGTGTGTGTGTGTGTGTCACTACTGGACCAGTGGAACCTGTGTAACATGGACACCTTGGGACGGACTTTTACTAAGTGTCTGGATTATGTACGCGACCTCAAGTGTCCATATTAACAGGTTCCAGTGTACTCTCATACCTTCTTTACTGTACTCTTATCCACTTCATCTTTCTTCTCTTCAGCTGAAGTGTCATCTTTGTTCTCTTACCTCATGTTTAGTATCATCCATTGTAGTATCCTCTTCAGGTAGCATCTCATCATTATCCTCCTCCATTGCTGTCTCATCTTGCTGTTCTTTCTTCTCCTCTTTCTGTTTGGCTTCGTCCTTCTTGTTAGCAGCCACACTGTCTTGGACTTGTTTGAGCAACTTTTCGTCCAGCAATGTGTCATACAGGACAATACGCTTGTTTTTCCAGAAGCCATAGAAGTAGGCATTACTGTGGCTTGATCGTCGTGACCCGTCCACTACAAAGAGTTTCTTCAGAGGGAAGTGCAGGGATGCTGCCAGTTGTTTTATTGCTGTTCGCAGGTCACCCAAGGGTAGTGGGGTGTAGGTGTCAAACAATGGAGCAATAAAGTTTGGATAAACTGTCGCCATCACCTGTGACAAATAGTAACAATTGATTATCAACATGTCCTGATATTCAGTTTATGTACTAAGGGATATTTTGGGACCTTAACTAAGTGTCTGGATTATGTAGGTGTCCTCAAGTGTCCACGTTGACAGGTTCCATTGTATCACTGAACATCAAAGAGATTACTGAAGGTATAAACACATTCCAATCATTAGATATAGTATAGGACAATCAAGTGTAACGAGGAAACTCATTATAGAAATTTATTATAGTTTGGAGTACAATAAGGAAATGATATGTATGGTATAGGTGGTATGATGGGATAACATCAAACCAAGAGTTAATAATAAGAGAGGAGAGTGTCTAACGCTGTATAGGCCTGTAATAGATGATTGCGCAGAAGTTAAACGGCTTCCTTTCTGTGTAACGTATAGGGTTCTAGTATTTGTTCGTTTCCTTACCGCAATTAGTTTAGCCGCACCGTGATGAATCCTCGAGAATATCTGAAGACTGAACTAAAGACTGAGCTGTATGTACAGGGAACAGTACTCCTTCAATTCAAGAATGCTCAAAGGTAGAGTAACATGGCGACGCAGTGAAAATTCGAAGCGATACTCCGCCTTTGGTTCAGTGTTTATTGGTTTCTCAGACGCTCTCCCCCAGAGTTATCTTCGAGGTTAACAGCCACACTTCTTTACGCAACAGAGCGATGCTCTTCGTGGTGAACTTGAACATCGAGTTGAACGCACGCCCTTATGTCTGGGATAGCCTTTGTGGTTAAATGCGAGAATATACTAGCCAGTCTGTACGTTACGCAGAAAAGAAGCCATTAAACTTCTGCGCAATCATCTATTACAGGACTATACGGCGTTAGACACTCTCCTCTCTTATTATTAACTCTTGATCAAACAGTTTAAATGTTATGATGTAAATACTTCTCTGTTACGACCATGACCTGATGAGCAAACTTTTTTGTGTTTTAAGTATTTCTGTAGTTTTGTTAGCATTAATCACCTTTGGAATTGCTGACCAATGGTAGGGAGCTTCCAGGAACATTAAGATGTCATCCTACAGCCTAAGGTGGTTTTGTAAATTTCAAGTTGCTCAGTCAGTTCTTCAGTTTTTTACACTGGTGGCAGGTACAATGCATAACTGTGTATCACAAGTAAAACGTTAGCCTTCAGCCTTGTTTGAGACCTGATCATGGAATAACGTCACTTATCTAATCCAGCAAACGTGAAAATCTCCAAATGTGTTATAGGTGGACTGCCTAATGTAGCAACCTGTTTAATAAGGTAACTGGTCACCTGCCAACTTGAAATGTGTCACTTGTGTACAAAGTGACTTGCATAATGTAGCAGCCTGCTTAAAGGTCACCTGTCTAAACCAGTAACTTGAAAATCCCCAAATGTGTATTTTTGTGGTCTGTCTAATGTAGCAACCCCATATCAAAGTGATTACATTAATATAATTTTTAAAAAAACACCTGAGGCTGTAGGATCACACCTATGTTCCACGAAGTGATCCCTACCATTGAGCAATTCCAAAGATTATTAAATTTAGAAAACTATGGAAATGTTTAAAACACAAACACAACCTGTAAAACAGCTTAATCACCGCTTTAATAATGTCATGATCCAAACAGAGAATGTAACATTTCAATGTTATTCCATCATACCACCTGTATAGACCATATACAAGTTATGATACACACACTGTATTAAAGTACTGGTATAAGTGTTCTTGACAAGTAAACAAGTTCATTGAATTCTCCAAATCAAACTTCCAATACCAAATATCTGTGTATTTGCAGTACTTGTTTATGTCATCAATCATCTCCTTAATATTTGGTGTTATATTGGAACCTGTTGATAAGGACTTCCAACACTTATTAACAAGTTGACTTGTTTATACAGGTGACTTTATACAGTGGCCTTATTAATGACCTTATTAAGAAGCAGGAGGCTAATTTAGGCATGCTTAATGCTTGTACCTTCCTTTTAAGTTGCAAAAATGACACAAACGTGAATTTTTGCTGACTTGAAAGTATTGCTGACACTGTTATACAGAATGCAACGGAAAATAATGGAATGTTTAGAGCTGACAGTAACCAGATGCAAGCGGTGGACATGAAACAGAAAATTTATTGGAGTGGCCTAAATACCATCTCTACTATACCCCACTATTCGCTATACTTGCATTCATATTGTCTCCATGGTGATTTATATTATTGTACACGCATTTTTAGACCCCTGAAATCAGGACACCTCCCTAATAAGGACACCTTGATATTCAGGACACTTGTCCCATATAATAGTTAGACACCAAGACCAAAGGAACTAAGCAATTTAGTAACCCTGATGGCCCAAGGCTGTAACGTCCCGAGCGCAGCGAGGGCGCTACTAAGGGCCAGAGGGGTTACTAAATCGCTTAGTTCCCGTTGGTCGCTGTGTCTAACTTATTTAGACTATGGTTTAAAGTACATACCTTTATAGCCAGAGCATTAGGGTGGGGTGAAAGAGCAATGCAGAACAGCAGAACGGTTTCTTCCTGAAGTTCTTACAGTGCCCACAAAAATAATTACTCAACCGGTAACCAGAGTAATGGCTAGAGCTACAGTAGATATGCCGTTTAGTCTACTATTTGTCCAGAATTATTCACTGAACACGGAGAAGAATTGTATTACAGTATTGTCAAGTACTCCAATGTACCTTTCATGTTATAATTATTTTTCACGTACAAATTGCCTGAGGGCGGGTTAATAAATGAACATGTCAGGTGACTAAGTGAGCATGTCAGGTGACTAAGTGATTTAGTAACCCTCTAAATGAGCTGTACCATAGTCTAAACACCTGCAGATATACTAGTAGACGCTTAATCCATACTTTAGTCTATTCCCATAACTGAATTGGGGATATTTAATCCCTAATTCAGTCATGTATTTCACCAGTATATCCACAGGTGTATAGGCGACCTCCCTTGTGTCCCTCTTGTATGGAGGGCTACATTTACAATGATGTACGTAATTATTTTATTACTGATAACATCAGTCTCACAAGCCACATCTATTAATTGTAATAGCTTGCTCTCATAGTACGAGGTGACTTGTTAAGGTGACACCCACAGCAAGTAATCTTACCAACGTGTTGAGTTAACAGTAGCTTGATATGAGGAAACTCGATGGGCACTTGTTGTAAGGATATGCTTGTTACTCAGTCAGTCAGTAGAAAATTCTGTTAAACAGTTTTAAAATTCCGTAGCAACTTGTTGATAGCGTTTCGGGTCGATCTGAAAGCTTGTTTGGGCTTAGTTTTACCTAACCAATACTGCCACATCGTCATCAGGGAAAGTGAGGCTGGTTTTTGGGTGATGTTATTTTATGGGCCATGCCTACTCCTTTGTGGTCCCTACTATTCAGTACTATTGTACTGTATGATAAAACAATAACCTATAATAATAGTATAGTATTGTTGAGGCTATAGCTAGGTGCATGACTCCTGGTTTTTAGAAGCATCACAACATCGTACTATTGAGTATCAACAGTGTACTCACAGAATGTATTCACAATAAAAATTTCAACTAATCAGATTTGACTGCCAATTACAGAAATTTTTCCAAAGTATTCTTAGTGTTATTTTAAATTATTCTTTATTGACTTAATAATCACTGACTGACTGATGCCTTCAGACAAGCGTAACTCGATAACAGCTAAGGCTACGAGCTAGATTTTTTCACTGTTCGACGTCACTTTGGCCAGAGAGGTGCCTTTTGGCATACTGCAGTACATACAATGCATTCTTCATGAACTTACCAGTGTCCTCCTTTGTGTCCCATTCATCTTTGCTGACAGCGAAGTGTCGATTTGGCGGTAGCAAATGATAGTTTCCCTTTGAAACAGAAATCATCTGTATTTTTCATAGTAGCTACTTTGATTGTAGAGGTGCATTTTGAACAGTTCTTGATTTGTACTGCTGTGTAACGGGTTGAACAGGGCCGACAACGAAGCATAATGGATATACCATATAGTAAAAAACTTTGGCGATTGAAATAATATTTGCCAAAGTTTTTACCGCCAAAGATTTTACTGTACGGTACGTAAGGATCTCAGGATAAAACGACAAGGTGACATCAGTGAAGTAGTGTAGTAAGTGTATAGGTAGCTAGCGTTGTTGTTGTAGCAGTACTTTTGTAGCTACTGACGTGCTAGCAAAGGCGTGCTTCTCTATCTCCTGTGATGCCTAGAGCGACCCGTATTTGCTTCTCAGTGAACTCCAGTAGCAGAGGTTATCACGCATATCAAAGTATTTGGCCAAATCTATCACGAGACGATGAACTAACTGACGTGCGAACGGGAAGCCGGTTGGAAATGCTATCCCAAGGAGTGCTTACAACTGTGGGACACATTCCTAGGCCTGAAGATTAAGATCTCCAGAGTCAGCTCAATCTTTATTGCGTGGTGGTACGAGCTGACCTTCATCTCGAGTTCTAGTTACTCAATGTGAGACTCAATGTGCTAGTTTGAGCATCTAAAATAATTGGCGAAAAAAACTTTGGCAAAATTGAATGCTATTCGCCAAATTCGTCAAAGTTTTTTACCGCCAAAGTTTTTTACTATACGGTACTTCATTTTTCAGATGTCAATTGATACATAGGTGGGGCACACAGCACCATTTCTTTCTTTTGATGTGGCATGCATGGGTTCACCAATCATAATAATTATTAATTTTGCAAAAAAAAGTTTAACAAACAAGTACACAAAAAAATTTGGAATTTTCAACTAGAGTAGGGACCATAGCACATCAATAAAAAGTACTGAAACAAGCTGGAGTAGTGCATGATATTAAATCACAGTAAAACAATAAGAAGTTATATATCTCTACTGTGCATGGTAATCTCATAAATGCTCAAGATACCATAACGGAAATGCAAATAACAAATAAATAACAATTACAAATATATTTCTAAAATAACATATAAAGCTCTCCAAAGCACTTCTATTTCAAACCATCACTACTAAACTACAGTACCTCAAAACAACGTTTATACAATTGGGGAAGTTATGCATTGCAGGCTGTTCATTTTTCATATATGCATGTATGTATTGGCTGCTTTTAGCTTTAAATGGTTTGTCCACATGTACATGATACACCTGTAGATAGGAACAATAAAACTAATATTGCATTATTATTATTATTAGCATTTTACAGTGACCAGCACTGAAGGTCTGACAGCAACATGTGCTGCAGCCTTAGGATTACCTAACCTAATTTCAGGGACTTAGACCTAATGACTTGACCTAGTGACTTGACATGTATATACACAGCAATTATCTAATCCAGCCTTGGTCAGATTCAGGACGGCTGCAGATGCCATGCCTGACAACTCTGTCTCTAATCCGATGTCTTTCTAACACTGCTAGCCACCTGCCATGTGACACAAAGGTGATCAGCTTAGACAATCAAGGTGCTGGGAGACTGTTCCTCAACCTAACTGGCATGTGTGCAGGGGTGAAAATAACTATTTTATGTCTAGCTGAACATTGTCAGACCAGAAAGCAATTTGTTCGGCCATCACAGGAGTTGACCTGACACAGTGGTGGAGGAGGGTATGAAAAGTTTGGGGTACCTGCACAGTGCGCAAAGCGCACTCAGAGCATGCAAAGCATGCTCTTCCTCTAGGGGGGTCTGGGGGCATGCCCCCCCAGGAAAATTTTGAAGAATGAGTGCTATGAGATTGAATCTGGATGCAGTTTTAGCCAGATCACAGTATTGCTTGATAAAGTCTTACTGGAGGTAGTAAGCATTGCAGATTAAGAATATATTTCAGCATTATACTTCAGCTGTTAGCCACTATACAGTGATCAAGCGTGTACTGTGTTGATCACGTCAAGAGTCCATAATAAATTATGGACTCTTGATCACGTGGTATGACTTATGACATCACAAACACATTTATTGGAGAGGCTCTGCCCCACCTTTTTGAAAGTTGGTTGCCCCCAACTCCCTCCCTTCTGCTGCCACTGTGACATAGGTGTTGTTATTATAATCATTTTTACCTATAAATATAAAATTAATATTGTATTAATTCATAATTATTGTAATATTTTCTGAATACAACCAAAAAAAATTTTTAATGTTTACATATTTTATGTACAACTGAACTTGGTCATAATGTCTAGATTACCATAGTGACAAGATTAGTCAATCTGAAGAACATGAAATTCAGAATGTGAAGAAGATGTCTCAAGCTGCTCCTCTTCATCCTCACCAAACCAGCTGTCCCATTTGTCGATATCTAGTTGTTCACTTTCAGAGTCTTCAGAATCACTTGATGCCTTGTCAGTAGTTTTTTGTTTCCGACGGTATTCCTTTCTTGGCTTCTGATTCACCCTCCTCCCAGACTGGCAGCTACTCCACCAAATTTCTACTGCTTGATCTGGTGAAAAATCACTGAGGGTGGGGCCTTCAACATTGACTTCTAGCAAATCGTTGAGAGTTAAACAATTTAGACTTGTTCTCCTCTCACTTTTTATGATCTTCAGTGTAGAGAAGAAGCGCTCAACTTTGGCTGTTGAGAATGGTAAACTGAACAGCAACTCACTGATCAGGAAGATGTTAGGCCATTTCACAGAATCTGGTGATGTCTTCAACAGGTACCATATTTTCTTGTAGCTGTCACATCCAATTCACAGGTAAGTCCTGGCATACTCAACAATGTCTTCAATTTCATCCAGACATGAAGTGATGCTAACACCTCTAGCTTCAAGCGGAGCCTGAAACATATCAATGATTCTCAACAGAGCAGCCTTGACTTCGCCTAAACGATCATCATCTTCTGAACTTTCTTCAGCTTCTTGCAACTGCCAGCTTTGGGTATCCAAGAATAGAAGGATTGATCTCATGAAGTCAACATCTGACCACTCCAATCGAGAGCGCATTCGATCATCGAGAGACCTCAAGTCAGCCAATGCCTGCTCTTGACAAGTTTTGATGGTACTGTCTCTAAAATTGTGTAGCTCAGATCCTTGGTATACCTTGCGTCCATTTTCATCTTCCAACTTACTCAAAACCATCTTTGACACAGGCCACTCTACCACATCCTGTGAGGTCAGTTTGTTTAAGGAGGTATGGGATTTCAAAATGTTCTTAATGCCCTGCACAACATCAATGTCATCATTTTGTAAGGTAAGGCTGAGAAGAGAGGCTGGCTTAAGGGCATCAGTGTAGAGAGCAGAACCAATTATAATTCGAGCTTGCCTCCACTTCAGTAGGTATCCCTTCAGACGCTGTCTATCAGTGCTCTTAATTGACTTGTCCTCAGTGAGTGCTGCCAAGTGATTGAGGTAAGCCCCATATCGATCAACCACTCGCTGCAGAGCTTTACGTTTGTGGGTAATCCAGCGACTTCCGCTTGCTCGCACTGGTAAGTTACCTCCTTCAGGAAGTTCATACACCTCCTTAAGATCACCAACAAGGTCTGAAAGATCACGACATTTTTTTGGTGATTTTTCGTACAAGTAATATAGTCTCAACAACATGTCGTCTATGTCACGAAAAAGTTGACTGGAAAAGGCATCATTACAAGCAAGTTCAAGCCGGTGAGCGTAGCACCATGCCCAGTGTAACCAAGGTAAGGAAGCCTGAAGTTTACCTTTCATACCATTTTGCTCAGCCACATTGACTGATGCGCCATCAGTACCACAACCGACAAGAATCGGAAAGCCATCAACACCAAGCACCCTCTCTCTGTGAAGTAGGTTATCTATACCCATACCTTTTAATGCTAGACCAAGACACTCAACTAATCCATCTGCATCGCTCCTTCTTGGCTCCAATACACAATAGTACCTCGCAGTGGTCTTCAACTCCAGCAGCACATCGTCTTTTTCACAAAACAGGATTACGAACAGCTCATTTTCAATCCGCCCTTTATCAGTAGAGCTATCCATCAAGACACTATAAAAGTGACATGACTCCAGTGTAGTATACAAGAGCTTCCGTTGGCTCTCAGCTATATAGTGCACAAAGTTGCGAGCTGAGTCTCTATTGTTGTATGATGTACCGAGGTCTACTCCATGTTTTTTTTCTAGGGCAAGGATAGCTGGATATTTCGAGAAGGGGATATGTTCTTTTGCAAGAACAAAACTAATTTCGAACTTTCTCTTGATTTGCTCTCTGACAGCTGGATTTAATGCCGTGGACGAAAGACTCTGTGCAATAGGGCTATAGCTAGTAATCGGCTGGTGCTTACTTATAGCCTGATCCTTGCGAAGCAGCGCCATGGCCAATTTATGTTGTTCACTGTTGGCATGGTCGGTTACGTTACTCGTCTTGTGGTTGGTAGAGCCTTCTATCCACGCTCTCGAAAAGTTTTTCTGCCAACAAATCCTTGGCTCGTACTTTCGGCAAACTACGCACCAAAGCGTTGAAACCACAGACCTGTCTTCATCATCCATATCAGCTCGCAGCCAAACCGAAGACTGATGATCGCGTTCATTAATTCGCTGCCACTTGAGAAATGTTTCTTTTGATACCTGTCTCTTTGCCTGCTTCGTCCTTGAACCGCTGCTTGACCCATGACTCTTTGCTGCATTTCCGCTAGTCGCCATTTAATTTCAACTCGACACTACGTATAATTAATTTTATAATTAAGCGCATGCGCTACAGCCTTTTCACTCGCTCGGATGATGGGCCGATTACTGAGCAGAATGGACGGCCAGTCTAACGCAGTGCCCGGATTTTGGCCGATGGCCGACTGTTATTTTCACCCCTGGTGTGTGGTGCATGACTCGTGGGAAACTAGGAAATCAAAAAAATTATGAATATAGATCAGGTACACAATATGGAGCAATCTTGTACTACACCAAACACTGGAATCCAATACTCTACTGATCCTAAACTCTATTGTATAAACATTACTAATTGTGTGAAGGTAACAAGTGGGACACTTCAATAGTCAGAAGTGAATTGTTGATCTACTGATAAATGTGACAATTATGAAATGATTAACATGAAAAAGATGACAGGAAATGAATTTTTGTATGCCTTGATGAACTGTATATACGGGATATGTGTCCACTATATTGTGTGTGTGTTGTGTATGTGCGTGTGCATGTGTGTGTGTGTGCGTGCATGCATGTACGTGTGTGTGTGTATGTGTGTGTGCGTGTGTTTTTACGGTGTTGGCGTGTATACTTGCACATGTATGACTAAATTTTCTGGGGGACCATACAGTCCACAGCAAATCACACTATACAAGCTTCACTAAACACTAAACTACCTCTAAGTAATCGCTATAGACTAAGCACCTCAACTAGGTTGTTCTTGTTTATGTAAATAAAACCACCAAGACACCAAAACTGAAAAATATGGTAAAATCAGGTAGTCAGTCACATAGAAAGTTGCTGCAGGTAAGTATTACAATTCATACAACTATTCTAAAGTCTCCTTACTGAGCGATTGTTTCTTTGACTGGATTCTTCCCAAAAAAATCTCATATCACGCATGCATATACACACGAGTGAATCATGCCACACTTCTGAAAAAACGGCCAACGGTCCTCCCTGGCTGTCTTAGCCTATAAATAATAATCCATTGGACTTCAAAACGTGACTAGCAACTCGAGGATTCATAAAGCTCGTCATCTTCAATAAAAAAACTTTGTGACAATATGTAACAAACACGTAATAGCGAGCAAAGGATCCAGTTATCCTAGAAATGGAACTTCTGTGGGCATGCTCATTTCAGGGTAAGCACATCATACTATAAAATGTATGATAGAAGTGGTAGTACGTTTGAATTATATCTCATATATCGTCAAACTGGATAAATCCGGTTATAGTGGTGAAAGGTTAATTAAGGTGTACGTAGATGAGGAAACAGCCTATCAACTGTAAGGACTCAGTATTGCATTTGTATAGAGTAGCAAGAGCTGGGGTAGTAACTTCAGAAAAGTAACTCCCATGTAACTTAGTTACCAACTCTGAGCATACATACTCACATGGTTGGGTGTGCATGTACATGCGCATGTTGAGCTGTTTAAACAAGAAATTGGTGTTAACAGAGAAGTAGTCTATCAGCTGATAAGGCCTTACTGTGTTTGTGCAGAGTAACATACATACTCACATGGTTACATACAATGGTGTACTGTACATATATACCTGTTTATTAAAGCCGTGATGTTTTTCAATCACAAATGTCTCATATACCAGCCATGGTAGTCCAGTGATGCTACCAATGAACATCATCAACAGTAGGAACACTATGGACCAAATGATCTGTAGTGATACAGTAATAGAGTAAGTAATGGATAAAGGTCATGCAACTACAACAACTGTACACACAAACACACACACACGCACACACACACTACACACACACACGTACGCATGCATGCACACACACACACACGCACACACACACTACACAACACACACACACAATACATACATACTGTACATAAAATGCCTACAGCTACTATGCTAGTCATGCTTATCCAGTGAACCAGCACGGGAACACCACTCAGGTTCCATGAGCCGGTGCAAACAAATCCTCCTGGGGCAGGACTAGTAACCCACAGGAGGCTGTACCATGTCTCATGGTGAAGGTGTGGGCACCCAAAGTCCCACCTGGACCTTCACCCATTATGTGGGACAATTGGAAACAGTGGAAAAGGAAACTGGAAACGGAAAATGGAATCACCAGGTACCCATTGATGTTATAGAAATGTACAAACACTTACTGTCTATAAATGTGTGTGTATTCAGAGTCTGCATGTACAAATGGTATTGTTGATTTGTAAACTTGTTCCATTCCTACATGTACTTAAAGTACATGATGTGTAGGGATATGATAACTGATATGTAGTAGCCTTGTTAACAGTACAACCTAGAGGTGGAGTGTACCTAGTCATTTTGTATGGTACATAGCAGATATATAGTAGAGTCCCAATTATTTACCTTTATCACAACAATTGATACGCTTGCAACAAACATACATTGTTATGGCCTTTTGACTGTTAAGTTTAGTTGCTTTCTGCACAGTTGTAACTAGTTACCAGTTACTAGATACAAGGAATGTAACTAATTACGTACTTAAAGCAAAAGTTGCTCTGACCGTACGTACATCCACCACGTAGTGACGTTTGAGAATTATCAATAAACATGACTAAAGTTCACACTTAAGGTGATGATCAACTTCTTTTATTTTAATGATCACTACCAGTTTATAAAGTTCCCAAATTTTATTACACCTGTTTGTTACTTTTTTTTTTTTTTTTTTTGCCAAATACAAGTTATGTATTTATCAATGGTATTTCAAATAGTTTTCATCTATGCCCTGTCTGTTACATGTACATACATAAGGACACTCCTTGAAACACATCTACAATCAAACCCCTCATTTTGCCGCCAAATGGAGGTGTGGTACAACACACTTTATTCTTTGAATGTGATAAACAACACACGAAGCCATTGATTTTCTACCTGTGAGCTGACACCTTGCACTGCAAGCAAAAATAAATGGGACACTAAGAAGAACAAAGATGGTCATCGTATCTCCAATAAGGTACACACCCAGGTGAGTGACACTGTAGGTATAAATAATGTAACCGGTAGCTAAGCCATTGTTGAGTTACGTATGTCTTTCTGAAGGCAACAGTTGGTAAGCTCAATGTATCCCTGTCACAAGCTTTTTTCAAACACACTTCGGTTACAGGAATATAAGGCTGGTACTACGCAAGTAGATCTTTTTGGTACTAGAAAATGCAAAACTTCATGACCCTTAACGGGTCAATTATGTACAAGTATCTCATCTATACATATACTTTAATACAAGTTGGCCAGATTAGAGTAGGGTTCATATTGTATACACAGTGCACATACAGCTATTTCTAGAAATATCCCAGTATTTAAACACTATCCAGAATTACATTTACATGTACATCTTTATCTACAGGTGTATCATGCACAAAGACAATTTCTAGTTATCACATCTTGCTTTTTCATGTAAACCAACACACAAAACTTTAGAATAGTAAAGTCTATCACATTTTGTTTTTATTTTCACTATCATAGCAGCATTGATAAGGGAAAATATACACACCACATCAACAAGGAAATCATGATGATATCCAAAAGGAATTAACATCTATATTTTATCCCTTAACCCAGCTTTTTTTTTTTTTAAATGCAAACACTGAAAATGCATTGGCCAGTAAACTGGATTTTACACATGTCTTTTAAAATAAACTTTCATAGTACAAAAACTGTTAAAGCTCTAAAAACTGCAAACACCCTTTTTACTCACTGTTACATTTTGGTATAAACAGTCCCCACTCTTCATGCACCCAGAACTTCCCATTGTGCCCACTACCCTCTTCACACTGTTTATTTACCTCTTCATATAACGATGGTTAAAAGGCCATAACTTGGCCATACTTCATCATATCGACTTTCTCTTGATGTCATGTTGCTCGTCACATGATAGCAATTCAGTTGATATACAGATATCATGTGATTTATTAAATGGTCGTCAAGCACAATGATGATACAATGGCAAAAGGGAATGAAATAATTCAACACTTCCAAGCAAGCAAGTTCCTTGTTGCTTTTTATATATATAAGATAGCTTGCTCCTTACCAATTAATAAATTCTGCAATTCTGTATTTGTAAGGGATTGGATGAATGCTTGATGAGATATGGCTGTTTGAAACGATGTATATATTGGTGTAGTGTTTTTAGTTTAGCAAATCCAGTTTTCTGCACTACACAGGTTTAAGGGTAAAGTTGTGAACAACAGGTGCGTATATCTACACTGCAAAAAAAATAAATAAATAAATCCTCAAAACTTTACAAAGTTCCAAACTGAAGTCACACCCACTTATTCTCATTCACTGTAGCAACACACTGTACAGAGCTGAACACATGGTATTTAACTAATAACTTGTCACTACAATGGCACATCACAGTCAGTCTGTGTGGTCAAACTGATAGTCATGTTCTTACACGTAAATATTGTCTAACTTTGAGCACTAGAGATATTACTAAGTGTCTGGTGTAAACTACATGCAACTTCAAGTACCTTCTGCTTCTTTCTAACACTTGAAATACACACATGTACACACACTGTACATACGTACTACTGCTAATTCTAGGAAGAGAGAGAAACATAGACGGGTGTTGTATTACTGGCTACATATGAGCTTTCCAAACATTTTCATTTTCTTGAACATAAACCTTAGTACTTAGAAAGTTAAGATCACAAAGCTCTGTAACAAAGACTGCAGGACAGTCAATGTAGAGGATTATTGAAATCTTGATGTTTACAATGCACATGTTGGAAATTAACTGAATGTAGTGAACATATGGTACATATTTCAAGTGTTTTAAAGCATAAACACACTAGATATTCACAACTTCAGTAGACCAACTGTGTAGCTATAGGTACATACAAGTAGGGAGTACTGGATCATTTCACAGCATTGTCTGTTGGTTGCTTTGGTCACTGCTGACCAGTGTGCTCCATGCATTAATCTTGGCTCTACAATAAATGTCACAAAAATATTGTTAAAAGGTGGTTGCCTAGTAAAGACCTGTAAAAAAGGTATGATTAAAAGTCTGAGCAAAGAAAAAAGTAGGAATTGAAAATTTGGCGACTATATAATTGAAGGGGTCAGTGGAAAAAGGGGGTAACCCCCATTTTGAGATTTAGCCATTTTGTAAAAACAAAATTGCTTAGTTAGGCATGTTAATGTTTCCACAAAATTTAACAACAGGACTTAAAACTTTAAGTCACAACCAAATTTAAATTTACATTAGTCTACAGCAATTCAGTAATGTCAGAAAATTCTATTTAATGCCAACCATACACCCATTTTATTTTTCAAATGTGGGTTATCCCCTTTTCCCACTGACTCCTTCAATTATATGCACAAGTACGTATCAACTATCTTTCAAGCTTCACACTTTACCCACTGTGCTACAAGATCACCAAACCATAATACTGAGCAATTATATGAAATATCTGCTAAAAGTCAACTTTTTGCTAATTTCTGATATTACTGATATCACATTATCAATACTTATAGAACTTTGCGTGGGCGAGGTCAAAGGAAAAAGTGTACTTTAAATATCATAAAGTACACTCTCAGCCGGCCAACTGCTTCATTGACCACAAAGAGTGCTTTATTGCACCGCAAAGAGTGCTTTATTCGTTCAATAAAGCACTCTTTGCGGTGCAATAAAGCACTCTTTGTGGGCAATAAAGCACAGTTGCCAACGTGACTTAGTGTAGGCTAATAGCCTACGGGGCTCGCGCCAGTACGACTAATCATCCAAGCCGGTGAAGGCTGATAGCCTCGCCGCGCTGAGTGATCAATCACACCAGCCAATACGAGTTCCACCACTGGATTGCTTTTATAGACATACCTAAATGCTTCGATGATGGGTGGGAGAAGGTAACGTTGCTGTTACGTTTGTTAATGTAAACGGACAAGTCCTGGAGATATCACGGAAATACTTCACCATGTGACTCACAATAGAATCGATTGTGGGTTGCGAGCAAAACCTGCCAAAAGACGCGATGAACATCTACTATGCCAAACTATGGTGAAATACGCGTGAGTTACTTTGTTAAACTAGTTTGTGTGCGTTCAGGCTGCTAAAAGTTCGTGCAACGCTTGTTAATTGCGAGTCCTAGTGTATGGTGAAGCTACACGACTAGAAAGTTCCATAAATCATTTAAAGCATAGCCGCGAGTGCTATAAGAAAAATAAAGTACGAGGCGCGCGGCTGAGATGCTAATAAAGCACGAGGCGAATACTAATACTACATTTGTATCATTGTGCTTCTACTACTAATACACATACTGCGCTCATGCACACACGTACACACACACACACACACACACACACACACACACACACACACACACACACACACACATACGCCATGCACACACATTATTATTAGCGCTTTACAGTGTCCAGCACTGAAGGTCTGACAGCAACATGTGCTGCAGCCTTAGGATTACCTAACCTAATTGCGAGGACTTAGACTTAGTGACTTATAGTTGAAAAAGTACATACACACACACACACACGCGCACGCACACACTCTAACCTACGTATATATATATCTTGTACAAAACTTTGTTTTCACTTTATATCATCTGTTGACATATCCTCCTGATGCTGCTCTGGGAAATTCCCTGCTTTTGGTGAGCATCACTCCTCCACCTGTTGTCCCACTTGCTGATGCTGGCACAACTGCCCCATCAGGTACGACTAACTGTGAGATGGAAAGCTGTCAGAATCAAAAATGTATATGTGTAAAGTATTATCATACAGAATGAAAATTTGTGATTACTTATTTTCATACTTTTAAGATATTAACATGGTCACCAATAATGAGGTGGTCTTATTAATCAGGTCATGAAGTACATCTTAGCTATGTTTGGGACCTACTCAACATGGTCACTATAATGAGGTGGTTTATTCTCACCTTTCAGCCTTACCCAATAGGGAGAGATGTGTGGGAGAATTATTCAGTGATAATAGCAAGTGTCTGTTGAGTAGTCCATCAACTGTTAATTGTTTAAGTGACTGTGAAGAAAGTGTGTCCATCCAGTATGTGATGTTAGCTGTGTAGTAACCATGTAGGGGAAAGTATTGTGGTGACCGAGACACACACACGCACACACACACGCACCTTAATTGTACTCCAAAATTGTGTATTGATGAATTACTAGAGTTCTCCAGTTGTCTACAAGCCATACAAGAAGTATATCATTAACAATTAATATGCTACAATTAACAGTTTTGAGTACAGTGGCACAAAAACATTATCAACTGCTTTTCATAGCTTTGTCAGAATGGTAATGCCTAAGGGAATAATACGCATACGCTTTTATTAATTGTGTACCCCCCTCCCAACATCAAATGGCACAACAAATGGATTTATATAGGGTTTAACTCCTCCTTAAAAATGGCATGGTCCAAATTCTCAATCTCACAGAGGACAAACACACAGACAGACAAACCTTAGTGTTCCCACTTTCCAGTGGGATAATCCTTCATCAAACTGGATACCAGTTGTGACAGTTGTCTAGTTTGATGAGATAATGTCCTAGTCACATCCCAACCAGTAACGTAACCAATGGCGTCACAACCCTCTGAACAAGGCTGGGTAGTAGCTGAATATCCTCGTTATCCTTGCTGGCCCTCTCTGAAGCCATAAAACATCACTATATCAAACCGTCCTATTTCTTCAAGCTCCTTTGCCTTCACCTACAGTAAAACAAGAACAGTGAACATGTTATGTGTGTGTGTGTGTGTGTCTGGCCCTGGTCGTGTGGTGGAGACCAGGTGCCCTAGAGTTGGCCTTGCAGGCCAATGACAGGGTTTACACTATGTATACACTTCATACATGGGATCAGTTGGAATATACGGCACCTATCTAATATTAGGAGAAGCGCTCGTAGGATTAGGAAAAGCGCCCCTAGGATTTAGTGTTAGGGGTAGGGTATGAGTTAGATATATAGACCAGGTGCCGTATATTCCAACTCATCCAAGTAAAGGATGAAGGTGGTGAACGTAGCAGTAAGTGGTTTGTTGTAACTGTTTTGGCTTGTTTGCTTGCACAAGTATGGTTGCAAGGCTATAGTAGGCTGCGTATATTTATCGACTGCCCACACAATTAGTTGATCACTCTTCGCAAAGGGTCTGTAGTCCCACTAAAACACTGTTTGATAAGCTGGCTTAGCTGTTTTATAACTGCTTGGCTTCCTTTTCCATGAAAGGAGATAGTAGCAAAACTATATAAAACATTGTAAAAGTCAGCCGCCCACGTAATTCATTACATTGATTACATTATCATTACAAATGCAGTTTATACACATAAGCTTGAGGTGATTTTCTGCACCTCCTCCTCTATTCTGAAGAAATGAAGAATATCGGTAAATATCAGCATATCGGTTACTGGAATAGGCAAATAATCGGTATCGGCAAATGTGAAAAAAATGCATATCGGTGCAACACTAATAAAAAGGCTGTAATTGGGTTACTCAGCATCCCCTGACCATAGGTGGAGTGACATGTCCCATGGGGGATTGGGGCTGGGACGAAGAAGATCCCAGGACAGGCAGTGAAGCAGGTTTGAAGCAGGTGTGTGTTTCTCTGCACAAATGTTATGATATTATACATATCATAACCACATAGGTGCTAGGTACAGATACACTCAAGTACTGCATATCACATATCACTAACTGTACTATAATCACACACCTCTAGAGGATTCCATGTGACCAGTTGTAACTTCACAAATGGACTGAACAGCTTGGGAAGACATAACGACACGTAAGCTTGTTGGTAAGATTGTGAGTGCTGGTTCTCAAGATGACTCTTTATGATGGATAATGAAGCATACTCATCCACAACATCTTCAAATAGGTTAACAGCTTCCAGTGAAAATTGAGCTGTGTATAAATATTAATAGATAGTACTAAATATGTATTATAGGTGACTGCTGTTCATTTTCAGTTAACTACACCACCTAATCACACATGCAAAGCCTCAGGCAGCCATGCAGCTATTGCTGCCCAGTGAACCAAAACTGAGATGCCCATACATCACTGAGGCACTTGAGTCTTGTAGAAAAAGAAATCAGCTACAAAATCAACTGCTAAACCAACTGCTTTTCACAGCTTTGTCAGAATGGTGTTCAACAATGCCTAAGGGAATAATACACATAAGGTTTTTTAATTGTGTACCATCAATCCCAAATGGCACAACAATTGGATTTATACAGAGATTAACCCCTCTTTAAAAATGGCATGGTCCAAATTCTTAATCTCACAGAGAACAAACACACAGAAGGACACACCTCAGTGTTCCCACTCTCCATGGATATAGTGAGATAATCTTTCATCAACCTGGATACCAGTTGTCTAGTTTGACGAGATGATGTCCTAGTCACATCCCAAACCTGCTCAACCAGCAATGTAACCAATGGCAACACAACCCTCTCAACAAGGCTGGGTATTAGCTGAGTGTCCTTGTCACCCTTTCTGACCCTCCCTGAAGCCATAAGTCATTAACATCTCAAACCATCAAGCTCCTTTGCCTTCACCTGCAATAAAACAGTAACAGTGAACATGCTGTGTATGTGTGTGTGTGTGTGTGTGTGTGTGTGTGTGTGTGTGTGTGTGTGTGTGTGTGTGTGTGTGTGTGTGTGTGTGTGTGTGTGTGTGTTAGTGTTGCCACGATATATCGATACATTGAGAGTATCCATATAACAAGGTGGTGATAAATCAGTTATATTGATGGTTGCTGGCACCATTTAGTATAATGATGTGGGGGAGACCAGACATATGGTATTTGGCATTTAATTAAGTTATCTGTTAATGGTGTAGTGTGGTAAACAAGCCAACCCCAAAGTAAACCGGGAAGTTTTAAGGTTTCTGTGTAGTGCCAGCCACTTGTCTCAACTGAAAAGCAGTAGCAAAATGTATTTTAAAACTTGATAAACAAGAGTAGCTTTTGCTTGTGGTATACATCCAACTTAAATTGAAACTTGCAATGAAGAGTATGTATATTTTTCGTCTTGTAAATGTTACAGTTAGTTCTATATATGTTTATATCGTGACATAAACCTTGGTGATATATGATACAGAGTTTTTCTATATCGCGGCAGCACTAGTGCGTGTGTGGGTGCATGTGTGTGTGTAGTATATGTCTGTGGTGTGCCTTTGTGTGAGTGTGGTATATTGTAGTGCATGCACAAGCATGTGTGTGTGTGTGTGTGTGTGTGTGTGTGTGTGTGTGTGTGTGTGTGTGTGTGTGTGTGTGTGTGTGTGTGTGTGTGTGTGTGTGTGTGTGTGTGTGTGTGTGTGTGTGTGTGTGTGCGTTCCTTTGCACAAAAATGTTATGATAACATATCATAACTACACACTATTAGATACAGATACACTCAGGTATACTAACTATACTATAATCACACACCTCTAGAGGGTTCCATGTGACCAGTTGTAATTTCACAAATGGAGTGAACAGCTTGGGAAGACATAACGACACGTAAGCTTGTTGGTAAGATGAGTGCTGGAACTTCCACTTCTCAAGATGACTCTTTATGATGGATAATGAAGCATACTCATCCACAACATCTTCAAATAGGTTATCAGCTTCCAGTGAAGATTGACCTGTGTAATAATAAATAGATAGTATTAAATATGTATTATAGGTGGTTGTTGTTCATTTTCTGTTAACTACACCCACCCAATCACACATGCAAAGCCTCAGGCGGCAGCCATGCAGCTATTGCTGTCCAGCAAACCAAAACTGAGATTCCTGTGCATCACTGAGGCACTTGAGTCTTGTACAGGCAAATCCTGATGACCCCAACACCTCTAAGTGAGACAAGGACAGTTGGGCATTTACTTTCCCAGTAAACAACAGTTACTCATTGATGTTACAACTGGCTGGACTGCTTCCCCAGTTGACACAAGGCCACCAGGTCACCATTATACACCTGGGTAGACTGGAGCAATGTGAGTAAAGTGTTTTGCTCAATGAAACAACAATGTCAGTAACATTTGGCATAGACTCTGGAACCTTTCAATTACCAGGCCAAAGCTCCTAGCCACTTGGCTATGCTGCCTCTCTACACATGCACACAAAGCAAATGTTTTTGACAGGAGTGTGAAACACACCATCATTGTCATTCAGCAGGCTGCCTGTGTATCACTCAAACACTTGAAATTGTGCAGGCAAATCCTACTGGGGTAGCACTAGTAACCAGTAGGAGGACTGTTCAATGAATAATTCTACAGATCCCAAAGTTCTACAACATCCCTAACATAGCAAAGGAACTAAAGGAAGACAATGGGCAGATGGGCATTTGCTCCCCAGGCCACCAGGTCCTCATTTAAAAGAGCTCTGAGTAGACAGGTGAGTAAAGTTCCTTGCTCAAGAATGCAACTGGGCATTCAAGCCTGGAAACCAGACTGTACACCAAATCACTTGACTAGATATGCCAGGACTCAACCCAGTTAGGAGGGGGGCAAAGTAAGCCATTTCGGATTCTAGGGGGTGGGGGCATGCTCCCCCAGGAAATTGTTGAAAATTTAGGTGTAAATACACCTGTAGGCTCAATTTTGGTGAAATTTTACTGTGATGCCATTGATACATTGACCATTCGATTACACAACCTTGGGATTAATTAAACCTTTCCATTTCTCAAGGCTTTAGGTAAAAACCTCTCAAAACTTTGCATATCACCTTATATCTCATCATCATCTGATGACATTCCCTCCATTTAAAGTCACAATAGTAAGGTAAATGAGGTCATGAAGTACATACACATTAGCTATGTTTGATACCTACTTGACATGGTCACTGTAATGAGGTCATGAAGTACACCTTAGATATGTTTGGACCTACTTGACATGGTCACTATAATGAGGTGGTCTGTTACACTAGTTCTCACATAAGCTACATACTCACCTTTACACACATCAAGTTCATCTTGAATATCTTGTTGTCTACGAACAACAAGCCTCTCTGCTCTGAGTCGTCTAGTCTCCAATACCTTATTGTGTAGTGTATTGATCAGTGGAAGCTGAAGGGAGGTGAATGTGACACTTAAGTAACTGTATGTGCTATTCCATACTTGTTACTATCCATACATGCAACTGTATCTGCACACATATATACGTATGCACACATCACACACAACACACTAAGCACAGCAAAGCCTCTGGTAGTTGTGTTTCTTTTGCCGCTCAGCGAACTAGCACTGGACACTACTCAGGCACTCAAGTCTGTGCAGGTAAATCCTCTTGGGACAGTGACTATACTAACCTGTAGGAGGGGAGTCCAAGTCTCATGGATAGAGGTGACAAGCTATGTGCCTCACACACACATGCACACCCGCACTCACCCACACCAGGAGCTCATATATAAGCACCTGCTCTCTCTGTCTCTGTCTCTCTCTCTCTCTGTGTCTGTCTCTCTATCTCTGTCTGTCTGTCTCTCATGCACACACACACACACGGACGCATGCACGAACACACATATAACTTCACAATAACCTTTTAGACATTCCAACAAGTCCTTTTCAGCAAGACATCCCAACAAGTCCTCAAGGTACAAATGCATCTCTTAAAAGAACTGGTACTCACTAGTGACATCGCCAGCTCATTTTGTACACTATCAAAATCATCTACAGCTGCTCCTTTCATCTCCCTTCATCCTACCCAAGTTTTGCCAATGGACAGAGTTAGTCTCCCTTAACTCATCTAGTCTAAACTGGAAGTTTCCTAGCTATGGTCAATGGGTTGGTAGTTGGCTAGTGTTACTAGTGGCTTCTTGTTGTTGCCAGTTAGTATTCTCCTGGTTTAAGAATTGAGACTGAGCTTCAATGTAAGGATATGTTCCCATTCCAACTATAAAACCCTGATCTAGTATTAATTGTTGGTGGCTGCTAAGTGGCTTGAATAATATTAGCACCTTTGTTAATCTGTTCTTCTTCCCATTTTTTCATCTCCTCATCAGATTCTCCACTCTCAGCAACCATCTCAAGAGCTTCCAGCACTTGTTGTTTAGTAACACCTGTCCCTTTAGAGAATCCAATATCTTTGCCTCTCTCATCATTCGAGCCACTTTTATCATTGTCATCATCACGAACTAGTCTTGAGTTATTAGCACTGAAGCACTGGTTGTCATCCCGGGGTAGGTAGTTATCACCTAGCTGGTGAACCATCTCTCGCTGCATGGATAGTAATGACATCCGGGATTGCTCCTCTACCTAGGCAATTCAGCTCTGGCATCTTCCTCGTCACTTTCGTCTGCCTCATCTCTCGCCATTGTCACTTCTTCATCGCTACTCCCACATGGTCCCATCCCCGCTCCTCTTCATTTAATAATTGTAGCAACGTGAGTGATTACTGCTTTAGGCTCAGGCGTAGGCGCTGCAGCAGGCACTAGTGGTTTGTTATGGCGACTAAGTTTCTTTGTTTGCCCGGACCATTGGTGCGTTCATAGATAGTATAGACTCCGTCTATACTATCTATGGTGCGTTGCATGCGTTGACAGTCCTCTTAATTCAGTAAACTAGACGAATTTTGTCGTACTGGCATCGATGGTGTCCTATTATTTTCATCTTCAGTGTTGTGATCCACTCCTCTCCTTCAGAAGTTCCTGCGCTTCAATGAAAATAAACTCATTGCTACTAAGTTCCAATTAGTGCTTAAGGTGAGCTTTATTTAGAGAATACTGCTAACTCGGCGTCTGACCACACCAAAGTTGTGGTAGCAGAGGTAGGTTAACATATACCGATATATATGCAGTTGTGCTTAACTAATAATTGTGTTATGGCAGAGATATAGTTATGGAGATAACAAATCTTGTGATGCACGAGTCACTGAAGGGCGAGCTGAAGGGGTAGTCACTTCCATACCACCAATTGATGCACTTGTGGCCAGGATCAAGTGATCAAGGGATATTGTTGAAGTGAATCAAGCGATCAAGGCGTCCACAAAAGTAGCGATCAAGGATCTTTGTGAGTTAACTTTGGGCAACATGAGAATTTACTAAGCTTTTACGGTTGACGATCAAGAATCAAGGCTCTTGGATGGATGAAATTAAGTGATCAAGGCAATATTTTGGTGATCAAACTTCTTGATCCCGATTGCAAACGCATCAATTGGCAGTATTGAAGTGACTACCCCTTGTGGGTCTGGGGCCATCATATCACTGTGCTATTTATTTTATTAAGTTTGGTGCCTGGATTATTGTTACTGAAAGTAAATTTATCATGCAGAAGATGCTCCTCTTGTGGCTCCTTTAAAGAATATTAGCGATTGTGCTACTGTGTGCTATGAATTTGATGTTACCATGTCTTCGTTAATGGATGTGTCCCTTTAACTTCTATGGTAATGTCTACCTTGTTACAACTTCAATTAATTTGCTCAGCTCAGCAACCTGCCTGTCCAGTTTAATGTTGATTTACCAAGTAGTGTAATAAACACTTTCACATTGAAATGTTACAGAAAAGGATTTGAGTAGCATATTAATTTTACTCTTTGAAGGGATACTAATCCATCAATTGTATGTTTTAATGTGAGTTATTGAGCCCGTGTGAGATGCCAGTCTGGGTACTTGTTTATACATCTATGTTATAATGGAGTGTGACATGTAGGCATGCACTGAATGTGGATCTGTGACCATGGTCAAAACCTTCAGTTGCCTCCACCTTAACCTGTGACTCATATAGCCTTATCCAGCATTTGACCTGTGACTGCAATATTACAATTTTGTACTTGGCTAGTTATTCTGTGTTTCAAATCTTCCTTGGATGTTGAAATGTTAATTCACTTTGATTGTGGTTGTAGATCAACAGCGAGTACCTGTGTTTCAGATGTTATACCTCACCTATAGCTACGTACCTCAGGACATGGGATTTGTCAAGCTGGGAACAATTCACATTACAATCTCCTACTGTAAAAATGCACTTATTGCTTATTGTTTACTGTGGACAATTAGTGTGACATGTACATGGTTAATAAACTTTTTAACAACTATCCCAGCATGCATATGGTTATAAACAGCAGTTGGGGGTTGAGAGGGAAGACGAGCATTTGTTTCACACGATTGATACTATACATATTTGTCTGTTGTGTAGTTTGTGTTGTGTAATTCAAAATGTCCAAGCAGTTATGTAGAGCTTGTGTGGTAAAGTGTCAATGTAGGAGGTTGATGGTAGTTCTCATCCAACATGTATAGCATGTCCTAGTTTAGGGGATCTGGTAATGTGCTCCCCTGAGATTGAATTCAGAAGTAATTTTAATGAAACAGTCAGGATTGTACATGCTGATGTGTCCCAGGGCTCTTATCAGTGCAGTATGCTGCTTTCTTATAGCTGTTATACAAACACCTGCATTGACACTTGGTTGCATAATCACACATCCAGTCGGGCTATGACATGTGATCAATAGCCAACAGTAAAGGAGTAAATAAAAAGAATTATATAGTACACTTGCAGTTAACTACAAGATCTAGTTCTGAAACAATCAATATAAAGCAACTATCACATTATTGGATATGACCTCTGCTATCTTTTACAGATCAGCAGTGTATATCTAAAAAAGTGATCTTTGTCGATATAACACCAATGCAACAGTCAAACTGGGTGTGTCAAATTGAAGATCTTTACCTAAGAAACAAGTTGATATATGTTGCAAGTTTGTAACTTATTCTGTTACAAAGTTATGGCCATTTATAGACTACAAGCTACAAATTCACATGCCTAAGTAGTTAGATATTTATATTCTTCAGTTTGTAATTCAGTATTTAACTAGGCATTTTAGGGAACATTTCGAACATACACAACTAGAGACTGAAGGAAATACAACGGTGGGGTATAGGGGATAGGTATCATCAACAATGCCATAGCTAGTTATTCTATCAACAGTTTGAACCCAAAACATAGCTACGTATAATTAGATATGTAAACTCATTAACTTGTGAGGTCACATGCTACTTTCAGTCAAGGTTGCTGTCAAGCTCTAGAAAACACTTCTTTGAAGTTGTAATACTTGACAGAAATGGAATCCACTAAGTTGTGATTTAGGCTATATAGATTGGATTGTTGTGGAAGTATATTCTATTATCACAGTAGTTTTAGTCAAACTTAATGGTAGAACAAAAGATGTTTAACAACTCTTTTCTCTCTACTGTGCAGATTGCTATTTCAACACTGAAGTAGTCCGACCCACTATCATTTACAACAATATAGCCCGAAATCACTTGTAACTAAGCACCTTTTAAACTCCTGGACATAATATTGTTTAGTACATAAATGTTGTACTAATTTAAAAGCTCATAGAAATCAGACTGTATGGTAGGAGGTGTAGTGGTGAGAGTATTATCCTGTAATGAAAAATCAGTGGACATGTCATGTACATGTAGTGGTGATCCAAGTAGTGGTCCTTACAAGGTGTGTACACTGTAGCAGCAATATATGATAATAGACTACCATCAACTAACAGTTGAGAATGTGACAGCAAATGTCATGTCCAATGAGTGATACTGTAGCTATGTACATGGAACATAAATTACTAAAGGAATTTTTGATAAGTTATCCATACTAAGCACTTAAAATGACTGCTCTATTAGAGTAGTGAGCGTGTTACTGTTAATACGAGATGTCTGTCTGCCCTATAGCCACAGTAAAAGAAACCACCGACTAGATACCACCCACCCACCCACTGTGTTAGTAGGGTTTACCAAGTGGGTGGGAAAAACTGGTTTAAAGGCTTCTTAGCCAATAATTGGCTTGGCCTAGACAATAAGGGTTATTCCATGCCACACCTTACAATGTTTGCAACACTACTGTACATGTATATATATCCATACCAGGGCTCTTACAAGCCTTATCAATGCGCTATGCTACTTCCCTAGTTGTTATACAAACCTTAACACCTGAAACAATGTTTAGTTACACAATCGCAAAGTGTTGAGTTATAACATGTGACCAATAGTGAACAGAAAAGGAGGAAATAAAAAGAATTGTATAGTACACTTGTAGTTACAAGGTTTAGTTTTGAAACAATTTTAATTTGTAAAGCAACTATCACATTATCAGAAATGACAGTGAACTGTATGGAGAAAATTTAAAAGTGGCCATGCATGACTTACCTTAAGGTGACTAATTTAGCAATACAATAAATTTAGCGATTTTGTATATTGGCAAAATTAACACATGCAAAATTTAGCGATTTTATGAAATTGTGAATTGATGTAATGAATTACGGTAAGCATAAATTTTGCAGGTTTAGCATGTACTAAATTTAGAGTATATCGCTAAATTTAGTATATTGCTAAATTTAATCAGTATTAATTCAGCAGAAAAATTATGGACTTTATGAGAACTTCCACATAGTTGATTACATAGAGGTGGAGTTCATTGTAGACTTGACCTCTGGTCAGTCTGGTGTCCTTTACAGTTCAGTAGTGTATGTCCAAAGAAGTAACCTTTGTCTATATATCACCAATGCAACAGTCGTATTGCTCAAACTGGGTATGTCAAATTGAAGATCTTTATCTAATAGACAAGTTGATATTTGTTGAAGTTCATAACTTATTCTGTTCCAAAGTTATAGATGTTATATAAGAGTTACACAATTACATGCCAATTAATTAGCCATTATGCATTCTCTGGTTTGTAATTTAATATTTAACTCAATTTAGCTAACCATTTAGGCAGTGTAGGGAACATATACAACTAGAGATTGAAGAAATACAAGGATGGGGCACAGGGGGTACATATGTCGTCAACAATGTGTAGTTATTCTATCAACAGTTTGAACCCAAAATCAGGTGTTCCTTATGGCTATAATTATAATGTACCTTTATAATAGTATTTGATATGTAAAACTCCAGCCACTTAATTGTGATGGTCACACTGACAGTGTTGGGGCAATTACTTTTTAAAGTAACTCGCAACTAAAACTATTTTACATATTACAAATAAAATAAAGTAACTATAATAGCATTACATATTATATAACTCTGTCTGGACATGTGCAACTACCACCTTATCACATGACATGATCACGTTGTTGGACAATGTGTAAATACTGGTCAATATAGCTTCATTCATTAATTCAAGGTGGGTTTCGTTGCTTCGTTGGGACTAGGCGTTACTCAGTAACTTGGTCACTTGTTGTAATTACTTCAGTAATATTAGATTCGTTACAATAACATTACTTAGATAATGCGTTACATTTGTAAGTAAAGTAACTTGAGTTATATTATAGCATAGTTATTTTGTTTTGTTATATTTCTTAGTTACCACAAAAGTAATAGCTAATATTACATAACTTGTTACATAAGTAAAGTGTTGCCCCCCAACACTGGGACTCACTTTTAATCAAAGTTGCCGGCTCTGGAAAATACTTTTTTGAGCTGGGTAATTCCAAAAAAGGCCTTAATTAATTATGGACATAACATAATTAAGTCGAGGGACTTTAGCCTCTGGACATATATAACATTGATTGGCTAGCAGACCAATGAATTACCACTATAAAGTGTCAGTCTGTATGGTAGGAGGTGTAGTGGTGAGAGTATTATCCTGTAATGAAAAATCAGTGGACATGTAATGTACATGTAGTGGTGATCCAAGTAGTGATCCTTACAAAGTGTGTATACTGGATACTGTGACATATTATGACATCATCAATAAAATTAATAGTTAAATACGTGTACAGTAAAATTACATTGATAGCTACAAAAAACATAATACTGTAACTAAGCACCTAAATGACTGCTCTATTACAGTAGTGAGTGTGATAATTAGTGTCAATATATTACCGTCTATCTATCCTAAAGCCACAGTGAAAGAAACCACAGACTAGGTATATGCATGTTTCTAGTGTTCGTAACCTCAATGGAAATTGGAAATAAAATTCACAACTCCACATGTATCGTTTTCCTATAATGATATAATAGAACTGTTGAGGGGGTAGACAACTATGTCCTTTGGTTCCGTGAATAAAATTATGCTATAATAAGAAGCTATTAAACCAACACAGATACTGTTTCCAAAATGGTCAAGAAAAATCGATTGTACTGTAAACTTACAGTGTTGTAGTCGTGCCATAATTTGAAGGATTTCATTCAAGTTGCCTTACAATTATTATGTGTTATTGACTGGTTATAGACAGTTAAATTGTAAATTCCCCCAAAAACTCTCTTGTAGTGGTTTCTAACAGTTTCCTCTTGAAAGCAGAATTTTAGATACTCTGTGTAAAACAAACTTCAAAGCCAGTTTATGGTTGACTTTAGGTATGTATCTAAGAAATGTGAAATTCATGCAAAAACAGCCAAGAAGGTGCTGACTTCAAAAAGCCTGGATGAAAAAAAAGTTGTGAAATCAAAGACGGCGGCCAGCTGCAATGATAAATTGGCCTTTGCGTATTAATAAAATTTGTTATCATCAACATTATTGCAGCCATTTCATGGCCACCACCTTTGATTTCACAACTTTTTTCATCCAGGCTTTTTGAAGGCTACTCCTTTTTTATACAGCTGGGCTATTTTTGCGTGGATAATGCTATAATCAAAATAAATACACTTTACAAAATCAAATTGTAAGAGATTGCTGTTTTTTAATAAGAAGTTTTAGCTTATGATGTAACTATATCAAGATACTATAATCGGGCATTCAGTCAAATACTCTAATAGAATAGTCACCATATTATCACTATTATGAATTCTCCAGTTACTGTGCATGAAAGCTTGCATCTGTAACACCATCCCATGGGTCAATTGCGAGTCCTTTGTGTGCCATTCTTGCTTAGCTGTTACCCATGACTGTACAACTCTAAATAGTCTTGAGACATTTCAATAGAAAGTAATAATTGTGATTTAGACATTTGTACATAAACTCTTCTACATCAAAAAATTCAGTCCTGAAATATATATAACTTTGGGGACTGTGCCCCCACCCCGCCCCTCCCCCAGGAATATAATTATATATCTACTACCCTAGCTGGTGCACACACCTCACCATATCCTGGAACTATTCCTGCTGGTTTAGAATTAAAGCTGAGAAATTAGATTTGAACTTATAAATTTCCCACACTGTTTGGTCCAAACATTATAACTGCATGGAGATGATGATTTCAAGTACCACGAATACATGTATATCTGATACAAAAAGGAATGGAAATCAAATAGAGAATAATGGAAGCCATCATTTTGTATGTGAAGCCATAAGAATTAGTAGTGTGCCTCATTAACAATACATGGATATAATAATTATGAATGCTCTACTGATAGTACTTGACTGCTCTGTTAGAGTATTTTAAGTCTTCTAAAACACTTTCATGTAAGAGGGCCGAGAAGAGGGATTATGTCCAATGACTAGGTCCTTCCCTAAGGGATGAATAATGTTGGCATTCTTATACCTACAGACATACACAATAAGTAGGGTCTTAGCCAATACACAGGTGACTATAATGATAATGTGGACACTTGTTCTCTAGTGAGTTTAGCTGCTGAAAGTGGAACCGCACCCAAAGTCTACATTGTACATATACAGTAAAAAGTCCATAGTTGTATGCTGTTAGCTAATAATACCAAAGAATATTGTTAGTTATAGCTGGTTAGCTATAGCTATATATCTATAAGAGACTTAGCCATTCCATATTAATCAATGCACAATGCTCAACTAAGAGGATTAAAGAACACTAACTAACTTAGATTATTATCATGGCCTAAGTCAAATATTCCCAAACATTTGCCCACAATATTTTCAGAGATTTCCCAAACTTGCACCTGTTATGCTCTTCAGTGTTCCCATTATGCTTACATTATACTGCAACTATCTTAGAACAACACTTTAAGCAGTGAATGCTCTATTATAGTATCTCACTACAAAGTGACTGTTCTATTAGAGAGTATCACTCCATGGAGTTATGTATAATGCATTAGAGAGCTCTATTGCAATTAGCATTTTCCATATATATTGCTTTATCAATCTATTTTCATGTTATCAAGCTCCATACTTTGCCTAATATGCTAGCATTATGCTGGTATATTCACATAAAATGTAGCTAGCAATCTGTTGAGTTTTGAACTATCTAAATGTCCAAGTTCTCTGAGTGGCTGCTGTTAAACTACCTTTGAAATTTTTGTGAAATACTGATAACAGCTCATCTACTTGTTATCCCAAACAGTTCAGTGTACAGTGAATCTCAGCTATCTAAACCTCAGTTATTTGAACACCGTAAAGAATGCAAAACTTTATGTCTCAGTTAAGATCAAAATTAAATTTATTTATTTATTTAGAGTATAGTACACATTGTGTTCAGGACCACAATCAGAATTTCTCATGGGAGGTTCTACTTAGACATGCATAGGTATTCATAGCAATGGGGATCACTTATAAGTGACCTTAAGTGACCTCACATTGCAAGTGACTTCACACTCATTTCCCAATTTTTAACACCCTATAAGTGACCTCACATTGAGTGTACACACTAATGACTCCAATGTGGTAGTGTCTGTGATACTCTGACTCTTAAAAATTATCGCTTGAAATCTGGCATGTATCAATTACTACTTCACTTCTAAGACTTATAAAAGAAGTGATTTATATGAAATAATCATCACAGTAAACTACAGTATCTTCTCACAATGCTATAGGCATGTCTAGTTGGATACTCTGTATTTGCAATTGTCTACATAATATATTAATTTAAAAAGATTTTGTCATATTTCAGTGGCATGTACTTGCATTGTACTTTACACTGTAGGCCACGTATGACTTCCAGCAATTGTTGCTGAACTGATACACAATTTATTGTTGTGGTCAACATAATTATTAACTCTGGTAGCTTCCCTAAAATGTGACTTGTACCATAGCTGAACTCTACAAGGTTATTTCTTTGTAGCTGAATTCTCTACAGAGTGACTTTCTTGTACAGGCCTAGGGTGACTTGTCCTCTCTACATGGTGGTGACTTGTATATATTTTTTACATATACTAGTATTTTACACAATTATGGTATTAAACTGTACTCTATACAGGGTAACTTATAACATAACTGCATTCTCTACAGGCTAAAGGGTGACAGACTTGTAACATACTGCAACTAAACTTTCTATAGGATGACTTTCTTGTAGTTTAATTCTTTACAGGGTGATTTGTAATGCAAACTAGTAGGTGTAGTATTATTGGCTTATTCTGCTTGTATGAGTATTGGAGGAGTATCAGTGATGTGTGTTAGTCCAATGACTGTTGTTCACAAGAAGTAGCTGAAATTATGCCAGAATGTTTGGCATACAATGATAAGATGATAATACGTAGCATAAAGATCATTACAGATCAAGAAACAAAATTTAATTCATGCGTGCTACTGATCTTTTACAAGATGTTATTTAGATTAGCTAGTTGACTGTTCTATTAGAGTTTCTCAATTTTCCTCTGTTTTTCGTACTATAATTACTTTTGACCTCTTTTCTACAGCTTCTTTTTATACAGCCTTCAGGGAATAGCCAAAAAGCAGTCTTTTTGGCTGATGCTATTTCCCTGATTAAATAACATTTAAAAAGCCTTTGTTGAAGATACAGTTATCTAATCAAAAACAGCTAAGCTGTAAAAAAAGGTGCGGCCCCAAAAAGGCCATGGTGAAAAAAGATACACAAAATTCACCTGAATTGTCGTTATTAAAATTTTTACCATTAGCCTACCATCACAGCCATTTCTTGGCTGCCACCTTGGATTTCCATCTTTTTTCACCATGCCCTTTTTGGGGCAGCACCTTTTTTTACAGCTTAGCTGTTTTTGATTAGATTTCACTTCTTTTTGTGTTTGTATACCCCAAAGCCGGCCATAGTCCGGCTTTGGGGATTTTCTTTTCTTTACCACAGGAAGAAGAAAAGATGAAGCAGATGTTAAATACTTTAAATATTTCTGATTTTATCAGTAAATGTAAAAATTATATATATATATATATATATATATCAAGACACACGGTAGTGTGTCGTGCGGCCCAAGAAGCCGGCGCGTAACACCCGTGAGTATATTGACAGGAAGAAAGAAAACGCAATTTTCGCACCTCCGTAGCTCTGTGCTGCCTTGATGAAACAAGACGGATTTTGCTGTTCATACTCCCTCCACCTTCAGCACTCCACATTCCAATTTTGAGCGAAATCGCTTCAAGCGTTCCCGAGATATGCGACTTCAAAAATTGGCTTAGTTTCTTCGTTTTTTTTTTCTTCTTATTTTTCTTCCTCTTTTCGCACACTTCCAAAAACTGCTATAAAACGCGAACGCCATATCCGATTGCCTTGAAATGTGGCACACAGAAGGGGGGTATAAAGGTGCATCTCTGTACCAACTTTGGCTGGAATACAATAAACAGGCGAAGAGTTATGAGCGATTATTGACGAAAAATAACACCGATATGTTGTCACGTCTACAGGGTAAACCGCGTATGGGAAGAAGCTGAAAATCGGTGGGTGAATAGGTTAACTATTGAACCTCAAACCTTTTGTAGTTTGAAAGAAATCGAGCTAAAATCCAGGAAGATACAACAAAAAAACCAACAGTGTGTAACAATTACGCAATCGAGATTAGCTAATAAAGAACGACTGCTTGCTACGCCTACCAGGTAAACCGCTTGGGGTAATGCTTTGAAAATCGCTGTACAGATGGAGTTATCATCTTAGAAAGGCTCTTCAATGGTGTAGAAGAATCAGACTTAAAGCCACGGAATTATAACACGAAATCCAACTTGGTGTAGCAAGTGCGAGATCGAGATACTCTAATAGAGCAGTCATCCTAATAGAGCAGTCACCCGAAGAGAATTCAAGAGATCAGCTAGAAACAAGTAACCTGTATAGAGATCAGCTACAAACAAGTCACCCTGTAGAGAGATCAGCCACAAACAATTCACCCTGTAGAAAGATCAGCTAGAAGAAGTTACCTTGTAGGGAATTCATGCAACTATAGAAAGAGATAATTCAGCTAGAAGAAATCACCTTGTAGAGTTCAGCTACAAAGAAACCACAATGTAGAGAGTTCAGCTACAAACAAATCACCCTGTAGAGAGATCAGCTAGAAGAAGTTAACTTGTAGAGAGTTCAGCTACAAAGAAACCATCATGTAGAGAGTTCAGCTGCAAACGAATCACCTGTAGAGAGTTCAGCTACAAAGAAATCTCCCTGTAGAGAGATCAGCTAGGAGAAGTTTCCTTGTAGAGAGTTCAGTTACAAAGAAACCACCATGTAGAGAATTCGTTTACAAACTAGTGACCCTGTAGAGACATCAGCTAGAAGAAGTTACCTTGTAAAGAGTTCGCTACAAAGAAACTATTCTGTAAAGAGCTCAGCTGCAAAAAAAAGTCACCTGTACAGAATTCCACTACAAACAAGTCACCCTATAGAAAGATCAGCCAGAAGAAGTTACCTCGTAGAGAGTTCAGTTACAAAGAAACCACCATGTAGAGAATTCATTTACAAACTAGTGACCCTGTAGAGACATCAGCTAGAAGAAGTTACCTTGTAAAGAGTTCAGCTACATAGAAACCATTCTGTAAAGAGCTCAGCTGCAAACAAATCACCTGTACAGAATTCAGCTACAAACAAATCACCCTGTAGAAAGATCAGCTAGAAGAAATTACCTTGTTGATAGTTCAGCTACAAACAAATCACCCTGTAGAGAGATCAGCTAGAAGAAGTTACCTTGTAGAGAGTTCAGCTACAAAGAAACCATCATGTGGAGAGTTCAGCTGCAAACAAATCACCTGTAGAGAGTTCGGTTACAAACAAATCACCCTCTAGAAAGATCAGCTAAAAGAAGTCACCCTGTAGAGAGTTCAGTTACAAAGAAACCACCATGTAGAGGGTTCAGCTACAAACTTGTGACCTTGTAGAGACATCAGTTACCTTGTAGAGAGTTTAGCTACAAAAAAATCACCCTGTAGAGAGGTCATCTACAAACATATCTCCCTGTAGAAAGGTCAGCTAGAAGAAGTCACCTTGTAGAGAGTTCAGCTACAAAGAAACCATCATGTAGAGAGTTAAGCTGCAAACAAATCACCTGTAGAGAGTTCAGCTACAAACAAATCTCTCTGTAGAGAGATCAGCTAGAAGAAGTTACCTTGTAGAGAGTTCAGCTACAAAGAAACCATCATGTAGAGAGTTAAGGTGCAAACAAATCACCTGTAGAGAGTTCAGCTACAAACAAATCTCTCTGTAGAGAGATCAGCTAGAAGAAGTTACCTTGTAGAGAGTTCAGCTACAAAGAAACCATCATGTAGAGAGTTCAGCTGCAAACATATCACCTGTAGAGAGTTCAACTACAAACAAATCTCCCTGTAGAAAGGTCAGCTAGAAGAAGTCACCTTGTAGAGAGTTCAGCTACAAAGAACCATCATGTAGAGAGTTCGGCTGCAAACAAATCACCCGTATAGAGTTCAGCTACAAATAAATCTCCCTGTAGAGAGATCAGCTAGGAGAAGTTTCCTTGTAGAGAGTTCAGCTACAACAAATCACCCTGTAGAAAGATCAGCTAGAAGAAGTTACCTTGGGGAGAGTTCAGCTACAAAGAAACCATCATGTAGAAAGTTCAGCTGCAAACAAATCACCTGTAGAGAGTTCGGTTACAAACAAATCTCCGTGTAGAGAGATTAGCTAGGAGAAGTCACCCTGTAGAGAGTTCAGTTACAAAGAAACCACCATGTAGAGGGTTCAGCTACAAACTTGTGACCTTGTAGAGACATCAGTTACCTTGTAGAGAGTTTAGCTACAAAAAAATCACCCTGTAGAGAGGTCATCTACAAACAAATCTCCCTGTAGAGAGATCAGCTAGAAGAAGTTACCTTGTAGAAAGTTCAGCTACAAAGAAACCATTATGTAGAAAGTTCAGCTGCAAACAAATCACCTGTAGAGATTTCAGCTGCAAACAAATCACCCGTATAGAGTTCAGCTACAAATAAATCTCCCTGTAGAGAGATCAGCTAGAAGAAGTTTCCTTTTAGAGAGTTCAGCTACAACAAATCACCCTGTAGAAAGATCAGCTAGAAGAAGTTACCTTGGGGAGAGTTCAGCTACAAAGAAACCATCATGTAGAAAGTTCAGCTACAAACACATCACCTGTAGAGAGTTCAGTTACAAACAAATCACCCTCTAGAAAGATCAGCTAAAAGAAGTCACCCTGTAGAGAGTTCAGTTACAAAGAAACCACCATATAGAGGGTTCAGCTACAAACAAGTGACCTTGTAGAGACATCAGTTACCTTGTAGAGAGTTTAGCTACAAAAAAAATCACCCTGTAGAGAGGTCATCTACAAACAAATCTCCCTGTAGAGAGATCAGCTAGAAGAAGTTACCTTGTAGAAAGTTCAGCTACAAAGAAACCATCATGTAGAGAGTTCAGCTGCAAACAAATCACCTGTAGAGAGTTCAGCTACAAACAAATCTCCCTGTAGAAAGGTCAGCTAGAAGAAGTCACCTTGTAGAGAGTTCGGCTACAAAGAACGATCATGTAGAGAGTTCAGCTGCAAACAAATCACCTGTAGAGAGTTCAGCTACAAACAAATCACCTGTAGAGAGTTCAGCTACAAACAAATCTCCCTGTAGAGAGATCAGCTAGAAGAAATTACCTTGTAGAGAGTTCAGTTACAAAGAAACCACCATGTGGAGAGTTCAGCTGCAAAGAAATCACCCTGTAGAAAATTCAGCCACAAACAAATTGCCCTGTAGAAAGATCAGGTAGAAGAAGTTACCTTGTAGAGAGTTCAGCTACAAAGAAACCATTCTGTAAAGAGCTCAGCTGCAAACAAATCACCTGCACAGAATTCAGCTACAAACAAACCACCCTGTAGAGAGATCAGCTAGAAGAAGTTACTTGTAGATTGTTCAGCTACAAACAATGCACCCTGTAGAGAGAGCAGCAAGAGGAAGTCACTTTGTAGAGTGTTCAGTTACAAAGAAACCACCATGGAGAGTTCTGTAATAAATATATGTATTATATATATAATTTGTACATTTACTGATAAAATCAGAAATATTTAAGGTACATCTGCTTCCTCTTTTCTTCTTCCTGTGGAAAAGGAAAAAAGACAGGTTAAAAAAGTTCCAAAGCCGGCCTATGGCCGGCTTTGGGGTATACAAATACAAAAAGAAGTGAAATCTAATCCAAAATAGCCAGCTGTAAAAAAAGGGTGCGGCCCTCAAAAAGGCTATGGTGAAAAAAGATGTGAAATCCAAGGTGGCGGCCAAGAAATGGCTGTGATGGTAGGTTAATGGTAAAAAGTTTAATAACGGCAATTTAGGTGAATTTTTTGCCAAGACCAAGCGGCACAAAAATTCACCTGAATTGTCGTTATTAAAATTTTTACCATTAACCTACCATCACAGCCATTTCTTGGCTGCCACCTTGGATTTCACAACTTTTTTCACCATAGCCTTTTTGAGGGCCGCACACTTTTTTTACAGCTGGCTGTTTTGGATTAGATATTTATTACAGAACACTCTACACGGTGGTTTCTTTATAACTGAACACTCTACAAAGTGACTTCTTGTAGCTGATATTTCTACAGGGTGATTTGTTTGTAGCTGAACTCTCTACATGATGGTTTCTTCGCAGCTGAACTCTCTACATGGTGGTTTCTTTGCAACTGAACTCTCTACAAGGTGGCTTCTTCTAGCTGATATTTCTACAGGATTTGTTTGTACTGTAGCTGAACTCTCTACATGATGGTTTCTTTGCAGCTGAACTCTCTACAAGGTAACTTCTTGTAACTGATGTCTCTACAGGGTCACTTATTTGTAGTTGAACTCTCTACATGATGGTTTCTTTGTAGCTGAACTCTCTACAAAGTAACTTCTTCTAGCTGATGTCTCTACAGGGTCACTAGTTTGTAGCTGAACTCTCTACATGGTGGTTTCTTTGTAACTGAACTCTCTACAAGGTGACTTCTTCTAGCTGATTTTTCTACAAGGTGATTTGTTTATAGTTGAAATCTCTACATGATGGTTTCTTTGCAGCTGAACTCTCTGCAAGGTAACTTCTTTAGCTGATCTCTGCACAGGGTGAATTGTTTGTAGCTGAGCTCTCTACAAGTGACCTCTTCTAGCTGATCTCTCTACAGAGTGATTTGTTTGTAGCTGAGCTCTCTACAAGTGACCTCTTCCAGCTGATCTCTCTACAGAGTGATTTGTTTGTAGCTTAACTCTCTACAGGTGATTTGTTTGTAGCTGAACTCTCTACATGGTGGTTTCTTTGTAACTGAACTCTCTACAAGGTAACTTCTTCTAGCTGATCTTTCTACTGGGTGATTTGTTTGTAGCTGAACTCTCTACAAACAACTTCTTCAAACTGATCTCTGTACAGGGTGAATTGTTTGTAGCTCAACTCTCTACAAGGTAACTTCTTCTAGCTGATCTCTATACAGAGTGACTTGTTTGTAGCTGAACTCTCTACATGATGGTTTCTTTGCAGCTGAATTCTCTAAAAAGTAACTTCTTCTAGCTGATCTTTCTACAGGGCGGTTTGTTTGCAGCTGAATTCTCCACAAGGTAATTTGGTTGCAGCTGAATTCTCCACAAGGTAATTTGGTTGCAACTGAACTCTCTACACGGGGATTTCTTGTAGCTGAGCTCTCTACAAGGTGACTTCTTCTAGCTGAACTCTCTACAGTCTACAGAGTGATCTTTTCGTAGCTGAAACTCTCTACAGGGTGATTTGTTTGCAGCTGAACTCTCTACATGATGGATTTTTTGTAGCTGAACTCTCTAGAAGGTGACTTCTTCTTGCTGAACTCTCTACAGGGTGAATTGTTTGTAGCTGATCTCTCTACATGATAGTTTCTTTGTAGTTGAACTCTCTACAAGGTAACTTCTTCTAGCTGATCTTTCTATAAAGCAATTTGTTTGTAGCTGATTTCTCTACAGGATGATTTGTTTGCAGCTGACCTCTCTACATGATGGTTTCTTTGTAGCTGAACGCTCTACAAGGTAACCTCTTCTAGCTGATCTCTCTACAGGGTGAACTGTTTGCAGCCAAACTCTCTGCAGGGTGATTTAAACACTCTACAGGGTGATTTCTTTGCAGCTGAACTCTCTACATGATGGTTTATTTGTAACTGAACTCTCTACAAGGTAACTTCTTCTAGCTGATCTTTCTACAGGGCAGTTTGTTTGTAGCTGAATTCTCTACAAGGTGATTTATTTGCAGCTGAACTCTCTATAGGGTGAATTCTTCTAGCTGAACTCTCTACAGGGTGATCTTTTCGTAGCTGAACTCTCTCCAGGGTGATTTTTTTCAGCTGAACTCTCTACAAGGTGACTTCTTCTAGCTGATCTCTCTACAGGGTGATTTGTTTCTAGGTGAACTCTCTACAGGGTGACTTGCCTGTAGCTGAATTGTCTATCAGATTAACTGGTTGTAGCTGAATTCCCTACAGAATAACTTACAATGTAATATAATTCTTTGATGAAGTAAGTTATAAACGTAGCCGAATGCTCTATTAGGGTGACTGTTCTATTAGAGTATCTCGATCTCGCATTTGCAACACGTAGTTGGCTTTCTAATCATGACTCAGTGGTTTGTAATCCGATTCTTTTGTACTACTGCAAGGACTTTCTATGATGATTATTCCAGCTACACACCGATTTTCAGCTCATTGCTCTAAGCGGTTTGCCTGGTAGGCGTGAAAACTAATAGTCTTTTTATTCATAAAAATCGATTGCGTAATTGTGACACAGGTTGGGTTTTGTGTCATATCTCCATGGTCTTTATCTCGATTCTCTTAAAACCACAAAAAAGGCACTCCTACGATGGTTACTCCATCTACATATCAATTTTCAACTCATTCCTCCAAGTGGTTTACCCTGTAGGCGTGACAGACCTTCGACCTTATTTTACGCACATAATCGGTCATAACTCCGTGAATGGCCTTCGGATTCCTACCAAAGTTGGTACTGAGATCCGCCTTAATGAGCCCTTCAAGTGTGCCAAATTTCAGCCCCGATTGGAGCACGCATTCATGTTTTATGGCGTATTTTGCGAAGTGTGCGAAATGAAGAAGTAGAAGAAAAAACGAAGAAATTAAAACGAAATTGTGTTCGCTCATATCTCGGAAATGGCTGGACCGATTTTCTTCAAATTTGGTATGTAGACTCCCATAACTGGCCGGCACGTCTGTAGCAAATTTGGTTCCAATCGGATAAGGGATCACAGAGCTACATAGGTGTGAAAATTGCGTTTTCTTTCTTCCTGTTAATATACTCACGGTGTGGCGCGCAGGCTTCTTGGGCTGCACGACACACTATCGTGTGTCTTGATATCTGTGACTTCAATCACCAGAAGTTAAAGACAATAAAATATTATAATATTGTGGAGTGTAGTTAGAGATATATTATTATGTAATCAAAAACAGCCAAGCTGTAAAAAAAGGAGTGCTGCCCTTGAAAAGGCTATGGTGAAAAAGATGTGAAATCCAAGGTGGCGGCCAAGAAATGGCTGTGATGGTAGGTTAATGGTAAAAATTTTAATAACGACAATTCAGGTGAATTTGGTGCCGCTTGGTCAATTGGCACAAAATTCACCTGAATTGTCATTATTAAAATTTTTACCATTAACCTACCATCACAGCCATTTCTTGGCCGCCACCTTGGATTTCACATCTTTTTTCACCATAGCCTTTTCAAGGGCCGCACTCCTTTTTTTACAGCTTGGCTGTTTTTGATTAGATTTCACTTCTTTTTGTATTTGTATACCCAAAAGCCGGCCTATGGCCAGCTTTGGGGCTTTTTAACCTATATATTTTTCTTTACCACAGGAAAAAGAAAAAGATGAAGCAGATTTTATAAATACTTTAACTCATTCTGATTTTATCAGTAAATGTACAAATTATATATATAATGCATATATATCAAGAGTTCATAATATAAAAAGAGAGCATATATTTATTACATGTCAATTAATCCCCACAGGATAATTTGCAGCTGATTTCTCTACTGGGTGACTTGAAATGTAGCTGAACTCTCTACAGGGTGATCTGCTTGTATGTAGATGAACTCTTTACAGGATTCTCTCTACAGGGTGACTTGACTCTAGCTGAACTCTCTGCAGGGTTATCTGTTTGTAGTTGAATTCTCTACAGGGTGATTTGTTTGCAGCTGATGAACTCTCTACAAGGTAACTTCTTCTAGCTGATCTGTCTACAGGGTGACTTGTTTCTAGCTGGTCTCTCTACAGGGCGATTTGTTTGTAGCTGAATTCTCTACAGGGTGATGTGTTTGCAGCTGAACTCTCTACATGGTGGTTGCTTTGTAACTAAACTCTCTAATAAGTGACTTCTTCTAGCTGAACTCTCTACAGGGTGATCTTTTCATAGCTGAACTCTCTACAGGATGATTTGTTTGCAGCTGAACTCTCTACATTATGATTTCTTTGTAGCTGAACTCTCTACAGGGTGATTTGTTTGTAGCTGAAATCCCTACAAGGTAACTTCTTCTAGCTGATCTTTCTACAGGGCGATTTGTTTGTAGCTGAGTTCTCTACAGGGTGTTCGTTTGCAGCTGAATTCTCTACATAGTGGTTTCTTTATAGCTGAACTCTCTACAAGGTGACTTCTTTTAGCTGATCTCTCTACAGGGTGATTTGTTTGTAGCTGAACTCTCTACAGGTGATTTGTTTGTAGCTGAACTCTCTACAAGGTGATACTTCTAGGTGATCTCACTACAGGATGACTTGTTTCTAACTGAACTCTCAACAGGGTGATCTCTTCATAGCTGAACTTTCTACTGGGTGATTTGTTTGCAGCTGAACTCTCTACATGGTGGTTTCTTTGTAGCTGAACTCTCTACAAGGTAATTTCTTCTAGCTGAACTCTCTACAGGGTGACTTGTTTCTAGCTGATGTCTCTACAGGGTGACTTGTTCCTAGCTGAACTCTCTACAAGTGATTTGTTTGCAGCTGAACTCAGGTTTTTTTGTAGCTGAACTCTCTACAAGGTAACTTCTTCTAGCTGATCTTTCTACAGGGTGATTTGTTTGTAGCTGAATTCTCTACAGGGTGATTTATTTGCAGCTGAACTCTCTACAAGGTGACTTCTTCTAGCTGAACTCTCTACAGAGTGATTGATTTTTTTGCAGCTGAACTCTCTACATGGTGGTAGCTTTGTAGCTGAACTCTCTAAAAGATGACTTATTCTAGCTGAACTCTCTAAAGGGTGATCTTTTCATAGCTGAACTCTCTACAGGATGATTTGTTTGCAGCTGAACTCTCTACATGATGATTTCATTGTAGCTGAACTCTCTACAGGGTGATTTGTTTGTAGCTGAACTCCCTACAAGGTAACTTCTTCTAGCTGATCTATCTACAGGGCGATTTGTTTGTAGTTGAGTTCTCTACAGGGTGTTTGTTTGCAGCTGAACTCTCTACATGGTAGTTTCTTTGTAGCTGAACTCTCTACAATGTGACTTCTTCTAGCTGAACTCTCTACAGGGTGACTTGTTTCTAGCTGAACTCTCTACAGGTGATTTGTTTGCAGCCGATCTCTCTACATGGTGGTTTCTTTGTAGCTGAACTCTCTACAAGGTAACTTCTTCTAGCTGATCTTTCTACAGGGTGATTTGTTTGTAGCTGAATTCTCTACAGTGTGATTTATTTGCAGCTGAACTCTCTACAAGGTGACTTCTTCTAGCTGAACTCTCTACAGAGTGATTGATTTTTTTGCAGCTGAACTCTCTACATTGTGGTTTCTTTGTAACTGAACTCTCTACAGTGTGATTTGTTTGTAGCTGAACTCTCTACAGGATGATCTGTTCGTAGCTGAACTCCCTACAAGGTAACTTCTTCTAGCTGATCTTTCTACAGGGCGATTTGTTTGTAGCTTAGTTCTCTACAGGGTGATTTGTTTGCAGCTGAACTCTCTACATGGTAGTTTCTTTGTAGCTGAACTCTCTACAATGCGACTTCTTCTAGCTGAACTCTCTACAGGGTGACTTGTTTCTAGCTGATCTCTCTACAGGGTGACTTGTTTCTAGCTGAACTCTCTACAGGGGATTTGTTTGCAGCTGAACTCTCTACAAGGTAACTTCTTCTACCTGATCTTTCTACAGGGTGATTTGTTTGTAGCTGAATTCTCTACAGGGTGACTTGTTTCTAGCTGATCTCTGTACTGGGTGACTTGTTCCTGCTGAACTCTCTACAGGTGATTTGTTTGCAGCTGAACTCTCTTACATGGTGGTTTCTTTGTAGCTGAACTCTCTACAAGGTTACTTCTTCTAGCTGATCTCTCTACAACATGACTTGCTTCTAACTGAACTCTCTATAGCAGGGGCGTAGCCAGGGGGGGTTCAAAGGGTTCGGACGAACCCCCTTTTCAGAGTTAAGTTTTTTAAATCGTGATACTGGTTAACTAGAACTGAATTAACTTACACAAATCCAATGAAATGGGTAGCTACAGGTCTTCAGGCAGAGGAATTCAAGTACCTCTACTCGCTATTGCGAATGAATTTATAAGAATACACATGTTTACACGTGTACACGGCCCCAGACCCCCGCTGTGGAGATTCTATACTTAGGGCAGAACCCCCCTTTTGGAAATCCTGCCTACGTCCCTGTACAGTGTGATCTGTTCATAGCGGAACTTTCTACTGGGTGATTTGTTTGTAGCTGAACACTTTGCATGATTGTTTCTTTGTAACTGAACTCTCTACAAAGTAAGTTCTTCTAGCTGATCTCTCTACAGGGCAATTTGTTTGAGCTGAACTCTCAACATGATGGTTTCTTTGTAGCTGAACTCTCTATTAGGTACCTTCTTCTGGCTGATCTGACTACAGGGTGACTTGTTTGTAACTGAATTCCCTACAGAATAATTTGCAATGTAATATAATTGAGTAAATTATAAATGCAGCTGAATGCTTTATTAGGGTGACTGTTCTATTAGAGTATCTCGATCTCGCATTTGCTACACGTAGTTGCCTTTCGAATCATAACTCAGTGGTTTGTAATCCGATTCTTCTGTACTACTGCAAGGACTTTCTATGATGATTATTCCAGCTACATATTGATTTTCAGCCCATTGCTCTAAGCGGTTTGCCTGGTAGATACGAAAACTAATAGTTTTTTTATTCATAAAAATCGATTGCGTAATTTTGACACAGGTCGGGTTTTGTGTCATATCTCCGTGGTCTTTATCCCAATTCCTTTCAAACCACAAACAGGCACTCCTACGATGGTTGCTCCATCTACATATCAATTTTCAACTGATTCCTCAAAGGAGTTTACCCTGTAGGCGTGACAGACCTTCGACCTTATTTTACGCAAATAATCGGTCATAACTCCGTGAATGTTCATCGGGTTCCTACCAACGTTGGTACACAGATCCGCCTTAATGAGCCCTTCAAGTGTGCCAAATTTCAGTCCGATCCGAGCACGCATTCGTGTTTTATGGCGGATTTTGCGAATGTGCGAAATGAAGAAGTAGAAGAAAAAAACGAAGAAATTAAAACGAAATTTTGTTCGCTCGTATCTCGGAAATGGCTGGAGCGATTTTCTTCAAATTTGGTGTGTAGACTCCCCTTACTGGCCGACACCTCTCTAGCAAATTTGGTTCCAATCGGATAAGGGATCACAGAGCTACATAGTTGTGAAAATTGCGTTTTCTTTCTTCCTGTTAATATACTCACGGGTGGCACGCCGGCTTCTTGGGCCGCACGACACACTACCGTGTGTCTTGATTTTATTATTATTATTAGTGCTTTACAGTGACCAGCACTGAAGGTCTAACAGCAACATGTGCTGCAGCCTTAGGATTACCTAACCTAACAAGAACTGGAGACTTTAAATGACTTAACCTAGCTAACAATAAGGTGAAACAGAATATATATAATGAGCATTTCAGTGTTAGGGGCATAGGACTCAGGGGCGGATCAAGGGGGGGGGGGGCTTTGGGGGCTGAAGTCCCCCCCTTCATATTTAGGCTTTACTTGATCAATATGCTGAGTATTATAATGAAATTTTGTCTTAGCATAATTATATGATCACTAATAATACAAATACTCATAAAACCACCTTATAAACATCTTTCCAAGGTATTATCAGTGGATTTATGCTAAAGTTTATGTAACAAGGACCCGGATCAGCATTGGAGGTGTACAAGATCGAGATACTCTAATAGAGCAGTCAGATAACTACTCTAATAGAACATTCACTGGAAACATGTAGTTGGTTCTGTTATGGAATTTTTCCAAATCTGCCTGCACCTATACATATATACAATGAAGTGCATTGGTTTGTTTAAAGGGCTTCATTCATCCACTTGTGTAGTTAATATATATGGCAATACTTAATTCAGGTACACAATTTTCATTGAAAATGCTCTCAGATTCAATCTTGTATTGTTCAAATTTCAAAATTTTCCACGTTCAACATTATATTATTCTAACATGCACGTATTCGGTGTTGTGCAATTGTGAGAGGGGTACATTGTGTACTTGGTTGTCTGTACCTACCCAAACATTTTGCCGGATTAGCAAAATGCTTTAGAAAGCCATACCTATAATCTAAAGGCAGTATATGAAATATCTACAGGCAGAAAATATTATGAATTTTATGTGGAAATGTTTCCAAATTGCAGTATTTTAGCATCTATTTTTCAAAAATTTCCTGGGGGGGCATGCCCCCAGACCCCCTAGTTCCAGCATGCTTCGCATGCTGGGAAGTGTGCTTTGCACACCTCTACCCAACAGATTAGTACCTTGAGTTAGCCCCCCCCCCTTTTATAAATCCTAGATCCGCCCCTGGGACTGTGGTTCTTGAAACCCTTCTAGACTTTTAGCAGGAAATCAAACTATCAGTATGTATGAAAGTTTTGACAACACAAATGTAAAGGAACATATGGCTATATGGCTATATAGAACAAGGATATGCCACAAAAGAATAAAGATTTACAAATATTAGGATACTCTAATAGAGCAATTGATATCATTATTGAGAAATCAATAAGAATAGTAATAATTATTAATTTTACAAAGCATTGTGTGCCCCTAGCAAAGTTAGTAGAATAGTATGAAATGTAAAACTTAACAATAGATCCCACAATCACAATTTTCTGGTATTGTTTGTAGAAATATAATGATGCATGAATAAGGATATTAGACCACGCTTTATCAATTATAAGATACTGGTGTAAAAAACAAACAAGGGGAGTACTTGTTAGTTCGATCACGTATCTTGTGAGTGTATCTATATATAACACAACTACATTATGGGGACTAGAGAAGGCGCGCACCTACCCTGTTGAAAATAAATCTTGGGGAAGAATTGTAGTAATTACATTGTTAGTTTTATCCTTTTTCATACTTTATATTTTGAAAAGATTTTTTTTAAGTCTTAAAAGTAGAGCGGCTAAGCAACAGAAATTGGAAAAGCACCAAATTTCAGTGGAAGCTAAGTAAGGGATACTGAGATATGGTGCCACATCAAAGTCATTGCCTTAAGGCATATTTTGAAACTTTTAAACTATGCATATATAACTCATAATTAGCTGGTCAGGAAACCATACAACTACACTCAATTTTTTTTCCTATTATTTTAAATTTACAGATGCAATCAAAAATCTTTCAAATGTGTTGATTTTTCTAATGAAGCCAATATTAAAAGTACAGGTACAATCCATTAGAAATAAAATATTGTATATCTATGGTTTCATACACCATGACCCTCCATGCCTCTTAACATGGCAAGCTAATGACTTGGATAGACACCTCTCTTGATCAGCTTTTGGATATAACAATCTCTTCCTGGCCTTGTCTATGCAGATGCAAGGTTTCAGTATCCTTACTACTGAGCACTTTATGGCCTCACTAATACATTTTCTATTGATTTTATTTGTCAAGTTCTTTGAGCATGATATGATTTTAATGGTACTGTGAATTAAGCAAATATATGTTGTACCAAGTTTGGTGCTTTTATCAAAAAGTGAATAATTTGTTTGCTTAGCTGCTCTGCTATAAAATTACAGAAGTCTAACAGCTTCTGAGGGTTGCAACTCCAGACCTCCCTTCACCCCTTATGTATGTCAGGTCTAGAATCACCACTGCATAATATACTCCTCTATGTGTAAGTGTATCATTACTATCCTATAATGAAAAATCAATTGGTGAACATGTGTACAGTATAGCTTCATTAATACATTTTCTATTGATTTTACTTGTCAGGTTATTTGAACGTGATATGATTAGTAGTTTTAATGGCACTGTATCTAATATGAATTAAGCAAATGTTGTACCGAGTTTGGTGCTTTTTCAAAAAGTGAAATGATTTTTTTGCTTACCTGCTCTACTATAAAATTATTGGAGTCAAACAGTTTCTGAGGGTTATAACTCCAGACCCCCCTTCACCCCTTATGTATGTCAGGTCTAGAACCACCACTGCATAATGCACTCCTCTATGTGTAAACGTATCATTATTATCCTATAATGAAAAATCAATTGTGAACATGTGTAAAAATAGCTGTGATATCTACGACAATAAACCATCATCAACGAATAGTTTTGAGGATGTGCACAGCAAAGCTATCATGAACATGATCTAACTGGATCACAAAAATAGCGAGGAACTTTGATAAGTTATCTAAAGTAATGAAACTTTCAGTTAACCAAAAGCCTAAAATGACTGCTCTATTAGAGTAGCAGGTGTGTTACTGTTAATACAAGATGTCTATCCACCCTATAGAGTAACAAAAGACTAGGTATATACATGACTTATTTTATGTCTGGCCTGTTAGTATTCATCCCCCAATGGAAATTGGAGATCTTGAAATTCGAAACTTCACATGCATAATTTTTATATACAATACAGAGATAATTTGGTCAATGCTTGGATATTGTATGTATAGCAAAGTTATAATGAAGGCTTATTGGGTATACTTGACTGTTCTATTAGAGCATTTTGATCATAAAGAGAAGAGGTCTCATGATTGATTATCTCTAGATCCTTCCCTAAAGGATAAATACAAAATGTTTTTGTTGAACAGCATGGCATGTGTTGTCATGCACTCTCTGTATCTACCAACATACACAATTATAGTTAATAGTAAACAGAATCTAGACTGGATAATCAATCTACAGGTGACTATAATTTATGATAATGTTCTGAAGTGAGTGTAGTTGCTGGAAGTGGAATATCCAGTGATCATTTAATAATTATTGCTGCAATCCAACAATTATTTTGTGTGTACACAGTGGAACCTCAGATATTCAAATGCCTAGGAATTATCTAGCATTTATATAACTGAAAAGTCCTAGCTAGCTGTGTGAAAACCCAGCAATTGTAACACCTCTCTAAACTTGAACAATTTATTATTGTATTTTAACTTGCTCTACCACTCAGTTGTACAAAACTCTTGATAGAATAATTATTGTTGTATGCTGTTAGCTAATTACTAAAAATTATTGTTTTTGTTTTGGTATAGCTATATGAAACTCAGTTATTCCATATTAATCAGCGTGAAATGCCCTAATAAGCAATTATAGAGCTACATCTTATTCAGTTTATTAGGCCTGCGTCAAATATGCCAGCATAATAGAAGATTGATAGACTGAAGTATTTGGTGGATAATTCAAACTATGGAGTTTATATTCATAGCTCCTTTGATCAATACTCTCTAATAAAACAGTCACTTTGTAGTGAAATACTCTACTAGTGCATTCACTGATTATATTGTTCCAAGATAATTGTAAGAAAGATTACTAACCTAGAAGCATAATGGGAACACCTGAATAGCATAATAGGTATATAAAATTTTTGGGAAATTCTTGAAAGCATTTTGGGCAACATTTTGAGTATATTTGACTCTGGCCTATTTATTATCACATAATATAGCTAGCAATCTGTTGAAATTTGGACCATTTAAATGTTCAAGGTCTCTTAAAGGCTTTTGTTGAAACCATGCTGTTTGGAAAACTACCCTTGTTTCCATCATTATGTCATTATCTCAAACCACTTCAGTGTACAGTAGAACCTCAGTTATCCAAACTCCAGTTTTTTGAACACCATATTATAGAGGATAATTTTTTTGTTACCAAACATCAAATTCCAGGTATCTATTCTATAAGAGTAGTAAGAATAGTGCTAAGGTGGATTGAGGTGTATGGTTGCACTTTGACACACATAGGTACTGGGTCTGGGGGAACAGCCCCCAGATGCTGAAAACATCTCTTCATCTCTTCTACAAGTGACCTCACATTAAATGTACACACTAATGACTTCTCTGACTCTCCAAAATAATTGAAATCTGACATGTATTAATGAATTACCAAGACATAGTAATCATTACAGTTTGCTATCCATTCACAGTATTTGGCAGCATTACACATGTAGCTGTATACTTAGTACTTGTCTGCTTAAAAACAAAGCTTTTGTCATACTTCAGTGGCATGAAATTATGTTGTATTTGATGCTGTAGGTCATGTGTGACTTCTGTCTATATTACTGATATGCAAAGTTGTGGTTGAGATTAGCTTTGGTAGCTAGAGTTTCTTAGGTCATGGACTTGTAGATACATGTTACATGGGTAGCTAACTTATTGTAGGTCAGTGGAAGTGGACTTTGTAAACATTACAATGAGCAGATAAACACATACCGGTACACCTTATAGCCAAAGGAGTTGAAGGGGTCCCCTCAGCTGGTCTTGTCTTAATAAGCTGAGACCATATATACAGCAGCATAATACATTTGATTGTTCCATTAGAGTCCCTATAGTCTCACTAACTGTCATAATTGCCTGTTCATTGTCTGTGTCATGATGTTTCTCAGTAAGAGAATATTTTCTTAACTTTTATCATGTTTTAATACTCCCTGTACAAATGTGTGTTCATAAACTGAATTTTATATCCCAACAATCATCTATCAACAGTATGCATGACCCCATTTAGCTGATTTGAGTGACACCAAAATAGGGCTAAATTCTTTGAAAAAAATCTAATTTGACCTGCCCACTTTAAACAAGAAATCTTGGCATAACTGCATGTAAATCTAAAAACAGGAGTTTATATATTGCAAAAGTATTCAGGCAGTCAATCAGGTTCATATGACTAGGTTTGGATGTGGTAACTAATGATACACTACCTAAATTGTGTAGAAAAATAAAACGTATGGTGTGCAGATCCTGTTAATAAAGCAGCAATGCCGCTGCATAATTGTTATTTTGAAGATATTGATTTTTACATTGGTAATTAACCCTATCTTTTCTGCAAATGAATGTGCCTTCATCTGCCAGCTTGCTGAATGCTGTTGTTTAAAAATAGGAAAACTCTGAGGGGGGACCTAGTGTTCAGGTACAGGTGTAAAGGTCCAGTGTGCAAAATTACTTTTAAAGACAGTTGATATCCTTACTGACATGATATTCTTAGCATTTTCCTCTACTCAAACACTCAGGGCTGTAACTAGGAGATTTGGACAAATGTATACTCTTGTTCCCCCTTTACCCACTTCTGAGGAACTAATGTGTGTAGCTGTATTGCACTGTGCTACATGCAATATATTCCAACACCTTTAGTGTAAACTTTGCATGGGTTGTACTACTGATAGCCCACCAGTGAAGGGGTTTCTTGTGTTCCAGAACCACGGGAAACCCCCTTCCTATTCTCCTGATTACTGAAATGTTCACATCTGTGAGCAATAATAATTTTACTCATTTCAATGTTGGGAAGCTTTTATTGTGATACATTTGTTTTGACTTCTGATCATAACTAAAAATAAAGTCACATGTATAAAATTGTATAATATATCTTAAGCAAAGGCTGTAGACAAGAGAAGGTAAAAAATAGCCAGGTACAAAAAAGTGAGAAACTCTCAACTAGCTACTCTAAAGGACATCTTGTAAAGACCAGTAGCCATTAATTAAATTTTCCTTCTTCATCTGTCTACCCTTTTATCACATCAATGTGAGCTAATGATTCTATAGGCTTAATTTCAGCTACATTACAAGTCACTCTGTACAGAGTCAATGCATGCAAGTAACCCTGTAAAGAGTTCAACTACCGGAAAGTCAGCCTTAGAGAGATCAGCTACTGTATGTTGTTACATGTCACCTAGTATGGAGATCAGCTACAAGACAACTTGAATCACCTAGTAGAGTTCAGCTACAAACAAATCACCCTGTAGAGAGTTAAGCTATGGCTCAAGTCATGTTTTAGAGAATTCAGCTACAAACAAACCAGGGTTCAATTGCCTACATACACACACAGTTCAGCTACATTATACAGGTCTCTTGTGTAGAGAGTTCAGCTAGCTATAGGCTACAGTATGCATGTACATGTCATATAATTATGTAGTTAGCTTAATTGGTTACAGGTCACACTATAGATAGTTCAACCACAAGAAAGTCACCCTGTAGAGAGTTCATTTACAGTACAAGACATGTCACCATGTAGAGAGTTCAATTACATTAAAACGTCTCCCTATGCAGAGTTCAGTTGTGTAGGTGACCTTTGGTTTCAAGTCATCCCGTGGAGAGTTCAGCCATACTCAAGAAAGTCACCCTGTAGAAAGCTCAGCTTTGTTACAAGTCACCTTTAGGGTGTTAATCTACAAGCAAGTATCATGTAGACAGTTCAGTTACAGTAATAGTCACCAATCACCATGTGGAGAGTTTAGCTATACGTAGTTCAGCTATATTTTATAGTCACTTTGCATATGTTCACTTTGGTTCCAAGTCATCCTGTGGAAATTCACCTGGTAGAGAGTTTGGCTACGTTAAAAGTTACCCTGTAGAGAGTTTAGCTACATTACAAGTCAATAAAGATGTGAAACCAAAGGTAGCAGATAACAAATGGCTGCAATGCTGTTTATGCATGCCAAATCATTTTAGTGACCTCATCATTAAAAATGATTGGCACTAACATCATTTCAGCCAATTCTTGGCCGTCACCTTAGATTTCACATATTTCAGGCTCTTTTGGGGGCCATACCCTTTTGCACAGCTTGGCTGTTTTGCTTTTATACCAACATATCAGTTGTGTTCTTGAGGATTCTGAAACTTTCTGTTGATATATAATGCATGTCACATGCCAGTTAATCTAGTGCAGCAAAAGTACTAAGGAAATCACCAGAAACATTCATATACTTTAGTCCACATGGAATAACATCACCTGTCTCATCAAGAACATGTCTTACTGTCTTACATCGATGGGGAATATGTAGTTACTTGAATAGCAAGACCTAATTTTTATAATGTTAAAGTGATCACATTAATTGTTTTAAACCACCTCAGGCAGTAAGATGACACCTTGAAGCTCCCTACCATTGGTGAACAATCCCAAAGATATAGAAAACTATTTGAAATGCTGAAAACACAAACACATCCTATCAGTGGTGGTTCAAGAAAAGTTTCCATTTCCAAAGCAGAAAAGCAACTGCTTTACTTAAACAGGTCACAGCTATGGAAAACCTCATTAATATAATAGAATAGTTAACACTATAATTATTGAGGTGCTTATACACTTGAAAGTGCTGGGAAGAAGTTTATGATAAATCAAAAGCTACGTATTTATGAGGAAGTTAGTAATTGTACAATATATAAGTGATCTAATATGTAGTTATTAATTTAACCCTAGGCCAAGAATTTTGGCTTCAGATTCCGTCAACTGTTCTATTAGAACATATCCACCAACTGGTTGCAAATACTTCTCTATTTGGATCATGACTTAATTAGAGTGATGATTAAGTGACAGGATGCAAGTGCAGTTCTAGGAGGATTCCATCTAGTAACATTTCAATTGTTTAATGTCATCCCATCATATCACTGTACCATACATATCAGACCATATACAAGTAATGATACACACACTGTATTGATGTACAGTAAGTGTTCCTGACAAGTATACTTCATTGAATTCCACAAATCAAACTCTTTACACATTCCAATACTAAATGTCAAGTATTTGCCGTACTTGTTTCAGCCCAAGTGTTTATGTCATCAATCATCTCTTTGATATCAAGTTCAGTGTTACATTGGAACCTGTTGATAAGGACACTTGAGCACTTCCAACACTTACAGTGAGTTATTAGGCAAATTAGGTAGGTCACTTTGTACACAAATGAGAGATTATCAAGTTAGACTGGTAACATCATTTTGGCTACATTAGAGAGGTTAGTTTTTGTATGCAATTGACACATTTGGGGATTTCAAAGTACTGGGTTGGACTGGTAGTTTTAATCAGATAACTACAAACTTTTAATTAATCTTAGCATCAAGTCTCCATAAATTTACTGTACATAATACATAAGAAAGCTTAATCCTCAAAATTCCAATCCATGACAATCTGAATTGACAATCCATGGGTGGTGGTACTATAGTGTCTTTGTGTGTATTACGTGTACTCTGATTATTACTTGAAGTATGACGTGCATTAATTATAGCATAAGTTAACTTATAAGAAAAGTTCCAAGACACTTTCACACCTGAAATATAATACTCATGTATGTAACTCATCACAATTTGCACCATTCACAATGCTAGGCATTATTGTACATGTTATTGTGTACTTGGTACTTGTCTGCTTTATAAAAGATTTTGTCATACTTCAGAGGCATGTAATCATGTTGTACTTTACACTGTAGGTCACATTATGACTTCCGGCTATTATTGCTGAACTGATTATGATATGCAAAGTTGTGGTCAAGCTATTTTGATAGCTTAGCCAAACTCTCTAATATGTGGCTTGTGCCGTAATTGAACTTTCTACAAGGTCATTTCTTCGTAGTTGAATTCCTTACAGAGTGACTTTCTTGCACAGAGTGACTTGTAATGCAACTGAATTCTCTACACGGCTACTTGTTTGTATAGCTGAACTCTCTACAGTCTACTATTGGTCTTGTAGCTGAACTCCCTATAAGATGACTTATTCATAGCTGTTTGTATATTATGTTACATATTATACATGTGGTGTAGAGTTCAGTTCTGTTACGAATCAGAGTATTATAACTCACCCGTAGAGAGTGTAGGTATATATGTGATATGTTACTCTGTATACAGTTACCAGGGTGACTTTTCTTAATTGTATAGCTGAACTGTACATGCCTATAGGCCTAGGGTGACTTGTCCTGTAGCTGAACTTCCTACAGAGTGACAGACTTGTCACTGAACTCTCTATACAGGGTAACTTGAATTCTTCATAAGGTGTATACATAGCTGAAATAATAATGAAAGTTAAAATAATAGTGTAGAGATCATTACAGATCAAGAAGGACAGTTTAACTCATGGCTACTGTTTACAAGTGTTCTTTAGATTAGCTACAGTAGTTGATTGTTCTATTAGAGTTTCTCAATTGTCCACTGTTTTTCATATACTCTTACAATTACTTTTTGACCTTCTCTTGCTTCTTTTATATCTACAGCCTTTGCATAAATATTATTAATTTAGGCACGATTACACCTGTGACTTCACTCTTCATTATGGCCAGAAGTTAACAAATGTATCACAATAATAGTTCCCATGAAACATTATATTGGAGTGAATAATAATTTTAGTGATATTATTATTGTTCACAGTTGTAGTGAACATTTCAGTATTCAGGGGCATAGGAAGGAGGCTTCTTGTGTTTACTGACATGTGAATTAATGTGCATTCTATGCCTCAGCATCTGTAATTCTTTATTCCCTTTTTTCTCACCTTGCCAAACCAGACAATGTAGTGCCTCAGTTCACTTTGACCCCCCTCCTTTTCCATAAGTCTGGATCCGCTCCTGGTTACAGTAGCTATACTGGGTAGCTGTATGCAAGGTTTTATAAAACTTTTGTAAAACTGCATGTTGACCATTAATTTTCTCCACGAATTTAAGCTTGCAATTCTGCTTTATTGTACATGCAGGAACTAGCTGGAGTTTCGTCACCATTAATAATATATTCATACATCTAGCTAGACCAGTTTGGTCATTTGAGGTTTGTAACAATGGTCTGGCCATTCAAGGCAGACCAGCATTTGGCTAATTAACTGGACATTTTTTGTGGTAGTATATACTGTATGCATGAGCTAGGAATTTACAAGAAGCTGCATACTAATATGTATAGTCATATTTAAATACTTGATCAGCCGGGTTGCTTTTCGTGTATAAAACTATGGACCAGAGTGCTCTATGCCTAAAAAACAAGCCATGTAAGCTTGGACTAAAGCTGGAATGTGGACTTAGCTTACAACAAGCAGAGTCAGTGGTTAGACAAAGGGCAGCAGTACACTGAAGAACATGCAGCACATGCTTGGTAGCATCCAGTGGAGTAAGCTACAGATAGATGCAGTGAGGAAAGGCCACATCTCCACCCACAAACAACTGAAATCTCCAAAACGGAAACAACCTGCAGCTAGACAATTACTTCTAAAGACACAATGTCTACCATAAAGTGTAGAAGACTCTCACCCCAAACAACAGTGCTTTATAGAGATGCTTCATGCCACCGATCCAGGCATCTGGGTCACTACAGCAAACAGTGCAATGGCCAGTGTATCCTCAGACATGAAGAATCTAAAGAAGATAAGGAAGTGACACTGATCAAAACTTTGACCTCAACAGTCATGACCTCTACACAGATGTTGTTTATCTGAACACTGTAGATGACAAGTGAGCACATAAGAATGTGCCAGAAAAACAAAAAGGTACAGTTTAGGTGAATTATGTGTCAGAATATGCAGAACGCAGCTGAAAAACATTCTTTGGCTGATGTTGTCCTTCTTTGTTACATAATTAAGGCAAAAAGTATGCTAACTAATATTCAATATACATGTGTACAGCTATCAGATCTTACATGTATATTAGCTACCAATGTTTCTAATTACAGTATACAGTATATACTGTGTGTTGTATGAATGTGTATACCTTATACATATTGTGTAATGATGTGTGATAAACTAATGTACTGTAGAAAGATAACTATGTATAACACAACTCAAAATGCTGCAGTATAAAACAGCTCTACACTACTTAGTTATAAACTGTTTGTGAAGTTTTCTAGCTTGATGGTCCTATGGAATACAGCAACCATGTTCCAATGAATATCATAGAAATTATTATAACAATAACAGTAGGGCTGAGCAATAGTATCGATAGTGCGATATATCGCGATAGTAAATCACTATCGTTATCGCGATAGTAGGGATATCACTATCGCGATATTTATGATAAGCTCATATCTGCATTAAAGTGGTATTATTAACCCTTCTATCAGTCAGTATTACCAACTTTCTTACAAAGGAGTGGCCTGTATTGTGTAAAAGCTTTACCAAAAGTCCATATTCATCGGCCACCCACACAGTTAATTAACAAATGTCCTGTGCATGCAAAATATGGCTGAAAATAACTAAGACTTTGTTAAGAGCAAAGCGTTTCATAAACTATCGGGATAGTATTCACTATCGCGATATTTAATGAGTAACTATCGTGATAGTAAAATTTTTACTATTGCTCAGCACTAAATAACAGTAATGTATAATATACAATTTAACAATAAAATGTGCGGAACGTCTAACAACATGTGTATCACACCTCCCAGAGCCTTTTTGTTTACATTTTGTGTGCAACTATCATAGCTAAGAAAAATGTTACTGCTCTCATGAATGTGATGGTTAGAGTTAGACCATTTTCAACTACCACGTTAAGCTGTGCAATCAAATAACAGCAATAAGTACAAAAAAACTAGGAGATTTAAGTTTGATTAGTGATCATTGAAATTTGTTTGCCATCACGCTTCATTTTCAGCTACGTTCAGCCTGATTATAAAGCAATATGTGACCTAATTTGGGAAAACCGTTAATCTACGTGCATCTATAGATTGCAAGATACACGATTTTAAACATTTCAATCCAGTATATCTTGAGAAGGACAAAAGCTATGAGTTTGAAATTTTCACTGTGAAGGTGCCAACCAGTGTTTATTTCACTTTAATCCACAGCAAGCTAATTATTGACAATAACCATGATTTCGAACAACTGTTTTCACAATGGTATTTGCATGGGTGGTAGCAGGGTGATTGATATCTGAGCAGATAATGGCCAAGTTGGTAGAATGGTGTCTCCAGCCTTAACATTGGGCTCTCAAGACCACCCATGTCACTAAATATTAAAGAAATGTATGTAGAAGATATCTGGAGAACTGTCCAAGGCTGTTTATGTCTTTAGTCTTGTGTTTCAGCTGGCCAGTGGCATTAAAAGTTGCCAGAGCTAAAAACAATCAAAACTTTTAATAGAGCAGTCCTCAACAGCACTCTAGGATCAAGCCATCACAAATGGAATTTTCAACTAGAGTAGGGACCATAACAAATCGAACAAAAGTACTGAAACAAGCTGGAGTAGTGCATGACATTAAATCACAGTAAAACAATAAAAAGTGCTATATCCCTACTGTGCATTTCCATTATGGTATCTTGAGCACAGTAGAGATATAACACTTCTTATTGTTTACTGTGATTTAATATTGTGCACTACTCCACCTGGTTTCAGTAATTTTTATTGATTTGTTATGGTCCCTACTCTAGTTGAAAATTCCAATATTTTGTGTACTTGTTTGTTAACTTTTTAAAATGTAAAATTATTATGACTGGTTAACCCACACATACTGCGTCAAAAGAAAAAAATGGCACTGCATGCCCCAGCTATCAATTATTTTCAGAAAAGTGAAGTATCCATTATGCTTTGTTGTCAGCTATGTTTACCTGTTGCCCAGCTTTATGAATCAAGAACTGTTTGAAAGTACCGCTGCAATCAAAGTAACCACTATGAAAAATATCCATTACAAAGGGAAGCCATCACATGCTTCCACCAAACTGACACGTTTTGCTGTCAACAAAGGTGAATGGGACACAAAGGAGAACACCCGTAAGTCCATGAAGAATACATTGTACGTACTGCGGTGTGCCTAAAGGCATCGCTAGATGTCGAACACTGAATAAATCGAGCCCCTAGCCTTAGCTATTATCAAGTTATGCTTGTCTGAAGGCATCAGTCAGGCAGTCAGTCAGTCAGTCAGTAGAAAATTCTGTTTAATAACTTTTTAAAATTTCATATATAGCAGCTTGTTGGAAGTGTTTCAGGTCAATCTGAAGGCTGGATTGAGCTTTGTTTTACCTAACCAATACTGCTTCATCGTTGTCTGGGAAAAGTGAATATATTGTCATTGTTACAGGCACGTGATTGTCATGCTTTGTATTGCCACAGAAACTGTAAGATGAAAATATGGGATATACAGAATCCAGATTCCTGCATAGATATACAGTATTAATGTTTACCAGGATTGGAAATGGAGGTTGTGGTTACTAGTGCTTGGCAGCATTGAAATTTGAATACACGATATTAATAACAGGAAAACATCATGGTATATTGATCTAATCAAAAACAGCCAAGCTGTAAAAGAAGGAGTGCGGCCCTTGAAAAGGCTATAATGAAAAAAGATGTGAAATCCAAGGTGGCGGCCAAGAAATGGCTGTGATGGTAGGTTAATGGTAAAAATTTTAATAACGAAAATTCAGGTGAATTTTGTGCCAAGACCAAGCGGCACCAAATTCACCTGAATTGTTGTTATTAAAATTTTTACCATTAACCTACCATCACAGCCATTTCTTGGCCGCCACCTTGGATTTCACATCTTTTTTCATTATAGCCTTTTCAAGGGCCGCACTCCTTCTTTTACAGCTTGGCTGTTTTTGATTAGATTTCACTTCTTTTTGTATTTGTATACCCCAAAGCCGGCCTATGGCCAGCTTTGGGGCTTTTTAACCTATATATTTTTCTTTACCACAAGAAAAAGAAAAAGATGAAGCAGATTTTATAAATACTTTAACTCATTCTGATTTTATCAGTAAATGTACAAATTATAAATATAATGCATATATCAAGAGTTCATTATATTATGAACTCTTGGATATATTTATTACATGTCAATTAATCCCCACAGGATAATTTACAGCTGATCTCTCTACTAGGTGGCTTGAAATGTAGCTGAACTCTCTACAGGGTGATCTGCTTGTACGTAGATGAACTCTTTACAGGATTCTCTCTACAGGGTGACTTGACTCTAGCTGAACTCTCTGCAGGGTTATCTGTTTGTAGTTGAATTCTCTACAGGGTGATTTGTTTGCAGCTGAACTCTCTACAAGGTAACTTCTTCTAGCTGATCTGTCTACAGGGTGACTTGTTTCTAGTTGGTCTCTCTACACGGGATTTGTTTGTAGTACAGGGTGATTTGTTTGCAGCTGAACTCTCTACATGGTGGTTGCTTTGTAGCTGAACTCTCTAAAAGGTGACTTCTTATAGCTGAACTCTCTACAGGGTGATCTTTTCATAGCTGAACTCTCTACAGGATGATTTGTTTGCAGCTGAACTCTCTACATGATGATTTCTTTGTAGCTGAACTCTCTACAGGGTGATTTGTTTGCAGCTGAAATCCATACAGGTGATTTGTTTGTAGCTGAACTCTCTAAAGGTGATACTTCTAGGTGATCTCTCTACAGGATGACTTATTTCTAACTGAACTCTCAACAGGGTGATCTGTTCATAGCTGAACTTTCTACTGGGTGATTTGTTTGCAGCTGAACTCTCTACAAGGTAACTTCTTCTAGCCGATCTCTCTACAGGATGACTTGTTTGTAGCTGAATTCTCTACAAGGTAACTTCTTCTAGCTGATCTCTCTACAGGATGACTTGTTTGTAGCTGAACTCTCTACAAGGTAACTTCTTCTAGCTGATCTCTCTACAGGATGACTTGTTTGTAGCTGAATTCTCTACAAGGTGATACTTCTAGGTGATCTCTCTACAGGATGACTTGTTTCTAACTGAACTCTCAACAGGGTGATCTGTTCATAGCTGAACTTTCTACTGGGTGATTTGTTTGCAGCTGAACTCTCTACATGGTGGTTTCTTTGTAGCTGAACTCTCTACAAGGTAACTTCTTCTAGCTGAATTTCTACAGGGTGACTTGTTTCTAGCTGATCTCTCTACAGGGTGATCTGTTCATAGCTGAACTTTCTACAAGGTGATTTGTTTGCAGCTGAACTCTCTGCATGGTAGTTTCTTTGTAGCTGAACTCTCTACAGTGTGACTTCTTCTAGTTGAACTCTCTACAGGGTGACTTGTTTCTAGCTGAACTCTCTACAGGTGATTTGTTTGCAGCTGAACTCTCTACATGGTGGTTTCTTTGTAGCTGAACTCTCTACAAGGTAACTTCTTCTAGCTGATATTTTTACAGGGCATATTTGTTTGTAGCTGAGTTCTCTACTGGGTGATTTGTTTGCAGCTGAACTCTCTACATGGGAGTTTCATTGTAGCTGAACTCTCTACAATGTGACTTCTTCTAGCTGAACTCTCTACAGGATGACTTGTTTCTAGCTGATCTCTCTACAGGGTGACTTGTTTCTAGCTGAACTCTCTACAGGTGATTTGTTTGCAGCTGAACTCTCTACATGGTGGTTTCTTTGTAGCTGAACTCTCTACAAGGTAACTTCTTCTAGCTGATCTTTCTACAGGGTGATTTGTTTGTAGCTGGATTCTCTACAGGGTGATTAATTTGCAGCTGAACTCTCTACAAGGTGACTTCTTCTAGCTGAACTCTCTACAGAGTGATTGATTTTTTTTGCAGCTGAACTCTCTACATGGTGCATAGTTTCTTTATAACTGAACTCTCTACAAGGTGACTTCTTCTAGCTGAACTCTCTACAGGGTGATCTTTTCATAGCTGAACTCTCTACAGGATGATTTGTTTGCAGCTGAACTCTCTACATGATGATTTCTTTGTAGCTGAACTCTCTACAGGGTGATTTGTTTGTAGCTGAACTCCCTACAAGGTAACTTCTTCTAACTAATCTTTCTACAGGCGATTTGTTTGTAGCTGAGTTCTCTACAGGGTGTTTGTTTGCAGCTGAACTCTCTACATGGTAGTTTCTTTGTAGCTGAACTCTCTACAATGTGACTTCTTCTAGCTGAACTCTCTACAGGGTGACTTGTTTCTAGCTGATCTCTCTAGAGGGTGACTTGTTTCTAGCTGAACTCTCTACAGGTGATTTGTTTGCAGCTGAACTCTCTACATGGTGGTTTCTTTGTAGCTGAACTCTCTACAAGGTAACTTCTTCTAGCTGATCTTTCTACAGGGCATATTTGTTTGTAGCTAAGTTCTCTACAGGGTGATTTGTTTGCAGCTGAACTCTCTACAATGTGACTTCTTCTAGCTGAACTCTCTACAGGGTGACTTGTTTCTAGCTGATCTCTCTAGAGGGTGACTTGTTTCTAGCTGAACTCTCTACAGGTGATTTGTTTGCAGCTGAACTCTCTACATGGTGGTTTCTTTGTAGCTGAACTCTCTACAAGGTAACTTCTTCTAGCTGATCTTTCTACAGGGCATATTTGTTTGTAGCTGAGTTCTCTACAGGGTGATTTGTTTGCAGCTGAACTCTCTACATGGTAGTTTCTTTGTAGCTGAACTCTCTACAATGTGACTTCTTCTAGCTGAACTCTCTACAGGGTGACTTGTTTCTAGCTGATCTCTCTACAGGGTGACTTGTTTCTAGCTGAACTCTCTACAAGGTAACTTCTTCCAGCTGATCTTTCTACAGGGCATATTTGTTTGTAGCTGAGTTCTCTACAGGGTGATTTGTTTGCAGCTGAACTCTCTACATGGTAGTTTCTTTGTAGCTGAACTCTCTACAATGTGACTTCTTCTAGCTGATCTCTCTACAAGATGACTTGTTTCTAACTGAACTCTCTACAGTGTGATCTGTTCATAGCGGAACTTACTACTGGGTGATTTGTTTGCAGCTGAACTCTTTGCATGATTGTTTCTTTGTAACTGAACTCTCTACAAGGTAACTTCTTCTAGCTGATCTCTCTACAGGGCAATTTGTTTGAGCTGAACTCTCTACATGATGGTTTCTTTGTAGCTGAACTCTCTATTAGGTACCTTCTTCTGGCTGATCTGACTACAGCGTGATTTGTTTGTAGTTGAATTCCCTACAGAATAACTTGCAATGTAATATAATTGAGTAAATTATAAATGCAGCTGAATACTTTATTAGGGTGACTGTTCTATTAGAGTATCTCGATCTCGCATTTGCTACACGTAGTTGTCTTTCGAATCACAACTCAGTGGTTTGTAATCCGATTCTTCTGTACTACTGCAAGGACTTTCTATGATGATTATTCCAGCTACATACTGATTTTCAGCTCGTTGCTCTAAGTGGTTTGCCTGGTAGACACGAAAACTAATAGTTTTTTTATTCATAAAAATCGATCGCGTAATTTTGACACAGGTTGGGTTTTGTGTCATATCTCCATGGTCTTTATCCCGATTCCTTTCAAACCACAAAAAGGCACTCCTACGATGGTTGCTCCACCTACATATCAATTTGCAACTGATTCCTCAAAGGAGTTTACCCTGTAGGCGTGACAGACCTTCGACCTTATTATACGCATATAATCGGTCATAACTCCGTGAATGTTCATCGGATTCCTACTAAAGTTGGTACAGAGATCCGCCGTAATGGACCCATTAAGTGTGCCAAATTTCAGCCCGATCCGAGCACGCATTCGTGTTTTATGGCGGTTTTGCGAAGTGTGCGAAATGAAGAAGTAGAAGAAGAAAAAAACGAAGAAATTAAAACGAAATGTTGTTCGCTCGTATCTCGGAAATGGCTGGAGCGATTTTCTTCAAATTTAGTGTGTAGACTCCCCTTGCTGGCTGGCACCTGTCTAGCAAATTTGGTTCCAATCGGAGAAGGGATCACATAGCTACATAGGTGTGAAAATTGCATTTTCTTCCTGTTAATATACTCACGGGTGGCACGCCGGCTTCTTGGGCCGCACGACACACTACCGTGTGTCTTGATATATAGTTAGCTTGTTACTGTAACTATTGCATCATTAATTTTTTTGGGCCTAATATGAAGTGGTATGCATCCTAAAAGCCAAAGAAAGTAGTTCAGTAGGCATGTGTTGAAATGTGACAACTTCAAGTTTTTGTTTAGGGTCTGTCCACTAAACCATCAACAAATTGAGTAATTAAACACCAAAGGCTGGGTTAAAAGCAATCCTATACTTGATATATTGGTATTTTGATAAACCAATTATCAAAGGCTGTCATGGTATGATAACCAGTTATATTAATTTATCACAATAAATGGTATTATTGGCATATCACTGAGCACCAGTGGTTATAGGTATCCGTGTTTCGCTTGACATAATATTTCACCTCATTGTACTACTATGCAAAGTGTTATGTACTGTCCAGAATCATTGCTGTAAGCAGAACATATAGTGTCATTTTGTTGCATCAATAGTTGGAGCACATAAAGGAAGGAACTACAGTAGGAGTCACTATATCAAATTTTAAATGGTTTTGTGCTTTGACTGGGAAACACATGTACCAAAAGGAAACCAAAACACAGAGTGAGTTTTATCTTAAAACATACCAAAAGGTGACAGTTAGACAATTACAACCAGATTAATGCATAAAACACTTCAAACAGCTTGTAATAAAAATGACCTAACTAAATTAAGCTTTGCTAGTTGTCTAGGGGTGTTCCAATGAAGCAGCACTCTTAGTTATGGGTGACACAGCCCAATACAACTCCAGTTTCAACTCTGAGTGGCGATATTAAAATACCAGCTATTTCTATACTCTAGTGATGTAATACTTTTGAAAAAGCTCCACTGTATGTGCTGTACGAAGCAGTCTGCCACACTCAGAAGTAGAGAAGGCAATACACGGATAGATTCAAAGAGATTTGCCACCCACTGTATTGTTGCTACATAAAATTATCATGTGCGTAACTTCCATTTCCAATCCCGGTAAGCGTTACTATCCTGGCATTTATTGTTGGTCTAACTATTAATGCTGTCCCACATAATTTTTTTCAGCATTGCAATTAGGGAGGCGGCATACTGTATGGGGAAGTATTCTGGAATTTTTAAACCATTTGAAAAGTTTCAACAACAAGAAAATATTTGCGAATTCCTGTTAGAAAAGATTTAGAAGAGCAATCTAATAGTTCAGAGTCACACAATCATTACTTAGCAGTCACAATACTCTATCTAGTATAGATAATCAGCTAACAGAATACTGTAGAAGCATTAATGTAATTGAATAATACAGCAATCGACGGTAAAAATTTGTGGCAAGCATAATAACCTCATGTCTACAATAGTTGTAAGCAGCACAATTGTCTACTATAAACAACATCCTGTTGAGTTGTACCATTTATTGAATTGGTATTCAGCTGAGCAGTACTGCATGTGAGGTTGAATACACTGTACCTTAATTATCTTCTATTACAACCAATTTCTGATTATGGTAAAACAAGCAATTTTCAGCCTCTGAAGGGATGCTGGTGTTATAGGCTGTGGCATATACTTAGATAATAATCAAGTTGATGGTTTGTGGCAACCACAAACCATACCCTAAACAAAATAATAATAATAATAAGCTAATTAAGAGCTTTAGCTTATCTGTCTGGTTGGTAGCTTTGACTTGTGCTATGTATAGCCAATAGTACTACCACATGTGTAACTTGTAGACACTTACAATTGGATATTGGTTAACTATCACTTAACTATGAGTAAAAGTGGGTAGCAAAATGTAGGACATCAAATTAAGCCTAAAAGTTGGAATTGGCAGTATCTTACTATCATTAATAATATGAAATGTAGCTAGCTAGAAGCGTTGTTTATCAAATATATACAAAGCTAGTCAAATACATTAAATGCTTAAGAAAAATATACAAATGTTCATAGATATCCGACCTCACCTATTTTCTTAGCCATTCCACGCTGAATCAAATCATCACTGTCCTCCAATATCTTAATGAACTTGTTGTATATCTCTGTCATATCCAGCTCTAGACTCAATATCAGCACCTCATCAAGAAAGCACTGCATCCCGTCACTCTCCAGCTCTTTAACTTCAATTTTCTTCTTCTGCCCTTCTGTTATCACTTTGTTGCAGTAAAGCTGTGGCAGCATTGACTTGATTGGCAGCTTGATCAGCTTATTGTAGGCACCTATGAGTTTCTGTGCTGTCTTGGCACAATCAATGGCACCTGTATATATACAAGAAGAATATAATGTACTTTTTTCTGATTATTATTATAGCAAGCATAACCCTGCAACTTAAAGTGAATTCATCTAATAGAGTGGTCACATAACACTCAGGTCTGGTTTTATTGAGGTCAGTAATTGTTGTATTACAATTTAGATATTATGTTCTCATTTTATGCTTGGAATACTTGAGCGGTGTCCCCACAAATCCATCAAACATCCATCTGATAAATTCGACCTACAGTGTACTAAATTCACTACTGGTATTACAAGATCTGCTGGTACCAAGCTCTGCCCCAAGACAGCCCTATTATGAATTCATATTTTTATCACCTACCCAGATTGTGGAATTCCCTACCAATCATTGACTGGTCTCAATCTTCAGAATTAAGCAAGTAAAGCTGAAGAAATTTCTATGCAATCATTCTCTAACCAATTTTGACAACACTCCATGTAGATTTCATTACCTGTGCCCTTGTTCGTGATGCTCCAAGACTCCTGCACCAAGCAATTATAGTTACTTGTAACTTAATTACAGATAGTTGTAATTAGATAAATTAGTTAACTACATAGGCTACCAGAGCTGGTGCCTGGTAGACCCTCAGAATTGTATGTCCCTTGCAAACCAAAGTTTTTCTGTATGTGTGTAGCTGTACCACAATTTTGTAAAGCAATTATTATGTTATTATTATTATTAAGTTGTGATAAACATGGCAGCTAAGAAGTGGCTGTGCAATATTTGGACCTTATCTGCAATGACATCATAATTGACAAAATGGCCGTGTCTAGTGTGGGCACTTCATACGTAATCACTAAAATGAGTTTTGTTTGCGGATTTCACGACATGGAACTATTGAATAATAAAGGTAAAAGGCTAGTTAGCGTGATGTGGTGATGTGAAATAGTCCTACCAGACGAAACCAGACTTAAGTTTGCTATCAATGCAAAACCACACGCATTTGTCTTGTAATTAAGTATGTATGCCTCACCTTGCCCCTTGCTACAGTATGTAAACGTTAACATAGCGAACCGCTATCTCTCCCAATACCTTCTGTACAAAAGTGCCCACACTATCGGTCGCCATTTTGTGCTTTGACGTCATTGCAGATAAGGTCCATATTGTTAAATAATAATTTTATTAATGCACACAGCTGTTAATTAAAACTTATTAGCATTAGCTAACATCAATTGTGGTGATTTCGTGTTTGCCACCATTTTGAAACTCACACCATTAATTTTTTCACAACTTAGCTGTTTTTATTGTGTGGATTTTTCACTTCTTTTGTATTGGTTAATTTGGTTTCTTAATGTAATAAGCACACATTTTTCAAGAAGCCTTCTAATAGAAATGTTCTAGAACTTTATTAGTAGATGAATGAAATTGTAAAGCAGATCTAAACCAGAATTTTATTTACAAAGTTGAAAGTTAATCTGCCAAGATTGCATAGTTTAGTGGATAGGAAATGGATATTAGGCATGAAGGGCCCTAGTTTGAGCTCTGGTAACAATATTTGTATACTATTAAAGTACACTTTTATCCTGCGGTGACTGCTCTATTAGAGTATCACTCACATGATTTTAAACTGGAATTTTACTTTATAACTCTGTAACTTTATTGCTTTTCAAATCATCAAAAGGCACTATTACCGAGGGGTCCGACACTTTGAAAAGAGCGTACGAGATGTCCAGATTTCTGATTTCCGGATTGATTTCTGCTGATTTCTGCCCACGCAAGTAATGGTTTACGGATAATCTTCTCCAATTTACAGAGAAACACGGAGGTTAGAGCAGGGAGCATACGGGATTTCACAGTGTTGGACCCCTCAACTGTTACAACGAGCTGCTCATTTTGTCTTTAAAAAGCCTTGGAATAGACACTACTGTGACAGTATCACAGATATGTTAAAATGAACTAAACTGGCCATCTTTACTAGAATGTAGAAAGTAAGCACGCCTCATCCTATTGTACAAGATAGTTAATCTTTTATTACTTGTCCCAAATCACTGTCTGCCATCATTAAATCAAATTGCTACCCGAGCCCATCACAATCAGAAGTTTAATCATATACAATCTTCAGTAAACACATATTTCTATTCATTCCTACCCAGAACTATTCCCCAATGGAACAATCTATGTATCCCTAATCTATCTACCATTGATCTTGAAACATTTAAACAATTAACTACTCCTATTTTGTAATTGTAACTTAGCACTTATTGTAACTTAGCACTTATTGTAACTTAGCACTCATTGTAACTTAGCACTCATTGTAATCTAGCATTTACTGTAACTTAGCACTCATTGTAACTTAGCATTCACTGTAATTTAGTACTCATTGTAATCTATAGCACTTATTGTAACTTAGCACTTACTGTAACTTAGCACTCATTGTAATTTAGTACTCATTGTAATCTAGCATTTACTGTAACTTAGCACTCATTGTAACCTAGCACCTATTGTAACTTAGCACTCATTGTAACCTAGCACCTATTGTAACTTAAACCAGGCACTTATGTGTACATAACGTGTACCTGTACATTAGCATTAAAACCCTGTCGGGTAATTTCTAATAAATAAATAAATAAATAAATAAATAAATAAATAAAATAATGATCAGCCTACATTTGTACTCATCAATTTTCAACTTATTATAATGCTTATTTTACTACTTTTATTACTGTACATTTTTGTAACATGAATTTTGACTGGTATACCACATCAAAACAAAATGGTATAGTACTGTATTTAATTGGAGATTACTGATCTCTAGTACAAAATAAAGAGAATAAAGTGAAGTCAAGTACTACATTGCTATGAATCCAATATTTTATATCCACGGGTTAATGAACACTTATTCGTGTAAAAAGGTCAAATTTTTGTCATGGCTAGCAGTAAACTTGCAGATATACTAGTGGACAATTAATCCCTAACTCAGTCATGCGATTAGACTAAAATATTATAGGGATTTAATAATCTGCAGGTGTAGCATCCTTGTTAAATTCCTGACTTTTCTTTATGCTTGTATACAAGCACTTATGGTTAGCTATATACAACATAATATTATATGGTTTCCAAAACTGTGTAAATTTTATAATGTATTAGGATTAAATGTGAAGTACTCCTTTACTTTGTATGCGTGCGATAATGATTTGCTGCATGGTAACAATTACAGTGTAGCTAATGGTAACCTGTAATGATAATCGTGTGAAAATATCATGAGGTGCATGCACGTGATGGAAACTAAAAATCAAGACACATGACCAAGAAACCTGGCACACCACACCATGGATATTATTTATTGACAAGATGGAGAAAACCCATGAAGTGCACAAAGTTAGGTTAATTTTTTTCCCAAGGCCTAACTGTTCTTCCTTTCGCACACTTTACAAAGACCCATATAAACACAAATGCACAACTAGTTTGCCTGAGTATGCATCACAGGAGCAGATCCAGGAGCTGGCAAGGGGAGGGGCACAAATAGGCTAAGTTGTAGGTGGTTGGGGAAAGCCATATTCTCTTGTTAGTTGCTGCATTTTTGAAGCACCAAATATTCACCTCTCTATAGTGTCTCACTGTTGAAATTTGCCATTTTGGCCTTTGCAGATGGTTATGAAGTCGTAAAAGCTGTTCAAAAGGCTTCGAATGTCTTAAACAACAGCAACACGATAATTATTTTTAGAGGAGCTTAGTACTCATGAAAGGGGCTGGGTAACAATTTCACTACTAGTTTGACTGGTTTGCTTTGATTTCAGGTGAAATTCTACTAAAATGTGCATATTTTCACAAGCTTTATAGCAAAACCGATCTTGGCCTGACAAAGTTTAGTATTTTATTCAGAAGTAGCTATGGCTAGCTTCTCCACAAGGTGGGGAGGGGGAATTTTCCCTAAATGCCCCATCCTGGATCCGCCATTGCATCAAGGATGTACTAGGCCTGTGGTGAATCTACTTACTACTGTAAGTTTGGTGTAAATATGATGGATACTTATAAAGTTATGCATGGTTATAATTATATATAAAAGACCTACTGTACTTACGCATGTTAGGGTAAACCACTAAAAGGGATGGTGTGAAAATTGGTGTGTGCACTGGATAACCATCATCATTCAAGCCTATTGTAATTTAAAAGAAATCATAGCGATACAGAGCTACAAAGAAAAAATTATGGTGCAGGAGAATAGTCACCAAGGAGCACAAAAATATTGACTAAAAGTTGTACAAACTTGAACCAAGGACCTCCATACCTAACTCTCAAAACCTTAACTACTGATCCATAGTAGTCAGCTCATCCTTATAAATGAAACTTATTGTAATTTAAAACTACACAACAGTAAAAGGTCATAATTTCATAGATCTATAGCATTAGGAAATCTAGATTGTTGTAGAACATTCTCTGTGGGAGTTCTCGAAAATATGTGCTCTGTTTAAGTATAAATAACACCAAATAAAATCTATAATACATTATTAAAACTGATCAATCATTTCAGACTTTTCTTGGCTGCCACTTTTGATTTCATAACCATTTTCAACCAATCTTTTAAAGGCCACACTCTTTTGGTGGTTTTGCATGGTTAACAATTTCAACATTAACATTAATATAAAGCACACTTGCCTGTCTTTGGTGGTGCAGATTTGATGGATTCATACAAAGCCTTGTAATAGTTTTCATTGATTAATTGGACACTGCTTCCAAGCTTACAGACAAGCATTTCTTTTTTTGTAATATCCAGTGGAATGTGTGGGAGATGATCATCTTCATGAAATGGGCACTCCAAACATGTTACAGGTAGTTTGGAATCAGGCATATGAGGCTTACTCAGCTCTTTGATGGAAGCTGTCAGAAAACAAAGCAGATCTTGGCGTTGCTTCAAGAGGTCATCTGGAGGCTGCTGAGACTCATGATGGTGAATAGTTATGAAGCATTTTATGCAGTATGCAGACTGGCAAAGCTGCAGCTTAAATGACTGCCATACTCCTCTCTCAAGCAAGAAGTATCCAAAGCCACGATTGATACTGTAAAGAGGAATTATACAAAACATGTAACTACAATATACACAGGTAAACTTCATGATTGACAGTAGCTAAGGTCACATGCATCCAAAAATTTCATTCAAATATATTTTATCTATCTAATATCCTCTTCTATACATTTTATTACATTACTGGCTGTTGTTGTCATTATTTCTTACTTACTGTAAGTTGTCAACAGCAATAAAATTGTGATCTTTGTGTTTGCTTCAGGGCCATGGCAGACAGTGTAGGAGTGGTCAGGCCATCGATTTAGTAGTGGAGAAAGGTATAAAAGGTTTGGAGGACTCACATAGTGCACAAAGTGCACTCAGAGCATGTGAAGCATGCTCTCTCCAGGAGGGTCTGGGAGAATTCCCCCTCCCCTTCCCAGGAAAAGGTTGAAGTTTACATTCCTTAAGATGGCATCTGGAGTGATTTCAGCAGATAAATTAGCCATAATTAAGTAAACATCTAATGTCTGCATAAACTATGCATAAAAGTGATCCTTATGTAGTAATAAAGGTTGTCCACCCACCTACTGGTAATTTAAAGGCGGATGTTGCAGTTTTGGTTGGTTTGGCATATCTCCAACTTCAATGTCTAGGAGGCAAACAGAAGAAAATACTGTTCTTGAATTTGAAGCCATGCTCTCACATGTCACCACTCAATCTTCATTTCAAGCATGTATTTTAATCTATTTACTCAGATCACATGACAAGGGAGTTTATGCTGCAAGCTAGCAACTAGAATAGTGGCACCAGGCTATGAATTACAATGTAGTAGTGTAGTAATGGTTAGTTAAATATTGTATGGTGTGTGATGCTGCTTTATTTATAATAGCCGGGCTTTGATTTGACTGGTTTAACCATGTACTATGGCCTTGCCTGCTTACTTTCTTACCTTAAGAATAGTATTTATATTCCAGGAAAGTTATACACATAATGAAAAATCCTGGCAAATCCTAAAAGTTATTTCATCTGTAACGAGTGCAAGAAAAGATTGGAAATTTTACATTTGAGTACGGATTACAGATAACAAAGCAATGCAACAGTGGGAGGTAATGCACACCTGCAGCTATAGTTGACATTTAATTCCTGCTTCAATAATATACCTATACCAGGAGTAGAAATTAAAATTTACCATAGATCGTGAAATATTCAACAGTAAGAATATTTTGTGGTTGCCTCAACCAACGAAAATAAATTACACAAAATATTTTGCTCTTGAATATTTTCTACTAACGAAATAGTTTTTTGGAGGTCAAACCGCTATGCTGTTGGAAACAGAAGACTGATGGCCTACTGTCAGTGTTCCAATATCTGCCAAAATAAGTTTGCATGCCACTGTAGCTGCACTTTTAATATAATTATAATGTCTAGTGGTCGAGGCTGACCTATAGCTCCATCACAGCCAGGCATGAATTGCACATTCATTGTATAACAGGTACCTGTTATCAATTTTACATGCTCCTTTCTGGTGCACAAAACACTTATCAACTACTATTATAATTATACCAATAGTAGAGAGCATGCTGCTGTGCTACTATAGTGCTGGCTTTTAAACTCGACAGTGTGCTAACTGCAAATACAGCATCAGAATGAATAGCTCCATGTTTAATTATTTGCTTTACAGAAATATTCACTGGTAAAATATTTTTGTGGTTTGAGCTGTTCACAAAAATATAACACATCAAATTTATTTTGTAGCTAAAAAAAGTTCCCGATTTATGGTATGTTACTGCAGGTGTAAATGAGTTCCTTACTTTTTAAAACTGTGATCCCCACTCAAATATAAATATTTCTAATTTTTATTTACATTTGTTTGTTTACTTTTTGCAGTGACCCAATTCATTACCATCGCATATACATGAAAGGAAAGAATGATGCAAGTTGTGACTGGACGCATGCCGTATTTATCAATGACTGATAAATCCACACATTAGGTAGCATTAAAATCAACTGAGAAGTGCCTTATAGCAGCCTATCTATACAGCTAGTGCAGAAAAGTACATTCAAACTAATAGCTATAGTGGAGTAATCAAGGAACACAAAGGAGGACAAAAGTGTGTCCATGGTTCGTGTATTTATTAATGATGTTTAAGTAGTTAAAAATAGTTAATGTTACACTCAAGCAAGCATGCATCACAACTTGGATTAAACCTGGTGATTCAGGGAATCATTAGGATTACAGGAGGTGCATCAACAAGAGTAATGCATGTGCATCAATATGCACAGCCAGGTGTCATGAGGTAGAGGTTAACCATCAGAATGGACCACCAAACAAACAAAACATGGAAAAAGAAACCTTTCTGTACATTATCCCGTAGTGGCGTAACCACCAGAGCCAGATCTGCCACTAGTGGTCAACCTTTACCTGCAGGAATAGCCTCCAGAAAGTGAAGTAATCAGTCATCCAGTAAACCAGCAGCCTCCAAGCATTCGTATGGCCAGTGTCTAACAGAGAAAGACATCCCAAAGATCTAAAAGAAAGTCCTGGATGCCTTTGCTTTCAACAAATCAACACCAACTCAGATGATGGAGTGAAAATACCCCCTGTGGATGAAGAAAAAGAGGAGCTAGTCTCGCAGGAGCAAAGGAACAAGCAAGTTATCAGTATCTGAAGTCACCTTTAATGGATACCCACACCATAAACTAGGGCTGAAATGGATAGCAACTTTTACTATCCGGATATCCTACGGATAGTGACATCATCACTTGCTATAGAAACATTTTATAGTTTATTGTAAACATCCTTGTTTTACTAGTACTAGAAGCAAACAAACATTAACATGATAGCAAAAGGTTTGTGGTAATGTTACAGTGTTACTTTGCACAGTCTGTATTCTGTAACAAGATTGGCAGCTGGAGAAAACATGAATACAAGATGTAGCAGTTGCTACAAGACTTTTTCCAGGTACAACTAGTCGTAAAGAACTCTTTATAAGGCAATAACTATTCTGTTACAACTTCTTCAGCAACATTCACAGCCTCGCTTCGTAATTTAGCGATGGGCGTGGTCGCGAGCAAACTGATTAACTTACCAGGCTGCTGTTAACTTCACATAATCTAGCTTAGCTAACTCTCCATGATGAAAATTGATTCATCTAGTGATGAGAAAGTTGGACAGATAAATGGCTTTAAGTTATTACTATCCGCTTGGCTTCAAAGTACTATCCGGATAGTAAATTATTATCCGGATATCCGGATCATACGGATATCTGTTTCAGCTCTACCATAAACATATTTGGATTTCAAGTAAACTGATGGGTCATGACTCACTTCTTGTTGGCTGTGTATATCGAAGTCCCTCTTCTGACTCCTTACTAAGTACATCTGATTTGTGTAATTTGCTTGGTGAAGTAAGTGAGCACTCACACTTGTTAGTCTGTGGTGATTTTAACTACCCAGATATAATTTGGGCATCTAATTCATGTAATAGTCACAGTTCACAACTGTGTCTGGACACCATTCAAGACAAATACCTATTTCAACATGTGGAAACTCCTACCAGATTTGTGCAAAACTCATAACCACATGTTCTTGACTTTATTCTAACAAACGAAGAAGAGATGATAGATGGCATTGATTTTTTTCCAGTTATAGGTTTGAGTGATCACCTTCTTTGTCTTTGGTTTAACTTTAATTTTTATTGTTCTACTAACCATACTTCTAAACCTTGTTACAACATACATCAAGCAGATACTGACAAAATGCGTCAATTGCTAGCTTCCATTGAATGGGATGACTTACTAACACCACTTGACATTCATTCTGCATATACTGAATTTTCTGTGAGGCTTACTAATGTACTAAATGAATGTGTTCCCTATGAAACCCCTAGACAAAAGAAGAACTTATTCATGACATGAGCAGCACTACATTTGAAGAACACAAAATGCAAGCTATGGAATAAATATCAGTGTTTTAAATACCATTCAGATTACCAGCTTTGTTGTCAATCCAGAAATAAGTTACGCAATCCTCACTAGACATCTCCATAGAAACTATGAAACCAACTTGGCATCCAACAGAAGCTGCATTGTTAAGCAGCTTTGGAAGTATGTTAATTCATGCCTTAAAGCTCAACCCCACCAAAGCTCCTGGTCCTGAGGGTTGGCCATTATTTTGTCTTAAAGAGTCTGCACAAGAACTATGTATTCCCCTATCCATCCTGTTTAATAAATCCTTGGAGTGCTCAATACTACCAAGCTGCTGGAAGGAAGCCCTAATAACTCCAGTATTAAAAAAGGGAGATCGTTCTCACATTGGTAATTACTGACCTATCAGTCTGACTTCGTCTATTTGTAAAATTATTGAATCTATTATTAAAGACAACATCCAGGAACACTTGCAGACTAATAATGTAATACCACCCCAACAACACGGCTTCACTTCTGGAAGATCCTACTCAACTCAACTACTACTGGCTATGAATGATTGGATGAAAGCATTAGACATTGGACACTCTGTTGATATCCTGTTTCACTTTGCTAAAGCATTCGATTCTGTTCCACACAAGCAGTTAATCTCAAAGTTGCAAGGCTGTGGTATATCCAGTAATTTCTTGGATGCGTTAAGAATTTTCTCATGGGAAGGAAGCAGAGAGTTGTTCTGAACAACCATGAATCAGAATTGTCAGATGTACTTAGTGGAGTGCCTCAAGGCTCAGTCTTAGGCCCTACACTGTTCAATGTCTATGTAAGTGACATGCCTTTAATTGTTAACAGCTCCATTGTTCAATTTACTGATGACGTTAAAATGTTTAGAACTATTAATACAATTGATGAATTCCATCAGCTTCAGCGAGACATAAATGTTCTTTCTGAGTGGGCTAAGAATGGCAGTTGGAGTTTAACATTAGTAAATGTAACTGGTTACACTTGGGACAACCATGTAGATTTGGTGAATATACAATTGATGGCACTACTATCACATTTTGCAATGTTGTTAAAGACTTGGGAGTACAAATAGATAGCCAACTAAAGTTTAATGATCACACCACCACAGTTACAATTGTCTTTTAGCAATTATTCAAAAAACCTTCCAAAATTTCAACAAAAACACAATTATTAACCTCTATAAATCTTATATTCAGCCTGTGTTGGAGTATGATAATATTGTCTGGGGACCCCAGTATATCCTTGATCAGCAAAATTATAGAGAAATAAGTGCAGAGAAGAGCAACGAAGTTGATTCACAATGGTCAGGATTATACATATGATGACCGTCTTGTTGAATTAAATTTGCCATCACTAAAATACCAGAGCATCGTGGGAATATGAAAATGATTTATCAACTTCTACATAATTATCTTAATGTAGATTCATCAGAATTACCAACCATCAATAGTTTATCAATAACTAGGGGCCGTAATTACAAGCTGTTTAAGCCACAATCATCTACTAGAGTGAGATCTTCATTTTTTACTGCGAGAGCCATTAATGAATGGAATAACCTACCTCATCACGTAGTTAATGCTCCCTCATTGAATAACTTTAAAAATTTACTTGACTGTAGCTAGTCTACTTCTTTTGTATGATTACTAATCAGTAAGCTAACTCTTGCTTGTTCTATAATCTGTGTAGTTTTTATGTTGTAGTAGCTAGGCTATAATTTTTGTAAAGATCAGGATTTACAGACTCCTTGAGCCTCCTTAAACTGCTAGAGAATTTCTGACTGTTGCACCTATGCTGTCATTTTTGACATGAGTAAGCCACTAGACTATGCACCAATGCTAGCCATCAAGACCTTAGATTCATACTCTAACAGAAAGATAACTCCGGTACTTGGACATTGCAGGAACTAGATTTCTCACCAATGCTGAATGTCACTCTACCATTATAGAATTGGAAATGCTGGCTGCTGCTTGAGCTACCTCGAAATGTCACTTGTTCCTAGCTAGACTACAACACTTTCAAGTCATCACAGATCACAATCCACTTATCTCTATTCTTAACCACCACCGCCTAGACGAAATAGAGAATACTCACCTTCAGAGATTAAAAGTCAATGTAATGGCATACAGCTTCACAGCAGAATGGGTGAAAGGTACAAAAATGATGCCCCAGATGCACTGTTAAGAAACCCAATAGCAGACCCATCACCTGAAGAAAGCCTTGCCGAGTTAGATAGATATTCTTTGTCGGCCAGACCTATCCATTACTGAAATACGAACTCTCACATCAAATGAACCACTATGCTAATGCCTAGATGATTTCAGAAAAGTGCTCAAGAAGATGCTAAGTACCAACTACTCTAGCACTTCATTACACATGGCTTTCCACATATCATAGAAATCAACAATTAGATGCTTGCAAGCGATACTGGAGCACTATAGAAAATCTCACCATTGATGATGATCTCATTTGTATGGCTGCAGACTCCTTATTCCCACAAAACGCTGACCTGTTATTTTGTCACAACTTCTTGAATCCCATCAGGGTTCTGTTAGAACAAAGTAACATGCCCACCTTTCTGTATACGGGCCAGGAATAGACCACATTGACAACATCATCCTCTCCTGCCAGCACTGCCAAGATCATCTTCCCAATCATCCTAGAGAATCAATTGTTCAAATGCCATGACCAGACCGCCCATTCCAGGAGATTGCCATAGACCGCATGTTACACGTACCTAATTATCGTTGATTGCTACACTAATTGGCCAGCTGTCATTTCTCTACACTCTAAAACTTCAGTTATCTCAGCTCTCCGACAGTCTTTCTGCTGCTCTGCCATACTTGACACTATAATGGTCTGACACAGTAAAAATAGTGTTTCAATACTACCTACACAAACTCTGTCTTAGTATTGAACAATTAATTCAAAAAAGTCCTTATAAGGAGAAAAATGGACAACAAATCTATTAATGACTCCAATGCTAAAAAGTATTGGGGCTTGCGGTCTGATTTTGTCTAAGCATAGGTAAAATTTGTTCAAACACCAAAAATGTACAGAGTAAATATAGGCAGTATTTGTATATAAATTATGCCATGTGTTGGTGGACCACAATTCACATCCAAGGCATTTACTTACTTTTCTATACACTGAGGTTTTCTCCACAAGCTTTCTTCACCAAGATACCCGCAGTGTAATGGCAAGGTTGAAGCCACTGTAAAGGTGTATTGTGATACTGCAATAATAATCTACAAAATTTCTCATCATCTAGGGCTCTGCCATTCCATGAGTGTTGTAACAGTTTCTTCATTGACATCCGGAAGGAAGGATGGCTTGTCACCTACTCAAAAACTGTTTGGTCACCTGGTACAGGATATCCTGCCAGCTCACTGATGCTCTTTCCTTCCACAGTGGCATTGACCAGTGCAAGAGGCCACACAGCAGACTTTCAAATCTCCTGCAGCATACTACAACCTCCATTCTTACAACCTACCAGACATTCATGTTGTGTCACATGTTGCAGTTCAAAATCATCACTCTCGACTATGGGACATTTACGGGGTAGCTACAGAGATCGGTCCACACCGTAGATATTATGTGAAGTCAACAGGTGGCAGAGGTTTAGTCCGCAACAGACGCTTCCTACACCATCGTAGGTATGGAGGTTCCTGGCTTGAATGCTGAGCAATTTCTTGATGTCTTTCGTGCACAGTATTCCACTTTTCAGCTACTGTTTGTTTAGAGTACCTTGATCACTGGTTTTTCACATATTTAGTTTTTGTTTTACATATATCCTCTTAGTTAATACTCTCAGATTTTTCAAATCTCAAAGAGTCAAAGGTCCATGCTATGATCAATAGCCTATCTGTATAGCTATTGATTCTTCATTTGTTTCTGTCAGTAGAGTTCACTCTGCAGGCTAGTCTGGTACTTTGCTAAAAGTAAAGGTCTGGTGCAATTTTATCATTTTAAAAGAATTTAATTAGACAGTCAATGTATCCGGAGATAATTCACCTTTGATTTCAACAAAAGTTTTGCTGTGAATTGTATGCGATCATCACTGTGGCATAATTATGTTAATTGACTACATCCCAAATTTCAGGGTTTAAAAGGATTTAGTAATTGTATTTCACCAGACTCTTACTTTTAGCAAATGGGCAGCTGGCTACCTGCAACCATGACAAAAAATGCATTGGAAAACTGCTTGTGTCTATGCTCCACTGCTACCAATGGTGGTGGAACAGGGAGAACACATGTCCTTCAATAATGAAAAATGGGGGCATGCAGTGCCTCCCAAAATTGGCTTGTAACTTTGCAGGAGTTACAGCAGCATAAATGTACAGTAATTACACTAATAAACAGTGCCAATATACATGGGAAAGGGAGGTTACTAAAGCAACAAATTAATTACATATTCAGGTACACAACACATGACTTTAGCGAAGCTTCCAATGTGACCCTCTTATACTTTCACGTACACTTAAAGCTCATGGGAATTGTTTGAAATATTACGATATGCTCTGTTGGAAGATATTACCAGCGAGTTGGGATATTGTTTCCAGATAATTGATTATTGTGATGATTTATTAGACTAGAGCAAAGTGTTTCATGACTAAACAGGATGGGAACAGCAACTGTATAAGGGTACTCTAAATAGATTGAGAGTAGCAATTAGTACTTTGGTCAATAGATCACTACTTAACAGGGCCAGCCTTAAGGGTAGGCAAGGTAGGCAGCTGAGCCTAGGACCCCAGAGCTAAGGGGACCCTTAAAGCTCTAAAACTAGGGCCCCAGTTCTCAAACTACAAATTCAGTATATAACACTAGGTAACTCTTACTTTTAAGATGATACAACTCATCGCTCGAGGTATGCATCGCCGATAAGTATGAATCATGTGATATTCTATAGTAGCTAATGTATACTGGAATGCATTGGTGGTTGCACATGATATTCATTGCACTGTACACTAGGATGCAGCCATACACATTAGGAATTAATGTCATTAACCACTACAATGCAAGAAATCATGTGATTGTGTAGTTTAAATTGAACAATGGAAGTCACGTCTCGAGGTTGATCATTTTCAATTGCTGATGGACATTAGTAGTCACTTTGTACACGTGTGAGTTGAATGCGTGCACTGATTTTCTGGGGCACACAGTGGCGCACTGAAATAATCACGGATACTTTGTCACTGTTTGTGCTAGAGTGGAGTCTATGGCAATGGTGTTGGCTACTTTGTTTGAGCTTTGTTCTGAACCAGGAACACAAGGTTGGAGATTTGTTGGATGGATTCCATTAATATCTATAATGTTGTAAGTAGAGGCTACTGGATGGAGTGATCACGAGATCAGGCATCACCAGATGGGCTACTCCGTGTGCAGGTTGTGGTTTGATACTGCTTGAAGTAATAGCAAGACTCTGCAAAGATTGAAGATGATCATAGCAGTACAATAGTGTATAATCATAAGTTATGATTTTACACAATCACATTTAGTATAGTTGGAGATAAAATACACTGCAGAAACAGCAGTATGCATACACATAGATGGCAGCTATAGCTAGTATCACAACAGCCCACGCTTAGGATAGTCTTTACACAACAAGCATATAAATGTATGTTATGCATAGCCATATATGGGTTAAATGTTTTTGCATAGCAATGAGGTTAAGACCACATCCTACCCAGTTTACCTTGCCTAGGGCCCCAGAATCTCTAAGCCTGGCCCTGCTACTTAATGTGCATCACATTGTAGGAAGGCTGCCAGCATTTTAATGAACAGATGATCACTGAGGTACCTGTACTGTGTAGGGGCGGCTCAAGGGGGGTTTCTGAGGTTTCCAGAAATTGGTCATGTTCAGATTGAGATACTCTAATAGAGCAGTCAATCACTCTAATAAAGCAGTCACAGTATTCAGAGCAGCAGTGTAGCAAGCTTTATAGCTATAAATAAAGATCTTTATGTAGTGATATTTTATATAGCTAGTTATTCTCAGCAGGTGATTACCTTTTTTTCTTGGTCTTCACACAAAAAAAATCTAGCTATGCTCTTGATCAGAAACCATTCACCAAAAATCCTGGAGCCACCTATGCTGTGATTAATTCCATGACTAAATCACATGACCTATACTGATATATTTTGCTGATCACTCAACAGTAACTACAGTAGCCATAGTGAATAACTAGTATTAAGCTTGCAAACTATACACAATAGCTAGCTAGGTATGTACTAGGCATGAGGCTATTATGCCCCAAAAATGGAGCATTATGCTTTTGAGCAGTGCTCTATTAGTCATCTATTATGCTTTTGAGAATTGCCCATTATTCCCAAAATTATGCCACCATAATTGGCTAATAATGCCAGTTTTATTGCTGTATCAGACCATTTTCATTGATGTTTAAGCTTCATATAGTCTTGAATTCTTTAGCTGGTTGTTGTATTAGAATATTTCATTCAATGTGACTGTTTTATAAGAGTAAATAATATTCAGTGACTGTTCTATTAGAGTTTCTGACTGCTCTATTAGAGTATCTCGATCTTTTTAACAGAACTGTGCAATCTGCAAATTTTCCTACTGTTAAAGCTATACAATCACCTCAAAATACTAGCATAATTCCTGATTCTCAAGCATACCTATTATGCCCAAAATTATGCTGGCATAATCACCGCATCCCTAGTACGTACTCATAAGCAGCATGACACATTATAAAATTTCTCTAGTAGGAACCCATATGGACATGGACTCATGCATACTCAAACTGTTTGTAGGTTCTGTGGCTGTAGGGCATTACACTTTGCATCTGTTAAGTGATGGACGTTCTGTCTTGGAATACCAAAGTGTTGATTGTGCAAGTACCCCTCCCCACATTGTGGACAGCTTCCTCTATCATGGACTTCTGCACACAAATTGGAAGATAAATGCAATATAATAAGCACTTTATACCCTCCAAGTTTAATTAGAATCAAATACGGTTTATGCAAGTTGTAGCAATTCTGTAAGCAATGCAAAAAGAAAATTACTGGCATAAGAAAAATGCAAAGAAAATGAGGTAAATTTTGAAGGCACATATATCAAGAATGGCTAGACTGATTTAGCTGAAACTCTGTATGGACAATGTCCCATCCTGCAGAATGCTTCAAAAAAATGGGCTATATTTCTGTTTAGCTGTTACTGAGGTAAGAATGCATGAAAATTACATTTTCGTGATTACACACTTGTCTGTCATGCATCCAAATGCATAGGCTTTCCTTAGCCACACGAAATATTGTGTGTCATGATTATTTAGCTATTTCCTGTCGATTCAACAAAACCATGAGCTAAGTAAGAAACTATTCTCAAGTAAAACAAGTTGACCAGTTTCAAATACCAAGTACTGTATTTTACAATGAAAAGTAAGTGATTTGAAGTTCAGCATAAAATTAGTTGCATTTATTATATAAATTAATACTTACCACTTCACTTCATGGTGCTTCTTTCCACAACACCAGTGTATTGTCCTCACCAACAGTTTGTTGAAGATTGCCTCAGGCAAAAATTTTCCCCTGAAGTAGTAAGCAATGGCGATATCATCGGTTTGTTTTGCACGTAGTTCATTAGCTTGGTCATAGACAAGAAGTGATGGCACCATGTAAACCTCAGAAGGTTCTGACAAACACTCCTCCCCAGGAAATTTTGTTTTAGTGGGAACCTTTGCTGCCAGGCTGAACTGTTCAAGTAAGCCCAAGATGACATTCCTGTCTTTCAGCCGTTTGCAGTGGAACAGCATAAAATCAAAAAGATTACCCTCCAGAAGTGCATATTTTTTATAGCGATCATGAGACTGTTGGAGGTCACAAGTATCAGGATAACAATCTAGCGTTGTGATGACTGTACAGACAAGATCAGACACCTCCTCGGGCAACAGAAAAACTTCATTCTTTAAGGATTCTAGTTCAGGAAAGTAGAGCAAGATTCCCTTTTTGGTATAGTAACCAAGGACAGCACTGACATTCTGTTCCTCTATGCCTGCTTCTTTGGCGATAGCAACAGCTCTTGCTTTCTCTATCCTGACTTCTTTCAGCTCCAATATCTTTTCTTCAAAACTCAAGTAAGAAGTAGGCCTCGGAATGCAAATAACCCACTCAACAGCCTTCACAATAGTGGATCTGAGGTGATTGACCACCCTCTGATCTGGTCTGCTATTGCCAATGAAGTAAAAACAATCTTCTGGTGATCGCGGCAAATGCTCTAAGAGAGGTGTACCATAAAAGTGTTTCCGAATTTCCTGTATCATTTGCATTTTCTCTTCTGTAGTGACATCTTCAGCATGAGCACCAATCATCAGAACAACAGGAACACGAGGTGAAATTGAGCCTTTTGGTGCTTCCTCTCCGCGACTGTAAACAGACTGAAGTAGCACTTCAATGGTTTGCAGATTGGTCTTCATTCCTCTGACAGCAATCTTCTCTGTGGCTTTTGTTGAGTGCTGTCGAGGACTCACTGGAGTATGCAAACCAATTGATGCCTTAAAGACCAGCAATGCCACATCCTCTGTTGCCAGAAACAGGAAGTGTATTTCATAGTATACTTCTTGTCCACCAATATCAAATACTATGATTCTCGTTTCATCTTTCTTGATATCCTGAGTGGCCATTATCATTTTAAGATCCTCGATTGCTTTTTGGTGGACAATAGGATTTACCGGAGGACTCTGAGGGGTTGGGTCTAATGATATTAGTGCCATTGCAGACTTCATCTCACCACGCCGCTGTTTAGGTATTTCTACAACTCGTGCAGTAGCTGTTATTTTCTGCCATTTAGAAGTTGCTATTGAACGGGTAACCTTGCAGGAACTTATGGAGGCACCAACAGTGGTCTCCTGGTTAGGTAGGAACTTCTCATTCATGAGGGTATTGATGGTGCTGGTCTTCCCTGCTCCCTCAGCACCAAGGGTTACCAGTTTAAACTGGTTAGAAGAACGGGAACCTTTCTTAAGTGCCTCTCTGTATGCATTCAAAGTCTTTTGATCAAATTCTTCAGCAGGTGATTTATCTTCAGTAGTTGGTTGATCTTCAGTCTGTGGCTTATCTTCAGAAGATGGTTTAGATTCAACATCTGCATTAATATAAAGAGAATAGTGTAGTGAAAAATGAATTCTATGCATTATAAGTACAACAGTATAGAATAGTAAGGATACATCTGTTAAATTTGAGACATGATATAGCCATACATAAGTAATGTTGTCATAATTCATTAAAAATAATTATCGCTAGTTAAAATCTAGTGTCCAGCATAGGGAAACATAAAATATACAGCAATATCTTTTATATACTTATTTTCTTATGAGTAACATTTGTGGCTGTAGTTCAGAATCACAGACAAAATTTATAGTACAAAGTTTCATAGTGGGTGTGGCAAGTGAACGTGTGATGATCACTCTGACCAGGCTGCCTACAATGAAGCATCCTGCAGGACGACAACTTTGCGAGTGAGAAAGAACGGAAAATTACGCTCAACTACTCTAATAGAACATACAGCTACCTTACCAGGTGACGAATCATGGGGACAAGATCATTTAGTTGCTATTGCAGTCTTCAATGTGTAGGGAGACACAAACACATTTTCACTCCTTGGTAACTCTACAGGGACAGCTGAAACTTCCAGAAGCTCTATTACTTTATATCCGTTTAACTACTCTAATATAACACACCTGACCTCTAATTGAGCAACCACTCTTCGTATGAAGGATTCACCTGGGCTATGCTGATGCCTTAATTCTGAAAGCAAATAAAATACAACTGTTCTCTATCCAAAAACACATGCTGGTGTTGACCTTTTTGCTCAGTATTGCTGATTAACTTGAATACCCATACTCTGCACTTTGCTGCATACACACTTTGTCATGCAATAAGTAAACAACACAACAATACCCTGACTAGGATGTAGAAACAGAACCCCAATTCAGTTACTCAAATTGATAACACTCTAAATATATACCACTATATGTGACAAATGCAAGTTGAATTAGAATTTAGCTCATTGTGGTGATGCACCAACTATTGGTAAACTGATCCTCATACCACACTCAGACACTTTATGTTAGTTCATGCAACATCATCCAAATGAAGTAGAGTTCATCCCAATTGTGGTATTTTTCTGCCGCTCAAATCTAATTCTTTTATGTATGTGCATGGTTGTGATGGGATCTGCATGAGTACTGCACAGATGCACAGAAATTCCAGTGCACAAGGCCAACCTACATTATAAAAACTATGACGTCAGGCACTCTTTGTTCATGAATCCACCAACATTATAGCTAGATGTTAGTGCCACACACAATTGAAGAAATTATGCGTGCGCATCAGTAGATATGCATAATCATGACTCCATTGGTATGTAATGATGTGATTACTCCTTGATCATTGGTAAATTTAAGTGTATTCACACAATAGCACATAGCTGCATTTTGTGTGGGTTAATGGGCAAAAATTGCTTGGCAGTACAAGACTGTCAAACTAGGACGCAGGCCTTTGAGAGTGCCCATATCCTGTTGTTCTCCAAGATTCTTCTTAAATAATGCTACTGTTGGTGCAGAAATAACATCTACTGGAAGAGAATTCCACAAATTAACTACTCTGTTGGTGAAAAAATTATGCCTCACTAGCAGCCGAGATCGAAATTTAGAGAGTTTATGGTGGTGACCTCTGGTAGTATCCGTATTACTCAAAATGAAAAACGAGGTAGGATTGATGTCATAGTAACCATTTCAATATCTTGTAGGCCTCATTTAGATCTCCCCTTTGACGTCTACAGTACAGTGAATATAAACCAAGTCTCTCTAGACAAGTTTCGTATGGTAAATCAAATAAACTTGGTAATAACTTAGTGGCACATCTCTGTACTTTCTCTAGGAGATCAATATCTTTGCTAAGTAAGGGCTCCAGACCTGGATGCTATACTCCAGGTGAGGTCTGACATAAATTTTGTACAAAAAAGTCAACAAGTCAACAGAAATAAGTTTGAAGGACCTTCTTAATAAACCAAGAAGTAGCATAGCTTTTGCTGCAGCCTTCTGACACTGTAGAGATGGTTTCAAGTCTTTAGTGCACCAAATACCAAGATGTATTTCTTCTTGCACTTCTGTGATTTCAAAGGGTAAGTTGGTGGAACTATCCAGCATTGAGTACGTGAACGGAGCAGAGTTACCAATCTACATCAGCTTACATTTAGCTATATTGAACCGAAGCAACCATGTGTGAGACCATTGCAACAATTGGTCAACATCACTTTGCAGCCTAAGGTGATCATCAAAGCTCTGAATAACAGAATAGATTTTTGTGTCATCAGAAAGACTGCAATTCATAATATGGCTGACACATTTGCAATGATTAAGGTCAAATTAACAAAGAAATGGTTGTAACACAAAAGAAGGAAGTGTTCAAAGTAGGTGGATAATCTTGCAGCTGCTAAGCCAACTTCGCAGAAGATGAACTTCCACTTCACAGTCTTCCAAAAGAGGATTGAGGACACCTTATCTATACGACAACATAAATACTTTCTAAAGAAAACATTGTCTCCCCAAAGTGCAGATCCTAATAGCTTTATACAATCAATTCTTAGCCAATGCAACAATATTCACCAAACAAAAAGGCTGGTTCTTTGATTTGTTGCTTACAGTCATTTCAACTTGAACGCTTGCTTTATTAAATTGCCAAATATGTACTTGTTTTGATGCATGACCCTGTGATGGTCCCACATGTTATGATCAAACAGTTATAATCCAGTATGGTCAATTGTTTATCATTTATTATCAATGAGAATTAATAAAACACATGTGAGGAGGGGTTAAGTTATTGTACCATACATATTGCAGGCTAATAAGCCATAGTGTTATAGCATGGTATTTTGCGCATGCGTATTAGAGTCTTAATAAGTGATAACATGAGTGAAGTGCCAGCTAGTGTTGATCCACCGCTTGAAGCCGAATCCTACCGCGTAACTTGGGGGCTTGTCCGAAGCTTGATCTTTTGAAGATCTTGAAGTACAGAAGTTGTATTTGCTGTTGAATTATCGCCAATTGTCGTGGCCAGTTTACACCACTTAGTACCACTTCACACTTCTAACCCCAAACTCGAATTCCTTGGCACCGGGTTGAATGGTGCCCGAACAGGTGTGAATTTTGTTATTTGGCATTGTTTCTTTCTGTGTTCTCGTTTGTTAGGGATCGGATTGTTACCAGCGGCGGTGGGCAACTTTTGGAATTGTATTATTACACTACTAGAATTGCTGGCTGACGAAACTGTTTCGTATTTTCACTACTATTACCTTGTTGTATCTACGAGTCATCATGTCGTTTAGCGTCGAATCTTTTGTGGACTCTCCTAAATTGTCAACCTTAGTACCACTGAAGAAAGTGGACTTATCCGCTCTTGCTCAACATTATAAGTTGGAAATTACTAGTACTATGAAGAAGAGCGATATTCGAAGGCTGCTTATAGAGCATTTAGTGGAAGAAGAAATCGTTTCTGACGATGAAGATTCGCTAACTAGCACTAATGTGGTAGAGCTGAAGAAACTCGAACTGAAAGATAAGGAAAAGGAACGCGAGAGCCAACTAAAGCTGAAGGAAATGGAGCTAAAAGAGCGTGAGTTGAAGATGCAATTAAAGATAAAGGAGTTAGAGTTAGCGGCAGCTACTGCCACAGCAAGCCCCACCCCCCATCGTAGTGATTTTGAAGTGAGTAAGCATGTTCGCTTTGTGCCTCCCTTTCAAGAAACAAAAGTGGATAAATACTTCTTACACTTTGAGAAGGTGGCTTCAAGCCTGTCTTGGCCCAGAGAAGTATGGACACTCCTGCTCCAAAGTGCTCTGCTTGGTAAAGCACGTGAAGCTTATTCAGCCTTATCAGTGGATCAAAGTTCAGGATATGACACTGTGAAGAGTGCTGTCCTCAGAGCCTATGAATTAGTACCGGAGGCCTACAGACAGAAGTTTAGGAACAGCAGGAAGAATGACTCCCAGACTTATGTTGCGTTTGCACGATCTAAGGAGACATTATTTGACCGTTGGTGTGTATCCAAGGAAGTTCAGAAGGAATTTGGTTAAACTGAGGCAATTAGTGCTAATGGAGGAATTCAAGAACTGTCTCCCAACTGATATCAAGACCTACCTGGATGAGCAAAAGATAGACACCCTCCACCAAGCAGCCACTCGTGCTGATGATTATGCTTTGACCCACAAATCATATGGCAAGACTGCAATCCGTACTGATAACTCTAGTGATACCAGTACTACTCCCAATGGAAACACCAACCGGAGTGGTCATTCAGCTGGTCCTGGAAAGACTAATGGCCGAGGTGCTTTACTTCCTGGTGGACCTACGTGCTATTATTGTCGGCGAAAAGGTCATGTTATGTCAGAGTGCCGTGCTCTTCAGAAGAAGAATGATAAGTCAAAGCCAGATCTTCTTGTGTCACAACTTAGTAATGTGAATATCCCAGAAGAATATGGACCATTTATATCTCGCGGCAGTGTATCATTAGTAGACACACCAAGTAAGAAACCTGTCACTATTTTGAGAGATACAGGTGCTTCACAGTCCTTAATCTTAGACAGTGTGCTACCCTTTTGCTCCCAGTCTGATACTGGTATGACAGTGTTGCTACAAGGAGTGGAGTTGGGTATCTTCAATGTGCCATTGCATAAGGTTTGTTTGAGGAGTCCCTTAGTGAATGGTCCAGTTGTTTTAGGAGTGAGACATTCTCTCCCAGTTCAGGGGGTTGATCTTATACTGGGTAATGATCTGGCTGGAGGCAAGGTAGTGACAAATCCCCATGTTTCACAGATGCCATGCCATGCAATGAAGAGATGCTGATCAATGCACCAGAATTATTTTCAGCTTGTGCTGTGACACGGGCTATGTCCAGAGCTGCATCTAAGTAATCCACTCCGGATGTCTCTGCTGTTAAGGGAGATCCCCTTGAAGGTGTGGCTGGCACGATTCTTGATGATGAGGCTCCAAAGGTTTTAACATCTACTTCTGCAAAGGACGCAGTGTCCCAAGTGAAAGATGATTGTTTGTTGTCTCGGGAATCACTGATCAAGGAACAAGAGAAAGATGAAGAGATTAGACAGTTAGCCCTTCATGCTGTGGATGAACAAGAGGCTGCTATGGTGCCTGGTTGTTATTTTCGGAAAAATGGTATTCTGATGAGGAAGTGGAGACCTCCTGAAGTTCCAGCATCACATGAGTGGAAGGTAATTTATCAAGTAGTGCTTCCACCTACGTACCGAAGTGATGTTCTAAGTCTTGCCCATGAAACACCAATGGCTGGACATCTAGGGGTAAACAAAACTTACCGCAAGATATTGGATCACTTTTATTGGCCTGGAGTGAGGAAGGATGTGAAGCAGTATTGTCGTACCTGCCATACTTGTCAATTGGTTGGGAAGCCCAATCAAAAACCTCCACCAGCACCCCTGAAACCAATTCCTGTCACCACTGAACCATTTTCTCATGTCATAATAGACTGTGTTGGGCCACTGCCAAAGACAAAGGATGGGAATCAGTATCTGCTCACGATTATGTGTGCCTCTACACGTTTCCCAGAAGCAATTCCTTTAAGGACTATCAAAGCCCCGAAGATTGTTAGAGCTCTGATTAAGTTTTTCACCTTGGTGGGATTGCCCAAGTCAGTGCAATCAGATCAGGGCTCCAACTTTATGTCCCATTTGTTTCAGGATGTGATGCTCCAACTTGGCATTAAGCAAGTGAAGTCGTCTCCCTATCATCCTCAATCGCAGGGAGCCTTGGAAAGATTTCATCAAACCTTGAAATCCATGATGCGAGCATACTGTTTTCAGGAGAACAAGGACTGGGATGAGGGTATTCCTCTTTTGCTATTTGCTGCAAGAGAATCCGTCCAAGAATCTCTTGGCTTTAGTCCCTTTGAACTTGTGTTTGGACATGTACCACGTGGTCCTCTTAAGTTGCTCAAGGAAACTTGGTTACTAGATGATGCTCCAGAGAGTCTGTTAACTCGTATGTCCAATGTTCGTGACCGACTATACACAGCCAATGAGCTTGCTCAGAAACATCTCAAGAAAACACAATCTGCAATGAAGACGTGGTATGACCAGAAAGCCAGAGATCGAGTTTTTAAATGTGGTGATAAGGTACTGGTGCTACTGCCAGTGCATGGAAGTCCTCTACAAGCACGTTATTGTGGACCATTTACAGTTGACGAAAAGGTGAACAGTGTAGATTACATTATCAGTACTCCAGGACGTCGCAAAGCTAAGAGACTTTGTCATGTGAATATGTTGAAGGCTTACCATGAGAAACCAGACATGCAGGGAATTCCAAAGACCGTGAGTGTTGTTAGTTCACCACCAAGTGATCCCAGTAATGTGACCCAACCAATGATGATTGAGGATGAGCCCAGGGAATCTGTTCGACTCCAGAACTCTGATGTTTTACAATGTTTAGATGAGAAACTGCGACATCTACCTTGTAGGGAGAGAGAGGCAGTAACAAGGTTGGTGAGAGAATTTGTTGTTGTATTCCCTGATGTGCCATGTAGAACCACCATTGCTTGTCATGATGTTGATGTGGGGGATGCTCGTCCTATTAAACAGCACCCTTACAGACTCCACCCAAGTAAACTAGCAGCCTTGAGGAAGGAAGTGCAGTATATGCTAAAACATGGTATTGTAGAACCAAGCCAGAGTGAATGGAGTTCCCCATGTGTGCTGGTCCCGAAAGCAGATGGCAGCTATCGGTTCTGTACCGATTTTAGGAAGGTAAATACAGTAACCAAGTCAGACTCCTTTCCATTACCTAGAGTGGAAGACTGTATTGACTCTGTTGGTCACTCCCGTTATATCACCAAGTTTGACCTACTGAAGGGTTATTGGCAGGTGCCACTTACTGAGAGAGCAAGAGAGATATCTGCATTTGTTACTCCTGATGGTTTATATCGGTACACAGTCATGCCATTTGGAATGAAGAATGCTCCTGCCACTTTCCAGCGCATGATTAATCGTATTGGTGGTTTGGAAGGTTGCCAGGCCTACATTGACGACATTATTGTGTATAGTAATGATTGGGACCATCATGTGAAGCAACTTCATGAGTTTTTGTGCCGTTTGAGAGAGGCCAAACTGACTGTGAATCTAGTGAAGACAGAGTTTTGTCATGCTCGTGTAGAGTTCTTTGGACATGTTGTAGGACAAGGCTGGATAACTCCAGTTACTGCCAAGGTGGAAGCTATTGCTATATCTCCAGTTCCTACTGACCAGCGCCAGCTGACACAATTTCTAGGGATGGCTGGTTATTACCAGAAGTTTTGCCACAACTTCTCTACTATTGCTGAGCCACTCACTGCAATGCTGAAGAAGGGCAAGAAGTTCCACTGGTCTCCTGAGTGTAGAAGTGTTTTTGAGAAGATTAGGTTAATACTACTTTCTGGTCCTGTTCTAAAGGCACCTGACTTTCAGAAGCAGTTTAAATTGTTTGTGGACGCCAGCGATGTTGGTATTGGAGCTGTGCTGCTTCAAGAAGACCCTTCTGGAGTGGACCATCCTGTGTGCTATTATTTGAAGAAGTTGAACTGCCACCAAAGGAATTATTCAACAAGTGAAAAGGAAACTCTTGCACTTTTGCTGTCTCTACAACATTTTGAAGTTTATGTTGGGTCAACTGTTACTCCTGTTAAAGTTTTCACTGACCATAATCCATTGGTGTTTATTAACAAGATGAAGAATCACAACCAACGTTTGGTTTGCTGGAGTTTGGCTTTGCAGGAGTATAACTTAGACATTGAACATATTAAAGGTAGAGACAATGTTATTGCTGATGCCCTGTCTCAGGCCGTTTGATCACACCGTGCTTGAACTTTTGAACTATTTGGTAACTTGTTTATTGTAGGCTTTACCTTGTATTCCCTCTGTATTTTAGTAGCTACCTCCTTTTTGTATTTATGTGTGTATGTGTGATATGCTGCATGCATGTGGGGGGAGCTTTGTAGGGGGGAGTGTTATAGCATGGTATTTTGCGCATGCGTATTAGAGTCTTAATAAGTGATAACACGAGTGAAGTGCCAGCTAGCGTTGATCCACCGCTTGAAGCTGAATCCTACCACGTAACAATAGTATACATAGATGACCACAATACCACACACTGTACAGTGTAGTTGGTGATTGTATGCTTCAAGTGCTCACTTGTTAGTTAAATTGTACATAAATAATGTTATACTTTGAGAGCTTTTGTAAGCACACGTGCTTAACAGCCAAACTACTGCAGTATAAAGCCAGTGAAACTTTTAAGAATGTAATGTTTCACTTCTCAAGAACAAAAAGGTCATGTAAATTGCTCTAATAATTTAGTAGAGAACTTACATTACTATACATATCACTATCTTCTCATGCACTGTACAGTGATGGAGGAAGTGAGGGGGGACTGGCCCTAGTATAGAATTTCTGGCAGCAAGGGGTTTGGGGAACGCAGCCCCCCAAAAAGCTGCCATTTTAGCTTTCATGATGTTGCATAGTTCACCAAAAGAGCTCCAGTCAAAAAAGGCAATTAAAATTAATTCCTTAATAGATACCAGCGTGATATTCCCTATAGGCCAGAGTGACACTGCAACAAAATTCACCAACACTTCAACACAAGTGGGTTACGAAACCTTCCAATCCAGCAGCAAAACACAACTGGTATAGCACAAGCCAAGACACTATATACCTTGCTTTAATGCCACAAAACTTTCACATACAGCCTTTCTTGTGTTTAGAAGCACTGGTGAGACTCTGTCCACAAAGTTAAACAGCAAAGCCTCAAAGTTTTATTCATTGAGATACTGTCTGAACTTTCAAATGCCATTTTCTCTACATATACTAAAAGCACTTTGGAATGGGTTAATGTTGATTATGCAATCACATTAACTGTTTCTTGTTGGAATAAGCTGTAGATGATGTTTAACCTCTCTATAAATGTGAACATGCACCTTACAACTACCAACAAACAGTTCACCATCATCTTGATGTACAAAATTTACTACACCCTAAAGAAAGTGAATAAATACCTGGCTGTTATCATTAATTGTAACTTCTCCTGGTCAGACTATATTGCATGCATTTGTAATAAAGTGCAATCTTGCATTTCTGCTTGCAAAAAAGTTTTGAAACAATGTTCTTAAACTGATGCCAAGAACACAAGCATACTTTTCTTACATCTGACCAATAATTGAATATGCATCCATACACCATACACTATGAGAGATATTCAAAAACTGGAAATGTTATATTTTAGCATCGAGCTGCTTGTTTTGTTTTAATTAATTCTCACAATATGCGACATAAATATTATATATATATGATAAACAAGCTAACAGTGAACTTACACTTTGAGATATGTGACCCAGTCTGACAAAAACAGTCTTATTGCCTATTTAAAACTATCGAGAAATTCTGGTATTAAGTATTCAGTGTGTTGTAGCTTGCCAATTATAGAAGCTAGGTGTACCAAATTTTTTCACAATTTACAATTTCTTACCTTCAAGAGCATCCACAGTAGAAGTAGCCAACACTTAAGTTTTCTCCCATTTAAGATAGTTTTTATACTGAGGTTGACTGTACCAGGCGAGCTCCAAAAAGGGCGGAAGGTAGGGCTGGAGGAGGGAAAGGGATTGTTTGAAATAATTAAAGAGGAAGGAGTAGGGATGAATTGGGCCAAGTTATGAACCATTAAGGTCTCAAAACTGGCTAAAATGAAAGGACATTTACTGCACATGTCTTTATTCAACTCCACGAAGCTGTACAGCCACACACAACCATCCCCAGACTCCATTGGGGCCCCAGACTGCTTGTACAAATTGCCAATGTGCTTGGGAAAAGCAGCCAGAAAAAACAGACCACTCAAGTCCGGCTGATTTTGATTGTGAAATTTGATAGTTTATTTATGTAGCTTTGTGTTCTTGGTGAAAGATCAAATCTGCTATCATGGGTGATAAGACCAGTTTTGCCAGACCCAGTCACATATTGGCAGTACAAGATGTTAACTCATCATGTTAGTCTAGACTTTATGTTATAGTTAAAAGCACCACCTTGTATATGCAAAGAATACAACACGAATGGTGTGTCTAGTCTCGTGTGCCAGACGGTTTGTGTGGGGGGTGGTAAATAAACCATCTGGTCACTGTTGCACACATTCTGTGACCACTGCCGGAATGTTGGCAGAACCAATCAGACCACTTTGTGGACGCTGTGACGAAACAAACACCAATTATTCAAATTCTTAGTGTAATGAAGAACTGAATCTAGGCTACAGATTACCTTTTTCCAAAGTTTAACAATGCCATGGGATTAGTATCTTTGTTTCCCTAGTACAGAGCTCTTAAAAGCGTTGTTATAGGAATAATTATGGTTCACTATAGATTTGTAAAATGACAGAATTGTCAAGGAGGATGTTCAGCCATTTTTTCAAATACGTCACCAGGACATTACCAGTACAATTTTCGTCTTAAGTATGCTCACAAAGGTGATTGGAATGATTATTACATCATCCTTGCCATAAAACAATACCGTGATGTAATCTAATTGCATTCCAGTAAGTTCACAGAAATTGTGCAACAGTGACAAGATGGCTTATTGGCTGCCCCCACACAAACCATCCGGCACGCAAGACTAGGGTGTGTCTAGAAGCTAATACAGCATGAGGCAAAGCCAAATGCTGTAATTGCCTGAGACACGCCTTGAGCACTGTATTTTTCATACACACAAGCATAGGCAGAGCTTTAAGTATTTTACTGTACTTCCTGGTCGTCTTGCTTGTAGCAATTTTCTTCAGTAGCTGAATCACTTCAATTTTGGTGATCAGACTGTCAGTCAGTTGTCTATTTGTAGTTGCAAAATGAGCTGGTAGGATTAACTTCAAATTGGCTAATTTCAGTGTCACGCACATAATGCATCGTGCCACCTGTGTGGGGTTGTTCCTTCAATTTTCCATGACAGAATATCAGAAAGTGTTCATGTAACCTATTTCCAGTCATAGAACCAACTGGTAGGATTACTCTGGATAGTTTTAGCAATTTACAATGTCATGAATGTGATCAATCGCCTTCTGATGTTGTACACTTATAGTTTTTAGCAGACTTTAAAAACAATGTATATGTACAGCTATACACAGTAATTGTGGTCCCCCTGTGATAGCCTGTGACACTTTAGTTTAGCATGCAAAGTTTTGTGAAATAACATTCATGCATATCTAACTCTAATTCGACTCTTCAATAATTTGGCCAATGAACAAACTAGCACTGATAATTTCATTTTCTCCTCTTACAACTTCCTTTTTACTAATAACAGTATGAAAACTTAAAAAGTGCACAACTTGACTACAACACTGGCAAACAACCCCATCAAGGCCAAATCATGAAAATTCAAAGCAACCTATTGTGGAATAACACTTACTTGATGCTGGAAATTGTGATGGTCTGTGGTGCATATTTATGAGTTATTGATTGAGAAAGCATACTGTGTGGCTAGTCAGGGTGTGTTCTATAAAGCAGTGATCACGTGATGGCAGCTGGTGCTATTGGCAAGTGAATTATCTAATGAACTATAATGTTAGTTGTATCAACAACAGTAGCCTGGCTGCCTTGTTCTGATAGTCATCTGAGATGCTTCACTATGGTCTATGGGTTTCCACATTAATTTTGTTTGCACGTCACCACAAACATGTTATTCAATAAAATTGTATAGCTGCTCTTAACAAGGGCATAGCGAGGGGAGTTCGGATGGTTCAGATAAGCCTCCCCTTTCAGAGACAGCTTTTTTCAAAAATTAAAAACCACACCAAATCTTACAGCCCTGGAGTTCTCAGTAGCTGCTTGCACACTGGCAGCGCACTGTACTACTTTTGAGGATCATATCGCATTAATGCAGAATTCAAGTATTGTATCATGTGATCAATTGTGCATGTAATGCATGGTGGCAATGGTGAAGACTTTTGGCTTATTTTTGAGACATATTACAAGGCAGGAGCTGCAATAAATTTGAGTGGTCATGTTATACGTGTATCAGGTTAGCACAAACCATGAATAGTTGATGTTGAAGATTTGTAACATGTTGTGCGCATGTGATGTTTCAAATATATTGGAGTACAAGCCAAGTCTGAAGTGCCTGACCATCAACAGGGGGACCAACCAAGAACAATGTATGCCAGGAAGAAAGTATTGCCAACTAAATAACTCAGATGTGGATCAAGGGTTCCTGTGTGTTAAGAAGTTGAAGTTTGCTTTCAGCATGTTGTCTGGAAGTGAAGATTAGATAGTCCATAGATCCTTTACACCCCCCAGGATTGGAATCTGCTGTTTTCAACACCTCCTTCTGCACCTCCTTCAACACCTTTATACAAAGACATCTGTGAATAAATGCATTGGTAACTTGACTGTGCCATGTTTTTTCTCTGTTCAGTGGACAGTAGGGATGATAAGTTCACTTCAGTTCGAATAATGAATGATTGGTAAGTACATTAAAAAAATTGCAAGCTAAGAAGATGATATTTCAGGCAGTTAGAACTAGCCAAAGTTTGCTGCATTGTTCAAATGATAGGATTCCAACACACAGTGCCAAAGGAAAAATGGACTACTGACTTCATTGGTTCAGTTGCTCAACCCAAGTTATATATACTTATGGACCGAATTTGAGGTTCATACAATAAAGTGATTAAACAATTCGAGACTTAAGCTAGCCAAAGTTAAAGTCACTTGCATAGGTCTGGCAGTGACTTGATATATATGCTCCACAATCGCCTTTATGCCCTATTTACCCTATTCACAGTAAAGATAAAGATTACTGAAGAAAGCAATATGAGATTGACAGTAGAACAATGATTCAACTTTTTTCACCCAGTCAACACCAATTATTAATAAATGGTGCAGATGGTCTGAGCACAAAGTACAGCAAGTATGTGGAGATCTCTATCCTGGGATCTATGGTTAGTCACAATAGGTTTATAGTTTCTATAAATTGCATAAACAGCAGTGTATAGGTTTTAGCTAGTTAGATGCACAAACAGCACCTTTTAATGTTACAGCCAAAGAAGGACACACTTTGTGTATGCAACATTTTCATTCAAATGTGGTATAGGGAAAGCACCCAGGTCTTTCCCAAAGACATTCCATGCACTTCCCCTTCCAGAAAATCCTGGATACTCCTCTGCTTAAATGATTTAACACCACCTTAAACATTCTTTTAGTTAAAATCAAGATATTGTTATACAGTATATCAACTGAAGATGACACTTGGCTGCTTTATCACAAATAGTGAACATGAGTATATACACACATCTACAACACCAAATTGACAAGAAACTAGCCATGATAAGGATTTAAAAATAAAACAGTTCTGTGGAATGTAAGAAATTATTGCAAACAGTTAGTGAAGATTACAGTCATAATCAGTTTCAGCATAATTTAGAAAACAATGGCAGTAAATGGCCTTCACCTTCATGATACATCCTTTGGTAAGGATGGTCTATTTTGCTTTATTATCCACCTATTTTTCATTCCAAACTTTTCAGTTTCCCACTTATCATGTTTAATCCACATCATGCTAAAAAATTATCTATTTCATTCAGCAAAAATCTATATTACATCATAATTTCCAAAATACATAGTTATAATACCATACCTGTTTCACTGCCCATACAAAAGTCTCAATAGTAGCAGTGAAATTTATCCCGTATTTCACTGGTAGCAGTGAAAAAGTTGTAATTGCAATTTCATTGGCTAGAATTTATGTTAACAATGTAGCTCCAATTAGTGTTGACGCGTGTTAGTACATAGTGACAAAATGCGTACATAGCAACGCTAATGCACAGCATGCGTATATGCAGCAAGTATGGTATTAACTGGGAATAGCAAGGGTATAGCAGTGAAATTTTGGGATAAATACCACTCTTGTTGTATTGAAAATGGTAAATTTCACTCGGCTTCGCCTCATGAAATTTATCTCCATTTCCAATACAACACTCGTGGTATTTATCCCAAATTTCACTGCTACCCATGCTATTACTAGTACTAATACCATACCTGTTTCACTGCCCATACAAAAGTCTCAATAGTAGCAGTGAAATTTATCCCGTATTTCACTGGTAGCAGTGAAAAAGTTGTAATAGCAATTTCATTGGCTAGAATTTATGTTAACAATTAGTGTTGACACATGTTTAGTACATAGTGACAAATTGCGTAGCTACATAGCAACGCTAATGCACAGCATGCGTATATGCAGCGAGTATGGTATTAACTGGGAATAGCATGGGTAGCAGTGAAATTTGGGATAAATACCACTCTTGTTGTATTGGAAATGGTAAATTTCACTCGGCTTCACCTCATGAAATTTATCCCCATTTCCAATACAACACTCGTGGTATTTATCCCAAATTTCACTCCCACCCATGCTATTACTAGTACTTATCACACTGTTTAGTGACTGTTCTAGAAGAGTACTTTGATATTCACTTACTCTTACCATAGCAAGACCCCATAATCAAATTTGCGAAAAGGGATCATTCACTCCTATGAACATGGAAGACCATAACTTACTCTGCAAGAAACATACCAACCTGATATTTTCTCCATCCAGTAAGCTATGTTGGTACTCACTACTAAGTAAATTTCAAGTCAATAGTATTTTCTCATATGCAATTATGACTCGGCAAAGCTGGTAAATTGGTTGTGTATGGAAGGTCACATATGTGACCTAATCTTAGAAAACCGTCAATATCCACACATTTTTCAAAATTTATTTTATTTGTTCTTAATTGTTATCTATAGGAACAGAGGAATCGACTGGCTAAGATTCAGTTTCATAAGTTGAGCAATGTGGGAAATACAGCACTAGACAGTCGGACAAGCAAATATATGTACAGAAGCCATTGAGAAAATAATCTACAGGCATTTACATAAACTATCATAGCTTACTAATATATAGTGTAAGGAGTTGAAATTTGGGTAATTGCGAATCCACTTATGTATAGCTTTTCCCAAGGTACCGCATGTTTCTGTGAAGAAGGTGAATTCACTGAAGAACGATCATTGGTAAATTCTTTCATCACCACAACATAAACAAGCCTTTTTAACTCACAAATCCTTCTGTGTATGCCTGTATGGAAATGAAAACAGGATTTTTGAACTTTATTTGAGCAGGTGAACATGATGATGTCCAGTATGTATCTATTAGAGTAACCGATGAGGTGATAAAACTTGCGTAAATTCTTTTCTGGAAGTTGCATCATTTACTCATTGTTTTCAAACGCAATTTACAAAAGCGCTATTGTGCATAGATCAATGGTTTTCCAAAATTCAGTCAATTTATTGCTTAAGACTGTTCTATTAGAGTATGCTGATCATCAAATAGCAATAAGCTGTGTTATCAAGTGTGACTGTTATATTAGAGTACTTGATCTTTCCAAGCAAATGCACAGAGCAATAATAATTATTATGTCCTTCTGTGTGTACTTTCCAAAACGTGCAATTTGCTACCACAATTACCAAATTCATTTTCTGCAGGCTTCTAAAATAGCACTTCAAACACTAACACTTATCAACCACCAAATCATAAAAGAATGCCATAAACTTACTGTAAGCCAAGAAATTTTTGTGGTATTGAATTTTTAAGGATTGCCAAAATGTGGTAAAATTAGTAATTTTTGTGTAATAAATCTTTGTGGTTAAGACATCGATTTCCATACAACTTGTACCAGGGCTGTAAAATATTTAAATTTTGTTGATAAGATGTCCACAAAAACCATGAAAACTTGTATCCCATGAAATTTCTTGCCTTACAGTAACTAGCTAGTGTCTTTCATTAGTATCTTTCTTTCTCCCCTCATCTTTGACTTCAAATAACAACTGTGCATAGGTTCACTGATACTGGTGACCAATGTTTTACAACATTATTATGGCATATATACATTAGCACATCATTCTAAACATTGGTATAGAGGTAAAGTGATACCTTTTTGTACTTCAGGTGATTGAGAGGCACTATCCTTCAACATTTCTTCAATTTTCCTTCTGTACTCCTGTAACATTAGTGCATTTAGAATAAAGAATTAATGTTTCAAAGATACTCTAAACAATCCCTTTACAGTATTGCAACACTACACATACATATTATCTAATCCAAAACAGCCAAGCTGTAAAAAAAGTGTGCGGCCCTCAGAAAGGCTATGGTGAAAAAAGATGTGAAATCCAAGGTGGCGGCCAAGAAATGGCTGTGATGGTAGGTTAATGGTAAAAATTTTAATAATGACAATTCAGGTAAATTTTGTGAAGCGGCACAAAAATTCACCTGAATTGTCGTTATTATAATTTTTACCATTAACCTACCATCACAGCCATTTCTTGGCCGCCACCTTGGATTTCACATCTTTTTTCACCATAGCCTTTCTGAGGGCCGCACACTTTTATTACAGCTTGGCTGTTTTGGATTAGATTTCATTTCTTTTTGTATTTGTATACCCCAAAGCCGGCCTATGGCCAGCTTGGGACTTTTTTAACCTATGTTTTTTTTCTTTACTACAGGAAGAAGAAAAGATGAAGTAGATGTACTTTAAATATTTTATCAGTAAATGTATATACAAATTATATATATGTGACCGGATTTGCGAAAAGGGGTCTTCCACACACATCCAATTTACGAACTTTGGCAGTTCATAATGTCAGATAGGAAAATAGTATTGCCTTGAAATTTGGACAGTGATGAGTAACAACATAGGTTAATACATGAACAAAATTTCAGGTTAGTATCTTCTTTGAGCACAAAGGTATGGTCATTCAAGTTCATAGAATTGGATGTGTGTGGAAGACCCTTTTTCGCAAATCCGGTAAAATATAATACATATGTGACCGGATTTGCGAAAAGGGGCCTTCCACACATCCAATTTGCCAACATTGACAATTGATAACTTCAGATTGGAAAGAGCTATTGCCTTGAAATTTGGGCAGTGGTGATTTCTTTGCAGCTGAACTCTCTACATGATGGTTTCTTTGTAGCTGAACTCTCTACAAGGTAATTTCTTCTAGCTGATCTCTCTACAGGGAGATTTGTTTGTAGCTGAACTATCTACAAGGTAACTTCTTCTAGCTGATCTCTCTACAGGGTGATTTGTTTGTAGCTGAATTCTGTACAGGTGATTTGTTTGCAGCTGAGCTCTTTACGGTTTCTTTGTAGCTTAACTCTCTACAAAGTAACTTCTTCTAACTGATCTTTCTACAGGGTGATTTGTTTGTAGCTGAACTATCTACAAGGTAATTTCTTCTAGCTGATCTCTCTACAGGCTGATTTGTTTGTAGCTGAATTCTGTACAGGTGATTTGTTTGCAGCTGAGCTCTTTACAGAATGGTTTCTTTGTAGCTGAACTCTCTACAAGGTAACTTTTCTAGCTGATGTCTCTACAAGGTGACTAGTTTGTAGCTGAACTCTCTACATGGTGGTTTCTTTGTAACTAAACTTTCTACAAGGTGACTTCTTCTAGCTGATCTTTCAATAGGGTGATTTGTTTGTAGCTTCACTCTCTACAAGGTAACTTCTTCTAGCTGATCTCTCTACAGGGAGATTTGTTTGTAGCTGAACTCTCTACAGGTGATCTGAATTCTGTACAGGTGATTTGTTTGCAGCTGAGCTCTTTACAGAATGGTTTCTTTGTAGCTGAACTCTCTACAAGGTAACTTTTCTAGCTGATGTCTCTACAAGGTGGCTAGTTTGTAGCTGAACTCTCTACATGGTGGTTTCTTTGTAACTGAACTTTCTACAAGGTGACTTCTTCTAGCTGATCTTTCAATAGGATGATTTGTTTGTAGCTTCACTCTCTACAAGGTAACTTCCTCTAGCTGATCTCTCTACAGGGTGATTTGTTTGTAGCTGAATTCTGTACAGGTGATTTGTTTGCAGCTGAGCTCTTTACAGAATGGTTTCTTTGTAGCTGAACTCTCTAAAAGGTAACTTCTTCTAACTGATCTTTCTACAGGGCAATTTGCTTGTGGCAGAATTTTATACAGGGTGATTTCTTTGTAGCTGAACTCTCTACATGGTGGTTTCTTTGTAGCTGAACTCTCTACAAAGTAATTTCTTCTAGCTGATCTCTCTACAGGGTGATTTGTTTGTAGCTGAATTCTGTACAGGTGATATGTTTGCAGCTGAGCTCTTTACAGAATGGTTTCTTTGTAGCTGAACTCTCTAAAAGGTAACTTCTTCTAACTGATCTTTCTACAGGGAAATTTGCTTGTTGCAGAATTTTATACAGGGTGATTTCTTTGCAGCTGAACTCTCTACTTGGTGGTTTCTTTGTAACTGAACTATGTACAAGGTAATTTCTTCTAGCTGACCTCTCTACAGGGTGATTTGTTTGTAGCTGAATTCTGTACAGGTGATTTGTTTACAGCTGAGCTCTAAACAGAATGGTTTCTTTGTAGCTGAACTCTCTACAAGGTAACTTCTTCTAGCTGATGTCTCTACAAGGTTACTAGTTTGTAGCTGAACTCTCTACATGGTGGTTTCTTTGTAACTGAACTTTCTACAAGGTGACTTCTTCTAGCTGATCTCTCTACAGGGAGATTTGTTTGTAGTTGAACTCTCTACAGGTGATTTGTTTGAAGCTGAACTCTCTAAATGATGGTTTCTTTGTAGCTGAACTCTCTACAAGCAAACTTCTTCTAGCTGATCTCTCTACAGGGTGATTTGCTTGTAGCTGAACTCTCTACAAGGTAACTTCTTCTAGCTGATGTCTCTACAAGGTTACTAGTTTGTAGCTGAACTCTCTACATGGTGGTTTCTTTGTAACTGAACTTTCTACAAGGTGACTTCTTCTAGCTGATCTCTCTACAGGGAGATTTGTTTGTAGTTGAACTCTCTACAGGTGATTTGTTTGAAGCTGAACTCTCTAAATGATGGTTTCTTTGTAGCTGAACTCTCTACAAGCAAACTTCTTCTAGCTGATCTCTCTACAGGGTGATTTGCTTGTAGCTGAACTATCTACAAGATAACTTCTTCTAGCTGATCTCTCTACATGGTGATTTGTTTGTAGCCTCTCTACATGGTGATTTGTTTGTAGCTGAATTCTGTATAGATGATTTGTTTGCAGCTGAATTCTGTATAGGCGATTTGTGTGCAGCTGAGCTCTTTAAATAATGGTTTCTTTGTAGCTGAACTCTCTCAAGGTAACTTCTTCTAGCTGATGTCTTTACAGGGTCACTAGTTTGTAGCTGAATTCTCTACATGGTGGTTTCTTTGTAACTGAACTCTCTACAAGGTAACTTTTTCTAGCTCATCTTTTCATCTTTCTACAGGGTGATTTATTTGTAGCTGAATTCTGTACAGGTGATTTGTTTGCAGCTGAGCTCTTTAAAGAATGGTTTCTTTGTAGCTGAACTCTCTACAAGGTAACTTCTTCTAGCTGATGTCTCTACAAAGTCACTAGTTTGTAGCTGAACTCTCTACATGGTGGTTTCTTTGTAACTGAACTCTCTACAAGGTGACCTCTTCTAGCTGATCTTTCTACAGGGTGATTTGTTTGAAGCTGAACTCTCTACAAGGTAACTTCTTCTAGCTGATGTCTCTACAAAGTCACTAGTTTGTAGCTGAACTCTCTACATGGTGGTTTCTTTGTAACTGAACTCTCTACAAGGTGACCTCTTCTAGCTGATCTTTCTACAGGGTGATTTGTTTGTAGCTGAACTCTCTACATGATCGTTTCTTTGTAGCTGAACTCTCTACAAGGTAACTTCTTCTAGCTAATCTCTCTACAGGGAGATTTGTTTGTAGCTGAACTCTCTACATGATGGTTTCTTTGTAGCTGAACTCTCTGCAAGGTAACTTCTTCTATTGATCTCTCCACAGGGCGATTTGTTTGTAGCTGAACTCTCTACATGGTGGTTTCTTTGTAGCTGAACTCTACAAGGTGATTTTTTCTAGCTGAACTATCCCTTTCCATAGTTGCATGAACTCCCTACAAGGTAACTTCTTCTAGCTGATCTCTCTACAGGGTGACTTGTGTGTAGCTGATCTCTATACAGGTTTCTTGTTTCTAGCTGATCTCTTGAATTCTCTTCAGGGTGACTGCTCTATTAGGATGACTGCTCTATTAGAGTATCTCGATCTCGCACTTGCTGCACCAAGTTGGATTTCGTGTTATAACTCCGTGGCTTTAAGTCTGATTCTTCTACACCATTGATGAGCCTTTCTAAGATGATTACTCCATCTGTACAACGATTTTCAAAGCATTACCCCAAGCGGTTTATCTGGTAGGCGTGGCAAGCAGTCGATTTTTTTATTAGCTAATCTCGATTGCGTAATTGTTACACACTGTTGGTTTTTTCGTTGTATCTTCCTGTTTTTTAGCTCGATTTCTTTCAAACCACAAAACGTTTGAGGTTCAATAGTTAACCTATTCACCCACCGATTTTCAGCTTCTTCCCATACGCGGTTTACCCTGTAGGCGTGACAACATATTGGTGTTATTTTTCGTCAATAATCGCTCATAACTCTTTGCCTGTTTATCGTATTCCAGCCAAAGTTGGTACCAATATGCACCTTTATATCCCCCTTCTGTGTACCAAATTTCAAGGCAATCGGATATGGCGTTCGAGTTTTATAGCAGTTTTTGTAAGTGTGCGACAAGAAAAAGAACAATAAGAAGAAAAAAAACGAAGAAACTGAGCCAATTTTTGAAGTCGCATATCTCGGGAACGCGCGAAGCGGTTTCGCTCAAATTTGGAACGTGGAGTGCTGCAGTTGGAGGGCATGTCCACAGCAAAAATCGTCTTGTTTCATCAAGGAATCACAGAGCTACGGAGGTGCGAAAATTGCGTTTTCTTTCTTGCTATCAATATACTCACGGGTGTTACGCGCCGGCTTCTTGGGCCGCACGACACACTACCGTGTGTCTTGATACCTGTATATATAGTTCCATGTATTATTTGGCTACTTTGCACACAACTGAATCTCATGAAAACAAAATACACATTACCCTATACCTTTTAACATCAGTAACAGCTTATACATCTGTATCATGTGTAAGGCCACTATATATCACATAATATAAGAGGAGATAAGGCTATACCTATTTGAAAAGTTATTGCTTGGACCTGACCAACTAAATTTTCCATGGATTATAGTAAAATAAGACCATGAAATTTACAATTGTTCCAAAAAGAAGATAATTCAAATTTTAAACTTGCCAGTTGTTTTAATAAAATGCATTGTACAAACTTTTGCTCTTGTAAAGCATTATTATTTCAAAGTTATCTATGAACATATAGATCATTGGAAACAGCATGCTATAATTTCTAGTTCATGACATCCATTTGAGCTAGTACTATACAAAAACTTTATAGCACTGTCTGTTAATATCTCACTGTCCTATGTGTGCAACTACAAACCCTGTTTAGATTCCTTCATAACAGCTTGGTGGCTTGTAACTTGTTTGACATGTCTGTAGACAATGCAGTAGCTGTATATTTCTTCATTGACTGAGTCATTTTTCTGGTACCAGGATTTGGCAAATAACATAGGTATGGCCTAACACACTACGTAATGTTTTAATAAAAATGAATTAAATATTTTTGATTATTCATCAATCCTTCTCATCCAAATTTTATTATATACTTCAAACTTGTTTTTAACTCCACTTTCTCACACTTTATAGGTATAGTCTTACTAATACCACTCCCAATTGTTAGCTTCACAGTTCTGTGTAGCTCATTCTAAATATGTCATGCTTATTGCAACATCTGCACAACGCATACTTTCCAGGGACGTAGGAAACATGGGTGCATGGGCACCCATAAATATTTCCAGTGGCGTAACTAACGGGTGTCAGCACACTGTATTATATTATATTACTGAAACGATTGAGATACTCTAATAGAGCAGTCAATGACTCTAATAAAGCAGTCACAGTATTCATTCAGAGAAGTTGTGTAGTCAACTATGTCGTTATAAAATATTTTCAGCAATAGAAGTTGCAGCCATTGTTATCAGCTTGAGACTTTTTTTTTGGTCTCAGCTTTACCACTGTGCACCCATAAGTTAAATATCTTCCCAGGGGCGGATTTAGGATTTATAAAAGGGGGGGGCTACCTCCAGGTCTAATCTCTTGGGTAGAGATGTGCAAAGCATGCTGGAACTAGGGGGGTATGGGGCATGCCCCCCCAGGAAAATTTTGAAAAATAGTTGCTAAAATACTGCAATTTGGAGACATTTCCCCATAAAATTCATAATATTTTCTGCCTGTAGATATTTTATATACTGCCTTTAGATTATAGGTATGGCTCTCTGAAGCATTTTGCTCATGGAAAAGCTTGGATAGGTACAGACAACCAAGTACATGATGCACCCCTCTCACAATTGCACAACACTGAATAGGTGCATGCTAGAATAATAATGTTGAAAGTGGAAAATTTTGAAATATGAACAATACAAGATTGAATCTGAGAGCATTTTTAATGTAAATGGTGTACCTGAATTAAGTATTGCCATACATATTAACTACACAAGTAGATGAATGAAGCCCTTTAAACAGACCAATGCACTTCATTGTATGTATAGGTGCAGGCAGATTTGGAAAAATTCCATAACAGAACCAACTACATGTTTCCAGTGAATGTTCTATTAGAGTAGTTAGCTGACTGTTCTATTAGAGTATCTCGATCTTGTACACCTCCAATGCTGATCCGGGTCCTTGTTGCATAAACTTTAGCATAAATCCACTGATAATACCTTGGAAAGATGTTTATAAGGTGGTTTTATGAGTATTTGTATTATTAGTGATCATATAATTATGCTAAGACAAAATTTCATTATAATACTCAGCATATTGATCAAGTAAAGCCTAAATATGAAGGGGTGGGCTTCAGCCCCCAAAGCCCCCTCCCTGGATCCGCCCCTGCTTCCTACGCGCCCTTTCCTTTTTGTGTGTGTTATTTATATTTTATATTATGTGGTGGGTTATGAAATTTCTGCTGGCCATAAACTGATTTGTAATCAGTTTTCCTATAGTTTTTATGCATGTGTGTACTCTGAAAGTGTTAATTGTTATGAGTTATTTAGTAGTTTGTTTCTCAATACAATCAGGTAAATTATCACCCACCTCAGTGATGATTAAAATTGTGTGATAAACAATTCTTTATAACATACAGAATAAGAGACAGTACATTTGAAGTTCCCAGCAGTTCTGCTGTTGATATAATAGCCTATAACATTAGCCAATTCTAACTTGTATGCATTTTGAAAATCCTACATTGTTTATTGATTGTTGTACCAAGGTAGTTTTTATAGATAGTAATAGTGATCTAATCAAAAACAGCTAAGCTGTAAAAAAAGGTGCGGCTCCAAAAAGGCCATGGTGAAAAAAGATGTGAAATCCAAGGTGGCGGCCAAGAAATGGCTATGATGGTAGGTTAATGGTAAAAATTTTAATAACGACAATTCAGGTGAATATGGTCTTGGCACAAAATTCACCTGAATTGTCGTTATTAAAATTTTTACCATTAACCTACCATCACAGCCATTTCTTGGCCGCCACCTTGGATTTCAAATCTTTTTTCACCATGGTCTTTTTGGGGCCGCACCTTTTTTTACAGCTTAGCTGTTTTTGATTAGATTTCACTTCTTTTTGTGTTTGTATTATGGCCGGCTTTGGGGATTTTCTTTTCTTTACCACAGGAAGAAGAAAAGATGAAGTAGATGTTAAATACTTTAAATATTTTATCAGTAAATGTACAAATTATATATATATATATATATATATATATATATATATATATAATACATATATTTATTACAGAACACTCTACACGGTGGTTTCTGTATAACTGAACACTCTACAAAATGACTTCTTGTAGCTGATATTTCTACAAGGCGATTTGTTTGTAGCTGAACTCTCTACATGATGGTTTCTTCGCAGCTGAACTCTCTACATGGTGGTTTCTTTGCAACTGAACTCTCTACAACATGGTTTCTTTGCAGCTGAACTCTCTACAAGGTAACTTCTTCTAGCTGATGTCTCTACAGGGTCACTTGTTTGTAGTTGAACTCTCTACATGATGGTTTCTTTGTAGCTGAACTCTCTACAAGGTAACTTCTTCTAGCTGATGTCTCTACAGGGTCACTAGTTTGTAGCTGAACTCTCTGTATGGTGGTTTCTTTGTAACTGAACTCTCTACAAGGTGATTTCTTCTAGCTGATCTTTCTACAAGGTGATTTGTTTATAGTTGAACTCTCTACATGATGGTTTCTTTGCAGCTGAACTCTCTGCAAGGTAACTTCTTTAGTTGATCTCTGCACAGGGTGAATTGTTTGTAGCTGAGCTCTCTACAAGTAACCTCTTCTAGCTGATCTCTCTACAGAGTGATTTGTTTGTAGCTGAGCTCTCTACAAGTGACCTCTTCTAGCTGATCTCTCTACAGAGTGATTTGTTTGTAGCTGAACTCTCTACATGGTGGTTTCTTTGCAACTGAACTCTCTACAAGGTGACTTCTTCTAGCTGATCTTTCTACAGGGTGATTTGTTTGTAGCTGAACTCTCTACAAACAACTTCTTCAAACTGATCTCTGTACAGGGTGAATTGTTTGTAGCTGATCTCTCTACAAGGTAACTTCTTCTAGCTGATCTCTATACAGAGTGACTTGTTTGTAGCCGAACTCTCTACATGATGGTTTCTTTGTAGCTGAATTCTCTAAAAGTAACTTCTTCTAGCTGATCTTTCTACAGGGTGATTTGTTTGCAGCTGAATTCTCCACAAGGTAATTTTGTTGCAACTGAACTGTCTACATGGTGATTTCTTGTAGCTGAGCTCTCTACAAGGTGACTTCTTCTAGCTGAACTCTCTACAGAGTGATCTTTTCATAGCTGAAACTCTCTACAGGGTGATTTGTTTGCAGCTGAACTCTCTACATGATGGATTCTTTGTAGCTGAACTCTCTACAAGGTGACTTCTTCTTGCTGAACTCTCTACAGGGTGAATTGTTTGTAGCTGATCTCTCTACATGATAGTTTCTTTGTAGTTGAACTCTCTACATGATGGTTTCTTTGTAGCTGAACTCTCTACAAAGTACCTTCTTCTAGCTGATGTCTCTACAGGGTCACTAGTTTGTAGCTGATCTCTCTACATGATAGTTTCTTTGTAGTTGAACTCTCTACATGGTGGTTTCTTTGTAACTGAACTCTCTACAAGGTGACTTCTTCTAGCTGATCTTTCTACAAGGTAATTTGTTTATAGTTGAACTCTCTACATGATGGTTTCTTTGCAGCTGAACTCTCTGCAAGGTAACTTCTTTAGCTGATCTCTGCACAGGGTGAATTGTTTGTAGCTGAGCTGTCTACAAGTGATCTCTTCTAGCTGATCTCTCTACAGAGTGATTTGATTGTAGCTGAACTCTCTACGGGTGATTTGTTTGTAGCTGAACTCTCTACAAAGAATTTCTTCAAACTGATCTCTGTACATGGTGAATTGTTTGTAGCTGAACTCTTACAAGGTAACTTCTTCTAGCTGATCTCTATACAGAGTGACTTGTTTGTAGCTGAACTCTCTACATGATAGTTTCTTTGTAGCTGAATTCTCTAAAAAGTAACTTCTTCTAGCCTATCTTTCTACAGGGTGATTTGTCTGCAGCTGAATTCTCCACAAGGTAATTAGGTTGCAACTGAACTCTCTACATGGTGATTTCTTGTAGCTGAGCTCTCTACAAGGTGACTTCTTCTAGCTGAACTATCTACAGAGTGATCTTTTCGTAGCTGAAACTCTCTACAGGGTGATTTGTTTGCAGCTGAACTCTCTACATGATGGATTCTTTGTAGCTGAACTCTCTGCAAGGTAACTTCTTTAGCTGATCTCTGCACAGGGTGAATTGTTTGTAGCTGAGCTCTCTACAAGTGACCTCTTCTAGCTGATCTCACTACAGAGTGATTTGTTTGTAGCTGAACTCTCTACAGGTGATTTGTTTGTAGCTGAACTCTCTACATGGTGGTTTCTTTGTAACTGACCTCTCTACAAGGTGACTTCTTCTAGCTGATCTTTCTACAGGGTGATTTGTTTGTAGCTGAACTCTCTACAAAGAACTTCTTCAAACTGATGTCTGTACAGGGTGAATTGTTTGTAGCTGAACTCTCTACAAGGTAACTTCTTCTAGCTGATCTCTATACAGGGTGATTTGTTTGCAGCTGAACTCTCTACATGATGGATTCTTTGTAGCTGAACTCTCTACAAGGTGACTTCTTCTAGCTGAACTCTCTACAGAGTGATCTTTTCATAGCTGAAACTCTCTACAGGGTGATTTGTTTGCAGCTGAACTCTCTACATGATGGATTCTTTGTAGTTGAGCTCTCTACAAGGTGACTTCTTCTTGCTGAACTCTCTACAGGGTGAATTGTTTGTAGCTGATCTCTCTACATGATAGTTTCTTTGTAGTTGAACTCTCTACAAGGTAACTTCTTCTAGCTGATCTTCCTACACAACAATTTGTTTGTAGCTGATTTCTCTACTGGATGATTTGTTTGCAGCTGAACTCTCTACCAACATTGAAACCGGGTCACTAGTGCTGACCCGGATGACCCACTGACCCGGATAGCAATCCGGGTCAGACCCGGATGTGATCCGGATTGACCCGGATTAATTAAAGCCGAGACGTGCTTCGGCTAGTCTCGGGCGAGCGAACGAGTCTACATTTTGAGCGTTTGATTCGTGTTGAGTAAATATTGCAACTTCAGCCTAGCTGTAGGTTGAAGAAAAAAAAAAAGGTCTTCACCTACTGACAATAGCTACCCCTCACCATAGATACCCTCAGTTTCATGCTACATACTGCACTTACTAACAAATAGGCATGACTGAGCATATGTTGGTAATGCGATAAGTAGGCGTGGCTCACGAAAGAGCTACGCGATAGCGTTTATAAGTTCCACGTCGTCAAACGAACAATTTTGTTTCTCACGTGATCCAATCCGGGTCAGACCCGGATAAATTGTAAACCGGGTCAGACCCGGATGACCCGGAGAAAATGTGACCCGAATGACCCGACCCGGTTTCAACGCTGCTCTCTACATGGTGGTTTCTTTGTAGCTGAGCTCTCTACAAGGTGACTTCTTCTAGCTAAACTCTCTACAGAGTGATCTTTTCGTAGCTTTAACTCTCTACAGGGTGATTTATTTGCAGCTGAACTCTCTACATGATGGATTCTTTGTAGCTGAACTCTCTACAAGGTGACTTCTTCTTGCTGAACTCTCTACAGGGTGAATTGTTTGTAGCTGATCTCTCTACATGATAGTTTCTTTGTAGTTAAACTCTCTACAAGGTAACTTCTTCTAGCTGATCTTTCTACACAGCAATTTGTTTGTAGCTGATTACTCTACAGGATGATTTGTTTGCGGCTGAACTCTCTACATGGTGGTTTCTTTGTAGCTGAACTCTCTACAAGGTGACTTCTTCTAGCTGAACTCTCTACAGGGTGATCTTTTTGTAGATGATCTCTCTAAAGAGTGATTTGTTTGCAGCTGACCTCTCTACATGATGGTTTCTTTGTAGCTGAACGCTCTACAAGGTAACCTCTTCTAGCTGATCTCTCTACAGGGTGAACTGTTTGCAGCCGAACTCTCTGCAGGGTGATTTAAACGCTCTACAGGGTGATTTGTTTGCAGCTGAACTCTCTACATGATGGTTTATTTGTAACTGAACTCTCTACAAGGTAACTTCTTCTAGCTGATCTTTCTACAGGGCGGTTTGTTTGTAGCTGAATTCTCTGCAAGGTGATTTATTTGCAGCTGAACTCTCTATAGGGTGAATTCTTCTAGCTGAACTCTCTACAGGGTGATCTTTTCATAGCTGAACTCTCTCCAGGGTGATTTTTTTCAGCTGAACTCTCTACATGATGGTTTCTTTGTAGCTGAACTCTCTACAAGGTGACTTCTTCTAGCTGATCTCTCTACAGGGTGATTTGTTTCTAGGTGAACCCTCTACAGGGTGACTTGCCTGTAGCTGAATTGTCTATCAGATTAACTGGTTGTAGCTGAATTCCCTACAGAATAACTTGCAATGTAATATAATTGTTTGATGGAGTAAGTTATAAACGTAGCCTAATGCTCTATTAGGGTGACTGTCCTATTAGAGTATCTCAATCTCGCATTTGCAACACGTAGTTGGCTTTTGAATCATAACTCAGTGGTTTCTAATCCGATTCTTCTGTACTACTGCAAGGACTTTCTATGATGATTATTCCAGCTACACACCGATTTTCAGCTCATTGCTCTAAGCGGTTTGCCTGGTAGGCGTGAAAACTAATAGTTTTTTTATTCATAAAAATCGATTGCGTAATTGTGACACAGGTTGGGTTTTGTGTCATATCTCCATGGTCTTTATCTCGATTCTCTTCAAACCACAAAAAGGCACTCCTATGATGGTTACTCCATCCACTTATCAATTTTCAACTCATTCCTCCAAGTGGTTTACCCTGTAGGCGTGACAGACCTTCGACCTTATTTTACGCACATAATCGGTCATAACTCCGTGAATGTTAATCGGATTCCTACCAAAGTTGGTACTGAGATCCGCCTTAATGAGCCCTTCAAGTGTGCCAAATTGCAGCCCGATTGGAGCACGCATGTGTGTTTTTTGGTGGATTTTGCGAAATGTGTGAAATGAAGAAGTAGTAGAAGAAAAAAACGAAGAAATTAAAACGAAATTTTGTTCGCTCGAATCTCGGAAATAGCTGTACCGATTTTCTTCAAATTTGGTATGTAGACTCCCATAAGGACTTCTGTAGCAAATTTTCAACCAAATTTGCTACAGACTCCCATAAGGACGTCTGTAGCAAATTTGGTTCCAATCGGATAAGGGATCACAGAGCTACATAGGTGTGAAAATTGCGTTTTCTTTCTTCCTGTTAATATACTCACGGTGTGGCGCGCCGGCTTCTTGGGCCGCACGACATGTGTCTTGATATTAAATCATGAAACACTTCATGTACAAATAAAAACCAATGATGTTCTTGGTTTACCTAACAATGACATACTGTGTAAATAGAGTAAGGTAAACTAATTGTTGTGAGTAATCACAAAATATAGACTCATGGCCCTGACTTATAAGATAGTGAAATTTTATGTGACATAGTAATACTGTACAGTTTAATATCACCGCAACTGATGTATTGTTGCATGCATTATAGAATATATATAATCCATACCAATGAGGTTGTGTGAGGATTAAGTACTGCTGACAACATACGACTTATAAAGCAATTACATAGTAAATGTTGTTGAGGGCTATACATATGAAAATGGAGTATGTATACCATACCTCATTAAATTTGCTGAAGTCCATTTTGAGCTCCTCCACAAAACACTTCACTGTACTGATTGCCTCTCCATCAACAGCATCATGTAGGGGAGTGTTGTGATCCTGTAATGATAATTAACATTTCAACATCATCACATTAATCTTGTAGTAGTTATGTACTACATGTACTATCATACATCATTTTCAATGTTTATACAGCTTGGTAAGGGGAATTTAACATGTACTGTATATTGTGACATCCAGACACACAAATCACACAGGCGTTTATGCTGTATAATAATGAATGAATTTCATGAAAACAAATGTTGCCCCTAGCAACCTGAATTTTATAATATCTGTAGGGGTAAATATCTATAGTAACATCTCCAAATTTTAAAAGGATAGCATAGATAGGTCATGAGATATAACATTTTAAAGTTTGTCATTTTTCCATACATTGTCTATGATAGGGGGCAACAGTTGCCCTTCTGGACAATCACATAAATAATGTGTGGGAAAACAACAAATTCAATTAATGTCATTTCTCAATTTAACATTATTTGTAGGTGTGAATCTCACAATTAACCTCTCCAAATTTTAAAACAATAGATCATGAGATATGACATTTTGAAATTTGTGGTTTTTCCATACATTATCCATGTGATTTCCCAGAAGGGACAACTGTTACTTCCTCCCATAGATAATGTATGCAAAAACTGCAAACTTATAAAATTGCTATCCTTTGAACAATTGGAGACATTACTGTTGACATTCACACCTACAAAATAAGGTAAAATCCAGGTTGCTAGGGGAAACAGTTTAAAATTCATCATTATGAAATTCGTCTACTATTTCAAACTTTAAAATAGTCATGAAGTATTCAATTTTAACTTACTGTAAAATTGTATACTACACTGATTTGATAGATTACCTTTTTATGTCACTATAGAGCATCAATAATATAGATACTACAGATGGTGGACATGTGATCCCTGAAAACAGCTCACAAGTCAGAATGAAATAAGTTATGTTAGCTACATAGTACAACTGTCTCACTCATTACAGGGTCCCTACATTGTCCACAAACAGAGTAACACATGTTGAAGGATCTGGTGAATGATATATCCTTTACTTAGCAGATATCTACAGTATGTGAGCAAACTATCACCTAAAAGAGGCTAAAACAGACAAGAATGTGTGCTTCCAAGAAAGCAGTGTAGGTACATACCTGTAAATAGATTAAGTGTTTCATTGTACGACACTGACATTTATAAAATATCCTGTAATAGTGCAGTATTGATGGATGCACTTGGCTATATATGTCACTGTTAGCATACACAAGGTGCACGTAGTCCAACATAAAAATTTGCTTTCAATTCTAAACATTTTTATAGTCAAGGTAATTACAGTGATAAGTGATATCCATGCTAACACCTGGAGTACTATTAGCCCCTGCAGCTGACTGGAGTAACTAGGATAACACTAACTATGCCACCATAATCATTATAATAGACCAGCACATAAATACATCAAGTATTTTGCCAGGATAATTATCAATGTTTTGATGATTAAATGTACAATTTCAGTGCCAAAATACAGCAAAATAATTGCATTTCATTGCAAAGGAAACTTTAATGTTATAAACCTCACTGTTTCTGGGCTGATTATTCACATTTAAAGAAATAATCTCAATAGAACAGTGAGGAATAATACTCTTATACACACCATACTTGTAATAATAGCTTTGATTTTTAGCATAGCTCAAAAGTATAATAGGCTATTTTCAAAGTATAATTGGCTGAAGCCTATAAATGACATGGTATTTACTAAGGCTAGCTAGTTATATATGACACTATGACTATATCGATGTTCTATGAACTACATACAATGTATTGGTAAACAGTTCAGTATATTTCAGTGCATCTACCACATCTTGTTTAACAGTCAACAGGTTTTCCATGCTACAAATTGTGGGCTACAAATAGTGTTGTAGATATGAGCTGAAATGTCTACCTGAGGATTATATCTCATGTACAGTATAGTATATACATCTATCCTTCATGTAACTCATTACTACATGTACACATGTCAACTAACATTATTCTCACAGTAGATATTTCCTCCACACCTATACAACATCTTCACTATGTCAGTATGACCATTGAAAGCTGCCACATGTAATGGTGTATTACCAACCTGTATGAGAAAGCATTCACATGTACAAGAGTGCGTAAATCAAAAAACACACTAAATTGTTTATGTCCAACACACTCCAAATGTCAATTACACAGAAAATTATTTAAAAACACATTAATTATTATTAATGTAATAATTAATGTTTTATTGGTATTTGTTTTGATAACACCAAAGTAACAATTTGCAGTACTTCATTGTGGCCTTGCAAGATAAGGTTTGTCATACAATCTTATTGATCAAGTGGTAGAGCAAGTAGTAGACTAACACCTTGAACTGTATGTTCTATTAGAGTACCAGTATTTATTTTAGTGTCAGTAATTAAATTCAGACAATTTGCAAGTATTCAAAACCAATAGTGCCCAAACAGATAAGAACATCACCCACAACATAATTATCATTACATTTCATCATGAAATTTATTTAAATTATGCACTAGCTATTTTAAGGAACACTTCTGAAGTCAGCAAACTGCCTAGCAAATGTTTGACTTTCATAATTATACTCATGTATTTGAATATTTCCAATGCTTAGATATTGTCAACATAAAATCAACACACCACAAGCATGCAAATTGTAAGATGCATTGTTCTAATTTCTATTAGCTAGCTAGTGTTCTTCACCATCTGGTTGTAAGTTAACTGCAGTGCCAAGGCAGGTATTGGGGTCTTACTTTCCTAGAAAGCGGACTGCTTTGCTGTGACAAGTGGCATTTTAATACTATGACACCCACTTTCACTTCTTCTACATGAGCAGGATGAAGTGATCCATTAACTGATCCAGTCTCGTTTGTGGTGGTTTCAAGGATACTTGTATAAACTTACTTTTGCATGCATTTAGTCCTTATTCAAACTGATGCAATACTTGTTGATTCCACTAAAGTCAAGCAGCGAGCGTATCACAAATGTCTGTCTCAGGATGCAGATGGCAGATATATTTTTGAAAGGAGTTTCCAGTAAAGCCTTTTGTAAACACTTAAATTGGCAAAACTGAGTGGTGGGGCAAGGCATGGCACATAACTTGTCTCAGGCTGAACGTTTTCTAACAGTTAGAATGCCTCAGTTTTTATGTTGCATCATTCTAACACTGCCTACACAGTATTTATGTCTGTTTATAGCTTAATTGAATGCAAAGTGCTTATAAAAATTCTGAATTCTAACTCATACACTATGCTGGTATTATACTATATACACTGTAGTTTTTGTGCTCAAGGCTTGCAAATCAATCTAATATTTATGGTAGTATCAGTACTAGGCCTGAGTCAAATATGCTCAAAACGTTGCCAAAATGCTTTCAGGAATTTCTCAATTTTCACCTATTATGCTCTTCCACATTCCCATTATGCTTGCATTATGCTCCTAACATTTCTTACAATTACTTTGGAACATTTTTATCAGTGAATGCTCTATTAGATTATTTTGCAACAAAGTGACTGTTCTATTAGAGAGTATCAACCTAAGCAGCTTTGTACCATGCATTTGAATGCTTTATTGCAGTTTGCAGTTTTCACTGACCACTCTATTACGGAGTACCAATCTATTTTCATAGAATTAAACTCCATAGATTGAAATATCCACCCAATATACTAGCATTATGCTGGCCTATTACGCTTTTTATTATGCTGGCATATTTGACGTATGCCTAATCAGTACTATGTACACCACCTAATCAAATAGTTATGGTCTATCCTTTTAATTAAGGAAAACATCTGATTCTTTCTCAAAAATTTCTGGTAGTGAAGAAGGCTTACTATAATACTTATCTATCATTATATCAAATAGGAGGTTATATCCTTGAACACTGATAAACTTCAAGTTGAATAGTAACATCATTACTGCCAACACACACCACCTCTCTGTGTTAGAGCATGCAATACATTAAGAAACAGTTTCAACAATTTAATCTCAGCACATTACAGGAGCATTCTTATCAACAAATATCACAATATTGTCCTTTGCTAAATACAGCTATGATGAGAATTATAAGCCCGATAATCATTACTTCAGCAGCAAGCCAGATCAGCATGTTGACAATGGAAAATCTTATTGTATCATATTGTTGGGATCTGTGTTGATATATTTATGTTGTAAACACAGTTATCCCTAGTTTTGAAACTGCATGTTTAATGTGATGCAAACCATGGCCTGGACTACCACAATAGACCTTGATACAACAAATAATATACTTATGTAATATACTTTAATAAGGGAATCCAAAGACAAAATCTCTTCAATATTATTCACCTTGTTGGATTGGTTGATAAAGCACAAGTCCGTGTTTTCAAACTGTTTAACATCATCGTACAATAAGGTAGTACACCTGTAGGCATCTGTGATTCCCTCAAAATATTTACAGAAACCAGCCCCACAATACCTTTATGGGCTAGATTGTATCTGTACTACCAAGGTGTAAAACATGATATCACTGTGACCCAAAACACTTCCCATAAATTGCAATTGGCTACAAAAGTTTTAAAATCTCTGTTTAGTGTAATTTTCTACTGACTCACTGACTAACTAACCAACTGCCTGAGCAATTGTTTCACACAAGCATAACTTAATAATGGCTAACAGTATGTACTTGATGTTTTCAATTTTAGATACATGTACATGCTCAGTAGTTATAATGTATATAATCTAATAGAACAATTAATCATATTACAATGCAACACATAGAGACAGGTTAACACATTTTTAAATATTCATTTTGTACATATCAAGACACACGATAGTGTGTCGTGCGGCCCAAGAAGCCGGCGCGCCACACCGTGAGTATATTAACAGGAAAAAGAAAATGCAATTTTCACACCTATGTAGCTCTGTGATCCCTTATCCGATTGGAATCAAATTTGCTAGAGACGTGCCGCCCAGTTAGGGGAGTCTACATACCAAATTTGAAGAAAATCGCTCCAGCCATTTCCGAGATACGAGCGAACAAAATTTCGTTTTAATTTCTTCGTTTTTTTCTTCTTCATCTTCTTCATTTCGCACACTTCGCAAAATTCGCCATAAAACACGAATACGTGCTCGAATTGGGCTGAAATTTGGCACACTTAAGGTTACGGAATATTTTAAAATGCGTGGGCGGAACAAATTACAAAACCTGCTTTAAACCTAGCAGGGATAAATAATTTCAACAACTGTGTTGTGTTAGCAATACAACTAATTGTGCTTGTTTGTTTTTACTACAGAACAACGACTGTTCTTGGGTGTGTGGTCTACAATAGAGCGATGTTTAATAAAAACGCGCTGCCAAAAACCAGACTAACAGATTACTGAATCCTTATAATTTCAACACAAGTGGCTAAACAACTAAAATATCTAGGTCCTGTGGAAGCGATTTTTTAAGTTACTGGTAGTATAGACGTTTTATTGAACTTTTAGTAGTTTTTTCGGGTGAAACAAGCTCTTTGAAGGCTTGTATCCGAGTCACTTGGGAGAAACACGCCAAAAACGCTTCCACAGGACCTAACAAATTTAATATACAGTATCACTATGCCCCAGAAAAGCCAATAGAGCCTACAGCTTTTGCTGCATTTGGCGGTGGAAAAACATGGTAGTGACAGCTGGAGCTGAGCGATGTACGGGCTGGCTTACTTGTGTTACTACAACAAATTGTAGTGTTCCACCTGCCTCAAACTAAACTGTAGCTACATAAAAACATTAAATATGAACAAGAGTTCATATATACCTAAATATATATATTATGTACTCTTGATATGAAGGGCTTCATCTTCATTTAAAACTTTTCACGCTGCTAGACTGGTTTTATGGGCTTCTCAAAAAGTATCGATAGGCATTCAAAATTTTGAATGATTGCCCGTGACTATACCGTAACCTTAAAGGACTCATTAAGGCGGATCTCCTTACCAACTTTGGTAGGAATCCGATTAACATTCACGGAGTTATGACCGATTATTTGCGTAAAATAAGGTCGAAGGTCTGTCACGCCTACAGGGTAAACCCCTTGGAGGAATCAGTTGAAAATTGATATGTAGATGGAGCAACCATCGTAGGAGTGCCTTTTTGTGGTTTGAAAGGAATCGGGATAAAGGCCATGGAGATATGACACAAAACCCAACCTGTGTCAAAATTACGCGATCGATTTTTATGAATAAAAAAACTATTAGTTTTCGTGTCTACCAGGCAAACCACTTAGAGCAACGAGCTGAAAATCAGTATGTAGCTGGAATAATCATCATAGAAAGTTCTTGCAGTAGTACAGAAGAATCGGATTACAAATCACTGAGTTATGATTCGAAAGGCAACTACGTGCAGCAAATGCGAGATCGAGATACTCTAATAGAACAGTCACCCTAATAAAGCATTCAGCTGCATGTATAATTTACTCAGTTATATTACATTGCAAGTTATTCTGTAGGGAATTCAGCTACAAACAAGTCACCCTGTAGTCAGATCAGCTAGAAGAAGGTACTTAATAGAGAGTTCAGCTACAAAGAAGCTATCATGTAGAGAGTTCAGCTCAAATAAATAACCCTGTAGAGAATTCAGCTACAAACAAATTACCCTGTAGAGAGATCAGCTAGAAGAAGTTACCTTGCAGAGAGTTCAGTTACAAAGAAACAATCACGCAAAGAGTTTAGCTGCAAACAAATCACCCAGTAGAAAGTTCTGCTATGAACAGATCACACTGTAGAGAGTTCAGTTAGAACCAAGTCATCCTGTAGATAGATCAGCTAGAAGAAGTCACTTTGTAGAGAGTTCAGCTACAAAGAAACCACCATGTAAGAGAGTTCAGCTGCAAATAAATCACCTGTAGAGAGTTCAGCTAGGAACAAGTCGCCCTGTACAGAGATCAGCTAGAAACAAGTCATCCTATAGAGAGTTCAGCTAGAAGAAGTTACATTGTAGAGAGTTAAGTTACAAAGAAACTACCATGTAGAGAGTTCAGCTGCAAACAAATCGCCCTGTAGAGAATTCAGCTACAAACAAATCACCCTGTAGAAAGATCAGCTAGAAGAAGTTACCTTGTAGAGAGTTCAGCTAGAAACAAATCACCCTGTAGAGAGTTCAGCTAGAAACAAGTCACCCTGTAGAGAGATCAGCTAGAAACAAGTCATCCTGTAGAGAGTTCAGCTAGAAGAAGTTACATTGTAGAGAGTTCAGCTACAAAGAAACTACCATGTACAGAGTTCAGCTGCAAACAAATTGCCCTGTAGAGAATTCAGCTACAAACAAATCACCCTGTAGAAAGATCAGCTAGAAGAAGTTACCTTGTAGAGAGTTCAGCTAGAAACAAATCACCCTGTAGAGAGTTCAGCTAGAAACAAGTCACCCTGTAGAGAGATCAGCTAGAAACAAGTCACCCTGTAGAGAATTCAGCTAGAAGAAGTTACATTGTAGAGAGTTCAGCTACAAAGAAACTACCATGTAGAGAGTTCAGCTGCAAACAAATTGCCCTGTAGAGAATTCAGCTACAAACAAATCACCCTGTAGAAAGATCAGCTAGAAGAAGTTACCTAGTAGAGAGTTCAGCTAGAAACAAATCACCCTGTAGAGAGTTCAGCTAGAAACAAGTCACCCTGTAGAGAGATCAGCTAGAAACAAGCCACCCGTAGAGAGTTCAGTTAGAAGAAGTTACATTGTAGAGAGTTCAGCAGTTTAGCTGCAAACAAATCGCCCTGTAGAGAATTGAGCTACAAACAAATCACCCTGTAGAAAGATCAGCTAGAAGAAGTTACCTTGTAGAGAGTTCAGCTACAAACAAATCACCCTGTAGACAGTTCAGCTACAAACAAGTCATCCGGTAGAGAGATCAGCTACAAAGAAATCACCCTGCTTCATCTTTTCTTCTTCCTTTAGTAAAGAAAAAATGACAGGTTAAAAAGAAGTGAAATCTAATCCAAAACAGCCAAGCTGTAAAAATAGAGTGTGGCCCTGAGAAAGGCTAAGGTGAAAAAAGATGTGAAATCCAAGGTGGCGGACAAGAAATGGCTATGATGGTAGGTTAATGGTAAAAATTTTAATAACGACAATTCAGCTGAATTTTGTGCCAAGACTAAGCGGCACCAAATTCACCTGAATTGTTGTTATTAAAATTTTTACCATTAACCTACCATCACAGCCATTTCTTGGCCGCCACCTTGGATTTCACATCTTTTTTCACCATAGCCTTTCTGAGGGCCGCACTCTTTTTTTACAGCTTGGCTGTTTTGGATTAGATAATATTACGATAGTGTACATCTAACAGAATACACACTTTATTGTGGACATTATTATTGTGTTAAAATGTACATCTTGTGAATGGAAAGATAGACACAAATTATATGTGTGAAGTACACTGGCTACTGTGCATTAAATCCAAACAATAATATTGTAATAGAACATTATCATTTTGGGATGATCTTATATGAGAGATCATACTTCCTTACAAAAATATTGACCATAAACCAGTCACACAATACCTTCATGGCACCTTGACAGTATTGGTTAGGTACAGTATAACCAAGCTTACTGAAGTACTTTCACTTCATATTTTACATTTTTACCTTCATATTTTACTTGCTATTTTAAACAGAGTGGAATTACCTGGCCATATTAATTGAAAAACTAAAAAATAACTGTATGATACAGAGAAACATCATTTATCCGGACCCCACTTGTTCAGATTCTCGGTTAACTGAACTATGGAAATGACTACTCAATAAGAGTACTGACTGTTCTATTAGGGTAGTTGAAAGTACTGGTATTTAAAAAGAATTCTTTATGCTATTTTCAGAAATACAAACTTTTCAGATTTTAAGAACCACTCCTGGTCCAAAGGGGTTCGGCTAACTGAGGTTCCACTGTAGTTGGTCTAGTACATTTTATCCACAGCAAATGTTAAAGTTCAATTGATACATTACTAGTGAAGTGGTGGTAACTGGCAACCAAAGTAATTTCTTACTTTATGCACTACCTCTTCACAACACCACACATTATAATACACCACTGTGATACATATGTGACCAAGTCTGAGAAAACCGGTCTTATTGCCCATGTCAGCAGATTCGATTTTTCAACCAGGACACACAGCTACATGAATGAACTATCTAATTTCACATTTAAAATCAGCTAGACTTGAGTGGTCTGGTTTTGCTGGCTGCTTTTCCCAAGCCCAGTGGCGATCCGTACGTGTGGTGTGGGGCCTTAATGGAGCTCTGGTCAACCTGGGAATGACTGTATGTGGCTGTACAGCTGTGTGGTGTTCAATAAGTACCTCTGCTGTGAATTTCCTTTCATTTTAGCCAGTTTTGAGACCTCAATGGCTCAAAACTTGGCCTAATTCATCCCTTAGCCTTCCTTTTCAATTTTTGAACACCATCTTACCCGCCTTCCAAGGCCCCCGCCTCCCACCGAACTTGCAGCTCTCCTGATACAGTCAACCTCGGTTTAAAAACTATCTAAAATGGCGGGAAACTTAGTTGTTGGCTGCTTGCACAGTGGATGCTCTGTATTGGTGTAAAACGTGTGAAAATTTGGTACACATAGCTTCAACCATTGGCGAGCTACAACACAATAAATACTTAAAACCGGCATTTCTCGATACTTTTAAATAGGCGATAAGCCCGGTTTTGTCAGACTGGGTCACATATGTGAGTATGTACACATACAATCTGTACAATAACAATTAGCTCAGCCATTCTGGTTCCTCCTATTCACTGATTGTAATAATGAACTGTTCAGTAACAATAAACTGGAAAAGTGGCTTAATGAGAACTACGGACCTGCCCATTATGCTTATTATTTTACTTATTATGCTATGCTCCTTTGTCAAAATACTCTAACTCCTTTGTCAAAATACATGTCACAGAAAACATTGATACACTCTAATACAACAGTCAGCTGTCTGATTGTTCTCTAACTATTCTATTAGAGCAATCTTTTTCTGTGATATGTATTTTTAAACCCCAGTGCGTGGGAGTATCAAAGCGCCGCGCTGGGTTATAACTACCATACAGCTAGACAGAGCGGCGCTGCTACTGTATGATATATTAGTTATCACCCAGTGATAACTAACTTATCACCCTATTGCAGAGCCACTCAGTCTCTTTCGTGACATCATAATAACCGCGAATGGCATTGTTTACCAATGGAACAAAGAGCCAAATAAGGAAATATTGATATAAAACACACCAATACAGCACTTAAAACTACCTAAATCTTACAAGAAAACTGTTAATCCTTTACACAATAACACTACAAGTTACCAACACGATAGTTTAACAAATGTCAAGAATAGTACGGGACGATTTTCGCTCCAGCAATCACTCCCAACGGTCACTATGGTGAAGAACTAACTTCCTCTAGCTTCATCATTCTATCTTGGACTATGGTAGCCACTTGTTGGTCTTTATTTTTCTCTTGCACACCACGCGACAACACTATACCAATTTCTGACGAAGGAGAATCGTACCTGGAACCGCTGCTTCATAACACCGCCCTTCGCTACAGTTTGTAGGCAGCATGTAAGGTCTCTCTTGTGGCTATGAAGTAGAATCTCCACACAATTCGGACAAAATCTTGAGCACACTGACAGGAACTCAAACCGGAACTTAATTTACTATCCGTAAACTTCTGCGCACTCCCGCGCACTGGGATATAAAACAGTTATATCCCGTATACTCAGATGATATCATTGTTATTACACTCGTCCTCGGCTCCGCCTCGGACTCGTATAATAACAATGATATCACCCTCGTACCAGGATATAACTATAACTTATAGGCAACAATTTATAATAATACACAAGTGTTGTGCCTATTATGCTGGCATTATGCTCAATGCTTTCAGGCACCTATTATGTTCAATTATTATTATACCAGCATAATCGGCAGGTCCCTAAAGAGAACTCTGTCCATTTTCCAAATTAATCAAATTTTACCACTTTACAGTACACTAACAACTAACCCAGTCCTCACAAGTGATGTCTGCACAATACTCATGAAGTATATAAATTGACTACCACAAGCCAATAAGGAAAATATCATAATACCACTAACATGTTATTACACTAAACATGACATACTAAACTACCTATCATAAAGTGTGACCACATTTGACTAAACCAGGCTTCCACACACATCCAATTCTTTGAAGTTAACTGCTTGGATTTTGACAATTCAGGATCCTATTGGCATACAATTTTAACAAACTTCTTTCACTGCATTATGCAATAACAGGTCAAAATCTGAAAGTAATAGCATATTATACTCCAACTGGATGTGTGTGAAAGCCTGGTTTTGTCAAATCTGGTCACATAATTATTGATACTTATACACTACACAACAACTAACCTTTTCCTGATGATTAATATCTGCTCCAAATTCATGGAGTATCTTCACCACTTCAGTGTGGCCTCCACTTGCTGCAAACATCAGTGGGGTCCATCCATCCTAAAGTTGAAAACAACACTAACATGTTATTACACTAAACATCACATACTAAACTACTTATCATAAACCTCCTTAGGAATAGTTTATACATGTAGAAGGTATACATATTTATACATGTTTATACACGACTATTATGCTTAGCTAGTGGTTCAAGAGACCATGGGACATCTGGGTAATATGACTATACGTATCTTACAAAGTTTAAATAAACAAATACATCTTTGGGTCATTACTACCAAACAATTGGTAGTTTAATTGCAGGTAAAACAATCCAAAATTTCAATCATTTCTACTTATAGTGTATATAAAGGTGTACCGATAATCGGATCGGCTAAAATATCGGCCACCGATATGGTAATTTTCACCAATATCGGTATCGGTACAGAACAGCAGGAGGACCGCTATCGCTAACGATATTTATGCAGTAGCAATAGTTTGTACATAAACGTATTGTGCATTGGTTTTCTACGTTATTCATTAGTGCCAGTGGCTTATTGTTCACTCTGAAACAAGCGCTACGCTACGAGAAGCCATGTAAAACACACTATTCTAGTGTTTTTTGCTGCAAAGCTTATCACAGTCTTTACAAATGAAGCAGTTGTAGAGTACTTTTTAATAAAAAGAAGGTTTACAGGATAACTTAGGAGACTTGCTTTACCAGCTTTCTCACAAGCCATTAGAATGCAGAGTAATGCAGCAATACCCATTTAAGGCTTAATGGGAGCTTACATAAAAATGTTTGTGGGTGCCTAATTGTCTGGATTGCACAATAGAAATCCAAGCTGTATACCACCAAAGGCAGTGTATAGCAATGAATACATGCACCTGTTGTTGTAGGGTAGATAAATGTACACTTTCAACTAGAATGCAAATATCGGATCGACTATTGGTTATCAACTTCTTTTAGTGGGATATCGGTACATGGCAAAAACCCATATCGGTACATCTCTAAGTGTATACATGTGTGAAGTACACTGACTACTGTTCATTAATCCACACAATGATGCTGTATTATAGTATGTTCACGTTGAGCTGAATCCTCAAAAATTTAATAACTCATGGATGCAATTACACACGATCTTGAAATTTGGCTCATTTGTAGTACTGCTTGATCCACTAAAAATATTTCAAAATCATTTTGTTCAAATGTTTGACATAACATTTATGATCAATCAAAATTTTCACAATACGTTTCCTATGGGGAAGCCATATAAGTACAGTGTCCATTACAGCCCTTTCCCGAACTGGTAATGGAGCCAAACTGTATGTGTCTGCTGTTGACACCTTTGCTGTTATCAATAATCATCTGGTTGGCTGAAATGTTCACTCTGTTGAGAAAACGTTCACTTTTAATTTTTAGCTGTTTTTCAGGATTCAGCTCAACGTGAACATACTATAGAACATATCATTTGGGAGGATCTTATCTGCGAGATCATACTTTCTTACAAAAATATTGACCATAAACCAGTCTCACAATACATTCATGGCACCTTGGCAGTATTGGTTAGGTACAGTACAACCAAGCTTAAAAGTACCTTCGTGCAATATCATATTTTACATTTTTACCTTCATATGTTATTTGATATTTTTATACAGAGTTGAATTACCTGACCAGTCTATACTAGTGAAGTGGTGGTAACTGACAACCAAAATAATCTCTTACTTTATGCACTACCTCTTCACAACACCACACATTATAATACACCACTGTGATACATATGTGACCAAGTCTGAGAAAACCGGTCTTATTGCCCATGTCAGCAGATTCGATTTTTCAACCAGGACACACAGCTACATGAATGAACTATCTAATTCCACATTTAAAATCAGCTAGACTTGAGTGGTCTGGTTTTGCTGGCTGCTTTTCCCAAGCCCAGTGGCGATCCGTACGTGTGGTGTGGGGCCGTAATGGAGCTCTGGTCAACCTGGGAATGACTGTATATGGCTGTACAGCTGTGTGGTGTTCAATAAGTACCTCTGCTGTGAATTTCCTTTCATTTTAGCCAGTTTTGAGACCTCAATGGCTCAAAATTTGGCCTAATTCATCCCTTAGCTTTCCTTTTCAATTTTTGAACACCATCTTACCCGCCTTCCAAGGCCCCCACCTCCCACCGAACTTGCAGCTCTCCTGATACAGTCAACCTTGGTTTAAAAACTATCTAAAATGGCGGGAAACTTAGTTGTTGGCTGCTTGCACAGTGGATGCTCTGTATTGGTATAAAACGTGTGAAAATTTGGTACACATAGCTTCAACCATTGGCGAGCTACAACACAATAAATACTTAAAACCGGCATTTCTCGATACTTTTAAATAGGCGATAAGCCCGGTTTTGTCAGACTGGGTCACATATGTGAGTATGTACACATACAATCTGTAGAATAACAATTAGCTAAGTCATTCTGGTTCCTCCTATTCACTGATTGTAATAATGAACTGTTCAGTAACAATAAACTGGAAAAGTGGCTTAATGAGAACTACGGACCTGCCCATTATGCTTATTATTTTACCTATTATGCTATGCTCTACTGCTCAAAATTTTGCCTATTATGCTCAAATTACTTCTTAATATTTACCTATTATTACCACATTATGCTCAATATTTATAACTCAGTTCCCATGTTTTTCTAGTAAATTTGCACTTTATGGGAAAACAGTAAGTTGCTGAAGCACACACTCTAACTCCTTTGTCAAAATACATGTCACAGAAAACATTGATACACTCTAATATAACAGTCAGCTGTCTGATTGTTCTCTAACTATTCTATTAGAGCAATCTTTTTCTGTGATATGTATTTTTATAGGCAACAATTTATAATAATACACAAGTGTTGTGCCTATTATGCTGGCATTATGTTCAATGCTTTCAGGCACCTATTATGTTCAATTATTATTATACCAGCATAATCGGCAGGTCCCTAAAGAGAACTATGTCCATTTTCCAAATTAATCAAATTTTACCACTTTACAGTACACTAACAACTAACCCAGTCCTCACAAGTGATGTCTGCACAATACTCATGAAGTATATAAATTGACTACCACAAGCCAATAAGGAAATATCATAATACCACTAACATGTTATTACACTAAACATGACATACTAAACTACCTATCATAAAGTGTGACCACATTTGACTAAACCAGGCTTCCACACACATCCAATTCTTTGAAGTTAACTGCTTGGATTTTGACAATTCAGGATCCTATTGGCATACAATTTTAACAAACTTCTTTCACTGCATTATGCAATAACAGGTCAAAATCTGAAAGTAATAGCATATTATACTCCAACTGGATGTGTGTGGAAGCCTGGTTTTGTCAAATCTGGTCACATAATTATTGATACGTATACACTACACAACAACTAACCTTCTCCTGATGATTAATATCTGCTCCAAATTCATGGAGCATCTTCACCACTTCAGTGTGGCCTACACTTGCTGCAAACATCAGTGGGGTCCATCCATCCTAAAGTTGAAAACAACACTAACATGTTATTACACTAAACATCACATACTAAACTACCTATCATAAACCTCCTTAGGAATAGTTTATACATGTAGAAGGTATACATATTTATACATGTTTATACACGACTATTATGCTTAGCTAGTGGTTCAAGAGACCATGGGACATCTGGGTAATATGACTATACGTATCTTACAAAGTTGAAATAAACAAATACATCTTTGGGTCATTACTACCAAACAATTGGTAGTTTAATTGCAGGTAAAACAATCCAAAATTTCAGTCATTTCTACTTATAGTGTATATAAAGGTGTACCGATAATCGGATCGGCTAAAATATCGGCCACCGATATGGTAATTTTCACCAATATCGGTATCGGTACAGAACAGCAGGAGGACCGCTATCGCTAACGATATTTATGCAGTAGCAATAGTTTGTACATAAACGTATTGTGCATTGGTTTTCTACGTTATTCATTAGTGCCAGTGGCTTATTGTTCACTCTGAAACAAGCGCTACGCTATGAGAAACCATATAAAACACACTATTCTAGTGTTTTTTGCTGCAAAGCTTATCACAGTCTTTACAAATGAAGCAGTTGTAGAGTACTTTGTAATAAAAAGAAGGTTTACAGGATAACTTAGAAGACTTGCTTTACCAGCTTTCTCACAAGCCATTAGAATGCGGAGTAATGCAGCAATACCCATTTAAGGCTTAATGGGAGCTTACATAAAAATGTTTGTGGGTGCCTAATTGTCTGGATTGCACAATAGAAACCCAAGCTGTATACCACCAAAGGCAGTGTATAGCAATGAATACATGCACCTGTTGTTGTAGGGTAGGTAAACCCATCCAAAAACAGCTTATAGCTGTAAAAAAAGTGCGCGTCCAAGTAAAGCAGAGTTAACTGCGACAAAAAGTAATGATATCATAATGCGGCCATGTGCGAGGTGTGCAAGTTGTAAAATTAATATTAGCTAATCAGATAATACAATGATATTGTTAAAGTGTTAATGAGAACTATGTGATGCTGCTATTTTTAAGTTGGTGAGCATCTTCATAAATGCCACACAAATTTAATTCTCAATAAAGCAATGTGTATAGATTCTCTGATAGCAATAAATAGTTTGAGTTTGGCCACTTTTCCTTTGTTCGTAGCATTGCCGTATACAGGAAAGACGGCCAAACTCAAACTATTTATTGCTATCAGAGAATCTATACACATTGCTTTATTGAGAATTAAATTTGTGTGGCATTTATGAAGATGCTCACACACTTAAAAATAGCAGCATCACATAGTTCTCATTAACACTTTAACAATAACATTGTATTATCTGATTAGCTAATATTAATTTTACAACTTGCACACCTCGCACATGGCCGCATTATGATATCATTACTTTTTGTCGCAGTTAACTCTGCTTTACTTGGACGCACACTTTTTTTACAGCTATAAGCTGTTTTTGGATGGGATTTCAATACTTTTTGTTAGAATAAGCAATGCACTGTTGATAACAGTAAGTGAGTTTCCATGGTTTTGACAGAAACCCCAGATTACAATGACAGAATATTAAAATATAACTGTAATTTTAGTGAACAGGGCTGCCCACATGGGGGGCTAACTGGAGTATTTTCCCCCTGCCCCAGCCCGAAAGGGGCCCCTTGAATACCTGTTTAAAGAAAGATCGATATACTCTAATAGAGCAGTCAGGATCTAGACTCTTCCTTGCCTCTGGGCCCCTCTTTAACTCTTTTCCCTGGGCTCTCTAATTTCTCTGGACGGCCCTGTTAGTGGCATGCAACTGCAGTCAACTACCACCCATTTTAACTAGTAAACCCTTAATAACACTTTGCCTTTATCTTGTACTGCATTAAAACGATCAAGATACTCTATTAGAGCAGCCACAAAACAGCTGTAACACAGCAATCAATATTTAGCATAGTTACAACTTCTGCTTAGCATCGGATTGTATAGTTTAAATTACTAGCTACTTACACACTTTACAATATAAAAATATGGCACTTATAGAAATGTGACTGTTCTATTAGAGTATCTCGATCTACTTCAAGCATCGACTGATTCAAGTGAAGAAGCTACGCCCCTGCCAAGAGATCTTGTGAAATGAAATGAGAATAGTAAAGAAAAGGCAAGTATGTACAGAGACAATAGAAGGGCGCGTAATTATGTCCTGTTGTAAATAAACGCCTTTAAAATTTATATTACTACTAAATAAGCGCACAAGAATAGGCTTGTGAGGCTGTTGTCTCCAAGGTTGTCTCATTACTTCGTGTTGAAGGGATTTAGTCACAATTGGTGAGTTTCACTATACATGTATTTGTGTTGTAAAACTTAATTGTAAAAAGGCGATTAGTACATATCATGATAAACATGTATTTGTCACAGTAGAGTCTCTCACAATTATTACGAGACATTGGACCATGGTAAAAAAAATTTACTATTATATTTAGAGGTTGTAGCGTTTGTATATCTTAGTATCTTAATAAATAATCCTCCATGATCACTAATCACTAATAGTACAGTGAAAACTGGTCATTATTCAGGCCGTAGGGACAAAAAATTTCTGGCCTAGCTTTTTAAAGAGGTGGCTGCATTTTGCGGCCTTAACAAAGGTAAGAAGCATGCTGTTCTAACTGGCTATAGAGATGGATTTAGTGTGTGACAGCGTATGAGACAGTGAGTGCTGGCAGCAAGGGGGCAGCCAATCTGTTAGAGCACTAAAGGCACTGCTTAAGACTTAGGCAGTTGGCTGTCAGCCCAAAGTGTAAAAGTTTCACTATTGGTCCTTATAAGCTCCTGATGAAGAAAGTGATGAAGTCATTATCCATAGGATATATTTTTCAGAGTATCCATTTCAGTTCTACAATACAGTAGCCAAGCATAAGATGAACATAGCACAGCATTCCGGTGGTTTAGTGGTGACCACAACACTGCCCGAGGTAAACTGTGGTGAGATTTGAGACTACCGGAAGCCCTGGAATGCCTTCAACACATAAAATACCAAATATCTAATGCCTGGCTTTCATCCACAGTGGACCTGTCTTGGTGGCCACTTGTACAGAAGGAAAACAGCTGGCACACAGTCTTTCAAGCGAACAGCTAGTTTCCACACCTCTTAATTATCAATTTGTAAAATCTTGAGCGAAATTGTGTGTGCGAGCAAGTGTGGTGTTGTGCATTGGCAGTGCCGTGTATATGGTTGCTGCCTAGCATTGACACATCACGAGTATTGAAGTCACAATGTGTTACTGTATCATCCATCTAAATACAATCTCTGAATGTGTCATTTAGTTAGAGAGCAATCTTCCACAAGAAGTGACCTGCAGGTTTCAGTGTATATTGTTAACCATTAATATTGTTCACCATTGTGATTGTGAACTGTATGTACAGTGAAACCTCACTTAGTGGCCACCTCTTTAATAAGACCACCTCATTATATTGGCCACCTCTAGTAGATCCCAAATATAGCTAAGCAGTACTTTATAACCTCATTAATAAGGGCACCTTGTTATTCAGGCCAAATTTTTTGGTTCCACAGCTGGCCATATTAATGAGGCTTCATTGTACTTATGTGAATTTTTACTTTTCGTAACTTTTCTTCAGGTTTACTGATGGGCACTATGAAGCATTGTTGACTGGTCCGTACATAATTTGGTGACTTGAATTGCTAAAACAGTACGTAGCATGTCTTGTATGTACATGTAAAGTGTTGTAATGTGTCCACACATCCACACATCTTAGAAATAAATATAAATGTATTCTCTATACTCAGTTCCATTGTGCCACTGGGTCATAAGTGGGTTGAGTATGGATCATCCAGGACATTTGAGTCACATTTTGTCCTGGCCAAGTGGATCTCATCCACTGACAGAATATACAGGATCACATCACGTGTATAAATTACGGTGGAACTTGTTTATTGCCACCTTCAGTAAATAAAGAGGTAACAGTGTATAAATTCTCAATTGGAATTGGCTTTTCAAGATCTAGAGAGGTTGTCTTTCTATACTGGTGGCCATTAAGACAGGTTGTACTGATAGAGTGTACATACTAGAGATGCAACAATATCCTCCACTTAGTGTCGTTTGATAGTGATGCAATGGAGACTATGTATTGTTGCATTTAAATACTATACTATTATATTGCAACTCTAGCACGTATTTATAACAGGAATGTTTGTTAACTGTTTAGACATACGGGAGCAACACCCACTCATCTGGATTCTACAAATGGAGTCATATCAACTTGTCATCATACTTACTTGTTACTCCCATTGTGTTTGGATGAATATACATGCCGTCATGTGAGACTTGCTACCATGGCGGGCCACTGGAAAACATTTTCATAGCAGTTATATTACAGTCATTATTATACAATTCTTACATTATTGTTGTGAAAAGTGTTTGGTATTCATGTGTCCTCTGTATGTTGTAATTATTACATGTGTAATTTTGTGTGGGGGTGCTGTAAAATGCAATAATGCATGGTGACAATTGGCTAGCTACATGTGCTAATTACTCGCAGCTTGTGTCAACAACTGGTAACCACAGTTGTACTCTGTGTCATTCTTTAAGCCACGCCCTTAGAGGACAAATTACGTCACGGTGGGGGCGACTAAATTCAAATTTAAAAACGAACGATGGTATGTAGCACCATAGATTATATCTGTGGACTATAATCTATGGCAGCACACTTCTTTGTGGCTATATGCACTGATTAACTACATAGAGCGCCAGTTCATCAATACCCAGTGACCGCAGTTGTGCTTTGCGTCATTCTTTAAATTCCAAATAAAATTCTTAGAGAGCAAATTACGTGGGGGCGACTAAATTCAAATTTCAAACTAGCCATTCTCGAAAACATATGTTTCAATCTGAACGAAACTTTTAGAACAGTTTAAAGATACATTGCCCTACATGCCAAGCGAGTATTGCAGAAAACAACAATCTGGGATTTGTATTTGGCCTCTAGGTCGACTGAGGACGACTAAAACTTCGTTTGGTGCTGAAGTTAAGACAGTAGGGTAATCATGTATGGTGAAATCGATGATGTGAATCTTGAGGCGATTTAGTGAATACTGAAGCGATAGCAGGGCAATCAATGTTTGGAATGCACAAAGGAACGCAAGGCATACACATGCGGTTGCGTCTAACCACATGCGATTAAAAAAAAAAAAAAAAAATGAAACTTCCCCTTTGATGTCGCCAATCTCGATCACGGCATGGATTTGCTTCACTGCTTGTGTGGTAGTTACTAGTGACACGATGAGTTCAACCCTAGAGTTTCAGAGGGATAGCGTAAGTGGCGGGTGAGTTACAGGAAGGCCGAATTTGACAACGTTCGTTCCTGTAAAATCCTCACGTAGTGGTCGCGTCATTTATTGTCTGTGGCACGCGTTTCTGCTTTACTGGCCGTGCGACTCACTACCGTGAGTCTTGATGTACACTTTCAACTAGAATGCAAATATCGGATCGACTATTGGTTATCAGCTTCTTTAAGTGGGATATTGGTACATGCCAAAAACCCATATCGGTACATCTCCAAGTGTATACATGTGTGAAGTACACTGACTACTGTTCATTAATCCACACAATGATGCTGTATTATAGTATCTAATCCAAAACAGCCAAGCTGTAAAAAAACAGTGCGGCCCTCAAAAAGGCTATGGTGAAAAAAGATGTGAAATCCAAGGTGGCGGCCAAGAAATGGCTGTGATGGTAGATTAATGGTAAAAATTTTAATAATGACAATTCAGGTGGATTTTTGTGCCGCTTGGTCTTGGAAAAAAATTCACCTAAATTGCCGTTATTAAAATTTTTACCATTAATCTACCATCACAGCCATTTCTTGGCCGCCACCTTGGATTTCACATCTTTTTTCACCATAGCCTTTTTGAGGGCCGCACTGTTTTTTTACAGCTTGGCTGTTTTGGATTAGATTTCATTTCTTTTTGTATTTCTATACCCCAAAGCCGGCCATAGCGGCTTTGCGACTTATTTAACCTGTCTTTTTTTCTTTACCACAGGAAGAAGAAAAGATGAAGCAGATGTACTTTAAATATTTCTGATTTTATCAGTAAATGTACAAATTATATATATATATATATATATATAATACATCAAGACACACGATAGTGTGTCGTGCGGCCCAAGAAGCCGGCGCGCCACACCGTGAGTATATTAACAGGAAGAAAGAAAACGCAATTTTCACACCTATGTAGCTCTGTGATCCCTTATCCGATTGGAAACAAATTTGCTAGAGACGTGCCGCCCAGTTAGGGGAGTCTACATACCAAATTTGAAGAAAATCGCTCCAGCCATTTCCGAGATACGAGCGAACACAATTTCGTTTTAATTTCTTCGTTTTTTTCTTCATCTTCTTCATTTTGCACACTTCGCAAAATTCGCCATAAAACACGAATGCGTGCTCGGATTGTGCTGAACTTTGGCACACTTAAAGGGCTCATTAAGGCGGATTTCCGTACCAACTTTGGTAGGAATCCGATTAACATTCACGGAGTTATGACCGATTATTTGCGTAAAATAAGGTCGAAGGTCTGTCACGCCTACAGGGTAAACCCCTTGGAGGAATCAGTTGAAAATTGGTATGTAGATGGAGCAACCATCGTAGGAGTGCCTTTTTGTGGTTTGAAAGGAATCGGGATAAAGACCATGGAAATATGACACAAAACCCAACCTATGTCAAAATTACGCGATCGATTTTTATGAATAAAAAAACCATTAGTTTTCGTGTCTACCAGGCAAACCACTTAGAGCAACCAGCTGAATATCAGCATGTAGCTGGAATAATCATCATAGAAAGTTCTTGCAGTAGTACAGAAGAATCGGATTACAAATCACTGAGTTATGATTCGAAAGGCAACTACGTGCAGCAAATGCGAGATCGAGATACTCTAATAGAGCAGTCACCCTAATAAAGCATTCAGCTACATGTATAATTTACTCAGTTATATTACATTGCAAGTTAACTGTAGGGAATTCAGCTACAAACAAGTTACCCTGTAGTCAGATCAGCTAGAAGAAGGTACCTAATAGAGAGTTCAGCTACAAAGAAGCTATCATGTAGAGAGTTCAGCTCAAATAAATAACCCTGCAGAGAATTCAGCTACAAACAAATTACCCTGTAGAGAGATCAGCTAGAAGAAGTTACCTTGTAGAGAGTTCAGTTACAAAGAAACAATCACGCAAAGAGTTTAGCTGCAAACAAATCACCCAGTAGAAAGTTCCGCTATGAACAGATCACACTGTAGAGAGTTCAGTTAGAAACAAGTCATCCTGTAGAGAGATCAGCTAGAAGAAGTCACTTTGTAGAGAGTTCAGCTACAAAGAAACCACCATATAAGAGAGTTCAGCTGCAAACAAATCACCTGTAGAGAGTTCAGCTAGGAACAAGTCATCCTGTACAGAGATCAGCTAGAAACAAGTCATCCTATAGAGAGTTCAGCTAGAAGAAGTTACATTGTAGAGAGTTAAGTTACAAAGAAACTACCGTGTAGACAGTTCAGCTGCAAACAAATTGCCCTGTAGAGAATTCAGCTATATACAAACAAATCACCCAGTAGAAAGATCAGCTAGAAGAAGTTACCTAGTAGAGAGTTCAGCTAGAAACAAATCACCCTGTAGAGAGTTCAGCTAGAAACAAGTCACCCTGTAGAGAGATCAGCTAGAAACAAGTCATCCTGTAGAGAGTTCAGCTAGAAGAAGTTACATTGTAGAGAGTTCAGCTACAAAGAAACTACCATGTACAGAGTTCAGCTGCAAACAAATTGCCCTGTAGAGAATTCAGCTACAAACAAATCACCCTGTAGAAAGATCAGCTAGAAGAAGTTACCTTGTAGAGAGTTCAGCTAGAAACAAATCACCCTGTAGAGAGTTCAGCTAGAAACAAGTCACCCTGCAGAGAGATCAGCTAGAAACAAGCCACCTGTAGAGAGTTCAGCTAGAAGAAGTTACATTGTAGAGAGTTCAGCAGTTTAGCTGCAAACAAATCACCCTGTAGAGAATTGAGCTACAAACAAATCACCCTGTAGAAAGATCAGCGAGAAGAAGTTACCTGGTAGAGAGTTCAGCTACAAACAAATCACCCTGTAGAGAGTTCAGCTGCAAACAAGTCATCCGGTAGAGAGATCAGCTAGAAGGATCACTTTGCAGAGAGGTCAGCTACAAAGAAATCACCCTGCTTCATCTTTTCTACTTCCTGTAGTAAAGAAAAAAAATGACGTTAAAAAGCCCTAAAGCCAGCCATAGGCCGGCTTTGGGGTATACAAATACAAAAAGAAGTGAAATCTAATCCAAAACAGCCAAGCTGTAAAAAAAGAGTGCGGCCCTGAGAAAGGCTATGGTGAAAAAAGATGTGAAATCCAAGGTGGCGGCCAAGAAATGGCTGTGATGGTAGGTTAATGGTAAAAATTTTAATAACAACAATTCAGTGAATTTGGTGCCGCTTGGTCTTGGCACAAAATTCACCTGAATTGTCGTTATTAAAATTTTTACCATTAACCTACCATCACAGCCATTTCTTGGCCGCCACCTTGGATTTCACATCTTTTTTCACCATAGCCTTTCTCAGGGCCGCACTCTTTTTTTACAGCTTGGCTGTTTTGGATTAGATATATTTATTACAGAACTCTCCATGGTGGTTTCTTTGTAACTGAACACTCTACAAGGTGACTTCTTCTTGCTGCTCTCTCTACAGGGTGAATTGTTTGTAGCTGAATAATCTACAAGGTAACTTTTTCTAGCTGATCTCTCTATAGGGTGATTTGTCTGTAGCTGAACTATCTACAAGGTAACTTCTTCTAGATGATCTCTCTACAGGGTGATTTGTTTGTAGCTGAATTCTGTGCAGGTGATTTGTTTGCAGCTGAGCTCTTTACAGAATGGTTTCTTTGTAGCTGAACTCTCTACAAGGTAACTTCTTTTAACTGGTCTTTCTACAGGGCAATTTGTTTGTGGCTGAATTTTCTACAGGGTGATTTCTTTGAAGCTGAACTCTCTACATGGTGGTTTCTCTCTCTACAAGGTAATTTCTTCTAGCTGATCTCTCTAAAGTGAGATTTGTTCGTAGCTGAACTCTTTACAAGGTGACTCCTTCTAGCTGATCTTTCTACAGGGTGATTTGTTTGTAGCTGAACTCTCTACAAGGAAACTTCTTCTAGCTGATCTCTCTACAGAGAGATTTGTTTGTAGCAAAACTCTCTACAGGTGATTTCTTTGCAGCTGAATTCTCTACATGGTGGTTTCTTTGTAGCTGAACTCTCCACAAGGTAATTTCTTCTAGCTGATCTCTCTACAGGGAGTTTTGTTTGTAGCTGAACTCTCTACAGGTTATTTGTTTGCAGCTGAACTCTATACATGATGGTTTCTTTGTAGCTGAACTCTCTACAAGGTAACTTCTTCTAGCTGATCTTTCTACTAGGTGATTTGTTTGTAGCTGAACTCTCTACAAGGAAACTTCTTCTAGCTGATCTCTCTACAGGGAAATTTGTTTGTAGCTGAACTCTCTACAGGTGATTTGTTTGCAGCTGAACTCTCTACATGATGGTTTCTTTGTAGCTGAACTCTCTACAAGGTAACTTCTTCTAGCTGATCTTTCTACTAGGTGATTTGTTTGTAGCTGAACTCTCTACAAGGAAACTTCTTCTAGCTGATCTCTCTACAGGGAAATTTGTTTGTAGCTGAACTCTCTACAGGTGATTTGTTTGCAGCTGAACTCTCTACATGATGGTTTCTTTATAGATGAACTCTCCACAAGGTAACTTCTTTTAGCTGATATTCTAGCTGATCTCTCTACAGGGAGATTTGTTTGTAGCCAAACTCTCTATAGGTGATTTCTTTGCAGCTGAACTCTCTACATGGTGGTTTCTTGTAGCTGAACTCTTTACAAGGTAATTTCTTCTAGCTGATCTCTCTACAGGGAGTTTTGTTTGTAGCTGAACTCTCTACATGGTGGTTTCTTGTAGCTGAACTCTCCACAAGGTAACTTCTTCTAGCTGATCTTTCTACTAGGTGATTTGTTTGTAGGTGAACTCTCTACAAGGAAACTTCTTCTATATAGCTGATCTCTCTACAGGGAGATTTGTTTGCAGCTGAACTCTCTACATGATGGTTTCTCTGTAGCTGATCTCTCTATAAGGTAACTTCTTTTAGCTGATGTCTCTACAAGGTCACTAGTTTGTAGCTGAACTCTCTACATGATGGTTTCTTTGTAACTGAAGTCTCTACAAGGTGACTTCTTCTAGCTGATTTTTCTAGAGGGTGATTTGTTTGTAGCTGAACTCTCTACAAGGAAACTTCTTCTAGCTGATCTCTCTACAGGGAGATTTGTTTGTAGCTGAACTCTCTACATGATGGTTTCTTTGTAGCTGAACTATCCACAAGGTAATTTCTTCTATTGATCTCTCTACAGGGCGATTTGTTTGTAACTGAACTCTCTACATGGTAGTTTCTTTGTAGCTGAACTCTACAAGGTGATTTCTTCTAGCTGAACTATCTCTTAAATTTCCATAGTTGCATGAACTCCCTACAAGGTAACTTCTTTTAGCTGATCTCTCTATAGGGTGACTTGTTTGTAGCTGATCTCTATACAGGTTACTTGTTTCTTGCTGATCTCTTGAATTCTCTTCAGGGTGACTGCTCTATTAGAGTATCTCGATCTCGCACTTGCTGCACCAAGTTGGATTTCGTGTTATAACTCCGTGGTTTTAAGTCTGATTCTTCTACGCCATTGAAGAGCCTTTCTAAGATGATTGCTCCATCTAGACAGCGATTTTCAAAGCATTACCCCAAGCGGTTTATCTGGTAGGCGTGGCAAGTAGTAGTTTTTTATTAGCTAATCTCGATTGCGTAATTGTTACACACTGTTGGTTTTTTCGTGGTATCTTCCTGGTTTTTAGCTCGATTTCTTTCAAACCACAAAAGGTTTGAGGTTCAATAGTCAACCTATTCACCCACCGATTTTCAGCTTCTTCCCGTACGCGGTTTACCCTGTAGGCGTGACAACATATTGGTGTTATTTTTCGTGAATAATCGCTCATAACTCTTTTGCTGTTTATCGTATTCCAGCCAAAGTTGGTACAGTGATGCATCGTTATACCCCCCTTCAGTGCGCCAAATTTCAAGGCAATCGGATATTGCGTTCGCGTTTTATAGCAGTTTTTGTAAGTGTGCAAAAAGAGGAAGAAAAATAAGAAGAAAAAAAAAAACGAAGAAACTAAGCCAATTTTTGAAGTCGCATATCTCGGGAATGCTTGAAGCGATTTCGCTCAAAGTTGGAATGTGGAGTACTGAAGGTGGAGGGAATGTCCACAGCAAAAATCGTCTTGTTTCATCAAGGCAGCACAGAGCTACGGAGGTGCGAAAATTGCGTTTTCTTTCTTCCTGTCAATATACTCACGGGTGTTACGCGCCGGCTTCTTGGGCCGCACGACACACTACCGTGTGTCTTGATGTTCACGTTGAGCTGAATCCTCAAAAATTTAATAACTCATGGATGTAATTACACACGATCTTGAAATTTGGCTCATTTGTAGTACTGCTTGACTCGCTAAAAATATTTCAAAATCTTTTTGTTCAAATCTTTGACATAACATTTATGATCAATCAAAATTTTCACAATACGTTTCCTATGGGGAAGCCATATAAGTACAGTGTCCATTACAGCCCTTTCCCGAACTGGTAATGAAGCCAAACTGTATGTGTCTGCTGTTGACACCTTTGCTGTTACCAATAATCATCTGGTTGGCTGAAATGTTCAATCTGTTGAGAAAAAATTCACTTTTAATTTTTAGCTGTTTTTCAGGATTCAGCTCAACGTGAACATACTATAGAACATATCATTTGGGAGGATCTTATCTGCGAGATCATACTTTCTTACAAAAAATATTGACCATAAACCAGTCTCACAATACATTCATGGCACCTTGGCAGTATTGGTTAGGTACAGTATAACCAAGCTTAAAAGTACCTTCGTGCAATATCATATTTTACATTTTACCTTCATATGTTATTTGATATTTTTATACAGAGTTGAATTACCTGACCAGTCTATACTAGTGAAGTGGTGGTAACTGACAACCAAAATAATCTCTTACTTTATGCACTACCTCTTCACAACAACCACACATTATAATACACCACTGTGATACATATGTGACCAAGTCTGAGAAAACCGGTCTTATCGCCCATGTCAGCAGATTCGATTTTTCAACCAGGACACACAGCTACATGAATGAACTATCTAATTCCACATTTAAAATCAGCTAGACTTGAGTGGTCTGGTTTTGCTGGCTGCTTTTCCCAAGCCCAGTGGCGATCCGTACGTGTGGTGTGGGGCCTTAATGGAGCTCTGGTCAACCTGGGAACGACTGTATGTGGCTGTACAGCTGTGTGGTGTTCAATAAGTACCTCTGCTGTGAATTTCCTTTCATTTTAGCCAGTTTTGAGACCTCAATGGCTCAAAACTTGGCCTAATTCATCCCTTAGCCTTCCTTTTCAATTTTTGAACACCATCTTACCCACCTTCCAGGGCCCCCGCCTCCCACCCAACTTGCAGCTCTCCTGATACAGTCAACCTCGGTTTAAAAACTATCTAAAATGGCGGGAAACTTAGTTGTTGGCTGCTTGCACAGTGGATGCTCTGTATTGGTGTAAAACGTGTGAAAATTTGGTACACATAGCTTCAACCATTGGCGAGCTACAACACAATAAATACTTAAAACCGGCATTTCTCGATACTTTTAAATAGGCGATAAGCCCGGTTTTGTCAGACTGGGTCACATATGTGAGTATGTACACATACAATCTGTAGAATAACAATTAGCTAAGTCATTCTGGTTCCTCCTATTCACTTATTGTAATAATGAACTGTTCAGTAACAATAAACTGGAAAAGTGGCTTAATGAGAACTACGGACCTGTCCATTATGCTTATTATTTTACCTATTATGCTATGCTCTACTGCTCAAAATTTTTCCTATTATGCTCAAATTACTTCTTAATATTTACCTATTATTACCACATTATGCTCAATATTTATAACTCATTTCCCATGTTTCTCTAGTAAATTTGCACTTTATGGGAAAACAGTAAGTTGCTGAAGCACACACTCTAACTCCTTTGTCAAAATACATGTCACAGAAAACATTGATACACTCTAATATAACAATCAGCTGTCTGATTGTTCTCTAACTATTCTATTAGAGCAATCTTTTTCTGTGATATGTATTTTTATAGGCAACAATTTATAATAATACACAAGTGTTGTGCCTATTATTCTGGCATTATGCTCAATGCTTTCAGGCACCTATTATGTTCAATTATTATTATACCAGCATAATCGGCAGGTCCCTAAAGAGAACTCTGTCCATTTTCCAAATTAATCAAATTTTACCACTTTACAGTACACTAACAACTAACCCAGTCCTCACAAGTGATGTCTGCACAATACTCATGAAGTATATAAATTGACTACCACAAGCCAATAAGGAAAATATCATAATACCACTAACATGTTATTACACTAAACATGACATACTAAATTACCTATCATAAAGTGTGACCACATTTGACTAAACCAGGCTTCCACACACATCCAATTCTTTGAAGTTAACTGCTTGGATTTTGACAATTCAGGATCCTATTGGCATACAATTTTAACAAACTTCTTTCACTGCATTATGCAATAACAGGTCAAAATCTGAAAGTAATAGCATATTATACTCCAACTGGATGTGTGTGGAAGCCTGGTTTTGTCAAATCTGGTCACATAATTATTGATACTTATACACTACACAACAACTAACCTTCTCCTGATGATTAATATTTGCTCCAAATTCATGGAGTATCTTCACCACTTCAGTGTGGCCTCCACTTGCTGCAAACATCAGTGGGGTCCATCCATCCTAAAGTTGAAAACAACACTAACATGTTATTACACTATACATCACATACTAAACTACCTATCATAAACCTCCTTAGGAATAGTTTATACATGTAGAAGGTTTACATATTTATACATGTTTATACACGACTATTATGCTTAGCTAGTGGTTCAAGAGACCATGGGACATCTGGGTAATATGACTATATCTTACAAAGTTGAAATAAACAAATACATCTTTGGGTCATTACTACCAAACAATTGGTAGTTTAATTGCAGGTAAAACAACCCAAAATTTTAGTCATTTCTACTTATAGTGTATAGAGGTGTACCGATAATCGGATCGGCTAAAATATCGGCCACCGATATGGTAATTTTCACCAATATCGGTATCGGTACAGAACAGCAGGAGGACCGCTATCGCTAACGATATTTATGCAGTAGCAATAGTTTGTACATAAACGTATTGTGCATTGGTTTTCTACGTTATTCATTAGTGCCAGTGGCTTATTGTTCACTCTGAAACAAGCGCTACGCTACGAGAAGCCATATAAAACACACTATTCTAGTGTTTTTTGCTGCAAAGATTATCACAGTCTTTACAAATGAAGCAGTTGTAGAGTACTTTGTAATAAAAAGAAGGTTTACAGGATAACTTAGAAGACTTGCTTTACCAGCTTTCTCACAAGCCATTAGAATGCGGAGTAATGCAGCAATACCCGTTTAAGGCTTAATGGGAGCTTGCATAAAAATGTTTGTGGCTGCCTAATTGTCTGGATTGCACAATAGAAATCCAAGCTGTATACCACCAAAGGCAGTGTATAGCAATGAATACATGCACCTGTTGTTGTAGGGTAGATAAATGTACACTTTCAACTAGAATGCAAATATCGGATCGACTATTGGTTATCAACTTCTTTTAGTGGGATATCGGTACATGCCAAAAACCCATATCGGTACATCTCTAAGTGTATACATGTGTGAAGTACACTGACTACTGTTCATTAATCCACACAATGATGCTGTATTATAGTATGTTCACGTTGAGCTGAATCCTCAAAAATTTAATAACTCATGGATGCAATTACACACGATCTTGAAACTTGGCTCATTTGTAGTACTGCTTGACCCGCTAAAAATATTTCAAAATCTTTTTGTTTGAATGTTTGACATAACATTTATGATCAATCAAAATTTTCATAATACGTTTCCTATGGGGAAGCCATATAAGTACAGTGTCCATTACAGCCCTTTCCCGAACTGGTAATGGAGCCAAACTGTGTGTGTCTGTTGTTGACACCTTTGCTGTTACCAATAATCATCTGGTTGGCTGAAATGTTCACTCTGTTGAGAAAACGTTCACTTTTAATTTTTAGCTGTTTTTCAGGATTCAGCTCAACGTGAACATACTATAGAACATATCATTTGGGAGGATCTTATCTGCGAGATCATACTTTCTTACAAAAAATATTGACCATAAACCAGTCTCACAATACATTCATGGCACCTTGGCAGTATTGGTTAGGTACAGTATAACCAAGCTTAAAAGTACCTTCGTGCAATATCATATTTTACATTTTTACCTTCATATGTTATTTGATATTTTTATATAGAGTTGAATTACCTGACCAGTCTATACTAGTGAAGTGGTGGTAACTGACAACCAAAATAATCTCTTACTTTATGCACTACCTCTTCACAACACCACACATTATAATATACCACTGTGATACATATGTGAGAAAACCGGTCTTATCGCCCATGTCAGCAGATTCGATTTTTCAACCAGGACACACAGCTACATGCAATCTGTAGAATAACAATTAGCTAAGTCATTCTGGTTCCTCCTATTCACTGGTTGTAATAATGAACTAATAAAGGATGGAAAAGTGGCTTAATGAGAACTCTGTCCATTTGCCAAATTCACCAAATTTTACCACTTTACAGTATACTAACAACTAACCTTGTCCTGACAATTGATGTCTACTCCATATTCATGTAGTAGCTTGATCACAATAGGTTGATTTTTTTCAGCAGCATAATGAAGGGAAGTTTTTCTCTCCTATAAATGACATCAAACAACACTTGTACTGTATATAGCTTTACACACTACGCGATAGCACAACTATATTTTTTTCTAAAATTAAAACAGTATAATACACTATTATGTATGTTCTATCTGTTACCATAACATTTACATAGATGTGCTATGCATATGAATTTCTAAGTGATAAACAGAGAAAATGTGACTCGGTGTGCAAAAAGGGGTCTTATACCTTTCCAAATTGTCAAGTTTGACTAATCATAGCTCCTCATGTTTTCAACCTATCACCTTCATATTACATCAAGCCATAGTGCTATGGTAAGGGGTATAAGGGAACCAAATTTCAGGGTGATACCACATTCACAAGTCAAGTTACAGGTTGCCAAGTACATGCAATTTAAAAGACTATAAGACCCCTTTTTGCAGACCGGGTCACAAATACAGTTAACATGTACTATTTTAATTGCAATTGTTACTCCATTACACTGTCTTATACCAAAGAAACAAAACATCGTAACTACGTCAAATATTCACATTGTGTTCATGGAGAAACTGTTGTGGCTATGTGGTAAACTGTGAAAACCACAAATTTAGTGTTTACTGTGTGCCAAATCAGGACACACAGTAGTGTCATGCGGCCCAAGAAGCCGACGCGCCACACCGCGAGTGTATTAACAGGAAGAAAGATAACACAATTTTCACACCTATGTAGCTCTGTGATCCCTTATCCGATCGGAACCAAATTTGCTAGAGAAGTTATTAACAGGAAGAAAGAAAATGCAATTTTCACACCTATGTAGCTCTGTGATCCCTTATATGATTGGAACCAAATTTGTTAGAGAAGTGCCGGCCAGTTAGGGGAGTCTACATACCAAATTGGAAGAAATTCGCTCTAGCCATTTTTGAGATATGAGCGAACAAAAGTTTGTTTTAGTTTCTTCATTTTTTTTCTTCATTTCGCACAATTCGCAAAATCCACCATAAAACATGAATGTGTGCTCTAATCGGTCTGATATCTGGCACACTTAAAGGGCTCATTAAGGCAGATCTCAGTACCTACTTTGGTAGGAATCCGATGAACATTCACAGAGTTATGACCGATTATTTTCCTAAAATAAGGTTGAAGATCTGTCACGTCCACAGGGTAAACAACTTGGAGGAATGAGTTGAAAATTGCTATGTAGATGGAGTAACCATCGTAGTGTGCCTGTTTGTGGTTTGAAAGGAATTGAGATAAATACCATGGAGATTCGACACAAAACCCAACCTGTGTCACAATTACATGATCGATTTTTTTATGGATAAAAATTATTAGTTTTCACCGATTGGTAGGTAACAACCTGAAATTTCGTAGATCATCTCTGAAATTATTTCTGAAAGATGAAATATTGCCTGAAATTTATGCAGTTTGAAAGATGAAATTTGATGATACCGATTTACTAATTTTGAAATCACTGAATTTTACGGAAAAATTTAGTCTTGAAAGATGAAATATGGGCAGTCATATTTCTGAAAGATAAAATATGGGCAGTCATCTTTGAAATTTCGTAGACGATTTTGGCTCGTTACCTACCCCTCGGTTTTCACACCTACCAGGTAAACCACTTAGAGCAATGAGCTGAAAATCAGTATGTAGCTGCATGGAATAATCATCATAGAAAGTCCTTGCAGTAGTACAGAAGAATCAGATTACAAACCACTGAGTTATGATTCGAAAGGCAACTACGTGTAACAAGGCTAACAGAACTAAAGGTTTTCTTCGGCGTAACCTCCACAATTGTACACCAACAATTAAAGATAGGTTGTACAAAGCAATGGTTAAGCCAATTATAGAGTATGCAGCTGTTGTCTGGGCACCTCATACCATTTATTTATTTATTTTATTTATTATTTGCTTTACAGCACACATACAACAAGATACGTACAGTATAAACATTAGTAGTCCTTAAAATCTAGTGTATGCTGAAGGTCCACTGGAGTAAGTAGTTATTAAGATTAGTTATAGTTACTTATATTATATAAAACTCATTTAAAGCAAGGGTTACTAAGAGGGATATTGATATGATCGAGAGAACACAGCGACAAGCAGCCAGTTTGTGACCAGCAGCTACTCCCCTTATGCTAGTGTCACACAAATGCTTACAGACCTTAATTGGCCTACACTTGCACGATGCAGAGATGAACTGAAGCCATAATGATGTTTAAAATAATTAACCACCTTGTTGATATCCCAGCATATCCGTTTCTGACACCCATATCCACTGTACATAGTACCAAAGATCATACTATGAGATTTATGTAACCAATGACACAGATTGATTCTTACATGTATTCCCTTTTCCCTTTGACAATCAAAATCTGGAATGATCTACCCCATAATGTGATTGACTCTAATGGTATTGATCAATTCAAACAAAACTTAGAAATTATTTAATTTATATACTTGTATGTATGTTGTGACCTGTGCACTATACTCTATTAGAGGTCTGCACAGTATTACCAATGATAATAATAACAAATGCGAGATCGAGATACTCTAATAGAACAGTCACCCTAATAGAGCATTCAGCTACGTTTATAACTTACTCCATTATAGAAATATATTACATTGCAGGTTATTCTGTAGGGAATTCAGCTACAAACAGTTAATCTGATAGACAATTCAGCTACAGGTAAGTCATCCTGTAGAGAGTTCACCTAGAAACATGTCACCCTGTAGAGAGATCAGCTAGAAGAAGTCACCTTGTAGAGAGTTCAGCTGCAAACAAATCACCCTGTGGAGAGTTCAGCTATGAACAGATCACCCTGTAGAGAGTTCAGCTAGAAACATGTCATCCTGTAGAGAGTTCAGCTACAAGCAAATCACCCTGTAGAGAGATCAGATAGAAGTTACCTTGTAGAGAGTTCAGCTGCAAACAAATCACCCTGCAGATAGTTCAGCTACAAACAAATCAACCCTGTAGAAAGATCAGCTAGAAGAAGTCACCTTGTAGAGAGTTCAGCTACAAAGAAACCACCATGTAGAGAGTTCAGCTGCAAACAAATCACCTGTAGAGAGTTTAGCTACGAACATATCACCCTGCAGAGAGTTCAGCTAGAAACAAGTCATCCTGTAGAGAGATCAGCTAGAAGGATCACCTTATAGAGAGTTCAGCCACAAATTAAAACAAATTACCCTGCAGATAGTTCAGCTAGAAACAAGTCACCCTGTAGAGAGATCAGCTAGAAGAAGTTACCTTGTAGAGAGTTTAGCTACAAAGAAACCACCATGTAGATAGTTCAGCTGTAAACAAATCACTCTGTAGAGAGTTCAGCTAGAAACAAATCACCATGTAGAGAGATCAGCTAGAAGGAGTTACCTTGTAGAGAGTTCAGCTACAAAGAAACCACCCTGTAGAGAGTTCAGCTACATTTCAAGTCACCCAGCAGAGAGATCAGCTGCATCCTGTAGGAAATAATTGGCATGTAATAAATATATGTAATTTGTATAATATTATTACTGATAAAATCAAAAATAGTTAAAGTATTACAAATCTTCTTTAAATCTTGATTATGATTATGATTAAATCTTTTTCTTCTTCCTGGATTTTGTGCTGCTTGGTCTTGGCACAAAATGCACCTGAATTGTCGTTATTAAAATTTTTACCATTAACCTACCATCACAGCCATTTCTTGGCCGCCACCTTGGATTTCACATCTTTTTTCACCATAGCCTTTTTGGGGGCCGTACTCTTTTTTACAGCTTGGCTGTTTTGGATTAGATATTAATAAAACTCAAAATAGCTATATATAGTTGAATAATAAAACTCAAAATAGCTATATATAGTTGAAAATAAAATTTCCATTTACAATTTTATCCTTACAAGTAATAGTCGTAACATGGGCATGAGGAATTTGCTGATATGTATGAAATTTTGAAGTTTTGGAGGTTGATGATGTCTTGCACCATAAACACATCATATCAGTTGATACACAACTAATTATTACTCTCAATACAACATGTAATATTTACTGACCTCATCATTGCTCACAGCAGCATTCACATCTACTCCACTCGAAGCCAGTGTTTTAATATCATCAACATCTCCAGTTATAGCAGCTTTCTTTAACCTGTCATATTCCACCTGTGATGATGACATCATTGATAATGAGGTCATACTAGTACCATAACAACTACTACAGGAGGTGTGTCACTACTGAACACCTTTACACTATTGAACATTACATTTAATCATCTCATTTTATTAGCAAATCTTATAATTAACAGGCTTATTAATTCAGTTTTAAATTGGTAATTGGAATGTTATTAATTTTAATCATTGTTCATGGTAGAAAAGCATTTGGTATATTAAACTGCAAAAGAAAAAATGTGACCGAGCCTGTGAAAACAGGGCATGTAGGCAAATCACTTTTTTATGTAGTCATACTATAGCTACTCAATTTTCAACACTTATTAAATGTTTTGAATACAGGGTACAGAATCCAGATGTTTTTGAGTTATAACCTGTTATGTGACAGGGTGTCGTTTGTGCCCACATACCCTATTTTTGCAGGCTTGGTCACAAATGTATAGTGTTTTTTAGGCAATTAAAGTTTTCTTTGAAAAGCAATTGTGGTGGCCATGTAATAACTACGAACGATGATCTCGGCTACAAACAATTTTGAAGCAGACAAAAATGTCAAATGAATTAATAATGACACATTGAAGGCACTCCACCAATTTTAATGTTCAGATTAAACAGCTAGGAAATTTCAGTTTTGTAGTACAGATGTATCTTCCTTATGTAACTTACAAGACATGCCGAGGTGGGGAGTTTGTAAAAGACGGAATAAGGAATAGCGGAATAACGGAATAACTCGCATCACAACGAACGGGCATTTATATGGCTTATGCAATGTTAGGGTGATTGTACTGTTACAGCTGTGAACTCATCCCTCGTAGTCGTAGATATCCTTACAATGTAGGGTGATTGCGTATACTGTTACAGCTGTGAACTACACTGCTTCGTCACTCATAGATGTCCTAGCGAAATGATTACTATACGCTCTTACTACTACTGTATGTAGCTAAGCTAGAATATACAGTAGTTAGCTATTAGTTTCGTTTTCGAGTCTTCATCCTTCCAGTGAAGGGATGAAACGAAACGATGGCCACGCCCCCTTTGCTCATGACGTTGGTACCATACTTAACATACAGTACCCGCTTACGAAGTGCAAAATTACATTTGATTATAGCTCTTACTAGCTACTACTGTATGTTAAGTATGGTACCAACGTCATGAGGAAAGGGGGCGTGGCAGTCGTTTCGTTTCATCCCTCCACTGGAAGGATGAAGACTCGAAAACGAAACTAATAGCTAACTACTGTATATTCTAGCTTAGCTACATACAGTAGTAGTAAGAGCGTATAGTAATCATTTCGCTAGGACATCTATGAGTGACGAAGCAGTGTAGTTCACAGCTGTAACAGTACACGCAATCACCCTACATTGTAAGGATATCTACGAGGGATGAGTTCACAGCTGTAACAGTACAATCACCCTAACATTGCATAAGCCATATAAATGCCCGTTCGTTGTGATGCGAGTTATTCCGTTATTCCGCTATTCCTTATTCCGTCTTTTACAAACTCCCTCACGAACCCACTGAAATTGTCATTAGCAAGCAAAGCCCAGGCTACTGTGTAGTTGCTGATTTGTTGGCAAACACAAAACCAGCACGAGTACTTCAATCTACATTATTACAGTAATGAATCTGTGGACCCAAATAATAATAATATGGTTACACAAAATCGAGATAGTCAGTGAAATATTCTAATAGAGCAGTCACCACATGTAACACTATAAAGTTGCTTAGTATGAAAACTAGCACTATCCCATGGGTATACTTAGCCTGCTAGCAATTTTTACAAAATAATGAAATACAGCTATACAAGTTCCTTCATTAGAGTAAAGTACCGTATTTCTATATTTATAAACCGTTAAAAATATTTCGTCGAAGCTAGCATCCGACGAAAATTTATTACGCGAAAAATTTTTACCAACGTAATATTCGAGAAGTTGAATGAATCCGGTTAACTACTTTCTGGCCACCTGGATCGAGGTTGCTGCAGTCTTTTAAAAACAAAGGCCTCCCTCATCCTAGGAGAGAAGGGAGCTGCCGATCTATTTCGCCGCACATTGGTAATGATGCCATCTGATTCCGTGATAGACAACTAGCTAGGCCATACCTATTGGATCTTATGTTGCGCGGGCCCGACCGACTGTCTTTTTTCATAACCTAAAATGATAATGATAATCACGTGATTTTTGATCACGTGTTCTAATATGGCTTCTAACTCGTGCGCGTGGTTAAGCGTGATTGTAAAAGAAGGGCTGAAGCTTGTACAGCGTTCAATTGTAATTGGGAAAACTCTTTTGGTGATTTACTTTTGAAGTCGTACAGCACAGAAAGAAGAGTTGTAAAAGTGGAGATCTCCCAGACTGATCAATTTTTGTCTACCCACGAGGTTTGCTTATATAGCTATATAGCTAGGGCTATATTACCATATATTACTGTTTTTTGTGTAGATCTAGTGGCAAAAGGCCTGCCACTAGACAACCTAATAATATGAAGAAGCAAAAGAAAAACTAAAACCATACGTATAGTTACATAGGTTCATTTTTGGTAACAAATGCTGTCGTATTTGTATTGATGTACCATGCTTTATGTAGTTTGAATTTTAAAATTTAGTAGCCATGTACTGTGATACTTTTTATGTTTACATTAAATAATAGTATTGAAAAAAACTATCATTATCATTATCAAATCGACCTACCTACCCATATTTTTCAAGGTTTCGCCCGTGCAACATAAGATCCAATAGGTATGGCCCTACTACAGGACACATTAAATGGAATATATATGCACAAATATGCAAGTTGATGAAATGAGCTTCTAGCTACAGCCATTTCACTCCAGTCCATTGCTTGACTTGTGACAGACAACTTCTGAATCTGTGGTGCAGCCTCCATGGGCGGAACGGAGACGCCACAATTCAGTTTTGCTGCTTGTCATTCTGCTTCTCCTGTATACAAAAAGGCCGTATAGAATTAATAAAGTTACGTAATTCACTGTTAAAAATTTTTCGTCGCTTGAGGACACAGGTGAAAATTTTTTAACACGAAAATTTAACTCGTGAAAATTTCTCGCAGCTTATATTTATAGAAATACGGTATATCCCATCCAAAAACAGCTTATAGCTGCAAAAAAAGTGCGCGTCCAAGTAAAGCAGAGTTAACTGCGACAAAAAGTATTGATATCATAATGCGGCCATGTACGAGGTGTGCAAGTTGTAAAATTCATATTAGCTAATCAGATAATACAATGTTATTGTTAAAGTGTTAATGAGAACTATGTGATGCTGCTAGTTTTTAAGTGTGTGAGCATCTTCAAAAATGCCACACAAATTTAATTCTCAATAAAGCAATGTGTATAGATTCTCTGATAGCAATAAATAGTTTGAGTTTGGCCACCTTTCCTTTGTTCGTAGCATTGCCGTATACAGGAAAGGCGGCCAAACTCAAACTATTTATTGCTATCAGAGAATCTATACACATTGCTTTATTGAGAATTAAATTTGTGTGGCATTTATGAAGATGCTCACACACTTATAAACTAGCATCACATAGTTCTCATTAACACTTTAACAATAACATTGTATTATCTGATTAGCTAATATGAATTTTACAACTTGCACACCTCGTATATGGCCGCATTATGATATCATTACTTTTTGTCGCAGTTAACTCTGCTTTACTTGGACACACGCACTTTTTTACAGCTATAAGCTGTTTTTGGATGGGATTTCAATACTTTTTGTTAGAATAAGCAATGCACTGTTGATAACAGTAGGTGAGTTTCCATGGTTTTGACAGAAACCCCAGATTACAGTGACAGAATATTAAAATATAACTGTAATTTTAGTGGCCAGGGCCGCCCACATGGGGGGGGGGAGGTATTTTCCCCCTGCCCCAGCCCAAAAGGGGCCCCTTGATTGCCTGTTTAAAGAAAGATCGATATACTCTAATAGAGCAGTCAGGATCTAGACCCTTCCTTGCCCCTGGGCCCTCTCTTTAACTCTTTTCCCTGGGCCCCCTAATTTCTCTGGGCGGCCCTGTTAGTGGCATGCAACTGCAGTCAACTAACACTCATTTCAACTAGTAAACCCTTAATAACACTTTGCCTTTCATCTTGTACTGCATTAAAACGATCAAAATACTCTATTAGAGCAGTCACAAAATAGCTGTAACACTGCAATCAATATTTAGCATAGTTACAACTTCTGCTTAGCATTGGATTGTATAGTTTAAATTACTAGCTACTTACACACTTTACAATATAAAAATATGGCACTTGTAGAAATGTGACTGTTCTATTAGAGTATCTCGATCTACTTCAAGCATTGACTAATTCAAGTGAAGAAGCTACGCCCCTGCCAAGAGATCTTGTGAAATGAAATGAGAATAGTAAAGAAAAGGCAAGAATGTACAGAGACAATAGAGGGGCGCGTAATTATGTCCTGTTGTAAATAAACGCCTTTAAAATTTATATTACTACTAAATAAGCACACCAGAATAGGCTTGTGAGGCTGTTGTCTCCAAGGTTGTCTCATTACTTGTCTTTTCGTGTTGAAGGGATTTAGTCACAATTGGTGAGTTTAACTATACATGTATTTGTGTTGTAAAACTTAATTGTAAAAAGGCGATTAGCACATATCATGATAAACATGTATTTGTCACAGTAGAGTCTCTCACGATTATTAGACATTGGACCAGGGTAAAAAATTTACTGCTATATTTAGAGGTTGTAGCGTTTGTATATCTTAGTATCTTAATAAATAATCCTCCATGATCACTAATCACTAATAGTACAGTGAAAGCTGGTCATTATTCAGGCCATAGGGACAAAAATTTTCTGACCTAGCTTTTTAAAGAGGTGGCTGCATTTTGCACCTTAAAAAAGGTAAGAAGCATACTGTTCTAACTGGCTATAGAGATGGATTTAGTGTGTGACAACGTATGAGACAGTGAGTGCTGGCAGCAAGGGGGCAACCAATCTGTTAGAGCACCAAAGGCACTGCTTCAGACTTAGGCAGTTGGCTGTCAGCCCAAAGTGTAAAAAGTTTCACTATTGGTCCTTATAAGCTCCTGATGAAGAAAGTGATGAAGTCATTATCCATATGATATATTTTTCACATAACACAGCATTCCAGTGGTTTAGTGGTGACCACAACACTGCCTGAGTTAAACTGTGGTGAGATTTGAGACTACCGGAAGCCCTGGAATGCCTTCAACACATGAAATACCAAATATCTAATGCCTGGCTTTCATCCACAGTGGACCTGTCTTGTACAGAAGGGAAACAGTAGTGTTGTTTTAGTACAGCAAATTCATTTTAGTTTAGTTCTTGTACCCATAGTCCACTACAGTTTTAGTTAGTTTTAGATCTAGTACCCAAATTCCACCATAGTTTTAGTTAGTTTTAGTTCTAGTACCCCAATTCCACCACAGTTTTAGTTAGTATTAGTTCTGGTACCCCATATTTTTGTAATTTTAGTTAGTATTTAGTTTCATTATAGTTAGTGTTAGATATCTTCACCTATACTAACCTTGGTAGCACCCCCTAGACTTCCAGAAGCTTTAGATTTGGTGTTTTGATAGATTTTTCAATTTTATTTCCCATTTTATATCAATGAGGCAAACTGTACCGAGAATTCAATTCTTCAATTATTACACGGAATTTGCTGTTATCTACTAAATTCAGTGGTACATTGTTAGCAGCTATAAAGATTGCAAGATGAAATGTATAATAGCCCTATGTTTATTGTTATTAGGGTTGTACAATTTAGATCCTAAACTACGTATTGGCAAGGAGGACTGTTTCAGTTATTAGGGTTGTACAATTTAGATCCTAAACTACGTATTGGCAAGGAGGACTGTTTCAGTTATTAGGGTTGTACAATTTAGATCCTAAACTACGTATTGGCAAGGAGGACTGTTTCAGTTATTAGGGTTGTACAATTTAGATCCTAAACTACGTATTGGCAAGAAGGACTGTTTCAAATGGCTAGAAGAACCTCTCCTTTGTCTTTTCAATTTCAGGTGCTTCAAAATGTTTATAAGCATCAGTATTGCATGTCTTCAAATGCTTCTTCAAGTTTATAGAATATTGTCCTTTAAATTCTTTATATAACACAAATCAAACCATCAGTACTTTTCACAGTACACACACTTTTGTCCTTGATCTTATCGTACCTGAAGTAGTTCCACACTCCACTTGACTTAGGCCTTCCACCTGGTTCAGCACAACTTCCACTTGCCATTGTGCACAAATGAACAGAAGCTCTATATAGAATGCTTAAATAACCTAAATCAGCAGAATTAATGCTGAATAACAATGTTTTATAGTAGCATTTGCAGGCATCACCATCTTCAAAGAAAAGTGTTAAGTGGTTTATATAGTGCACAATACCTTTTTATGTAGGATTGCTTGAGAAACCTTTCAGTTAGTTCTAGTTCTTGAGCTAAAAGTTTTAATGGTTTTGGTTTAGTTCTAGTTTTTGAATCAAAAATTGAAAGAATTTTAGTTTAGTTTTAGTTTTAGAACTAAAATAGACCACAATTTTAGTTTAGTTCTAGTGTACTAGAACTAGAATTAAATAGCTGTACTAAAACTAAATTTAGTTCTAGTTCCTTAGAACTAAAACAACACTAGGAAACAGCTGCCACACAGTCTTTCGAGCGAGCAGCTAGTTCCACACCCCTTAATTATCAATTTGTAAAATCTTGAGCAAAATTGTGTGTACAAGCAAGTGCGATGTTGTGCATTGGCAGTGCCGTGTATATGGTTGCTGCCTAGCAGTGACACATCACGAGTATTGAAGTCACAATGTGTTACTGTATCATCCATCTCTGAATGTGTCATTTTGTGTAGAGAGCAATCTTCCACATTCATAAGGCCACCTTGTTATTCAGGCCAAATTTTTGGTTCCACAGCTGGCCATATTAATGAGGTTTCATTGTACTTATGTGAATTTTTACTTTTCGTAACTTTTCTTCAGGTTTACTGATGGACACTATGAAGCATTGTTGACTGGTCCGTACATAATGTGGTGACTTGAAATGCTAAAACAGTACGTAGCATGTCTTGTATGTACATGTAATGTGTTGTAACACATCCACACATCTTAGAAATAAATATAAATGTATTCTCTATACTCAGTTCCATTGTGCCACTGGGTCATAAGTGGGTTGAGTATGGATCATCCAGGACATTTGGGTCACATTTTGTCCTGGCCAAGTGGATCTCATCCACTGACAGAATATACAGATCAGATCACGTGTATAAATTACGGTGGAACTTGTTTATTGCCACCTTCACTCAATAAGCAGGTAACAGTGTATAAATTCTCAATTGGAATTGGCTTTTCAAGAGAGGTTGTCTTTCTATACTGGTGGCCATTAAGACAGGTTGTACTGATAGAGTGTACATACTAGAGATGCAACAATATCCTCCACTTAGTGTCGTTTGATAGTGATGCAATGGAGACTATGTATTGTTGCATTTAAATACTATGCTATTATATTGCAACTCTAGCACGTATGTATAACAGGAATGTTTGTTAACTGTTTAGACATACTGGAGCCACACCCACTCATCTGGATTCTACAAATGGAGTCATACCAACTTGTCATCATACTTACGTGTTACTCCCATTGTACTTGGATTGGATGAATATACATGCCGTCATGTGAGACATGCTACCATGGTGGGCCACTGGAAAACATTTCATAGCTGTTATATTACAGTCATTATTGTACAATTCTTACATTATTGTTGTGAAAAGTGTTTGGCATTCATGTGTCCTCTGTATGTTGTAATTACATGTATAATTTTTGTGTGGGGGTGCTATAAAATGTAATAATGCATGGTGACAATTGGCTAGCTACATGTGCTAATTACTCGCAGCTTGTGTCAAAATCTGGTAACCGCAGTTGTATTGTGTCATTCTTTAAGCCGCGCCCTTAGAGGACAAATTATGTCACGCTGGGGGCGACTAAATTTGTTTAAAACGCCGAACGATGGTATGCATCACCATAGATTTTATCTGTGGACTATAATCTATGGCAGCACACTTCTTTGTGGCTTTATGCACTGATTAACTACATAGAGCGCCAGTTCATCAATACCCAGTGACCGCAGTTGTGCTCTGTGTCATTCTTTAAATTCCGAGTAAAATTCTTAGAGAGAGCAAATTACGTGGGGGCGACTAAATTCAAATTTCAAACTAGCCATTCTCGAAAACATATGTTTCAATCTAAACGAAACTTTTAGAACAGTTTAAAGACACATTGCCCTACATGCCAAGCGAGCATTGCAGAAAACAACAATCTGGGTTTTGTATTTGGCCTCTAGGTCGACTGAGGACGACTGAAACTTCGTTTGGTGCTGAAATTACGACTGTAGGATAATCATGTATGGTGAAATCGATGATGTAAATCTTGAGGCGATTGAGTGAATACTGAAGCGATAGCAGGGAAATCAATGTTTGGAATGCACAAAGGAACGCAAGGCATACTGCGTCTAACCGCATGCGATAAAAAAAAAAAATTTTTTTAAATGAAACAACTTCCCCTTTGATGTCGGCAATCTCGATCACGAAACAATCGGCATGGATTTGCTTCACTGCTTGTGTGGTAGTTACTAGTGACACGATGAGTTCAACTCTAGAGTTTCAGAGGGATAGCGTAAGTGGCGGGTGAGTTACAGGACGGCAAAATTTGACAACGTTCGTTCCTGTAAAATCCTCACGTAGTGGTCGCGTCATTTATTGTCTGCGGCGCGCGTTTCTGCTTTACTGGCCGCGCGACTCTACCGTGAGTCTTGATCCCCATCAACATGTAATGAAACAGGATGACGGTAGGTGTTAACAAGTAGTGTGAACAAAGCATGAATGGATGTTATGTAAAGGAACACTTCTGTTAAATGGATTGAAGTTGCATACACAAGAAGCATTCCCTCAGATAGACCATTTGAAAGCATTGTCTTCATTGAATGAATGATTGCCTTTGCCCAGCACAAAGTTGAATTGGACCTGCAGCACACTGAATGTTAGATCTGATAATCAATAAAGCAGACTTAGCAATGATACGATGGACCACCTCACCCACTCCAATTGGTCAAACACCTGGATTCTTGTCCAGTGCAATGAGTCTGCAGGCTACCAACAGGGAGATAACAAAACATGTACACAGTCTACAAGCCAAAATAGCAATGGAAAAGCACAGCTCTCCTGAAACTGACCCAGAAACAGAGCAGAGACATCTCCACCCATAAGCATCATCTCCAGATGGTCCAGCAGCCCATGAGGTATGCAACGCAGCTTCACAAACCACAGTGCCATCCAGGCCATCAAAAATAACTGGGTGATAATTAGAAGAATCAGAAATCAAACAATCTGTATGTAGCGATGTCTATCCATCAGTATGTCACACACAATTTTGCCAGTGGTATCCGCCAGGTGCAAACGCTTTCCTCTAGGGTGATCAGACAGCAAAGTTAAAGCAGCCTTTGTGTTACTGGCAGTGACTATCTGACAAAGACTCACTATCATGTAAGTTGTTGTTTTCCTTCACTGATCATGAGTGCTGTGCTGAACTGTTTTCAAGAGGTGACAAACAGGCACTCACTGTAGGTAGATCTGTGACCATAGTCAAAGTCTAAGTCAAAGGTCAAGGCCACCAAATTCATGCCAAGTCAGTAGTCAAGGGGTAAAATTTCCTACCTTTAATCGAAAGCGTCGCTATGTCACATCAAAAATGTTCCAAAGAAAAATAGACTGAATTAAGTGGTTACCTGGTTAAGTTGGTAGGACCAGAAACACATAATTAACTTCGCACTGCCTAACATTATAATTTTAGTGAAATATTTTCGGTATTTTAAAAGGTACCCCACAGTTCCCCAACCTGAGATTTTACTTTGAATCAAATTCTATACTAACACATATAGCTTGACAGTGCATGCTATATCCCCGATTATTGAATCTTACTATACTGCAAAGAATCTAGCATCCCCTTTCGAAAATCCTCCCTAGATATAAATCTATACTGCTTCTTTCCTAGACCTCTTTTGATTTCCATCAAATTTCCAAGCTATGTATTATAATATAACATTGCTCAATTTTAATCTATTTTGCTTTATTATTTACACAAATCTATTAGTGATTTTTCTACTACATCTTGAAGAAAAAAATTTCAATAGGGTTGGATGATGGAGAAACAAGGATGCATTACTGCATGTATGCATGTGAAACAAGTTGCATACCGTGCAATATACCACTGAACCGTCTCCAGAGAGTTGAGGGTGGAATCTTGAGAGCAAAGTGTGGATTCCTGCTTGAACACTGTACCCGTGGCTGCAAAGTTTATACTAAATTAGTAAAGTGCAGATACAAAAACTAGATGTGGTACCAGATGCTCATGTACGTAGTAAAGCTGGTTGGAAGTGTATTGAACTTCGTAATTTTCACTATTTGAAGAATGGACATGGCTTAGCTACAGTACATGTGTCATAATAATGTTACTGATGATCATTCAACGTGACTATTCAAGCATTACATCTTGTATGACCAGTAGCCATGTATTGTAGTTGGTATTTAATGAGTTTACCAAGGTGATAATTTATATTGCACAAGCTTGTAAACAATGAGTTTATTATCTATTGCATACAAGAAAATAATTGAAGCTTTAAATATACATAAGCTACAAAGGTATTAGCCATACAGCAGTAACATTAGCTTTTAAAAATTACCTGTGATTTAAAGTCATGCTTGAAAGTTCTATTAGAGTTTTGATGAGGATTTAATCAAGAGATAGCATAATATAGGAATCCACAGCATATTGGAATAAAGTGATAGGGTCTATATATGACAAGTACCGAAAAATTTGGAATTTTCAACTAGAGTAGGAACCATAACACATCGATAAAAAGTACTGAAACAAGCCGGAGTAGTGCACGATATTAAATCACAGTAAAACAATAAGAAGTGTTATATCCCTATTGTGCATTTCCATTATGGTATCTTGAGCACAGCAGGGTTATAACACTTCTTATTGTTTTACTGTGATTTAATATCGTGCACTACTCCAGCTTGTTTCAGTACTTTTTATCGATGTGTTATGGTCCCTACTCTAGTAGAAAATTCCAAATTTTTCTATGTACTTGTTTGTTAACTTTTTAACTTTTTTTGTAAATAAATTATTATGACTGGTGAACCCACACATACCACATCTGAAATGGCACCATGTACCCCAATTATTGTCTGAAAAGTGAAGTATCCATTATGCTTCGTTGTCAGCTATGTTCAACCCGTTACACAACAGTACAAATCAAGAACTGTTTGAAAAGCACCTCTACTATCAAAATAGCCACTATGACAAATACGAACGATTTCTGTTATGTAGGGAAGCCATCACATGCTATCGCCAAATCGACACTTTTCACTGTCAGCAAAGATGAATGGGACACAAAGGAAAACACTGGTAAGCAGGGGTGGCGGAGAAGAGGGGAAAAAGGGCGGCTGCAGCCCTGTGAAAAAATTATGGGGGCTTAGCCCCCCTAAAATTATTTGTAGCTGTGATGGAGAGCATAGCTTAATAGCATCATTTGAGATACTCTAATAGAGCAGTCACAGTATTCTTTGAGGAGCAGTGTAGCAAGCTACGTATGTATTTATAAACAAGGAGATTTTTTTTGTCTTTGACTTACAACTAGGCCATGGAATCACCAAGCTAGACCCCAGCCCCCCCTAAATATAGGTGTCTCCGCTGCCTCTGCTTGTAAGTCCACAAAGAATGCATTGTGCGTACTGAGGTATGCCAAAAGGCACCTGTCGGGCCAAAGCAATGTTGAACAGGGAAAAAATCAAGCCCGTAGCCTTAGCCGTTATTGAGTTATGCTTGTCTGAAGGCATCAGTCAGTTACTCAGTCAGTCAGTAGAAAATTCCATTAAATAAATTTATTTTTAAAATTCTGTAGCAACTTGTTGAAAGTGTTTCGGGTCGATCTGAAAGCTTGTTTGGGCTTAGTTTTACCTACCAATGCTGCCCCATCGTTGTCTGGGAAAATTGAGGCTGTTTTTGGGTGATGTTATTTTGTGGGCCACGCCTACTCCTTTGTGGTCCCTACTATAGAGTACTATTTCATATCCAACGATTTTGTCTTATGAGCCATGTTGTAGGAAATCTGTTTTGACGACAAATCTGCAGCCTTCCTCAAATAGCCAAATAAATTTTGTCTGCATTTTGAAGGAGTTTATTGTACTCCTATACAAATAATTTTCCTACAATCCAAGTATATTTGTGAGGCTTTTGTTAGGCTGACCTGACAAAACAATTTAAAGCATCACAAAATTTTCTATTGTAACATTCACAACATTTCAAGTGACCCATAATAAAATTAGATGAAGTGACTCCTATCAAATAATGAAAGCTACAGGCATAAATAGTACATAAGTAAAAATGGTGCTTTCATCAGGAATGTCCACTCCCACTCACTTAGCTGCTATACTAAAAAGTGCACTATACAGAGTTCTGGAAAACTACCACTCGCCAGAAAGTCACATTCATTGACTACATTTGTTACTCCCTTTGTTTCACTGATGTGCTATCCCTTGGCATTACTGATCGCAGGAGTTATTTCAAATGCCACATGTGTTCAGTGTTTCAGGACTACCCGCAGTTGTTTGTATAATAAACAATGTCCTAATATTTGGCATGAATTAAGGTGGGCATGCACATTTATAGTGAAACTATTGGTTTATACAGGAGTAACCCTGAGTTTTCCAAGCCAGAATTACATTTCTGGGGACACATTGTAAATCATAATTGTTATAGGATGTATAGATATGATATTGTACGCATGCGTGTAGGGCGTATGTGCTTTAATCAGAATAACATAACATGTGCTCCTGATACATGGTGTCAGAAGTCAGAATGGTAACCTATCAATTTCCCCCACCAGAGGCGATGATTTGCACAGGTGACGTAGCGACAAACTGGAAAGTATTTAAAGAGGTGTACGAAGACTATGCTACTGCGACCGAATTAATGTCCAAGGATGACACCATACAAGCAGCCACACTGAAAACTGTGATGGGAAAGGACTGTCGCCAGATCCTGTTGCGTTTAGAGCTCTCTGACAGGGACAAGAAAAAGCCGTCAAAAATCCTGGAAAAGTTGCAGGCCTATTTCAGGAACATGTTGTACGAGCACTACCTGTTTCATACAGCAGAGCAACAGACCAATCAAACAGCAGACCAGTACATGATTCGTCTCCGCCATTTAGCAGAACCCTTTAAGTTCAGGGCCTTGCACGATGAAATGTTAAGAGATCACTTGGTCCTTGGAAGCAGAGACAAAGGAGCACGAGCCCACCTCTTCCGGGAGAAGGAATGCAACTTAAAGAAGGCCTTAGAAACACTTCAAATTAGTGAGTCAATGAATGCACAGTTGAGAGAAATTGGCACAGCAGAAGACCCCATTGTAGCCAACGCACTCCAGCATGGAAAGAAGAGTGGAAAACACCTCAGAAGCAAATGAGTCAGCATTACGAAGAATACTCCAAATGCAAATATTGTGGGGGGAAGCATGAGGCTACTAGAACAAAATGCCCAGATTTGGAAAGTCGTGTGGCCAATGTGGAAAACTGAACCATTTCCACACAGTTTGCCTACAAAGGAGGACAGACAGTAAGCCGATAGCCATTGTGCAGAAAACTGAGGACCCTGTATCAGAGAGTGAAGATGAGTTATTCACACTTGAGCAGATTGGAACAGTAAAACACCAGAAGACAGGGCAGTTTTATGTACCTTTATGCTTCACACATGCGGAGGGGAACACAACGGTAGAATGTCAACTTGACATAAGCGCCACCTGCAACGTAATAAGTTTAAAAGATATCGCTAAAATCCTGCACACTGACAAGCCCTCCTTACAATTGGAAGCCACACAACTAAAGTGTTATGACAACTCTGTAATTAGCACAGTGGGACAGTGCACACTACAATGTGTTTATAACCAGAAGACGTATGAGCTCACCTTCAAGGTCATTGAGGGCAACCACCGACCATTACTGTCAGGTACTGCTTGTATAGAGTTAGGTTTAATTATTGTACATGATGTGTGCAATGTAACATTCACTTCTAATAAATTGATTGAACAGTATATACCAGGATGTGTTCGAAGGCTTAGGTTGTATTGGGGAAGATTATCACACTGAAATTGATGAAACTATACAACCCGTACAGTCGATGGGTGCCAATGGCAATGAAAGATCACCTAAAACATAAACTAGACCAGTTAACCAAACAAGGGATCATCACACCAGTAGAAGACTCCACCGCGTGGATTAGTAACATTGTAACTATAGTAAAGCCAGGCAAGATAAGGATGTGCATAGATCCACGTGACCTAAACAAAGCTATTAAAAGACCAAAATACCAAATGCCTACACTGGAGGGGATTTTACCCACATTAGCAAAGCCAAAATATTTACGGTATTGGATGCCAAAGATGGCTTTTACTCGATGAAGCCAGTTCATGATTAACCACTTTCTGGACCCCATTTGGACGCTACCGCTATGTTCGTATGCCATTTGGCATCTCCTTAGCTCCAGAAGAGTTCAACGCCGAATGCACACAGTCCTGCAAGGGCTCCCAGGTGTTGGGGTTATCGCAGATGACATTTTAGTGTATGGAAGTGGCGCCACAGATGTAGAATGCCAACAAGACCATGACCACAATTTGCAACTTCTGCTACAGTGTGCAAGAGAAAAAAAATATGAAATTAAACAAGGCGAAACTAAAGCTTTACTTATCAGAAGTATCATATATGGGTCATCGACTTTCTAAAGATGGCCTAAGCCCACACCCCATGAAGACTAAGGCAATACAGGAAATGCCAAGACCCAAGGATAAAAAGGCCATAGAGCGATTTCTAGGGTGTCTACAATATCTAGGCCGCTTTCTACCAAGACTCGCTGAAGTGGCAGCACCACTACGGGCACTGACAGAAAAATCAGCAGTGTTTACTTGGCAGTCCCAGCAAGAAGAGGCCTTTAACACCCTTAAGACACTTATTACTAAAGCCCCAGTCCTCAAGTTCTATAATGTCACCAATGAGGCCACTATACAATGTAATGCCTCCGAAAAGATTCTGGGAGGCACACTCCAGCAAAAGAGTCAGCCAGTCGCATTTGCGTCATGTTCACTCACACAGACTGAACAAAATTATGCACAGATTGAAAAAGAATACTTAGCTATAGTATTTGCATGTGAGCGATTTAACCAATACATACATGGCAGACAACAGACCACTATTTACACCGATCACAGACCGCTAATGCCTATCTTTACCAAACCAATATACAACGCACCTAAAAGGCTACAAAGAATGCTATTAAGGCTGCAAAAGTAGGTGCAATATTGTCCAGGCAAAGAAATGTTTATCGCAGACATGCTCAGTCATGCTTATTTACATGAGAAAGGCAATCTTAACATAAGCAACCTTCTGATTTTTAGTCTCAGGCATGAAACAAGGCTGTACAAAGAAATAGAAGAGATTGATCCAGCACAACATGTAAGGCTGAGCAAGAAAGGACTTGATAGTCTCAAAACGGCTACAGCCAAAGATGAAACCTTACAACAGTTGGCATCAACTATCCTCCACGGTTGGCCCGACAGCAAATAGGACACCTCACTCAACATTAGAACACACTGGCCTTACAGAGACGAATTAACAACCCATGACAACATCATTTACAAAGGAACTAAGGTCCTAGTCCCCAAAAGTATGCAACATCTCATGCTACAACGGGTACATACCAGTCACCAAGGCCCAGAGACATGCATGCGCCAAGCAAAGGACATCATATTCTGGCCTGGTATGACTAATAAAATATGCCACATGGCTGGGCAGTGCCCTACATATAATGAGTACTCCATTAAGCAGCAAAAAGAGCCCCTAATACCATCAGAAGCTCCACCCAGACCATGGATTGTAGTGGCGCAACACTTATTCAGCTTAGTCGATAAATTCTATCTCATCACGGTAGATTATTACAGCGACTTCTGGGAAATTGATGAGGTACCAGACACAACAAGTGACACTATAATTGTATCTCTCACAAAAGGCCACTTTGCACGCTACGGAATTCCAGAGAAAATAATCACGGATAATGGCCCACAGTTCCAATACAAAATCTATAAAGACTTTGTAAAGCAATGGGAGTTTGATCGTGTGATGACCTCGCCTTACCACAGCCAAAGTAATGGCAAAGCAGAAGCTGCTGTGAAAAGAGCTAAGTGCATGTTGAAGAAAGTTTCAAAAGACCACACAGACATTCACGTAGCAGACCTAGCATGGCGAAACACGCCAACTGAGGGAGGTCCACACAGTCCAGTACAGAAATTGCACTCACATTGAACGCGAACACATCTGCCAACCGCAGCCAAGCTTCTGCAGCTGGATATCATAACTGGTGTAGCAGAGAACATCACACAGCGGCAACACAATGCTAAGACACAGTATGACAAGCATGCCAAAACACTTTCTGAGCTCCAAACAGGACAAGCTGTACGTATTCAACCCAATGGATACCGCAATCAGTGGAAGATGGCTAGGGTCATGAAGAAAGTGGGCATTCTATTGTATCTAGTGAGAACTCATGATGGACAGGTTTACAGAAGGAATAGAAAACATTTGCAGTGTACAACAGAAGCCATAGATAAGATGCCACAGAATTATGAGGATGGTGAGGATGAATTTGCTGTTTCAGGCACTGCAGACCAGCCCACTGATGAGGCACAGTCAAACAGGGACCTCGAAGTGCCATCAAACATAGAACACAATGCTCCATCAAATATTGTGCAAGAGGAGCACCCAAGACTAGCAGAACCAACCCAAACTGTTACAAGAGCAGGCAGAGTAATTAAACCATCCTCAAGATATAATGATTTTGTCAAACTGTAAAATAATAGGAGCACTTTGTATTTATAGGCCTTGATTTCTCTTGATTGTTCATGATTTTTGTAATACGGTGTGAGGGTTTTGATTTTGTGTAAATGTTGTAAGGGGGAGATGTTATAGGATGTATAGATATGATATTGTACGCATGCCTGTAGGGCATATGTGCTTTAATCAGAATAACATAACATGTGCTCCTGATACAATAATGGTGTAATGGTCAATCCTGCTAAGACAAATGTAATTCTTCATATGAAACCACCCAAGATGGTCAAGATTTTGTCAGTATGACCAACCAACTATCCTAATTCATTCCCTGATAAGATGAAGCCTTTAACTGAACTATATACTCAGTTCCAAACACACATACTCGTGGGGACCAAGTCAGAGTGAAGCCTTCACAAAGGTTAAAGATGTATTGAGAAACATTTCACTTCTTGCATTTTATGACTCTAATATTGATACTAAGAGGTGCATCTTCTTTTGGTTTTAAAGCAGTTATCCAGCAAAGATCAGAAAGCAATCCAGAGTGGAGAGCCATGTCTTTTACTTCCCACACCATGACTGAGACAGAAATGCACTATGTGCAGTGTGCAAAATAACATCCAGACACCGGACAATTTCTGGTCAATTACATCAGTTGTCACGCCATAATTGAATTTGTCCAGAAATAGTGTTCTTTCAAAGTGTAGCAGAGTTTATATTGGGCTAGGAGGGAGGCCAGACAAGATGGCATTGACATGTAATTTGTCTTTGGTCTGTGGTGACCACAAAGGTATGCCCAAGATGTACTCTGAGGTTAACAGTTTACTGTGCTGTGCCAGCCTACTTGTCTCAGTCACTTGGTACTGCAGTAGTAAAACCTGATTGCCAGTATACTTTTACTTGTGGTATTCATGATCACTTGTAGCTACCAGTTTATTTTTTAAGGTAGAATGAACAAGACATCAGTGCATCTCTTATGTTCATACAATGTATTAGGGATAAAGCCAGTACAAATATATTCTAGCATAAGCAAAGTTTGACTACATATAGCTATGTAGAAGGCCTTGAAAGAACTCCTTATGACTCCTTCCATAGAAGCTCTTTTATGTAACCAGTAGTTACCCTTTTAAAATACTGTAGTATCAGTGTAAGTGGTTGAGTAGTAATCAGCTCTATAGTACATGGGTGGCCCCAGAAGCAAACATCTACTATAGCTTGGTAGAAACACTGGAAAAGAGAAACAACAAAAGTTAAAACGTCCAGTCAAATTGCTTGATGTCCACTCAACTTTCACAATGTCCTGACAGTATGTCAGGACATGTTTGAAAAGTTATTTCGCACACTGTATGTGTAAGTTAAAAAAGAAGCCTGGTCCTCGCATGGGCTTGTGTGAAATTTTCTATGTATAACTGCTGGGGAGGTTATGCAGCAGGGCTCAAAACAACATAACCAGAATATTTCCAGTAATTATTACAAATTACTTTATTATTGCCTGGACACTGTGTCTGGATAACTCAGAATTCTAGCTACACTTCTACTGCAGGAGAGTAGCCTTACACAGTAATATGACATTTTCAGCACTGAAAAGTAAACACTGGTATCAGCTAGTACGTTTTTTATGTTTTGCCAGGACAAAATCTGGCAGTTTGATATAGTATGTTCACGTTGAGCTGAATCCTCAAAAACATTTAATAACTCATGGATGCAATTACACACGATCTTGAAATTTGGCTCATTTGTAGTACTGCTTGATCCGCTAAAAATATTTCAAAATCTTGTCGTTCAAATGTTTGACATAATATTTACGACCAATCATAATTTTCACAATACATTTCCTATGGGGAAGCCATATAAATACAGAGTCCATTACATCCCTTTCCTGAACTTGTAATGGAGCCAAACCATACGTGTCTGTTGTTGACACCTTTGCTGCTACCAATAATCATCTGGTTGGCAGAAATGTTAACTCTGTTGAGAAAAAATTTACTTTTAATTTTTAGCTGTTTTTCAGGGTTCAGCTCAACGTGAACATACTATAGTATGCTCAAAAAGGTATTGGAAGCCCTCAAGACAGACCACAAGTTTACTGTTTGAACAGAAAAATTTAGATGCTTTTCCACTAAAATTTATTAAAGCTAAGTTATGCAATGTGGAAAGCTGCGCTCACTGCCAATACCCTCTCTAAAGCCCCCTTAAGAATGAAATTCTGTGCATCAGTCTATTGATCTACAAAAGTCTGTTGAACAATTTGTCTCTACAGTTGTGGAATCACTTCCGGCCTGATCAACTAGAAAGTATACGTCTGCACAAAGTGAGGACCCTGCAGCAGCTGGTTTGTCCAACGTGATAAAATTTTGTCAAGCAGCAGTGGCAGATCCAAGGAGGGGCACATGAGCCCCCAAAAATAATACAAACAAGATTGAGATACTCTTATAGAGCAGTCAGTCAAATACTCTAATAAACAGCCACCATATCTGTATAACACTATTAAGAATCCTCCACAGTTGCTGGTGCTGAGTATACATGAAAACTGGCATTGTAACACCATCAGAACTTTTAGCCTGCAAGAAATGTTGCAGGTATATGCACATGGTCCTTTGTATGTGACAATTGACCTACCTATGACTGTCACTGATCCCTATCACTCTTAATCAATGCAGATCACTTACAGAGCATAATTTATAACTAAATTAAATGCTTGTGCATAAACTGCTGTACCTAATTTCAGTCCCAAAACATAATAAAGTATCTTTAGCTTCTGGGGGCACAGCCTCTAGGCTCCATATACCTACTACCATGGTGTACCACCTTACCAAACCCTGGATCCACTCCTGAGAATGGTGGCTAGTATAGGAACATCACAAAACCACAATCAGAATCGTACTCACACGTGATCATACATTACATTATAATTATTGCATAATTAATCTATTTCCTACACCTCCCCTTTTCCAAGCATTTGAAGGGGAAATAAACTACAAAACAAATGCTACAAGAAATTTAAAAATCAATTGCTAAGCTGAGCTACAGCTATAATAGTTTATTGTCAGTCAGGGTCACAGAGTTGAAGCCAGGCTGGATCCTCAATTAACCTTCTGGTGGGAAGCTTGTCACGGGTAGATCTGTGTTGTACATGAAGAGTTTCATTCAGAAGTTGTGTGAGGATCAAGTCTCACTGGTACTGAATTTGGGATGCGACGGTATAGAAAGCATCTGTTGTGGACTAAAACTCTGCCATCTGTTGACTTCACGTAATATCTACAATGTGGATAGATCTTTGTAACTACCTAGTAATGTCTCATAGTTGACAGTGATGATTTTGAACTGTAACATGTGACACCGCATGAATGTCTGGCAGGTTGTGGGAATGGAGGTTGTAGTATGCTGCAGAAGATTTGGAAGTTACATTTGTCTGCTGTGTGGCCTCTTGCACTGGTTGCTGCCACTGTGGAAGGAAAGAGCATCAGTGAGCTGGCAGGATATCTTGCACCAGGTGACCAAACAGTTTTTGAGCAGGTGACAAGCCATCCTTACTACTGGAAGTCAATGAAGAAACTGTTGCAACACTCATGGAATGGCAGAGCCCTAGATGATGAGAAATTTAGTAGATCATTGTTGCAGTATCACAATACATCCCTTACAGTGGCTTCAATCTTGCTACTACGCTGTGGGTACCTTGGTGAAGAAAGCTTCTGGAGAAAACCCCAGTGTATAGAAAAGTAAGTAAATGCCTTGGATGTGAATTGTGATTCACCATCACATGGCATGTACAAATACTGCCTGTATTTATTCCATCCATCTTTTGGTGTTGGAACTAATTTTACTTATGCTTAGACAAAATCAGACCACAGGCCCCAATACTGAAAAGCATTGGAGTCATTAATAGATTTGTTGTCCGTTTTTCTTGTTATGGCGGCTTTTTTGAATTAGTTGTTTTAATATACTGACTAAGACAGAGTTCGTGTAGGTAGTATTGGAACACTATTTTTAGTGTGTCAGATCATTATAGTGTCAAGTATGGCAGTGGGGCAGAAAGACTGTTGAAGAGCTGAGATAGCTGAGTGGGTTGTAGTTTTAGAGGATGGCAGCTGGCCAATTAGTGTAGCAACCAATGATAATTAGGTACGTGTAACATGCATGTGAACAAAGGTCTGTGGCAATCTCCTGGAATAAGCGGTCTGGTCATGGCTTTTGAACAATTGGTTCTCTAGGATGACTGGGAAGATGATCTTGGCATTGCTAGCAGGAGGATAATGTTGTCAATGTCGATTCCTGGCCAGTATACAGAAAGATGGGCACATTGCTTTGTTCTAACAGATGTGACTAAAAAGTTATTTGCAAAATAGGATCAGTGAGACAACCTTGGATAGCTACTAACCATCCATGAAGAAACTTAATTAGCAATTACACTCCATAGATGAATTTATTTATGCACTTGTAACCTGACACCAACACTATTTATGCAAAAGACAAGATGATTCACAAGTTGACAGTTGCAGGAACAGAATGTCATCTCCACTGAACGTCTGCTTCGTTATTTCTTTATTGTGAATTCATGAAGTAGCCACATGATCTTTTGTATACAAATCGAATCGCCATCACGGATCCATGAAGTTGTGACAAAGTAACAGGTTGGAATTTAGTGGGAATGAGGAGTCTGCAGCCATAAAAATGGCTTTCTCTAGTGTTCTAGTATCACTTGAAAGCATCTGCTAGTTGTTTTCTATGATGTGTGGAAATCCATGTGTAATGAAGTGCTAGAGTTGTTGGTACTCAGCATCTTCTTGACCACTTTTCTTGAGATCATCTAGGCGATAGGGTAGTGGTTCATTTGATGTGAGAGTTCATATTTCAGTAATGGATAGATCTAATTGACATCTCTAACTCAGCAAGGCTTTCTCAGGTGATGGGTCTACCACTGGGTTTCTCAACAGTGCACCTGGGGCATCATTTTTTGTGCCTTTCACCCATTCTGCTGTGAAGTTGTATACCATTAGCTTGATTTTTAATCTCTGAGGCAAGGATTCTCTATTTTATCTAGGTGGTGGTAGTTAGGATTAAGGTAATTGGATTGTGATCTGTTATGATTTAAAAGTGTTGTAGTCCAGCTAGGAACACGTGACATATAGAGGTAGCCCAAGCGACAGCCAGCATTTCCAATTCTATAATGGCATAGTGACATTCAGCATTGGTGAGAAATCTAGTTCCTGCTTGAATCAATGCCCAATTGCAAGTACCAGAGGTGTCTTTCTGTTAGAGTATGAATTTAAGGCCTTGACAGCTAGCATTGGTACATAGTCTAATGGCTTATTCATGTCAAAAAAAATGGCAGCATAGGTGCAATCTGTTTTTCAACCCCTCTTTCAGTGTCAACATGCTGCTATTATGGGACTGGTTTGTCATTTATTAGATGGAGAGGGACGGGGAAATGGAAACTTACCTGCTCACTGCCTACAGTTACTTGATAATCCAACTCATCGCGAATTTCATCATCTTCATTCCTGGGACCCAGCTGAACACTTACGTTTCATTAACCCCTGTAACTTTAGAACACTAGACAGATTTAAGCACAGTTGGCTGGCTATAGCTGCTGATATATGAATGGCCTTCCAGCTGATATCATTTTGCAAGGAGAAGTTTCTGGCTGGTGTACTGTACTAAAAGATAATCAGCATTTTGTGTAGAGTTGTACTGATCATCGGATCGGTAATCAGTGGAAGCCAATATTTAGCTGTTTTTACCATAATCAGAAATCAGTTGTAATGGGCTGTGGCCAGCAGATTATTAGTCTATTCAGCTTCAGCAGCTGCAGTACCACTGGAGGGCTGGTGTCAAAGACTCTGGTATGTAGTTAGGTAATTTGTTTATGTTTTGTGGTAACCACAAAGATAAACAGTGATGGTTCAGGCCCTAGCTTACTTGTCTGACTAGCAATTTTGAGTTAAGTGTACAAATCTCACAGTATTGGCTTTACTAGCTCTACTTTTAGTGGAGTATGCACAAGTACAACCTGTAGAGACCTACAATCAGGTATCGGTTAACTATCGGTAAAACAGGGTAAAAATATATCAGATATCGGTTTTCCCTAAAAAGTGGGAATCGGTACAACACTAATTTTGTGTGTAGCTACAGAATTGTATACATTGTGAGGTTTTGCTACAGTAAAAACAACAACAAAAAAAACAGCTTTTTTAGCAGTTTGAAAAGTTTGGTCATGGCCATGGGTGGCTGACTACTGAAACTCATTCTTTGTACTGAGTAAAAGGTGTAGTAGTGTAAGCAGCAAGGTAATAGTATTTGTACTAGCTGAAAGTTGATTACTAAAGGGAAGAAGGATCTGAGGTCTCTACGGTTGGTTGGTGTTGGAAACTTTGATATGGCATCAGTAATAGTGTTGTCTACTTGCTAGTCTGTAGCAGAGAGTTGGAATCCTGCAAATGTGACTGAGGACTCACAAAACTTGCACTTGTCTTTTCAGGGTGATCTTATTGCTAGCACATCTTTTTGCAAAATTCTCAGACATGTATTACGTGTTGTTTGGCATCATTGACATAAATCACATCTACTATGAGGCGGAAACCCAAGAGGCCATCAAAAGCTTCATACATACATCTATCATAATACTCAGATATGGAGGAAATTCCATATAATGCATGCAAATACTTGAATGGCCAAATGGCATAATAAAAGTAGTGAGAAGCTGACTTTCTTGATTGACAGTACATTGGTGATAGTCGTTCATGGCATCCAAGACAGTAAAGAATTCAGCTAGGATGGCTGATATGTCGGCAATGGCTTCAGCAGGGGTGGGTGGTTGGTATTTTTCTCTCTTAACATAATGATTGAGATGTGAAAGGTCTACACACATGCATATCGGTCACTGTTCTTCTTAGGTGCTACCACAATAGGGGTGCACCAGTCAGTTGCTTCAGTGATGGTGTAATGATGGTCTGTGATTGTAAATGGTCCAGTTTGGCCTTCAGTTTGTCAAAGTATGCATACGGAATAAATCTGGGGGTGTTGACACAGAAGAGCCTGGTATCATTAGTGAGACAGATGTGGAATTCTACAGATGATGTTGCCATCAAATACAGAAGGGAACTCCTAACTGCCAAGTGCTTATCAAGAGATAAACTAGCAACTTCATGGTTGCAGAGGCACTGGCTACAGAAGTGACAGTAAAGCTGGTAACTGTTGGGTTTGGGTAGTAGTCTGGTAAACCCTTGCTTGTCTTCCATGACATGTGTGCCTATGACATTTGGGTAGATGAGTAAGTCATCAAGGTGTTCCTTATCCCCAATCTTGAAATGTGTCGGCAGCCTGCCAACTGGGTGCATCTCAGCTCCCATTGGCAGCTTTGGGAATGACAGAGAAGGGTAGCAGGTTGTCAATGTGCTTATTAAGCTGAGACAGAATGCTAGTACTGGCTGCTGAAATATCTGCACCTGATTCTGGAAGGACAGCTGTGGTGGTGGCACCATTAAGGGTGGTACCATTAAGGGTAGCAATGTCAATCTTGAGCTTGAGTGCAAGGTCAGTGGATGTACAGTACATGGTGGATGTTGGACAGGGCTGTTTGTTGGTCTAAGGAGCTGTCAGGCTGGGTATAGATTGAAGAGTAAAGGTAGAAGGTCGAGTTGGTTTGAGTTCATTACGTTGAATAGTTTTGGAGCTGTAGACTCTGGAGAAGTGACCCAGTTTTTTACAATTGTAACATGACACACAATATGTAGGGAATTGTGTGCAGCCTGCCAGGACAGAGTGGTTGTAATGCAAACAGCTTCTTCTGTAGGGGTGTCTTGAGGATTGCAACATAGACTCATAGGGGTGGCTAGGTCCTTGCTGTATGGCAGTTCGCTGTTTCTTGGCTGCTGCTTGTGCTTGACACATGTGGATGGCTGTATCTAAGGTGAGGTTATTTTCTTGCAAAATGTGTTCAACAGTGTGACCATCAAGTAGGCCTTAAATTATTTGATCACGTACACTCTTCTGTGTGCAAGCATCACTGCAAAATTTACAAATTTTTACAAATTATATTAATGAAACAAGGTAATCGTTAAAGGACTCTCCTGGCTGCTGTGATCTATGACGAAAGTTTCTTCATTCAACTGATTTATTGATGTGGCCAGCAACATCTTCTTAATGGCACTGATGATAGTTGCTACACTTTTACGTTCCTTGCCAGTGAGGCTGAGGTTAGTAAGAGTTTTGCGTGAGAAACACAATGTTAACGCTTGGACTTATTTATTATTTGTTTATTTATTATTACTGTGTCAACTTCGCAAGCAAAGACTTTACACAGGGGGGGAATTTATGCAATTACAATTGATTAATTTGATTCTTAAATTGTTCAATAGAGGTAATTTCTTTGATGTGATTAGGTACTGTAAGTTATTTCAGATATTACAAGCATTAGGTCCGAACGAGTGTTGATAAGTGTCTGTTCTTGCAAATGGAACTAAAATATTATTCGCGTGAGATCTTCTTGTGATGGTGGATTCTGCTGTTGTTGTGATATTACATGAAATGATGTCACTGAGTGGGACACATGTCAAGATATGAATGATCTTAAAAAGGAAGCACAAACGGAAGGTATGTCTACGAGTATCTAGTTGTTGCCACCCAAGTTGATGAATCATACTTGATACACTGCTAGTACGATAAAAATTGTTTGTAACAAACCTTGCAGCTCTTCAATTGATCTTCTCTAGCTTCTCTATGTCTCGTCTTTGCCATGGCGACCAAATGATACTTGCATATTCTAATTGTGGTCAGACTAAGGAAAAATAGGCAGTTTCTTTAAGGTGTTGATTATTTAATTTAAGATTTCTTCTTAGGAAGGACAAGGTATGGCTGGCTTTAACAGTAATATTGTGTATATGTTTGGACCACTTAAGATCTGATTGTATAGTAATGCCCAGGTACTTACAATTCTCAACTATTTGTAACGGAGTGTCGTGCAGGTAATAGTCAGATATTATCTTGTGTTTTGTGGCTCTAGTGACTTTTAAGACATGACATTTAGGTATGCTAAATTTAAGTAGCCAGGTACTTTCCCATAATTGTAAGGATTGCAAGTCTTCTTGGAGTTGTTGTACATCACTTACTGACATAATCTCCTTATATAATATAATGTCATCCGCAAAGAGGCGGATTTTACTGTGCTTTATATTGTCAACAACATCATTCATGTAGATTATAAATAGTACTTGTTTCACAGCAGACTGTTCATCAAGTCCAGACAGGCTCATAATAAAAAGTTGGAGCTGCAGTTAGTTTGTAAGTCAAATTTAGGAAGATCTCCTTGCTGAAAAACATACGAAGACATGGGCGATATCTGGAGAACAAAATGATGGGAACAAACAGTACACTTGAGAATGAAAGTATCACCTAATGGGGTGCCTTAAACCGGCACCAGGGATCAACACTGAGGATTAGAAAAATGAAGATGACAGTTACCATGGTGAGATTAGGCATTCTACTGCTCACAGCACCATGTAGGAACATTACAAAATCACAATCAGAGTCGTATTCACACGTGATCATACATTACATCAAATTAACCTATTTCCTACAGTCAGATAAGCACACTGTTAAAGGAATGTTTGACTGGTGAGTTGTTTATTCAAAATTGATTATTATTATTACGAGGTTAATAGACTTTTAATCTCCTCATGTGACAGTTCTTCAACATGATATTTTGTGTCGCATTCACCATGGTCACCAGGGATCGGAATTATGAAATGCCAACTTTGAGTCAGTTTTTAGCCTTGCACATGCACACAGACATAATTGCTTGCATGCAATATTTCAGACCTACAGCTACTTTCATCATCTGGATGCAGATACTGCAAAGTGACCTGTATGAATGCTCTCAATTATTGGACAAAAAAATAATATTATCAGTTGAGTTGCACTACTCATACATAATGCTTGAAGCTTATGAGGGCTCAAAATAACATTTCACAATCAGCCAATTTCCGGTCAATGTTACTGGATAATTTTATTGTTGTCTGGACATTGTGGCTGGATAAATCAGAATACCTACACTACTGCTGGAGAACAGCATTACTAAGGCAGTAATATTTAATCAAGCCAATTGTTTATGGTTTGTGGCCACAAAACCAAAACAGTGAGGTTTGAACACCAGCCTACTTGTGCTTGTCAGCTATGAATGTGCAAAATGTTGCATGAAGCTTCATTCAATAGCTTAAAGACTGCTGCTCTTGACTAGAAACAGTAGTTTACATAATATTATGACATGGCTACATTACCTTTGGCATGACTACATTTTGAGTACTGAAAGCTCAAAACTAAGTACCAGCACATTTTTATGTTTTGGCAGGACAAAATCTGGAATTGAAAAACTCTGAAGTCACCTCTGTTGTGCAATCTTAAATTTGGCCACACGTGAAGCTCATGCACATTAAAAAGTCACCCATATTGAACACAAAGCTATTTTTATGAACATTGAGAGCATCAGCTACCATTCAATAGTAAATAGACTTGTATATTAAAATTATAAATTTAAAAATGAAGTAGAGATCCAAGCGATAAAAAGTAGTGAAACAAGAGATGAACAATGGTAGCTATTACAGCATAGCTCAGTGGGAAATCCCTACTTTGGCATGGTATAACAATTATTTTGTGTTCAATGCCAAAGTAGAGATTTCCCACTGAGCTATGCTGTAATAGCTACCATTGTTCATCTCTTGTTTCACTACTGTTTATCGCTTGGATTCCTACTTCATTTTTAAATTTATAATTTTTAATATACTATATAGTTTGTTTAGTTTTTTTTGTTAAGGCATACAGCTAACTATAAGACTACTCCAAGAAAATTCCTTGTTTCCCATTTCATTGACCTCAAAAATTCATGCGGGCGGGCGGTTCATTATCCATTATTCATTATAGATATTTTCACTAATTTTCGAAATCCATAACTAACTTACAGGTAAGAATACAGTAGAATATTTAAACTATAAACCTGAACAGTGAAAAGCTAGCTAAATGGACTTTCTGAATGCCAGGCTAGTTACTGCTATACAGCCAATAAAGACTAAGCCATCTGCACATATTTGGAGTACAAGAGTTGCTCTTTCATATGAAGCACAGAAAGACTTGACAAGCAGGGCTTCCCATGTGTGTGTGTGTGTGTGTGTGTGTGTGTGTGTGTGTGTGTGTGTGTGTGTGTGTGTGTGTGTGTGTGTGTGTGTGTGTGTGTGTGTGTGTGTGTGCTGTCAAACTGCCAGTACAACAGCCACAGGGGCGGATCCAGGATTTCTAAAAGGGGGGGGGGGGCTAACTTGAAGTATATGTATATGTGTTGTGGTGTGCAAAGCACACTGGCCAGCATGCATGCAAAGCATGCTGAAGCTAGGGAGGTCTGGGAGCATGCCCTCCCAGGAAAAATTTGAACAATATCATGCCAAAATACTGCTATTTGGTAACATTTCAACATAAAATCCTTACTGTTTGTAAGCATTTCAGTGTCCTTTTAATTATATCATTGTCCTACCTATATGTATTGTTGGAAATTGTAAGAAGGTAGATTTTCTGGGGGCATGCCCTGCAGAAAAATTTTGAAAAGTGATGCCAAAATACTGCAATTTGGTAGCATTTCAGCATGAAATCCTTAATATTTCAGTGTCCTTTGTTACCTTGTAACTATACCTGCAGTTGTTGAAATTTTGGACAATGTAAGAGGGTGCATCAGTTTAAACAAATGCTACAAGATAATAGATTTCCCTTTATCTGTCTTAGCTTCGTAGAACTGAAATAGACTTGGCTGCTACTCCAAAGGTATAGGAGAAGCAAAGTTATCTAGAAATTAATGTTATTGTAGCCAATTAGGTGAAAGTAATTTAGAAGTATTTATAGTCATTAACTGCACCTTAGATAGCACAAAGACTATCATAAGGGTCTACAGTAGCATGAACAGCCCTACTGGAAAATTTTGAGATTTGAATGATTTGAGATTGAATCTGAGAGCACTTTCAGTGGTGCATATGTACTTGAAGTAATTCTATTCATACAGCAAGTACGACTATCACTTATAAGATACTATACAAGTATATAGAGGTATCAGCTAATGAAGGCTTTTGAACTAGACTATTGCACTTCGCAATGTGTAGATACATCTTTTAATGCAGACAGATTTGGATAATTTCCATCAGTAGCAAAGCCAACTTAAATGTGTCTTCTGAATGTTCTATTAGAGTAGTTAGGTGACTGCTCTATTAGAGTATCTCGATCTCATGCTCTGCTAGTGCTGATTCAGGCCCATTGTTGTATAATCTTTAACACAAATCCAGTGATAATGCCTTGGAAAGATAGTTCTAAGGTGGGTTTATGTGTATATGTGTTATTAGTGACACTATTATATGCTAAGACAGAAAAAGTTCATTGTGATCCTTTCATATTGATCAAGTTAAGTTGAAAAGTGAAGGGGGGGGAGGGCTTCAGTCCCCAAAGCCCCCCCCCCCCCATGGATCCGCCCCGAGCCACCACAGGATAAATAATGAATAAAATGTTCAGTTGACAACAATAGCAACTTCATAATGAATGACCATGCAGGAAGAGAATCTGCATGCGGGCGGGAAATGGGAAGCAATGAATTTTCTTGGAGTGGCCTAAACATGTGACTGTTCTATTAGGGTGACTGCTGTATTAAAGTATCTTGAGTCATGTGTGCTTGCCCAAAAAGGGGTATGGTCATCATGATTTCGATTGATTATTAGATTAGAGTATCTCAAATCAGCCTACCAACTTGAAGGTGTGTGGTCACAAATACAGCTAGCATAAAAGGGGTGTGATCATCGTGGTCTCGATCAATAGAATAAAGAATGGGCGTGATCTTGTGATCTATCGTGGAGTACTGGTACCTCCGTACAGTAGCGTAGTCTAAGCATCTTAAACAATTTGTGGCGTCTATTATGCTGCTTAATAAAGAAAGTGTTGATATGGAAAATTAATGCCTTGATATGATTTCGTTGGATGAAGAAGAAGACAACCAACTTGATTGAAGATAAAAGGAAAGATAAGGTGCACAGGACGTACACTCATCGGAACCCCAAAAGGCACATCCCACCAGTGAGTTTGTTGTTGTGGTGTAAAATGGTGACCATGCGCTGCTTCATTTGGGTTCTAGGCTTGCGACTGTGGTCAGTGAGTGAGTGAGTGAGGCAGTGAGTGAGACGAAATTTCAAAACTAGTTTTGGAGCATTTAAAAAAATTCTATATCCAGTAACCGGTAAGTGTTTTCCTGTTTTTAATGCTGTATTTCATGTTAGATGGGCTAATATTATTCCGTAAAGGTGATTTTCGTGGCGTAAGATGTCTCTAGGATGATTTTTAAAGGCGGGATTTTGGGCGGCGCGTGTTACTTTCGGGGGATCCCTATACAACCGTACTGTTTGATACATGCGCGATGACCGCACCTCCCAAATAGCTACAATGCATTTAACAGCCTAGCTACTGCACCCTGACACATGTATACACAATCCAAATTCACTTAAATGGGGTTTTAACTATATACTCTCTTAAAAAATGCCAAAATCTTCTCTTCAAAATATCCAGGACATTAGCCACAATGAAAAACTCTTATAGAGCAGTCATCTATAGTACAACTGGGACAGTCAGAAGATCTGAGGGCCACACCCAGACTGCTAATATGTGAATTTCATTGATTACAACACTTAAATGTTGCAGTGGTATTAGAATATTTGACTGCTCTATTACAGTATTTTGTTCTGAATATTTTTGAGAAAAATTATTGTTGACCTTTTCAAGAGAGAGGATAGTCAAAACCCTTGTGTATAAGCATGTGTGGCAGGTGCAGTAGTTAGGTTGCTATTATTATCAGAGAAGCGTAAATGCAATGCAGCTATTTGGACAAAAATCAAAGTGCAGGCGATCATCATGAATGTATCTATTTACTATTGAATGGTAGTTGATGTTTTCAATGCTCATAAAATTTAATTAGCTTTGCGTTTGATGTGCATGAGCTTCACATGTAGACAAATTTATGATTGCATGACAGAGGTGATTTTACAGGAGTTTTGTAAATTACCTCCAATAAGGTTAGTACTAAGCCAAGCATCTGCATATATTTGGAGAGCATAACAGTTTCGGACAAGTCTCTTTTGTTCTTTCCAGCAATTCCTTTATTTTCACCTATTATGCTCCATATTTTGCTGAACAAATTACCCATTTGTCTCTACATTAAACTTTATTAATCGACTATTGCTAAATTCAAAGTGACTGTTCTATTAGAGTATCTCGACCTTTTGTGCAATGTTTATGTTCTCTTCACAAAAATTGCACCCATTTTGTTCAATGCTTTTACCTCCTTATTATGCCAAAATCTTTGCTTGCAGAATCTATGAGTCCCTAATAAAAGTTCTCTTTCATACATACAAGTACACAGAAAAATTTGGAATTTTCAACTAGAGTAGGAACCATAGCACATCGATAAAAAGTACTGAAACAAGCTGGAGTAGTGCATGATATCAAAATAAAATCACAGTAAAACAATAAGAAGTATTATATCCCTACTGTGCTCAATATACCATAATGGAAATACACAGTGGGGATAAAACACTTCTTGTATTGTTTTACTGTGATTTAATATCGTGCACTACTCCAGCTTGTTTTAGTACTTTTTATCGATGTGCTATGGTCCCTACTCTAGTTGAAAATTCCAAATTTTCTGTGTACTTGTTTGTTAACTTCTTTTTGCAAATTATGACTGGTGACCCATGCATACTGCATCTGAAATGGTGCCGCGCATCCCAATTATCGTCTGAAAAGTGAAGTATCCATTACGCTTCATTGTCAGCTATGTTCAATGTGTTACGCAGTATTTCGAATCAAGAACTGTTCGAAAAGCACCTCTGCAAACCACACATACCGAAAGAAAGAAATGGTGCCGTGCCCCAGTTATATCAATTATTGTCTGAAAAGTGAAGTACCCATTACGCTTTGTTGTCAGCTATTTTCAACCCATTACACAGCAGTACGAATCAAGATCTGTTTGAAAAGCACCTCTGCTATCAAAATAGCCACTATGAAAAATAGAGATGATTTCCGTTACAAAGGGAAGCCATCATGTGCTACTGCCAAATCGACACTTCGCTTGAATGGGACACAAATGAGGACACTGGTAAGTCCATGAAGAATGCACTGTACACACTGCGGTATATCAAAAGGCCGAAGCAATGTCGAACAGTGAAAAAATCAAGCCCATAGCCTTAACCGTTATCGAGTTATGCTTGTCTGAAGGCATCAGTCAGTTACTCAGTCAGTCAGTTACTCCGTCAGTCAGTTACTCAGTCAGTCAGTTACTCAGTCAGTCAGTTACTCAGTCAGTCAGTTACTCAGTCAGTCAGTAGAAAATTCCGTTAAATATATTTTTAAAAATTCCGTAGCAACTTGTTGAAAGAGTTTCGGGTCGATCTGAAAACTTGTTTGGACTTAGTTTTACCTACCAATACTGCTTTATCGTCGTCAGGGAAAATTGAGGCAGGTTTTTGGGTGATGCCACGTCTACTCCTTTGTGGTTCCTACTATACAGTACTATCATACTGTATGATTAGCTTCAAGCATTATAAGCAGTACCAAATAATTTTTTGTTCAATAATTGAGAATATTCCAACAGGTCACTTTTGCAGTTTTTGTATATAGCCAGACTAAGAAAGCTGCAGGTCTAAAATTTTGCATGCAATAGTCTATGGCCCAAACCTCTCCAAAGGCATAGCAAGAGCAAGAATTTTCTTGAGGAAAAATTGGATCTGATCCGATAGTGGTCAAACTTGGTGGTTTACTATATACACACAAGTATAAGGAAAAATTAGGAATTTTAAGTTTGATTAGGGATCATAGAAAAAAGTAGGAAAACAAGGGAGGTCACCTAAACCTGCAGATATACTAGTTTAATCCCTGCTTCAGTTTATACCCATGACTGACTTAAGGATTAAATGTTCACTATAGTATATTTCTATTAGAGGTATGCAATATATGGAAACTATGAAATTATCGATATTGTGATATTTTTATATTGTTATATATAGTATCGAATTTGATATTGCAGATATTGTAAAAGTATGTGATTGCACAATCACACTAAAAATGAAGATCGGTTCTGTGAAAATTAGTAATTTTAAAAGCTTATCTACCAGTTTCCTAGGCTTGTTAGTAGTGCTAGCTATGTAATGGTTTTAGTGAATCTATTGTTTAAAGTATATTTATAAATATACCACACCTGTGGTTGAGATCAAAAGCGCCGCGCTGTGGTTTATAACTGATATACCACGGCGAACTGTGGTATATGACTGATATACCACGCTTTGTGGCTACGCTTACCATATATGGTGTAACTTCACACATTCCGCGAAATCCTTGCCTAAACGGTAAACAAGTCTCTAATAACAAGCGCCTAAATCAACCAACAATTATTCACCTCAGGAACTGGAACAAGTTTCGATGAACTCTTGCCTCCTTCGTGGATAACTCACTAATCGCAACTATGTGGGCGTAGCACCGTTAAAAGTGTAAAACGTCTGATCCATCAAGAATTTCTATTGATTTCCATCTCCAGGAGGTGCTGTTTCACTATAACTTACTATCTATAATCGTTTTCATCTACTGGGGTGTAGAATATAACAGTTATAACACGATTACTTGGGATATGACTAAATATACGCACTCTCACTTGAGCGCTGCGCTCTCTCGTGAATCGTGCATATATTTTAGTCATATCCCTCATAAGCGTGTTATAACTATAAAATATTGGCCGCTCACGCAATTAATCTGCCCACACTATTTAATTAAGAATCAAAATTGAATCAATATCAAGACATTTTACTGATTATCGATCAATATTGTATCAAAATCAAATCCTGATATTGCACACCCCTAATTTTTATATTATCTACAGGTATAGGCAACTTCCCTTTTTCCCATCAAACTTAAAATTCCTAACTTTTCTTTATACTTGTAGTGGTGAACCTGTGCATACTATATCAAAACAATGGGTGGTGCCAGAGTTAATGTTTTCTCTTAATGAGCACCCCAATTATATTTTTTTAGTGACTCGAAAGTGAAGTGGCCATTATGCTTCACTTTCAGCATTAATTAAGAACAGTAGTAGAATATCTCCCAGTCACCATGGAAAATATGTACAATTCTCATTTACAAATATAGGGAAGCCATATGCCCATGCTTTGTACTACCATGAATCGACACCTTGGGCTGTCAGCAAAAAGGAATGGGACACAAAGGTAAGTCCATGATGTGTGCATTGCACATACTGCGGTATGCCAAAAGGCACATATCGGGATAAAACGATGTTGAACAGTGAAAAAATCAAGCCCATAACTTAGCCGTTATAGAGTTAATTAAGCTTGCCTGAAGAAATCAGGCATGCAAGCAAGCAGGTGGTCAGTAGCAAATTTCATTGAAAAAATTGTAACAATCTATTGGGTCATACTGAAAGCACTTTCGGGCTTGGTTATACCTAACCAATGCTGCCAAGACACCAGGATAGTATTGTGAAACAAGTTTTGGGATGATATTTTTGCTCAGAAAACCCAAACCTTTAATATAGAGGAATCTATTGTACCAAATGAAGCACTCAAAACTATTTCCTGACAGCCCACCTTGTGAGAGTCACCATATGATCCACATTTTTCAATGCATACAACATCACATTTTGTGACCGCTATCTGATTGTCAAATATCACAGTTTCCACTCAAAATTGGAGGTTGCTTATTAGTTGCTTATTTTTGCTGTTTCTGGTCATGGTGATTTTCCCACAGACTGATATAAAGCAACAAGTGCTAATGCATTGTTGAATTGTTTGTAGCATTCATATCAGCACAATTTTCACACATGTAAATATCCAAAAAGTGGTCATATGACCAACAATCCCATTACAGATGTATTGGACAGCCTATTCAAAATAATAGTATCTTTGGGTGATCTGAGGCACAATCAACTCAATGAAGACTTTTACATCTTGTAGCAACATAGCATGCATGAGCACATCCAATATAGCTGCCATGGGATTGTTGGTCATGTGACCACTTTTGGGATATTAGTAATAGACAGTTTAATAATGAATTGGCACTTGTTTGTTTTACCTTAAAGGTTGGTCTGTGTGAAAATCACCAGAAACAATGAAAAGAGGTATTTTCCTTTTTTGCAGTGAAAACCCTAGCCTCTTTATTTACTTGGGATTGTTGGTCAATTTTGCCAGGCTACTTACATGTTTTAAAATTATGCTGATATAGAATGCTACAAACAATCTAATAATAAATTAACACTAATTTGTTTCATCTTAATGGTCGGTCCATAAGATAATCACCTGAAACAACAAAAATAGTTAACTTCCTGATTTGAGTTGGAAACCCTACAGGTTGATCATTTGATTTCAGCTAAAAGTTGCCTTATTTAGGCCCGGCAAACTTTATTAGCTACTTGTTTCTCATCCATAAAAATGCGGATTTCCATGCAGGCCGGAGGACATTTTTCATTATTTATTATTAAAGAAAATACTCCAAATCAAGCTGCCTGTCACTATAAACGTTAGCTAAAGCCTTTTAAGAACTAGCACTTACGTACGTTTTACCACCATATCTGAGGTGCAAGTGATATTTGCTGTGCTGTGAAAATGATAGTTAGCCTTCTTAGCATCAAAATACGTGTGCATGTGATTGATAACAGCAACAATGAAATTAAAGGCGGTGGTGTAAAAAGGGATGCGGGCGGGGATGAGAAACAATCAATCAAGTTTGCCTGGCCCATAGATAATATATACTACGTACGTATTATCTATACCTTGCCTTACTTGATATGCTTATTTTAAGGCGAAAGCCCTATAAATGTTCTTGAAGCTCAAAAGTTGCTTGATCACCCCTTTTTGAGTGAATCAGATCCTTGATCGCTTGATTGCGTTTTGGTGGTGGGAACAAGCCCAACTAAACTGATGAAAGTGACTAAGAACAATTTGTGATATTATTAAAGAAACAAGTACTGGAAAGGAAATGCTAAAGATTATTTTCTACACTTTGCCAGTCACAACATCAATCGCAGAAAGAAGTTTTTCTGCCTTGAGGCACTTAAAGACCTTTTTGCACAGCACAATGACTCAAGATAGACTAAACCATACACTCATCACATTCATACATAAAGAGCGTACTGATTGTGTTGACGAGAAAGATATAGCTAAGGTATTTATATCAGCCAATGACAAATATTTTGGAAACATTTAACATTTTATATAGTTTATAAATGCTAGTTATCACTTATACTGTAATAGTTAATATGTAATTTCTATATAACTCATCGAAGCATTACATTTTAGATCTTAAGAAACAAATAGTTAGCTAGTGAGAGTTTATCTGATGTCATTGCGTACTGTGCCATGCAAATTACAACTTGGAAATTTGTGTAGCTATATAGCCTTGAAAGTTACATGCCACATGCCAGCTACACACACACACACACACACGTACTTCAGTCGGTTTTCTCTGCGCTGCGTTTGCATGAATCCCCGCCATTTGATGTGAATCTTACACCCTCTTCTTTTCCTTATCCGCGTGGGAGCGTACTAGTCTCGCGTCGCTTATAAATTCCAATCCTGCGATAAGTTGCTGCGCGGAAAGGGTCTGGCCACGTGAGACTAGGAACGTAACGGGAATGGCTCTATATTAAACTGCTGAACTAGCTGATGATCAGACCTATAATAGCTAGCTAGCACAGTGAATTCAGAAATAATTTTTAAATATTTCTTAATTCACTGTAATTATATCTGGCCTACAGTCTGTAGGCCAGATATAATTACAAGAAGTTGATACAACTGCTGTACCCTCAAATTATATAAGTTTCCATTTTATAGCTGCTTTTGCACTGTAAGTATGCAAATAGTACATTATAAGTCAACTTTGAAGACTTGAAAAAGCATTTTAATGATTTTACTCGTGAACTATAGTACAGTAAAGAATATCTACACTGTAAAAATGATGAAGTACTCAGTATCACACAATGTGTTAAGGTAACTATCATATGAGTGAACCAATTACAAACATTTCATACTTTTATATGTCTAACACTAAGTACACCCTAATATGGTTATAAGGTGACTAGTCTCTCTTCTTTGAAGTGGTAGCAAGGGCTCATACTCTCTCAAGGAAGGTAGGATGAGAATGATGGAACATGGAGTAGAGATGGTCAGCTTTTGAAAAGCTGAAGTTGTCCTTGTGTAGTTTGGTGAGTGCTGACATCAGCTCATCTGCCTTGTTAAGATCAGCAACAAACTTGTCAGCTTGATACTCAAATCTTCTGGTTAGCTGGATCATCAGGAACATCAATGTCTGTAGTGTGACAATAGTAACTATGGTAACACCAAACTCGCGTAGAGTATAACCAAGAGTTAATAATATAGAGAGGTGGTATAACCCAGTAGTTGAGTAACCAACCCCTGGGGACAAGATAGTGTTCAGGTAACTGACTCCATAAAGTTTTGTGTAAAATCACCTTAAGATCTGCATTGAAATTTTATGTACAAATCATTCTAATAAAACACTCCCTACTCTAATAAAACAATCATTTTAGCCAATTGGTTACCATGACTGGTGTTCACTCTGCCGTGGAGTATTATATGAGCTAATTAGAAGTGTATACATGAAATAGTTAAACCTCACTTAGTGATCACTCTATAATGATCACCACTATATGAAAACGATGTACGTTCTATTAGAGTAGAGGTGTACCAATATTACCAATACTTAGACTCTATTAGGGCTTTTTTGGGTGGGTAATAAATCTCATATACTCCACCTTGTTTTCTAACATACTCCATGCTTTCAGGCACAATATAACGTATGGTCAAAACTAGGTTTATCCAATCAGTATGCATATTTCACATGCAGTGATGTAACGAGGGCACTTATTTTGTCACGTGAGCATGCATAGTTGTCATGACGTTAGTATTATCGCAAGAAAACCAGCCACTTTTGTCGAGCCTACAGCAGAGACAGCTGTGGATGAGGTAAGTAGTAATGTGAAATAGTCTAAAGCAGTTATACGGGCACAACGTGGAGACTATGAAATTTATAAACCCTCAGGTCCTTAGTAGCGCCCTCGCTTCGTTCATGCCCGGGCCTTCAGGTTTTCAGTACAAGAAGCCATAGAAATATGTGTGCAACTAACTTTTATTGCTCCAACAACTATAGTGGTTAGCAGTCATGGGATGAATGAACTAGCCATCTTTACCAGCTATTAAAATATGGAATAATGCGAACCAATCTTATTGGGAGCACACATTAAAATATTTGTGGGTGCCTCACTGTCTGAGTTGTTAATTGAGGCCACACCACCACAGGCAACCAAGCACTGCCTGTAATTGTTAGCACTTTGAACTACTTGACTAAGTGTAATCTAAACTAGATAGGGTATAAATAGCAAGCAATTAAAATGTTAAAAGTCCCTGTTTAGTTTTCTCCAAGCCAAATGATTACACTTTATTATATCGGTGTATCAGTGTTTAGACATGTATATTAATCATGTATCTATTGTGAAGATGTTGGGAATGACAGGTGATGATAAGGATACATGTATGCCACAAAAATTGCAAGATCCTAGGAACAAAAAAAATTGCAAGATCCTAGAAACAATGTAATTGTGACCCGCTGAGCAAAGCCTGCCGTTTTCGCACATTCCTCGAACTCCACTTTATTGCTTCTCTGTTATCTATAGTAACAAAGGAGTGGACAGCCAAAGTTTCAGCCTTTTGTGATGATTAGTCTTGGAGTTGTAGCTCTAGACAGTTGGAACAGGAATAAACTCGATTTATACAGCAACAATATGGCAAACAAAATAAAGGCACTTATTTAATCGATCGTAACTCACGACTGAAACAAGCTACTAAGATGGGTCAATCTGTTCATCATGAACTGGTCCATTGATCAAGGTATACTGCTTTCCGTGTACGTCTCCATGTGGACAAAGAAGGCCATTTCAACAATTAAATGATGACAGTAAACTTTATTTCTACCGCATCGCAAATAAACACCCTTAACTCACATACCATATGCTGTACAAACATGAAACAAAGAGTGTCTTACTCACAATGAACAGGAGAATCTGGTGGTATATAGGTTTTATTGATTTGAGCTTTGTTTCAATGCATATCAAAACGATTAAAATGTGTGTAAAATTATTATGTAGCATGCATATTTCTACCTGGTTTATGTCAATATGTTATAGCAAAATAGAATTTAGCAAAAATGGCCAGTTTTCACTCAGTGGGTCACAATTATTAATTTTACATTTGCAGTGCAATGAGATCAAAATACTCTAATAGAAGAGTTACTTATAATAAAATAGTTCCAGTGTAACATGGACGACTTGTGAACAACTGATAGTGTCCTGATTATCGAGGTCAATTTATGTACTCTGAGACTTTAAAAAGTATCTGGATTACATAGGTGTGCTCAACTGTCCACATTAACTGGTTCAGACACCTTGGGATATACCACTACTGTCCACTAGTATCCTGATTTTCATGTACTAAGGTATATTTGTAGTGATGTGTAATACACCTGAAAGAGTGTATCTGTATCCAAAGCTCTGTGTAGTCACAGATATGATATGATACATGATATGGTACATTATTCTAAAACAGCCCTAAGTGTGGGCTGCTAAGAAATTTTCGTAGCAATGAAATTACTAATTATTCAGCTGCCATAGTACACACCTCCAACCACACCCATAGGGGAGAAGATGAACTGGAAGACAAGAAATAATCCTATCATGGTGGGGTGACCATCATGGAAACCAAAACTAGTGAAGACCAGATCTTGTCCCATGAAGCAGCCAAACATGAACAACATCAGAAACATATTCACCTGTAGGGTTAATAGTTAGTGAGGATACATCATTGTATGGTAGGGACCTCTGTAACTAGGGACCATCTGAGATGTGCTCATTGGTGAGGTGTCAGGAGTTTAAATGTGTGTACACTAATACATATGGGATCATCGAAGAGTATCCTGGTGCCTACATGTTCAGAGGTCCCATTTTGATGTCACTACACTACTCACCTGGGTGATCACAAGATGTTTGAGGGTGTGGCTCATTTTCCAGTGGCCCAACTCATGAGCCAACACTGCTAGTACCTCATCAGTATCACAACCTTGATGCTGTGGAGTGAGTGAGTGTGTGTGTGTGAGTGTGTGTGTGTGTGTGTGTGTGCGTGTGCGTGTGCGTGTGCGTGTGCGAGTGCGAGTGTGTGTGAGTGTGTGTGTGTGTGTGTGTGTGTGTGTGTGTGTGTGTGTGTGTGTGTGTGTGTGTGTGTGTGTGTGTGTGTGTGTGTGTGTGTGTGTGTGTGTGTGTGTGTGTGTGACTACTGGACCAGTGGAACCTGTGTAACATGGACACCTTGGAACGGACTTTTACTAAGTGTCTGGATTATGTACGTGACCTCAAGTGTCCATATTAACAGGTTCCAGTGTACTCTCATACCTTCTTTACTGTACTCTTATCCACTTCATCTTTCTTCTCTTCAGCTGAAGTGTCATCTTTGTTCTCTTACCTCATGTTTAGTATCATCCATTGTAGTATCCTCTTCAGGTAGCGTCTCATCATTATCCTCCTCCATTGCTGTCTCATCTTGCTGTTCTTTCTTCTCTTTCTGTTTGGCTTCGTCCTTCTTGTTAGCAGCTACACTGTCTTGGACTTGTTTGAGCAACTTTTCGTCCAGCAATGTGTCATACAGGACAATACGCTTGTTCTTCCAGAAGCCATTCAAGTAGGTATTACTATGGCTTGATCATCGTGACCCGTCCACTACAAAGAGTTTCTTCAGAGGGAAGTGCAGGGATGCTGCCAGTTGTTCTATTGCTGTTCGCAGGTCACCCAAGGGTAGTGGGGTGTAGGTGTCAAACAATGGAGCAATAAAGTTTGATAAACTGTTGCCATCACCTGTGACAAATAGTGACAACATGTAACAGTTGATTATCAACATGTCCTGATATTCAGTTTATGTACTAAGGGATATTTTGGGACCTTAACAAAGTGTCTGGATTATGTAGGTATCCTCAAGTGTCCACGTTGACAGGTTCCATTGTATCACTGAACATCAAAGAGATTACTGAAGGTATAAACACATTCCAATCATGAGATATAGTATAGGCAATCAAGTGTAACGAGGAAACTCATTATAGAAATTTATTATAGTTTGGAGTACAATAAGGAAATGATATGTATGGTATAGGTGGTGTGATGGGATAACATCAAACCAAGAGTTAATAATAAGAGAGGAGAGTGTCTAACGCTGTATAGGCCTGTAATAGATGATTGCGCAGAAGTTAAACGGCTTCCTTTCTGTGTAACGTATAGGGTTCTAGTATTTGTTCGTTTCCTTACCGCAATTAGTTTAGCCGCACCGTGATGAATCCTCGAGAATATTTTAAGACTGAACTAAAGACTGAGCTGTATGTACAGGGAACAGTACTCCTTCAATTCAAGAATGCTCAAAGGTAGGGTAACATGGCGACGCAGTGAAAATTCGAAGCAATACTCCGCCTTTGGTTCAGTGTTTATTGGTTTCTCAGACGCTCTCCCCAGAGTTATCTTCGAGGTTAACAGCCACACTTCTTTACGCAACAGAGCGATGCTCTTCGTGGTGAACTTGAACATCGAGTTGAACGCACGCCCTTATGTCTGGGATAGCCTTTGTGGTTAAATGCGAGAATATACTAGCCAGTCTGTACGTTATGCAGAAAAGCCATTAAACTTCTGCGCAATCATCTATTACAGGACTATACGGCGTTAGACACTCTCCTCTCTTATTATTAACTCTTGATCAAACAGTTTAAATGTTATGATGTAAATACTTCTCTGTTACGACCATGACCTGATGAGCAAACTTTTTTGTGTTTTAAGTATTTCTGTAGTTTTGTTAGCATTAATCATCTTTGGAATTGCTGACCAATGGTAGGGAGCTTCCAGGAACATTAAGATGTCATCCTACAGCCTCAGGTGGTTTTGTAAATTTCAAGTTGCTCAGTCAGTTCTTCAGCTTTTTACACTGGTGGCAGGTGCAATGCATATAACTGTGTATCACAAGCAAAACGTTAGCCTTCAGCCTTGTTTGAGACCTGATCATGGAATAACGTCACTTATCTAATCCAGCCAACGTGAAAATCCCCAAATGTGTTATAGGTGGACTGCCTAATGTAGCAACCTGTTTAATAAGGTCACTGGTCACCTGCCAACTTGAAATGTGTCACTTGTGTACAAAGTGACTTGCATAATGTAGTGACCTGCTTAAAGGTCACCTGTCTAAACCAGTAACTTGAAAATCCTCAAATGTGTAATTTTGTGGTCTGTCTAATGTAGCAACCCCTATATCAAAGTGATTACATTAATATAATTTTTTTTTAAAAACACCTGAGGCTGTAGGATCACACCTATGTTCCACGAAGTGATCCCTACCATTGAGCAATTCCAAAGATTATTAAATTTAGAAAACTATGGAAATGTTTAAAACACAAACACATCCTGTAAAACAGCTTAATCACCGCTCTAATAATGTCATGATCCAAAGAGAGAATGTAACATTTCAATGTTATTCCATCATACCACCTGTATAGACTATATACAAGTTATGATACACACACTGTATTAAAGTACTGGTATAAGTGTTCCTGACAAGTAAACAAGTTCATTGAATTCTCCAAATCAAACTTCCAATACCAAATATCTGTGTATTTGCAGTACTTGTTTATGTCATCAATCATCTCCTTAATATTTGGTGTTATATTGGAACCTGTTGATAAGGACTTCCAACACTTAGTAACAAGTTGACTTGTTTATACAGGTGACTTTATACAGTGGCCTTATTACACAATGACCTTATTAAGAAGCAGGTGGCTAATTTAGGCATGCTTAATGCTTGTACCTTCCTTTTAAGTTGCAAAAATGACACAAACGTGAATTTTTGCTGACTTGAAAGCATTGCTGACACTGTCATACAGAATGCAACGGAAAATAATGGAATGTTTAGAGCTGACAGTTACCAGATGCGGGCGGTAGACATGAAACAGAAAATTTATTGGAGTGGCCTAAATACCATCTCTAATATACCCCACTATTCGCTATACTTGCATTCATATTGTCTCCATGGTGATTTATATTATTGTACACGCATTTTTAGACCCCTGAAATCAGGACACCTCCCTAATAAGGACACCTTGATATTCAGGACACTTGTCCCATATAATAGTTAGACACCAAGACCAAAGGAACTAAGCAATTTAGTAACCCCGATGGCCCAAGGCTGTAGCGTCCCGAGCGCAGCGAGGGTACTACTAAGGGCCAGAGGGGTTACTAAATCAATTAGTTCCCGTTGGTCGCTGTGTCTAACTTATTTAGGCTATGGTTTAAAGTACATACCTTTATAGCCAGAGCATTAGGGTGGGATAAAAGAGCAATGCAGAACAGCAGAACAGCAGAACGGTTTCTTCCTGAAGTTCTTACAGTGCCCACAAAAATAATTACTCAACCGGTAACCAGAGTAATGGCTAGAGCTACAGTAGATATGCCGTTTAGTCTACTATTTGTCCAGAATTATTCACAGAACACGGAGAAGAATTGTATTACAGTATTGTCAAGTACTCCAATGTACCTTTCATGTTATAATTATTTTTCACGTACAAATTGCCTGAGGGCGGGTTAATAAATGAACATGTCAGGTGACTAAGTGAGCATGTCAGGTGACTAAGTGATTTAGTAACCCTCTAAATGAGCTGTACCATAGTCTAAACACCTGCAGATATACTAGTAGACGCTTAATCCATACTGTAGTCTATTCCCATAACTGAATTGGGGATATTTAATCCCTAATTCAGTCATGTATTTCACCAGTATATCCACAGGTGTATAGGCGACCTCCCTTGTGTCCCTCTTGTATGGAGGGCTACATTTACAATGATGTACGTAATTATTTTATTACTGATAACATCAGTCTCACAAGCCACAGCTATTAATTGTAGTAGCTTGCTCTCATAGTACGAGGTGTCTTGTTAAGGTGACACCCACAGCAAGTAATCTTACCAACGTGTTGAGTTAACAGTAGCTTGATATGAGGAAACTCGATGGGCACTTGTTGTAAGGATATGCTTGTTACTCAGTCAGTCAGTAGAAAATTCTGTTAAACAGTTTTAAAATTCCGAAGCAACTTGTTGAAAGCGTTTCGGATCGATCTGAAAGCTTGTTTGGGCTTAGTTTTACCTAACCAATACTGCCACATCGTCATCAGGGAAAGTGAGGCTGGTTTTTGGGTGATGTTATTTTATGGGCCATGCCTACTCCTTTGTGGTCCCTACTATACAGTACTATTGTACTGTATGATAAAACAATAACCTATAATAATAGTAGTATTGTTGAGGCTATAGCTAGGTGCATGGCTCCTGGTTTTTAGAAGCATCACAACATCGTACTATTGAGTATCAACAGTGTACTCACAGAATGTATTCACAATAAAATTTCAACTGATCAGATTTGACTGCCAATTACAGAAATTTTTCCAAAGTATTCTTAGTGTTATTTTAAATTATTCTTTATTGACTTAATAATCACTGACAGACTGATGCCTTCAGACAAGCGTAACTCGATAACAGCTAAGGCTACGAGCTAGATTTTTTTACTGTTCGACGTCACTTTGGCCCGAGAGGTGCCTTTTGGCATACCGCAGTACATACAATGCATTCTTCATGAACTTACCAGTGTCCTCCTTTGTGTCCCATTCATCTTTGCTGACAGCGAAGTGTCGATTTGGCGGTAGCAAATGATAGTTTCACTTTGAAACAGAAATCATCTGTATTTTTCATAGTAGCTACTTTGATTGTAGAGGTGCTTTTCGAACAGTTCTTGATTTGTACTGCTGTGTAACGGGTTGAACAGGGCTGACAACGAAGCATAATGGATATACCATATAGTAAAAAACTTTGGCGGTAAAAAGTGTGACGAAACCCCTCTGTTGAAAAAATTGGCGGAAAAAACTTTGGCGATTGAAATAATATTCGCCAAAGTTTTTACCGCCAAAGATTTTACAGTACGGTACGTAAGGATCTCAGGATAAAACGACAAGGTGACATCAGTGAAGTAGTGTAGTAAGTGTATAGGTAGCTAGCGTTGTTGTTGTAGCAGTACTTTTGCAGCTACTGATCTAACAACGTGCTAGCAAAGGCGTGCTTCTCTATCTCCTGCGATGCCTAGTATTTGCTTCTCAGTGAACTCCAGTAGCAGAGGTTATCACGCATATCAAAGTATTTGGCCAAATCTATCACAAGACGATGAACTAACTGACGTGCGAATGGGAAGCTGGTTGGAAATGCTATCCCAAGGAGTGCTTACAACTGTGGGAAACATTCCTAGGCCTGAAGATTAAGATCTCCAGAGTCAGCTCAATCTTTATTGCGTAGTGGTACGAGCTGACCTTCATCTTGAGTTCTAGTTACTCAATGTGAGACTCAATGTGCTAGTGTGATCATCTAAAATAATTGGCGAAAAAAACTTTGGCGAAATTGAATGCTATTCGCCAAATTCGTCAAAGTTTTTTACTATACGGTACTTCACTTTTCAGATGTCAATTGATACATAGGTGGGGCACACGGCACCATTTCTTTCTTTTGATGTGGCATGCATGGGTTCACCAGTCATATTTTGCAAAAAAAAGTTTAACAAACAAGTACACAAAAAAAATTGGAATTTTCAACTAGAGTAGGGACCATAGCACATCAATAAAAAGTACTGAAACAAGCTGGAGTAGTGCATGATATTAAATCACAGTAAAACAATAAGAAGTTATACCTCTACTGTGCATGGTAATCTCATAAATGCTCAAGATACCATAACGGAAATGCTAATAACAAATAAATAACAATTACAAATATTTTTTAAAATAACAAATAAAGCTCTCCAAAGCACTTCTATTTCAAACCATCACTACTAAACTACAGTACCTCAAAACAACGTTTATACAATTGGGGAAGTTATGCATTGCAGGCTGTAAAAATCCTTCATTTTTCATATATGCATGTATGTATTGGCTGCTTTTAGCTTTAAATGATTTGTCCACATGTACATGATACACCTGTAGATAGGAACAATAAAACTAATATTGCATTATTATTATTAGCATTTTACAGTGACCAGCACTGAAGGTCTGACAGCAACATGTGTTGCAGCCTTAGGATTACCTAACCTAATTTCAGGGACTTAGACCTAATGACTTGACCTACTGGCATGTGTGTGGTGTATGACTTGTGGGAAACAATGAAATCAAAAAAAATATGAAAACAGATCAGGTACACAATATAGAGCAATCTTGTACTACACCAAACACTGGAATCCAATACTCCATTGATCCTGAACTCTATTGTATAAACATTACTAATTGTGTGAGGGTAACAAGTGGGACACTTCAATAGTCAGAAGTGAATTGTTGATCCACTGATAAATGTGACAATTATGAAATGATTAAGGTGGCGGTTACCTCACAATTTCCGGTTTGAAGGATATTTTTAAAATTCAGTTGTGAACACATTTGTAAAGCTACACGAAAGCAAACACCGTTACATCATAGACCAGCTCTTCCTCTACCTACATGATGATTTGTATGGCCATTAGATGCTGAATTATAACACTATAAAGCCGATTGTAAGAGCATGCAAAAACATTTTCGGCGTCAGTTTACGCAAAGCTTGTTGCACATTATGGCAAAGTAAAACATGTAATCTATTCTTTAGCAGCATAAGCAGGGCGCAATCAACACAACTTCAGCCTATGCCAGGTTGAAACACAGCTATGGGATTTTGAAACCCTTTTGGCCACAGCGAAAGAACCTAAAACCTGCTGTACCATCGACAGGCAGTACAGAAAACTTTTTTTCTCGACATGCGGCCTTGCTACAATAAGCAATCGCTTATTTTACGCTAATACAGAGGTCTCCCTCCTTAAAAAACTGACGCAGAAAGTTGTACTAACACTTTAGCATACCATACAAAACCACAAATGATGCATGCCGCTTAAGTTTCGCGCGTACCACCCGAATCCCCATAAACAAAGCTTCTTAACTACTCTACTTACTTTAGTGAATGTCTTCTTTATTAATACTCGCACAATAGTAACAAATTTCTTCTTGTTACAAGGCAATGGGCCTTAGTATGTGCAGCTACCATTTTAATTATTACGTAAACACTAATCACATGACGCAATAAATGAATTTTTGTGGCAGGACGTATGGCTTCGTTTGCAATGGCTTCAAAACCACAACTTCCAGGTAACCGCCACCTTAACATGAAAAAGAAGACAGGAAATGAATTTTTGTATGCCTTGATGGAACTGTATATACGGGATATATGTCCACTATATTGTGTGTGTGTTGTGTATGTGCGTGTGTGTTTGTGTGTGTGCGTGTGCGTGTATTTTTACATACGTATATGGTGTTGGTGTGTATGCTTGCACATGTATGACTAAATTTTCTGGGGGACCATACAGTCCACAGCAAATCACACTATACAAGCTTCACTATGCACTAAGTATAGGTTAGGAGCCGAGGGCGTGGTTCCTAACCGACTTAGAAAATGCGGGCGTTATATATATCGCTATGTAGGTGGAACCATTGTGGGATTGAGTTATATGTCGTTTCAAAATCGTCACAGTGTTAAAACAAGTCATGCGACCATGGCCACTAGTAGAGAAGATTGAACGTGTTTTCGAATTAAAGCTTGTAACTAGCTACATTATCGCTGCTTCTATTAGCTGGTAGATCAAACAAAGAGTGATAGCTACTGTGACAATAAAGTTACAGCCAGCACTACCAAGGGTTTAAGTAATATTGTTGTCAATGGTTAATAATACTTGGTCTGGCGCTAGGCCTCAGTTCTGTGACTAAGCCAGTATATACACGATTTCACACCTACATAACTTTTTTTACAAGAAACAAATAAACATTCTACAAGAAAGCTTACCTATTTAGTTCTTTTAATAGGGAGTCCGCTTAAAGTACAGTAAAAGCATATTAAACAGGCTTGAAACATTGATGGGCATTAAATAGAACTCCGTTATATTTCTGGAATTCTCCGCTTATGATAGCAAACGTACTTACAACGTTATAGTCTAGCTCCCATAATCGAAATGGCGTAGGTGTGCTTATAAAAGGAATGGAGTAGGTCAAGCTCTGTTGGTCTATGGGCTCTTAGCCTGTATATGCTTTGCAGAGCATGCATAGCAAATCAGTGATCAAAAGTGAGATTTGCAATGCTGAGGTCTATCTGCTAGCAGGTTTCTAACTAAGTTAGTTAGAGACCTGCTAGCAGGTTTCTAACCATTTTAGAAACCTACTAGCAGGTTTCTTCATGGTTTTTAAAGACCTCATTATCTGCCAAAGATCAAAGCATATTATGCATAGCATTTTCTAAACTTAGTTACCATACCTCTAAGTGATCGCTATAGACTAAGTACCTCAACTAGGTTGTTCTTGTTTACGTAAATAAAACCACAAAGACAACAAAACTGAAAAATATGGTAAAATCAGGTAGTCAGTCACATAGGAAGTTGCTACAGGTAAGTATTACAATTCATACAACTATTCTAAAGTCTCCTTACTGAGCGAACGTTTCTTTGACTGGATTCTTCCCAAAAAAATCTCATATCACGCATGCATATACACATGAGTGAATCATGCCACACTTCTGAAAAACAGCCAACGGTCCTCCCTGGCTGTCTTAGCCTATCAATAATAATCCATTGGACTTCAAAACGTGACTAGCAACTCAAGGATTCATAAAGCTCGTCATTTTCAATAAAAAAAACTTTGTGATACTATGTAACAAAGACGTAATAGTGAGCAAAGGATCCAGTTATCCTAGAAATGGAACCTCTGTGGGCATTCCCGTTTCATGGTAAGCACATCATACTATAAAATGTATGATAGAAGTGGTAATACGTTTGAATTATATCTCATATATCTTCAAACTGGATAAATCCGGTTATAGTGGTGAAGGGTTAATTAAGGTGTACGTAGATGAGGAAACAGCCTATCAACTGTAAGGACTCAGTATTGCATTTGTATAGAGTAGCAAGAGCTGGGGTAGTAACTTCAGAAAAGTAACTCCCATGTAACTTCAGAAAAGTAACTCCCATGTAACTTAGTTACCAACTCTGAGCATACATACTCACATGGTTGGGTATGCACGTACATGCGCATGTTGAGCTGTTTAAACAAGAAATTGGTGTTAATAGAGAAGTAGTCTATCAACTGATAAGGCTTTACTGTGTTTGTGCAGAGCAGCATACATACTCACATAGTTACATACAATGGTATACTGTACATATATACCTGTTTATTAAAGCCGTGATGTTTTTCAATCACAAATGTCTCATATACCAGACATGGTAGTCCAGTGATGTTACCAATGAACATCATCAACAGTAGGAACACTATGGACCAAATGATCTGTAGTGATACAGTAATAGAGTAAGTAATGGATAAAGGTCATGCAACTACAACAACTGTACACACAAACACACGCACACACACACTACACACACACACGTACGCATGCATGCACACACACACACGCACACACACACTACACAACACACACACACGCACACAATACATACATACTGTACATAAAATGCCTACAGCTACTATGCTAGTCATGCTTATCCAGTGAACCAGCACGGGAACACCACTCAGGTTCCATGAGCCGGTGCAAACAAATCCTCCTGGGGCAGGACTAGTAACCCACAGGAGGCTGTACCATGTCTCATGGTGAAGGTGTGGGCACCCAAAGTCCCACCTGGACCTTCACCCATTATGTGGGACAATTGGAAACAGTGGAAATGGAAACTGGAAACGGAAAATGGAATCACCAGGTACCCATTGATGTTATAGAAATGTACAAACACTTACTGTCTATAAATGTGTGTGTATTCAGAGTCTGCATGTACAAATGGTATTGTTGATTTGTAAACTTGTTCCATTCCTACATGTACTTAAAGTACATGATGTGTAGGGATATGATAACTGATATGTAGTAGCCTTGTTAACAGTACAACCTAGAGGTGGAGTGTACCTAGTCATTTTGTATGGTACATAGCACCAATATATAGTAGAGTCCCAATTATTTACCTTTATCACAACAATTGATACGCTTGCAACAAACATACATTGTTATGGCCTTTTGACTGTTAAGTTTAGTTGCTTTCTGCACAGTTGTAACTAGTTACCAGTTACTAGATACAAGGAATGTAACTAATTACGTACTTAAAGCAAAAGTTGCTCTGACCGTACGTACATCCACCACGTAGTGACGTTTGAGAATTATCAATAAACATGACTAAAGTTCACACTTAAGGTGATGATCAACTTCTTTTATTTTAATGATCACTACCAGTTTATAAAGTTCCCAATTTTTATTATACCTGTTTGTTACTTTTTTTTTTTTTTTGCCAAATACAAGTTATGTATTTATCAATGGTATTTCAAATAGTTTTCATCTATGCCCTGTCTGTTACATGTACATACATAAGGACACTCCTGGAAACACATCTACAATCAAACCCTCATTTTGCCGCCAAATGGAGGTGTGGTACAACACACTTTATTCTTTGAATGTGATAAACAACACACGAAGCCATTGATTTTCTACCTGTGAGCTGACACCTTGCACTGCAAGCAAAAATAAATGGGACACTAAGAAGAACAAAGATGGTCATCGTATCTCCAATAAGGTACACACCCAGGTGAGTGACACTGTAGGTATAAATAATATAACCGGTAGCTAAGCCATTGTTGAGTTACGTATGTCTTTCTGAAGGCAACAGTTGGTAAGCTCAATGTATCCCTGTCACAAGCTTTTTCCAAACACACTTCGGTTACAGGAATATAAGGCTGGTACTACGCAAGTAGATCTTTTTGGTACTAGAAAATGCAAAACTTCATGACCCTTAACGTGTCAATTATGTACAAGTATCTCATCTATACATATACTTTAATACAAGTTGGCCAGACTAGAGTAGGGTTCATATTGTATACACAGTGCACATACAGCTATTTCTAGAAATATCCCAGTATTTAAACACTATCCAGAATTACATTTACATGTACATCTTTATCTACAGGTGTATCATGCACAAAGACAATTTCTAGTTATCACATCTTGCTTTTTCATGTAAACCAACACACAAAACTTTAGAATAGTAAAGTCTATCACATTTTGTTTTTATTTTCACTATCATAGCAGCATTGATAAGGGAAAATATACACACCACATCAACAAGGAAATCATGATGATATCCAAAAGGAATTAACATCTATATTTTATCCCTTAACCCACAGCTTTTTTTTTTTTTAAATGCAAACACTGAAAATGCATTGGCCAGTAAACTGGATTTTACACATGTCTTTTAAAATAAACTTTCATAGTACAAAAACTGTTAAAGCTCTAAAAACTACAAACACCCTTTTTACTCACTGTTAAATTTTGGTATAAACAGTCCCCACTCTTCATGCACCCAGAACTTCCCATTGTGCCCACTACCCTCTTCACACTGTTTATTTACCTCTTCATATAACGATGGTTAAAAGGCCATAACTTGGCCATACTTCATCATATCGACTTTCTCTTGATGTCATGTTGCTCGTCACATGATAGCAATTCAGTTGATATACAGATATCATGTGATTTATTAAATGGTCGTCAAGCACAATGATGATACAATGGCAAAAGGGAATGAAATAATTCAACACTTCCAAGCAAGCAAGTTCCTTGTTGCTTTTTATATATATAAGATAGCTTGCTCCTTACCAATTAATAAATTCTGCAATTCTGTATTTGTAAGGGATTGGATGAATGCTTGATGAGATATGGCTGTTTGAAACGATGTATATATTGGTGTAGTGTTTTTAGTTTAGCAAATCCAGTTTTCTGCACTACACAGGTTTAAGGGTTAAAAAGTTGTGAACAACAGGTGCGTATATCTACACTGCAAAAAAAAAAAATAAATAAATCCTCAAAACTTTACAAAGTTCCAAACTGAAGTCACACCCACTTATTCTCATTCACTGTAGCAACACACTGTACAGAGCTGAACACATGGTATTTAACTAATAACTTGTCACTACAATGGCACATCACAGTCAGTCTGTGTGGTCAAACTGATAGTCATGTTCTTACACGTAAATATTGTCTAGATGAAATAACTTTGAGCACTAGAGATATTACTAAGTGTCTGGTGTAAACTACATGCAACTTCAAGTACCTTCTGCTTCTTTCTAACACTTGAAATACACACATGTACACACACTGTACATACGTACTACTGCTAATTCTAGGAAGAGAGAGAAACATAGACGGGTGTTGTATTACTGGCTACATATGAGCTTTCCAAACATTTTCATTTTCTTGAACATAAACCTTAGTACTTAGAAAGTTAAGATCACAAAGCTCTGTAACAAAGACTGCAGGACAGTCAATGTAGAGGATTATTGAAATCTTGATGTTTACAATGCACATGTTGGAAATTAACTGAATGTAGTGAACATATGGTACATATTTCAAGTGTTTTAAAGCATAAACACACTAGATATTCACAACTTCAGTAGACCAACTGTGTAGCTATAGGTACATACAAGTAGGGAGTACTGGATCATTTCACAGCATTGTCTGTTGGTTGCTTTGGTCACTGCTGACCAGTGTGCTCCATGCATTAATGTTGGCTCTACAATAAATGTCACAAAAATATTGTTAAAAGGTGGTTGCCTAGTAAAGACCTGTAAAAAAGGTATGATTAAAAGTCTGAGCGAAGAAAAAAGTAGGAATTGAAAATTTGGCGACTATATAATTGAAGGGGTCAGTGGAAAAAGGGGGTAACCCCCATTTTGAGATTTAGCCATTTTGTAAAAACAAAATTGCTTAGTTAGGCATGTTAATGTTTCCACAAAATTTAACAACAGGACTTAAAACTTTAAGTCACAACCAAATTTAAATTTACATTAGTCTACAGCAATTCAGTAATGTCAGAAAATTCTATTTAATGCCAACCATACACCCATTTTATTTTTCAAATGTGGGTTATCCCCTTTTCCCACTGACTCCTTCAATTATATGCACAAGTACGTATCAACTATCTTTCAAGCTTCACACTTTACCCACTGTGCTACAAGATCACCAAACCATAATACTGAGCAATTATATGAAATATCTGCTAAAAGTCAACTTTTTGCTAATTTCTGATATTACTGATATCACATTATCAATACTTATAGAACTTTGCGTGGGCGAGGTCAAAGGAAAAAGTGTACTTTAAATATCATAAAGTACACTCTCAGCCGGCCAACTGCTTCATTGACCACAAAGAGTGCTTTATTGCACCGCAAAGAGTGCTTTATTCGTTCAATAAAGCACTCTTTGCGGTGCAATAAAGCACTCTTTGTGGGCAATAAAGCACAGTTGCCAACGTGACTTAGTGTAGGCTAATAGCCTACGGGGCTCGCGCCAGTACGACTAATCATCCAAGCCGGTGAAGGCTGATAGCCTCGCCGCGCTGAGTGATCAATCACACCAGCCAATACGAGTTCCACCACTGGATTGCTTTTATAGACATACCTAAATGCTTCGATGATGGGTGGGAGAAGGTAACGTTGCTGTTACGTTTGTTAATGTAAACGGACAAGTCCTGGAGATATCACGGAAATACTTCACCATGTGACTCACAATAGAATCGATTGTGGGTTGCGAGCAAAACCTGCCAAAAGACGCAATGAACGTCTACTATGCCAAACTATGGTGAAATACGCGTGAGTTACTTTGTTAAACTAGTTTGTGTGCGTTCAGGCTGCTAATAGTTCGTGCAACGCTTGTTAATTGCGAGTCCTAGTGTATGGTGAAGCTACACGACTAGAAAGTTCCATAAATCATTTAAAGCATAGCCGCGAGTGCTATAAGAAAAATAAAGTACGAGGCGCGCGGCTGAGATGCTAATAAAGCACGAGGCGAATACTAATACTACATTTGTATCATTGTGCTTCTACTACTAATACACATACTGCGCTCATGCACACACGTACACACACACACACACACACACACACACACACACACACACACACACACACACACACACACATACGCCATGCACACACATTATTATTAGCGCTTTACAGTGTCCAGCACTGAAGGTCTGACAGCAACATGTGCTGCAGCCTTAGGATTACCTAACCTAATTGCGAGGACTTAGACTTAGTGACTTATAGTTGAAAAAGTACATACACACACACACACACACGCGCACGCACACACTCTAACCTACGTATATATATATCTTGTACAAAACTTTGTTTTCACTTTATATCATCTGTTGACATATCCTCCTGATGCTGCTCTGGGAAATTCCCTGCTTTTGGTGAGCATCACTCCTCCACCTGTTGTCCCACTTGCTGATGCTGGCACAACTGCCCCATCAGGTACGACTAACTGTGAGATGGAAAGCTGTCAGAATCAAAAATGTATATGTGTAAAGTATTATCATACAGAATGAAAATTTGTGATTACTTATTTTCATACTTTTAAGATATTAACATGGTCACCAATAATGAGGTGGTCTTATTAATCAGGTCATGAAGTACATCTTAGCTATGTTTGGGACCTACTCAACATGGTCACTATAATGAGGTGGTTTATTCTCACCTTTCAGCCTTACCCAATAGGGAGAGATGTGTGGGAGAATTATTCAGTGATAATAGCAAGTGTCTGTTGAGTAGTCCATCAACTGTTAATTGTTTAAGTGACTGTGAAGAAAGTGTGTCCATCCAGTATGTGATGTTAGCTGTGTAGTAACCATGTAGGGGAAAGTATTGTGGTGACCGAGACACACACACGCACACACACACGCACCTTAATTGTACTCCAAAATTGTGTATTGATGAATTACTAGAGTTCTCCAGTTGTCTACAAGCCATACAAGAAGTATATCATTAACAATTAATATGCTACAATTAACAGTTTTGAGTACAGTGGCACAAAAACATTATCAACTGCTTTTCATAGCTTTGTCAGAATGGTAATGCCTAAGGGAATAATACACATAAGCTTTTATTAATTGTGTACCCCCCCCCCCCCCCCCCCTCCCAACATCAAATGGCACAACAAATGGATTTATATAGGGTTTAACTCCTCCTTAAAAATGGCATGGTCCAAATTCTCAATCTCACAGAGGACAAACACACAGACAGACAAACCTTAGTGTTCCCACTTTCCAGTGGGATAATCCTTCATCAAACTGGATACCAGTTGTGACAGTTGTCTAGTTTGATGAGATAATGTCCTAGTCACATCCCAACCAGTAACGTAACCAATGGCGTCACAACCCTCTGAACAAGGCTGGGTAGTAGCTGAATATCCTCGTTATCCTTGCTGGCCCTCTCTGAAGCCATAAAACATCACTATATCAAACCGTCCTATTTCTTCAAGCTCCTTTGCCTTCACCTACAGTAAAACAAGAACAGTGAACATGTTATGTGTGCGTGTGTGTGTGTCTGGCCCTGGTCGTGTGGTGGAGACCAGGTGCCCTAGAGTTGGCCTTGCAGGCCAATGACAGGGTTTACACTATGTATACACTTCATACATGGGATCAGTTGGAATATACGGCACCTATCTAATATTAGGAGAAGCGCTCGTAGGATTAGGAAAAGCACCCCTAGGATTTAGTGTCAGGGGTAGGGTATGAGTTAGATATATAGACCAGGTGCCGTATATTCCAACTCATCCAAGTAAAGGATGAAGGTGGTGAACGTAGCAGTAAGTGGTTTGTTGTAACTGTTTTGGCTTGTTTGCTTGCACAAGTATGGTTGCAAGGCTATAGTAGGCTGCGTATATTTATCGACTTCCCACACAATTAGTTGATCACTCTTCGCAAAGGGTCTGTAGTCCCACTAAAACACTGTTTGATAAGCTGGCTTAGCTGTTTTATAACTGCTTGGCTTCCTTTTCCATGAAAGGAGATAGTAGCAAAACTATATAAAACATTGTAAAAGTCAGCTGCCCACGTAATTAATTACATTGATTACATTATCATTACAAATGCAGTTTATACACATAAGCTTGAGGTGATTTTCTGCTCCTCCTCCTCTATTCTGAAGAAATGAAGAATATCGGTAAATATCAGCATATCGGTTACTGGAATAGGCAAATAATCGGTATCGGCAAATGTGAAAAAAATGTATATCGGTGCAACACTAATAAAAAGGCTGTAATTGGGTTACTCAGCATCCCCTGACCATAGGTGGAGTGACATGTCCCATGGGGGATTGGGGCTGGGACGAAGAAGATCCCAGGACAGGCAGTGAAGCAGGTTTGAAGCAGGTGTGTGTTTCTCTGCACAAATGTTATGATATTATACATATCATAACCACATAGGTGCTAGGTACAGATACACTCAAGTACTGCATATCACATATCACTAACTGTACTATAATCACACACCTCTAGAGGATTCCATGTGACCAGTTGTAACTTCACAAATGGACTGAACAGCTTGGGAAGACATAACGACACGTAAGCTTGTTGGTAAGATTGTGAGTGCTGGTTCTCAAGATGACTCTTTATGATGGATAATGAAGCATACTCATCCACAACATCTTCAAATAGGCTAACAGCTTCCAGTGAAAATTGAGCTGTGTATAAATATTAATAGATAGTACTAAATATGTATTATAGGTGACTGCTGTTCATTTTCAGTTAACTACACCACCTAATCACACATGCAAAGCCTCAGGCAGCCATGCAGCTATTGCTGCCCAGTGAACCAAAACTGAGATGCCCATACATCACTGAGGCACTTGAGTATTGTAGAAAAGAAATCAGCTACAAAATCAACTGCTAAACCAACTGCTTTTCACAGCTTTGTCAGAATGGTGTTCAACAATGCCTAAGGGAATAATACACATAAGGTTTTTTAATTGTGTACCATCAATCCCAAATGGCACAACAATTGGATTTATACAGAGATTAACCCCTCTTTAAAAATGGCATGGTCCAAATTCTTAATCTCACAGAGAACAAACACACAGAAGGACACACCTCAGTGTTCCCACTCTCCATGGATATAGTGAGATAATCTTTCATCAACCTGGATACCAGTTGTCTAGTTTGACGAGATGATGTCCTAGTCACATCCCAAACCTGCTCAACCAGCAATGTAACCAATGGCAACACAACCCTCTCAACAAGGCTGGGTATTAGCTGAGTGTCCTTGTCACCCTTTCTGACCCTCCCTGAAGCCATAAGTCATTAACATCTCAAACCATCAAGCTCCTTTGCCTTCACCTGCAATAAAACAGTAACAGTGAACATGCTGTGTATGTGTGTGTGTGTGTGTGTGTGTGTGTGTGTGTGTGTGTGTGTGTGTGTGTGTGTGTGTGTGTGTGTGTGTGTGTGTGTGTGTGTGTGTGTGTGTGTTAGTGTTGCCACGATATATCGATACATTGAGAGTATCCATATAACAAGGTGGTGATATGATACAGTAATCAGTTATATTGATGGTTGCTGGCACCATTTAGTATAATGAGGTGGGGGAGACCAGACATATGGTATTTGGCATTTAATTAAGTTATCTGTTAATGGTGTAGTGTGGTAAACAAGCCAACCCCAAAGTAAACCGGGAAGTTTTAAGGTTTCTGTGTAGTGCCAGCCACTTGTCTCAACTGAAAAGCAGTAGCAAAATGCATTTTAAAACTTGATAAACAAGAGTAGCTTTTGCTTGTGGTATACATCCAACTTAAATTGAAACTTGCAATGAAGAGTATGTATATTTTTCGTCTTGTAAATGTTACAGTTAGTTCTATATATGTTTATATCGTGACATAAACCTTGGTGATATATGATACAGAGTTTTTCTATATCGCGGCAGCACTAGTGCGTGTGTGCCTTTGTGTGAGTGTGGTATATTGTAGTGCATGCACAAGCATGTGTGTGTGTGTGTGTGTGTGTGTGTGTGTGTGTGTGTGTGTGTGTGTGTGTGTGTGTGTGTGTGTGTGTGTGTGTGTGTGTGTGTGTGTGTGTGTGTGTGTGTGTGTGTGTGTGTGTGTGTGTGTGTGTGTGTGTGTGTGTGTGTGTGTGTGTGCGTTCCTTTGCACAAAAATGTTATGATAACATATCATAACTACACACTATTAGATACAGATACACTCAGGTATACTAACTATACTATAATCACACACCTCTAGAGGGTTCCATGTGACCAGTTGTAACTTCACAAATGGAGTGAACAGCTTGGGAAGACATAACGACACGTAAGCTTGTTGGTAAGATGAGTGCTGGAACTTCCACTTCTCAAGATGACTCTTTATGATGGATAATGAAGCATACTCATCCACAACATCTTCAAATAGGTTATCAGCTTCCAGTGAAGATTGACCTGTGTAATAATAAATAGATAGTATTAAATATGTATTATAGGTGGTTGTTCATTTTCTGTTAACTACACCCACCCAATCACACATGCAAAGCCTCAGGCAGCCATGCAGCTATTGCTGTCCAGCGAACCAAAACTGAGATTCCTGTGCATCACTGAGGCACTTGAGTCTTGTACAGGCAAATCCTGATGACCCCAACACCTCTAAGTGAGACAAGGACAGTTGGGCATTTACTTTCCCAGTAAACAACAGTTACTCATTGATGTTACAACTGGCTGGACTGCTTCCCCAGTTGACACAAGGCCACCAGGTCACCATTATACACCTGGGTAGACTGGAGCAATGTGAGTAAAGTGTTTTGCTCAATGAAACAACAATGTCAGTAACATTTGGCATAGACTCTGGAACCTTTCAATTACCAGGCCAATGCTCCTAGCCACTTGGCTATGCTGCCTCACTACACATGCACACAAAGCAAATGTTATTGACAGGAGTGTGAAACACACCATCACTGTCATTCAGCAGGTTGCCTGTGTATCACTCAAACACTTGAAATTGTGCAGGCAAATCCTACTGGGGTAGCACTAGTAACCAGTAGGAGGACTGTTCAATGAATAATTCTACAGATCCCAAAGTTCTACAACATCCCTAACATAGCAAAGGAACTAAAGGAAGACAATGGACAGATGGGCATTTGCTCCCCAGGCCACCAGGTCCTCATTTAAAAGAGCTCTGAGTAGACAGGTGAGTAAAGTTCCTTGCTCAAGAATGCAACTGGGCATTCAAGCCTGGAAACCAGACTGTACACCAAATCACTTGACTAGATATGCCAGGACTCAACCCAGTTAGGAGGGGGGCAAAGTAAGCCATTTCAGATTCTAGGGGGTTGGGGGCATGCTCCCCCAGGAAATTGTTGAAAATTTAGGTGTAAATACACCTGTAGGCTCAATTTTGGTGAAATTTTACTGTGATGCCATTGATACATTGACCATTCGATTACACAACCTTGGGATTAATTAAACCTTTCCATTTCTCAAGGCTTTAGGTAAAAACCTCTCAAAACTTTGCATATCACCTTATATCTCATCATCATCTGATGACATTCCCTCCATTTAAAGTCACAATAGTAAGGTAAATGAGGTCATGAAGTACATACACATTAGCTATGTTTGGACCTACTTGACATGGTCACTATAATGAGGTGGTCTGTTACACTAGTTCTCACATAAGCTACATACTCACCTTTACACACATCAAGTTCATCTTGAATATCTTGTTGTCTACGAACAACAAGCCTCTCTGCTCTGAGTCGTCTAGTCTCCAATACCTTATTGTGTAGTGTATTGATCAGTGGAAGCTGAAGGGAGGTGAATGTGACACTTAAGTAACTGTATGTGCTATTCCATACTTGTTACTATCCATACATGCAACTGTATCTGCACACATATATACGTATGCACACATCACACACAACACACTAAGCACAGCAAAGCCTCTGGTAGTTGTGTTTCTTTTGCCGCTCAGCGAACTAGCACTGGACACTACTCAGGCACTCAAGTCTGTGCAGGTAAATCCTCTTGGGACAGTGACTATACTAACCTGTAGGAGGGGAGTCCAAGTCTCATGGATAGAGGTGACAAGCTATGTGCCTCACACACACATGCACACCCGCACTCACCCACACCAGGAGCTCATATATAAGCACCTGCTCTCTCTGTCTCTGTCTCTCTCTCTCTCTGTGTCTGTCTCTCTATCTCTGTCTGTCTGTCTCTCTCTCATGCACACACACACACACGGACGCATGCACGAACACACATATAACTTCACAATAACCTTTTAGACATTCCAACAAGTCCTTTTCAGCAAGACATCCCAACAAGCCCTCAAGGTACAAATGCATCTCTTAAAAGAACTGGTACTCACTAGTGACATCGCCAGCTCATTTTGTACACTATCAAAATCATCTACAGCTGCTCCTTTCATCTCCCTTCATCCTACCCAAGTTTTGCCAATGGACAGAGTTAGTCTCCCTTAACTCATCTAGTCTAAACTGGAAGTTTCCTAGCTATGGTCAATGGGTTGGTAGTTGGCTAGTGTTACTAGTGGCTTCTTGTTGTTGCCAGTTAGTATTCTCCTGGTTTGAGAATTGAGACTGAGCTTCAATGTAAGGATATGTTCCCATTCCAACTATAAAACCCTGATCTAGTATTAATTGTTGGTGGCTGCTAAGTGGCTTGAATAATATTAGCACCTTTGTTAATCTGTTCTTCTTCCCATTTTTTCATCTCCTCATCAGATTCTCCACTCTCAGCAACCATCTCAAGAGCTTCCAGCACTTGTTGTTTAGTAACACCTGTCCCTTTAGAGAATCCAATATCTTTGCCTCTCTCATCATTCGAGCCACTTTTATCATTGTCATCATCACGAACTAGTCTTGAGTTATTAGCACTGAAGCACTGGTTGTCATCCCGGGGTAGGTAGTTATCACCTAGCTGGTGAACCATCTCTCGCTGCATGGATAGTAATGACATCCGGGATTGCTCCTCTACCTAGGCAATTCAGCTCTGGCATCTTCCTCGTCAGTTTCTTCTGCCTCATCTCTCGCCATTGTCACTTCTTCATCGCTACTCCCACATGGTCCCATCCCCGCTCCTCTTTATTTAATAATTGTAGCAACGTGAGTGATTACTGCTTTAGGCTCAGGCGTAGGCGCTGCAGCAGGCACTAGTGGTTTGTTATGGCGACTAAGTTTCTTTGTTTGCCCGGACCATTGGTGCGTTCATAGATAGTATAGACTCCGTCTATACTATCTATGGTGCGTTGCATGCGTTGACAGTCCTCTTAATTCAGTAAACTAGACGAATTTTGTCGTACTGGCATCGATGGTGTCCTATTATTTTCATCTTCAGTGTTGTGATCCACTCCTCTCCTTCAGAAGTTCCTGCGCTTCAATGAAAATAAACTCATTGCTACTAAGTTCCAATTAGTGCTTAAGGTGAGCTTTATTTAGAGAATACTGCTAACTCGGCGTCTGACCACACCAAAGTTGTGGTAGCAGAGGTAGGTTAACATATACCGATATATATGCAGTTGTGCTTAACTAATAATTGTGTTATGGCAGAGATATAGTTATGGAGATAACAAATCTTGTGATGCACGAGTCACTGAAGGGCGAGCTGAAGGGGTAGTCACTTCCATACCACCAATTGATGCACTTGTGGCCAGGATCAAGTGATCAAGGGATATTGTTGAAGTGAATCAAGCGATCAAGGCGTCCACAAAAGTAGCGATCAAGGATCTTTGTGAGTTAACTTTGGGCAACATGAGAATTTACTAAGCTCATATCAAGAAGTTTGCGGAAATTTGCTACGTTTTTGCTCCAGCCTCACCGATTTGTTCACTATAAAGTGGATAAATTCTATTGTACAGACACTTTATACTCACGTATCTTTTCACTCCAAATACGTATTTCAGATTCGCAAGTAGCATGAGAAAGAGCAACTCATGGTGAACAGAATGATACTAAATGAAGCTCGGTACACAAAAAACCCGCTCGTCATTTTGACAATACAGGAACACAATTGGTTTCAATACATTTCCTATGGGGCATTTTCACTATTCTTATAGATTCGATCATATCTCGTGACATGTTTGGATTTTTCAGGATTCGCTGCTAGATTCTGGTAGCCTATTCTTGAGCGTTTCTAACAAGCCATAGTGAGCACTTCCAGCGTAAAGTATATCTCGTCAAAACGATGCTAAAGTCGGAGGTAAAATATGCGGGCAATTCGGAGCGAGATTAAAGCTGTGTTTTGGCACGGGGTTCGTCGAGTTAGGTTTGACAAGCAACGCACGGCCAATCTTTAACTATAAATAACTTCCCACACTTAATCCAGTGCTTTAAAACTATTTTATTAATGAAACACTGTATGTGTGCAAAAGTTCTAGTACACCAATACATCTGTCATGAACTGGCACTATGGAAGAATAGCCAATCTTTGACGCTCAGTGCAGTAGAGATGTCCCAAAACCTATAAAATGAAAAATCAGCAACAGTAAAGCCTTTAATAAATGAAATATAGCAATTTGAATCAATTACAGCTGCTTAATTGCTTTGATCTTGATTGGACAAATCACCTAATTAGTCATGTCAGCTGGCCTGAAAGTTCCATTTTTGAGCAAAACTTCTTCATATGTTTACGGTTGACGATCAAGAATCAAGGCTCTTGGATGGATGAAATTAAGTGATCAAGGCAATATTTTGGTGATCAAACTTCTTGATCCCGATTGCAAACGCATCAATTGGCAGTATTGAAGTGACTACCCCTTGTGGGTCTGGGGCCATCATATCACTGTGCTATTTATTTTATTAAGTTTGGTGCCTGGATTATTGTTACTGAAAGTAAATTTATCATGCAGAAGATGCTCCTCTTGTGGCTCCTTTAAAGAATATTAGCGATTGTGCTACTGTGTGCTATGAATTTGATGTTACCATGTCTTCGTTAATGGATGTGTCCCTTTAACTTCTATGGTAATGTCTACCTTGTTACAACTTCAATTAATTTGCTCAGCTCAGCAACCTGCCTGTCCAGTTTAATGTTGATTTACCAAGTAGTGTAATAAACACTTTCACATTGAAATGTTACAGAAAAGGATTTGAGTAGCATATTAATTTTACTCTTTGAAGGGATACTAATCCATCAATTGTATGTTTTAATGTGAGTTATTGAGCCCATATGAGATGCCAGTCTGGGTACTTGTTTATACATCTATGTTATAATGGAGTGTGACATGTAGGCATGCACTGAATGTGGATCTGTGACCATGGTCAAAACCTTCAGTTGCCTCCACCTTAACCTGTGACTCATATAGCCTTATCCAGCATTTGACCTGTGACTGCAATATTACAATTTTGTACTCGGCTAGTTATTCTGTGTTTCAAATCTTCCTTGGATGTTGAAATGTTAATTCACTTTGATTGTGGTTGTAGATCAACAGCGAGTACCTGTGTTTCAGATGTTATACCTCACCTATAGCTACATACCTCAGGACATGGGATTTGTCAAGCTGGGAACAATTCACATTACAATCTCCTACTGTAAAAATGCACTTATTGCTTATTGTTTACTGTGGACAATTAGTGTGACATGTACATGGTTAATAAACTTTTTAACAACTATCCCAGCATGCATATGGTTATAAACAGCAGTTGGGGGTTGAGAGGGAAGACGAGCATTTGTTTCACACGATTGATACTATACATATTTGTCTGTTGTGTAGTTTGTGTTGTGTAATTCAAAATGTCCAAGCAGTTATGTAGAGCTTGTGTGGTAAAGTGTCAATGTAGGAGGTTGATGGTAGTTCTCATCCAACATGTATAGCATGTCCTAGTTTAGGGGATCTGGTAATGTGCTCCCCTGAGATTGAATTCAGAAGTAATTTTAATGAAACAGTCAGGATTGTACATGCTGATGTGTCCCAGGGCTCTTAGTGCAGTATGCTGCTTTCTTATAGCTGTTATACAAACACCTGCATTGACACTTGGTTGCATAATCACACATCCAGTCGGGCTATGACATGTGATCAATAGCCAACAGTAAAGGAGTAAATAAAAAGAATTATATAGTACACTTGCAGTTAACTACAAGATCTAGTTCTGAAACAATCAATATAAAGCAACTATCACATTATTGGATATGACCTCTGCTATCTTTTACAGATCAGCAGTGTATATCTAAAAAAGTGATCTTTGTCGATATAACACCAATGCAACAGTCAAACTGGGTGTGTCAAATTGAAGATCTTTACCTAAGAAACAAGTTGATATATGTTGCAAGTTTGTAACTTATTCTGTTACAAAGTTATGGCCATTTATAGACTGCAAGCTACAAATTCACATGCCTAAATTCACATTCTTCAGTTTGTAATTCAGTATTTAACTAGGCATTTTAGGGAACATTTCGAACATACACAACTAGAGACTGAAGGAAATACAACGGTGGGGTATAGGGGATAGGTATCATCAACAATGCCATAGCTAGTTATTCTATCAACAGTTTGAACCCAAAACATAGCTACATATAATTAGATATGTAAACTCATTAACTTGTGAGGTCACATGCTACTTTCAGTCAAGGTTGCTGTCAAGCTCTAGAAAACACTTCTTTGAAGTCGTAAGACTTGACAGAAATGGAATCCACTAAGTTGTGATTTATGGATTGTTCTGGAAATATAGTCTGTTATCACAGTAGTTTTCGTCAAACTTAATGGTAGAACAAAAGATGTTTAACAATTCGTTTCTCTCTACTGTGCAGATCGCTATTTCAACACTGAAGTAGTCTGACCCACTATCATTTACAACAATATAGCCCGAAATCACTTGTAACTAGCCACCTTTTTAAACTCCTGCATGAGGTTGGACATAATATTGTTTAGCAAATAAATGTTGTACTAATTTAAAAGCTCAAAGAAATCACTCTTTATGGTAGGAGGTGTAGTGGTGAGAGTATTATCCTGTAATGAAAAATCAGTGGACATGTCATGTACATGTAGTGGTGATCCAAGTAGTGATCCTTACAAGGTGTGTCACTGTATACGTAGCAGCAATATATTATAATAGACTATCATCAACTAACAGTTGAGGATGTGACAGCAAATGTCATGTCCAATGAGTGATACCCGGCCAGGTCTGCGAAAATAGGGCATTTGAGCACATAAAATTTGCCAAATTTTTCAAGCTTTCATGGCTCATAACTTTTGATGCTATTAAAATATGGCCATGAAATTATCAGCATGCATTACTCATTTAATTGGCTTTATAATGCAAGTTATAGAATGCCAATATTCTTTTCCAGTACTGAGATATGCATGACCCGTTGTGTGACAGGATGAAGTTTGTGCCCACATGCCCTATTTTCGCAGGCCTGGTCACAATTATTAAAGGAATTTTTGATAAGTTATTGGCCATACTAAGGACTTAAAATGACTGCTCTATTAGAGTAGTGAGTGCGTTACTGTTAATACGAGATGTCTATCTACCCTATAACCACAGTTAAAGAAACTGCCGACTAGATACCACCCACCCACCCACTGCGTTAGTAGGGTTTACCAAGTGGGTGGGCAAAACTGGTTTAAAGGCTTCTTAGCCAATAATTGGCTTGGCCTAGACAATAAGAGTTATTTTGTACCACACCTTACAATGTTTGCAACACTAATGTACATGTATATATATCCATACCAGGGCTCTTACAAGCCTTATCAATGCACTATGCTACTTCCCTATTTGTTATACAAACCTTAACACCTGAAACAATGTTTAGTTACACAATCACAAATTGTTGAGTTATAACATGTGACCAATAGTGAACAGAAAAGGAGGAAATAAAAAGAATTGTATAGTACACTTGTAGTTACAAGGTTTAGTTTTGAAACATTTTTAATTTGTAAAGCAACTATCACATTATCAGAAATGACAGTGAACTGTATGATGAGAATTTAAAAGTGGCCATACATGACTTATCTTAAGGTGACTAATTTAGCGATGCACTAAATATAGTGGTTTTGTATATTGGCAAAATTAATGAATGCAAAATTTAGTGATTTTGTGAATTGATGTAATGAATCAAGCATAAATTTTGCAGGTTTAGCGTGTATAGTCCAGTAGAATAAGTGGCTTTTTTGGCTGAACCTTGCAATATGGTCTATAGTTTATTTTATGCCACAAAATATTTCTCCATACTATGGACTACTCAAAACCACCTGCTGGACCTCCATCAGCATTGGGCAAATTGGGATATTGACTTAGGAAGTTCTAGTATTTTGGTCATTCCATGCTAAATTATCAAAGAAATTGAAATGTTAACCCACTTCTTTCAAATTTCTTCAAAATTGGCACAAAGACAGTGCATCATGAGTCAAAGTTATACACCAAGTTTCATTTGATTCCTTTGATCACATTCTATGTTATGCCCGTTTGCTTTACAGATATTTTACGGCATTTTTAATTGCACAATACTTCTAATATTCTACTATACCTGTCCATCTGAATCACTGTATAATAAGGTCACCTGATTTAAACTGACCATTGTAACAGTCTCCTAATTGTGTCATTTGTGTCCACAGTGACTTTAACATGTTTAATGAAACCACCTCCTTAATAAGGCAGGCCTGGCAGAGGTGACCGGAATGAACAAGTTCACTATTACTTTTATGCTGAGTAATAACTAAATGGTTTTAGATATACATAAGGGAATTGTCTAAATTCTATTTTCAACATCAGCTTCACTTTCTGCCCTGAATAGAGCACATGTAAAGCAGTAAATGATGGGATCCATGCCAAAATAGCCAAGCTGCAGACAGAATAGCCAAACTGTGAAGTAAATCACCAAGAAATTCCTCCAATAATTAAAATTTCAGCTAGACCAATACCTTTTACTTTTAGTTTATAGCTAACTACAGTTGTAGTGCTACTACACCCTTTGCACAGCTTACCTGTTATGGATTAGTTGTACCCGAGCACTGTCCCTGTCTACCACGGCATTTCATAGAACACTGGCTGTATATGTACGTACATGTGCACATTCAGCATGCACTATTATGAATTATTTGTAAAACCAAATTTATACCGTATATGTGTGTGTATATGGCAGGCTGTTGCTGACCCCAATATATGCTGTTGATAAATGCCAATAGAGGAAATCACTAGTGGAGCAAATAGGTGGCAGCAGGAAAGACTCTTAAGTTTAATTTTGTTTATGCCATATAATGTGATGAATGCTCTTAAAGGCTGGATTTGTGTCTTCCACACACAATTCCCAATTGTATGAATAACTTTGTTTCTGAAATTTTTCTTCCTCCAATGCTCTATGTTATGGCTCAAAGCTGGAAAAATTTCAATCAATAACTTATTTCAAATTTAAATTAAGTTATGAATCATTAAAGTGATAAAAATTGGTATGTGGAAGACCTTTCTTGCAAATTTGGTCACAAAATGGCTGATATGTTGAGCACTTTTATATCATTGAAAGTTCTCTCTTGCATGCCAAATTGTAAGGTTACCAAAATTCTCATGTAAAAGGAGCAGCATTAAAGTGTAGGAGAATAGCACACCTTAAAGAATTTGATATGATGGTCATTTCAGTGAAAATAACAAAAAGTACAGACAGAAGTGATTGAGCAGAAGGGAGTGAGAACAGACATAACTTCAGTACAAAGGGCATGTTATGATCTATTTACTGTACATAAAAAATATTGTTTAAGAGGTAGCACACAGTCATACATACGTGTGTGTGTATCCTATATAAAATATAGCCAGAGGCTCTCACTACACTATTCTGGACACCTTAAGACTCCACTATACTGTTCTTATTGGAAAGTTGCCTGATCTCAGAGGATTCAGAATAGTATTGTGAGAGTCTCTAGCTATATAAAATATAGCTAGAGGTTCTCACAATACTATTATGAGACCCCAATATACTGTTTTATTGGAAAGTTGTCCTGATCTCAGAGGCTTAATTGTATGTGTGTTTTATACAAATGGGACCTTAGACAAAATAATATTCTGGTTATCACGGTGTCCACATTTCAGGGTATATAGGGGGTACAAGAGGCAGCTACTGTACTGCATGGATACCACATGATTCCCCAAAGAAGGCATAACTTCCATTATATTTCTTGAAAACAAGCTAAGTGAGCTAGATGATAGTGTAGCAGGTATGAAGAATCTAAACACCAGACAGTTATGCACCTATCAATGTATTGCCCCACCACCCCCCCCCCCCCCCCCCCTCGGGCGTAAGTGGGGCTTTACAGGGGGAATTGACACGAAACTGCTGCCCCACTATGGGGCATTTGACGATCGTTCAGTAAGCACCCAAATATTTTTTGTTGTAACTTCCTTCGTTATGTCAAATCCCGCGTTGCAACTGGGGCCAACGGTGGGGATTTGACACGATAGGTTTGCCCTACTATGGGGCATTTGACATTCGGCTGTGTCAAATCCCCACTATAGCCCCATATATGCCCGAGGGGGGGGTAGTGGGGCAATACATTGATAGGTGCATTAATAAGCATAGATGAAAAACACACATATGCTATTTACTGTATAGTGAGTGCTTTGCGACATACTCTGCAAGTATATACATAGCAAGTGCTAGTTATTGAGCTTACATTGATGATCTACATGCATACATGTACATTAACTTCTTTATGTATACATAACTCGACATAACTTTATTGTACCAATGTGCTCATATAGCTTTGAAAAGTTAAGCAGATATACTGAGCAATTGAGTGGCTTTATAATACAAGTAGCAGGGTGCAAATATTTCACTCCAGGACTGAGATACGTCCTGTTGTATGACAAGGTGTAGTTCGGTATCGATACCGATACCATTGGTATCGGTATCGGATTGGTACTCGGATTGGTATCGGTAATACAAGGTACAGATACCACCAGTAGACACTCACCACTTTTATTAAATCATCTCTAGCTAAGTTTCCAGTAGCTAATAACTTAGTTGAACTAACAAAATAGCGAAACAAAGCCTTTGTTACTCTTTTCCAAGTATTGCTGCAATTGCTTCGTGTGTATTCTAATATATTAGAGCACGTCAATCCTTTGTAATTAAATGGCAGTGCAGTTGTTCCTCAAGAAATAATTTATGACTACTTGGCTTGCTTTTTCAAGGAAAAGGTTTAGTTGCAAAGCTGTAACGAACATTGTACAATTATCGGCCTCCCACGCAATTAATTGTTTAATCAATAAGCTTACAAGAAAACTACCTCAAATCAAGAAATTCGTAGTCCACAATGATATTTATCATGTTTAGAATGAATAGTATAAAACTTGATTGAACTGAGATCAATCAATTAGCTACTGTGATATTTTAATATCTAGCTATGTATCACAACAGTGAAATTTCTATAATAATCTTGTCTAGGCTTCAATGCTTAGTATCAGTATCGGTATCGGCAGATAATTTCAGTACAAATACTCGTATCGGAAGTATCGGTAAAAAGTGGTATCGATCCATCTCTAATTGAGACATACGTAAGTACGTAACTATGGTATGCATAATGATTCCTTCAGGGGTTTATGGGACTATTTAATTATTCAATTTTTTTCTGACCTCAGATTTGTTATGTGGTCAGGTTCAGTACTGGTCAGGTTATCAAACAGTTTTGGGTAAAACTGAAACCCACAGAAGCTATTTTGTGAAATTTGTATGGTTGCTATGCAGCTAATTAAACTTTGGTTGCTATGGCAAAATGCCCAAGGCTGACACTTGTCCAGCAGGTGGAATATTGTTTTAGGTGTACAGGACAATCCAAAAGTGCATTAAAATAAACTATAGACCATTTTGCAAACTTCACCATGCTGTCTGCCAGACTAGTACTAAATTTAGCGGAAAAAACAAAAAATTGCTAAAATTGCTAAATTTATTCACCTTAAGGTAGTAGTACCACAGCAGAAAAATTATGCACTTTGTGAGAACTTCCACATAGTTAATTACATAGAGGTGGAGTCCATTGTAGAATTGACCTCTGGTGTCCTTTACGGTTCAGTAGTGTATGTACAAAAAAGTGACCTTTGTCTATATGTTATCACCAATGTAACAGTCATATTGTTCAAACTGGGTGTGTCAAATTGAAGATCTTTATCTAATAGGCAAGTTGATATTAATTTTGTGGAAATTCATAACTTATTCTGTTCACAAGTTGTAGATGTTATATAAGAGTTACACAATCACATGCCCAATTAATTAACCATTATACATTCTTTGGTTTGTAATTTTAATATTTAACTAAATTGAGCTAACCATTTAGACAGTGTAGGGAACATATACAACTAGAGTTTGAAGTAATACAAGGATGAGGCACAGGGGGTACATATGTTGTCAACAATGCATAGTTATTCTATCAACAGTTTGAACCCAAAATCAGGTGTTCCTTATGGCTATAATTATAATGTACCTTCATTAATAATAGTATTTGATATGTAAAACTCCACAGACACTTAATTATGATGGTCACACTAACAGTGTTGGGCTTTTACAAATGAAATAAAGTAACTATACTACTATAATAACATTACATAATGTTATTCTGTCTGGATGTGTGCAACTACCATCACCATATCATGTGACATGATCACGTTGTTGGACAATGTGTAAATACTGGTCAATATAGCTTCATTGATTAATTCAAGATGGGCTTCATTGCTTTGTTGTGGCTAGGCATTACTCAGTAAGTTGGTCAATTGTTGTAATTACTTCAGTATTATTAGGTTTGTTACAATAACTTCATTATGCGTTACATTTGTAATTAAAGTAACTTGAGTTATATTACTAGCTTTTATAGCATAGCTATTTTGTTTTGTTATATTTCTTAGTTACCACAAAAGTAATAGCTAATATTACATAACTCGTTACATAAGCAAAGTGTTGCCTCCAACACTGGGAGTCACACATGCTACTTTTAGTCAAGGTTGCCGGATCTGGAAAATACTTTTTTGAGCTGGGTATACGTAATTGCAAAAAATGTCTTAATTATGGACATAACAAAATTAATTCCAGAGACTTTAGCCCCTGGACAACAAGTAAAGGTCAATGAATTACTACTAAAGCCTCAGTCTGCATGGTAGGAGGTGTAGTGGTGAGATTTTTATCCTGTAATGACAAATCAGTGGACATGTAGTGGTGATCCAAGTAGTGATCCTTACAAGGTGTGTACACTGGATACTGTGATATATTATGACATCATCAATACAATTAATAGTTGAAGATGAGTACAATAAAATTACATTGATAGCTACAAAAAACATAATACTGTACCTAAGCAACTAAATGACTGCTCTATTACAGTAATGAGTGTTGTTAATACATTACTGTCTATCTATCCTAAAGCCACAGTGAAAGAAACTACAGACTAGGTACATGAATGCTTCTAGTGTTCATAACCTCAATGGAAATTGGAAATATAATTCACAACTCCGGTCCACCTGCATCGTTTTCCTATAATGATATATAGAACTGTTGAGGGGGTAGACAACTATGTCCTTTGGTTCCGTGAATAAAATTATGCTTTAATAAGAAGCTATTAAACCAACACAGATACTGTTTTCCCAAACGGTTGAGAAGAATTGATTTTGTTGTAAAACTGCAGTGTTGCAGTCATGCCATAATTTGAAAGATTTTACTCAAATTGCCTTGCAATATGTGTTATTGCCTGGCTATAGACCTAACAGTTTTCTCTTGAAAGCAGAATTTTAGATACTTTGTGTAAAAACAAACTTCAAAGCCAGTTTATGGTTGACTTTGAGTATATATTTTAAATATGTGAAATCCATGCAAAAACAGCCAAGAAAATGCTGCCTTCAAAAAGCCTGGATGAAAAAGTTGTGAAATCAAAGGCAGTGGCTGGCTGCAATGATGTGAGATTTTAAAATTGGCCTTTGTGCATAAATAAATTATTTTGTTATCATCAACATTATTGTAGCCATTTCATTTGATTTCACAACTTTTTTCATCCAGGCTTTTTGAAGGCTACACCTTTTTTATATAGCTTGGCTCTTTTCACGTGGATAATATTATAATCTAAATAGCTGATACACTTTACAAAACCAAATTGTAAGAGATTGCTGTTTTTTTATAAGAAATTAGCTACTTCATAAAATTACTTCCATCCAAAAAACTTTACAATATCAAGATACTATAATAGGGCATTCAGTAAAATACTCTAATAGAACAGTCACTATAGTTATGTACTTATATCACTATTAAGAATTATCCACAGTTACTGAGTATGAAAGCTTGCATCTGCAGCACCATCCCATTGGTACATTTAGCCTATAAATGAAAAGCACATGGTTGATCACGAGTCCTTCGTGTGCCATTCTTGCTTAACTGTTACTCATGACTGTACAACTCTAGGATAGTCTTGAGACATTTTAATAGAAAGTAATAATTGTGATTTAGGCATTTGTACATAAAACTCTTCTACAACAAAAATTTCAGTCCTGAAATATAATTATACTATACCTTTAACTTCTAGGGGACTGTCCCCCCTAGGGCATATAATTATTTATCTACTATCCTAGCTGGTGCACACACCTTGCCATATCCTGATGGTTTAGAATTAAACCCGAGAAACTAAATTTGAACTTATAAATTTCCTATACCTTTTGGTCCAAACACTATAACTGGAGATGATGATGATTGTAAGTACCACAAACACATGTATATCTGATACAAAAAGGAATGGAAATCAAATAGAAGCCATCATTTTGTATGTGAAGCCAAAAGAATTAATAACGTGCCCCATTAACAATACAGGGATATAATAATTATGAATGTTCTACTGATTGTACTTGACTGCTCTGTTAGAGTATTTTAAGTCTTCTAAAAGAAAGTCTTGTAAGAGGGCCGACAAGAGGATTATGTTCTATCACTAGGTCTTTCCCTAAGGGATGAATAATGTTGTCACTCATTATACCTACCAACATACACAATAAGCAGGGTCTTAGCCAATACACAGGTGACTATGATAATGTGGACACTTGTTCTCTAGTGAGTGTAGTTCCTGGAAGTGGAACACCCAAAGTTTATATTGTACATATACAGTGAAAGTCCATAGTTTTATGCTGTTAGCTAATAATACCAAAAAATAATGTTTAGTTATAGCTGGTTAGCTATAGCTATATATCTATAAGAGACTTAGCCATTCCATGCATGTTAATCAATGCATAATGCTCAACTAACCGGATTAAAGAACACTATCTAACTTAGTTTATTATCATGGCCCAAGTCAAATATGCTTAAAAATTTACCCAAAATGCTTTCAGGGATTTCTCAAAATTTCTTCTATTGTGCTCTTCAGTGATCCCATTATGCTACTAGATAGAATAGCAACTTTTTTTACAACTGCATGTATCTTGGAACACTTCAAGCAGTGAATGCTCTATTAGAGTATCTCACTACAAAGTGACTGTTCTATTAGAGAGTATCACTGCATGGAGTTATGTACAATGTATTTAGAGCTCTATTTCAATTTGCATTTTACACTGATTGCTTTATTAGGCAATATCAATGTATTTTCATAACCACTTAATATGCTAGCATTATGCTGGCATAGTACTCCAGCCTATTATGCTTTTCATTACACTGGCATGTTCACATAAATGTAGCACCTAATATTCCACCTAATATGCTTGTCATAGTACTCCAGCTTATTATGCTTTTATTATGCTGGAATATTTGATGCTGGCTCAATTATCACATAAAATGTAGCTAGCAATCTGTTGAGTTTTCAACTATTTAAATGTCCAAGTTCTCTGAGTGGGTGCTGTTAAACCATCTTTGAATTTTTTGCAAAATACTGATACCAGTTCATCTACTTGTTATCTCAAACAGTTCAGTATACAGTGAACCTCACACTTCAGTTATTTAAACACTGTAAAGAATGCAAAACTTCATTTTTCAGTTAAGTAAATCTATTCTTTTAGAGTAGCACACATTTTGTTCAGGACCACAACCAGAATTTCTCATGGAGGGTTCTACTTAGACATGCATAGGTATTCACAGCAATGGGTATCACTTATAAGTTACCTTATGTGATCTCACATTACAAGTGACTTCACGCTCATTTCCCAATTTTTAACACTCCTATATATAAGTGACATGTACACACTAATGACTCCAATGAGGTAGTGTCTTTGTGTTACTCTGACCCCCTAAAATTATCACTTGAAATCTGACTTGTATTAATTACTAGCATAAGCTCACTTATATGACTTATAAGAGAAGTGCCAAGACACATTTACACTGAAATAATCATCACAGTGAACTATCTACTCACAATGCTAGGCATATCTAGTTGTATACTCTGTACTTGTTTGTATATATTAATATAAAAATATTTTGTCATATTTCAGTGGCTTGTAATTGTTTTGTACTTTACACTGTGGGTCACACATGACTTCCAGCTATTGTTGCTGAACTGATACACAATTTTATTGTTGTGGTCAACTTTGGTACAATTGGTAGCTTTTCTAAAATGTGACTTGTGCCATAGCTGAACTCTACAGGGTCACTTTTTTACAGCTGAATTCTCTATAGAGTGGCTTGTACAAGCCTAGGGCTACTTTCCCTCTCTACAGGTAGTGACTTGTTTCCAGCTGTATACAGTTTTACACATATCAGTATTTTACATAATTATGGTAAGGTAACTTTTAACATAACTGCATTCTCTACAGGCTACAGGGTGACAGACTTTTAACATACTGTAACTGAACTCTCTATAGGATGACTTTCTTGTAGTTTAATTCTGTACAGGATGATTTGTAATGCAAACTAGTAGGTGTAGTATTGACTTATTCTGCATGTATGAGTTACGGAGTATCAGTAATCTGCAATGATTGATGTTTGTAAGAATTAGCTGAAATTATGCCAGAATGCTTGACGCACAATGATAAGATAACAATACATAGCATAAAGATCATTACAGATCAAGAAGCAAAATTTAATTTATACATGCTACTGATATTTTACAAGATGTCATTTAGTTTAGCTAGTTGATCGTTCTATTAGAGTTTCTCAATTTTCCTCTGTTTTCACACTATAATTACTTTTGACCTCTTTTCTACAGCATCTTTTATACAGCCTTCTGGGTATAGCCAAAAAACTTTTTGGCTGATGCTATTTCCCTGATTGAATATTAACATTGCTGAAAATACAGTTACACCTGTGACTTCAATCACCAGAAGTTAAAGACAATAAAATATTTTAATATAGTGGAGTGTAGTAAGAGATATAATTAGATGTAGTGAGCATTTCAGTATTAGGGGCATAGGACTGTGGTACTAGAAACCCTTCTAGACTTTCAGCAGGAAATCAAACTATCAGTATGTATGAAAGTTAAGACAACATAATTACTGTAAAGGAAAAAATAGCTATATATATATATATATATTGGTTCCTCAGTAGTGGATACTGGCCGGGCCCGGGGAACAAGGGTAGCTATTCCACAAAAGAAAAAAATTGTCTGCCCCTAGCAAAGTTAGTAGAGTAGTATAAAATGTAAAACTTAACAATAGATCCTTCAACCACAATTTTCTGACATTGTTTGTAGAAACATAATGACATATGAATAATGTTCTGGGGAATGTTAGCCCACGGTCTACCAATCATAAGATACTGATGTAAACAACAAACAAGGGGAGTACTTGTTAGATCTTTCGAGTGTGTCTATATAATACATATTACATTTATGACCACAGCTGCACTATGGGTACTAGAGAAGGCACGCTTCTACCCTGTTGTAGTAGCTACATTGTTAGTTTTATTGTTTTTCATGCTTTATAAAGATTTTTAAAGTCTAAAAAGTAGCACCATCACTGTATCTTACTCAGCTTCTGCAGAGATTTAGTGCTTTTCAAAGTAAACTATTTCATCAAAGTTTGTTGCTTAGCCACTCTATCAGCTTGATCAAGCCAGTCTGTAGAGAGTTCAGCAAGAAACAAGTCACTGTGTAGAGAGATTAGCAAGAAATCATCCTGTAGAGAGTTTAACAAAATTCCCAGCCATTATCTAATATGTGACCGTCTCAGCAAAAAATTAACACAAGTTTGCATTTCAAGGAAACTGAAATGTTATAGCAATTGTGAAATTAAGCACACTACAAAGAGAACAGTAAGCAAGTGTTAATCAAGCTACGCACAAATTACCCATGTACATTGTTCTCAGATCAAGAAATGTTCAAGATCATTGTTCTAAGAAGCCATACAAGTACACTTAAAATCTTCATTTTCCTCAATTTTTTTCAAATTTACGGGTGTAATGAAAAATCTTTCAAAACGAGATTTTAATGGAGGCAATATTAAAAGTACAGACATAATACATTAGAAATAATATATTGTACACCTATGGCTTCATATACCATGACACTCTGTGCTTCTTAACATAACAATCCCTTGTTATATCCAAAAGCTGTTGCAGATGCAAGGTTTTAATATCTTTACTATTGAGCATTTTATGGCTTCACTAATACATTTTCTCTTGATGTTACTTGTCAGGTTCTTTGAGCATGATTATGATAGATCTATGATGATAGATCACTGTATCTAATATGAAATAGTATGATGAATTAACTAAATGTTGTACCAAGTTTGGTGCTTTTATCAAAAAGTGAATGATTCTTTTTACTTAGCCACTATAAAATTACAGAAGTCTAACAGCTTCTGAGGGGTTACAACTCCAGACCCCCCTTCACTCCTTATGTATGCCAGGTCTAGTGTATAATGTACTCCTCTATGTGTAAGCTTATTATTATTATCCTATAATGAAAAATCAATTGTTGAACATGTGTACAGTATAGCTAATAGCTGTGATATCTATGACAATAAACCATCATCAACGAATAGTTGAGGATGTGCACAGCAAAGCTACCATGAACATGATCTAATTGGATCACAATAGCTAGGAACTTTTAATAAGTTATCTAAAGTATTGAAACTTTCAGTTAAACAAAAACCTAAAGTGATTGCTCTATTAGAGTAGCGAGTGTGTTACTGTTAATACAAGATGTCTATCCACCCTATAGTGTAACAACAGACTAGGTATATACATGAAATATTATTATGTCTGGTCTGTCAGTCTTGGGAAATTGGAAATTTTGAATTTCAAAATTTCACATATATAATTTTTTTTATAAACAATACAGACAATCAATCAATGCATGGATATTGTATGTATAGCATACTTATAATGAAGGCTTATTGAGTATACTTGACTGCTCTATTAGAGCATTTTGGTCCTAAAGAGAAGAGGTCTCATGATTGATTATCTCTATAAATCCTACAAAATATTTTTGTGCTGAACAGCATGCATGTGTTGTCATGCACTCTCTGCGTCTACCAACATACACTTTTACAGTTAATAGTAAGCAGAATCTAGACTGGATAATCAACCTACGAATATATTTGACTATAATCATGTAGTTGCTGGAAGTGGGATATCCAGTGATTATTTAATAATTATTGCTGCAATCCAATAATTATTTTGTGTGTATATATACAGTGGAACCTCAGATATTCAAATGCCTAGGAATTATTTAGCATTTATAAAACTGAAAAGTCCTAGCTAGCTGTGTGAAAACCCAGCAATTGTAACACCTCTCTAAACTCGAACAATTTATTATTGTATTTTAACTTGCTCTACCACTCAGTTGTACAAAACTCTATAGAATAATTATTGTTGTATGCTGTTAGCTAATTACTAAAAATTATTGTTTTTGTTTTGGTACAGCTATATGAGACTCAGTTATTCCATATTAATCAGCGTGAAATGCCCTAATAAGAGATTTTAGAACTATATCTTACTCAGTTTATTAGGCCTACGTCAAATATGCCAGCATAATAGAAGATTGATAGGCTGGAGTGCTATGCCAGCATAATGCTAGATTATTACATGGATATTTCAAACTATGGAGTTTATATTCATAGCTCCTTAGATCAAAAATTTGCTATCAGGAGCCCTAAAGTTTCACCTATTATGCTATTCAGGTGTTCCCACTATACTTCTAGGTTAGCAATCTTTCTTATGATTATCTTGGAACAGTATAATCAGTGATATTGCTACAAAGTGATTGTTACTACAATAGAATCTGGGGTGAAGAAATGGGAAAGCAGAGGAGGCAACTTCCCCTCACTTTTGGAGAGTGAAGAACAGTGCCTCTCACTTTTTCCTAGACCCATATTATTAGTCATGTTAGCCATTTCCCACTCTATACTTTGCATTAATGTAATAGAATTTGTGCTAAAGGTCTCACAAAAATGGAAAACCAGCTGAATCAGTGTTGGGAGTTTAAAAGATTGATATAGTCTAATAATAATAAAGCAGTCAACTAACTACTCTAATAGAGCATTCATCGGATACATATAAAGTTATTTCCGCTGTTAAAAGATGTATATCTGTACATAATCAGGTGTATGGAGCTATTTCAAAGTCCACAGACTCATGTGTCTACAGTATAGCATTTTAATGGTAGTCATTATGATGTAGAGATATCCTTTTCAAGCATACAAGTCCACTGAAAATGCTCTCAGATTCAATCTCAGAGCACTCAAATTTTCATATGAGGGCATACCCTAGTATTGGTATGCTCCACATAAGACACAGTTAATGATGCTTTCTAAATTACTCCCACTCCATAGGATTTGCCCCCGACTTTGGAGTACTGTTCTCGCCCCTGAATAGAACTGAATAGTTAGTGTACAAATTGCACTGAAGGTAAGCTGGTAACAAGTGTCAGACCCTATAACCTTAACAGTAAAACATCGCTGGAGTGCCTACCATATTGGTAGCATAATTTTATGAAGTTCTTTGTGCATTTAAGAAACAGATTTAAACTTTGTGAGAGTACCACAAGTGAAGCATTTGATTATACTGGAAGATGAGTGAAACCTTATTAGACTGTTGTGTTTTGTAGAGTCTGGGACAGACTCTAACTGAGATGAGGGCTGTGTAACAAAGTAATGATTAATTATGTGTTGTAACTGAGGGGTAGAATGACATAAGTAGTTACACTAGGATATTTTTATAGCTTAACGTTTAACTGTTGCACTCACCTTATGATCTGTTAGAGTATAGAGACTAAGTTTTGTACTTATTTGGCTATGTTAGTAAGATGGAAGGTATAATATAGATCATGCTCTTGAATTTTAATTGTTGTAGCTGACACTACACACATTTTATTGTATCACATCCTGTGCACCTTACATCACTTACCTTTTGTAGACTATAATATTATAAGCAGTACCTTGTTTTGTAGTTGTATGCTGTGTATTAGGTTCGATAATAATGGTTAGTCATTGAGCAGCCAAAGCTTAAAGCAGCTAGCGCTGCTGTAGCTAAAACTGGGGTGAAGACTACACTCGAGGAGAGCCCTCCTAGCACATTATGAGGGCCACATTACACAGTTAGCTAGTTCTCAAGCATAATTATTTTTGTTTTCGATAGCATGAATTTGAGCACAAAGATAATGATTTTTGAGGACTTTGGACTAGCAATCCTTGAAATTATGTAATAGCACTACAGATGAACAAAAAAATTTGCTGGTGATCTTTAATTAGAAAATTTTAATGCATGATTTTTAGCTCCAAAAGCATATCACATATTTATCTAAGCATACAATGATAAATGCCAATAATAAATACTTTTTGGTTCTGTGCATTTAAGATAACTAATTTAGTTACTTTATCAATAGAAAAGGATGTGTGTAAAATATGTAAAACAATCAGCTTGGATATTGTAATTGACAAGTTCAACAGAGATGACAATAACAGGAGATAACCAACAGTGTACACACATGTGTATAATATGGTTAGGTCCTATATATTATAAAGTTTACTATATGCAAGCTATTAAGGACTGTGTTAGCTGTAGCTATAATAAAAGCAGTGAAATGTGTACTTGCAGACATGATCACACGAATACTTCATAACACAATGTTTAGTTAATGGGGGAAAAATTTGATGAAGCTAATACAGTACACAGCTTTAAACACTGCAATAAGGTCATCATTACTGTATTGCTTGTTTCCAGTATACTTAGAAGTGCAAAAGCTGATGCAGGCAACTATGATTGATTCTATACCAAAAAATAATAGGTTGAAATTCTACATATTAAATGCTTTATTTTATTTCGAACTAATATTTGATGTGATTGTATGAAGCTATATAGTTCCTTTTAAAATGAATGTGCATGTATATAAACCTCATCTTTGATTGAAGGCATAACGTCTGCTGCTTGGATATTCACTGCTGGGATCCTCAAGGTCAATCTGCACATGCACAAAGTTCCAGTGTCTCTGATAACCAATGCACAAAAACTGTGCCAATTATATTACAAGTACACAAAACAAATGAAATTGGTAATTTTTAAAATAAATGTGGAAGTTTCAGTGTCTCTGATAACCAATACACAAAACTGTGCCAATTATATTATATTGCATTAAATAAAATTATTAGGCTTGCGCCAATTATGCTGATGCAGGCAACTATGATTGATTCTATACCAAAAAATAATAGGTTGAAATTCTACATATTAAATGCTTTATTTTATTTCGAACTAATATTTGATGTGATTGTATGAAGCTATATAGTTCCTTTTAAAATGAATGTGCATGTATATAAACCTCATCTTTGATTGAAGGCATAACGTCTGCTGCTTGGATATTCACTGCTGGGATCCTCAAGGTCAATCTGCACATGCACAAAGTTCCAGTGTCTCTGATAACCAATGCACAAAAACTGTGCCAATTATATTACAAGTACACAAAACAAATGAAATTGGTAATTTTTAAAATAAATGTGGAAGTTTCAGTGTCTCTGATAACCAATACACAAAACTGTGCCAATTATATTATATTGCATTAAATAAAATTATTAGGCTTGCGCCAATTATGCCGGCATAATTTCGAGCATAATAGGCTAGCGAAAGCATCAAGCATACCAGCATAATAGAGACAATTTTCAAGAATTTTAATTAAAATGCACAATTTACGTGCCAAAAATACTGCACAACATGAACACACTGCACATTTACTACATTTCAAACCAAAAACTTTGCAGTGTAGTATTATTTTTACTATTTCTTGACTGATTATTCACACTGTATGGAAATAAGATTGAGATACTCTAATACAGCAGTCAGGAAATGCAGATATACTCTAATTAAACAGTCAACTCTTGAGCATAATCTTGATTTTGAGCATAATAGGCTGGATTTTTTAGCACTGCTCAAAAGCATAATAGGCAATTTTCAAAGCATAATTGGCTTAAGCCTAAAAATTATTAATAAAAGAGATAAGCACTGTGCAAAAGATTAGATTTACATATTATAGTGCCATCATGGATTTGACCTTTATTTGATTGTTTTTGTCTTTATTTCCCTGAGGCATTATTTTACATGTATCAAATTATAGATGTTTATATAAGAGCTATACTACAAAGTTATGATCATTTATCATTTTTATAAATCATAAAGCTCTTTGCCTATGGGGTGTAAATTACTAATGGGCAAGTAATTCATTGAATTTCATGGCTGATATAAATGATCATAGCTACGTAAATTTGAAATGCAATCACCTATTGACTTCAAATAAAACCTGAGTAGTTCATTTTAGCAGCACCGTACCTTTAATTTGAAACTGTGCAAAATGATGCCTCATGGAGATAAAGACAAAAATGATGAATTTTCAATACAAAATGGCTGTAAAGGTCACCAAAGGTCAAATATTCAATGTCATTATACCAAAAATGTGACTGAATTTTGGAAAATCAGCCATATGGGCGCAATTTACATCTATAATATTTAATAATCAAATACCACAATTTACTGTGTAAATCTACTTGTGTACGATTGTAAGCCATTCGCAATGCCTTATATTACACTTGAAATATTTTTAAAACTGCACTGTCCTTTTGATAGTAACTCGCTAAACATGAAAATTCTAATTATTCACACATTCCCATATAGCGATTTTTCAAAATTTGGTCACAAATACATATCACAAGGAGTGCAACTTATGGAAAATTTCAACTATTGCACTATGCTACTCTATGCATGGTGCATGCTTACCATACACTGAGCAAAGGTTAATTTCAAGGGATTATAGCTGTATTATTCATTCTAAAGTAGCTAATAAATTGTCAGAGTTGATAAATTAGATCTAGATGGCCCATTTTGCAAATTCAGTCACACATAATTGTTATTTTTATGCTCTTATTATGAAAAATGTATCTGGCCTGGATTGCTCTGTAAAAATCAACTTAGAATATACCTAAGATGTATGCATGTGCTGTATCTTATGTAATTAATTTACTATAGGTATTAGATGTACCTAAGACCTTGACTGCTCTTTTCATGTTCAACTACATCTTTAGCCACTTCTCTTCCCTTCACATCAGAAAAACATATGTCACAAGGAGCACTACTTGTGTGGAAAAAGTTTCAAAATTGTATATTTTAAAGTGACAAAATACTAATTTTTTTGGTGCTATGCCGCTCTATTGTTGTATAGCTTAATAGATGGATAAAATTTCAGGTTTATATATGTGCCTATGCATAAAAAACTTGGTTAAGGTTTAAGAACTTATGGGTCTCCAACTTCATAGAATTGGATGTGTGAAAGTCTGCTTTTCGCAAATCTGGTTATAATTGGCACACAATAGAGCACTATGTACTGGTCATAATTAATAGGAGAGGTTTTAGGGCATTAAATTGCTCAAAACCATAATATGCACTTACTAAGCATACTAAGCTCATGAGTCCTGCTTCTCAACCAATTGATGGCAGCCAATATTTCCCTGTATATTTCACAACATTTACTTAGCTTGACATAATACAGTATAATCTAAAATAGTAGAGCAGCATAGTGCAACAGTTGTGAATTTTTTGATACAATTATGAAACTTTCCATATAAGTTGTACTCTCCTTGTTACCCATAAAATAAAGTAACTATAATAATATTACATATTATATTACTTTGTGTCCACAGCCTTAAGCTGCTGTCATGTGTAAAACTACCACCTTATCACGTGACATGATTTCGTTGTTGGACAATGTGCAAATCTTGGTTATAAGTAAGAAGCTGGTGAATAAGCTTCATTCAGTAGGCTTCGTTACTTCGTTGTGGCTAGTTGTTACTCAGAGGATTACTATTGAGATTAGTAACTTCATTACTTGTAGTAATAATATTACATAATATTAGATTAACAATATTACATAATATTAGATTAGTAATATTAGATTCGTTACAGTAACTATATTACTTAGGTAACGCGTTACATTTGTAAATAAAGTAACTTGAGTTATATTACCTGTTTTAATAGCGTATTTCATTGTATTACTTAGTTACCACAAAAGTAATAATGTTACGTAACTTATGTAACATGTTACTCCCAACACTGATCATAACTTTGTAGTGGAATGAAATGCAAACTTCGAACAAAATTAAAGTCAATATAGTTCTTGGATCAACACCTTCAATTTGATACTATGTTTTAACAGTGTAAAACAATGCCTCAGGGACCGGAGATAAAGACAAAAATGATTAATTTTCAGTGAAAATGGCTCTAAAGGTCACTAAAGGTCAAATCTGTGATGGCTCTACATCAAAAAACATATGTCACTAGGAGCACAATTTGTGTGGAAAGTTTCATAATTGTATCACAAAGTGCACGAAATGCCCATTTTTTTGTGCTATGCCGCTCTACTAAAATGCTAAAGAGCTTCAAAAGCTAAGTTCTCTAAATATTACAACTTACACTTGTAACTTCAGATAGTACTATAATTCACTGTGAAAAAAGAGGGATATAAGATGGTATTTCCAGTGGCTTATTGAATACAAAAAAGCTTGGTATAACCTGTATTATACTAACAATCCCTATAAGGATGTGTTAAACATACTGAAACCATATATGTGATAGTATAGTGTGGGCATTATATCAGATATAAGCTATTCCAAGTATTGTGGTAATTAAACTGAAACCATACATGCAATAGTATAGTATGCATTATACTAAAGTATAACATGAGTATAATACAGGATTTATATTAAGGCTTATTTGTATTCAATAAGCCACTGGAAATACCATCTTATATCTCACCTTTTTCACAGTGATTATTTATACTTCATCTCTTATAGCTGTACATCATATACATATTGTTTTAGATGATGATCAGTTCTTATGACACTATTTGAGGTGCAATACTTTAAAATCAAAATACACATTCTTGTAACTGGTTAGCAACTATAATATTTATAGCATTAAATATTCCTAACAAAAACAAAAGTTCAATAAAAGCTATTAGTACAAAAATATCAAACTGGTTATTTATTGAAACATCCTAAAATTAGCTATACCAGTTCAGCAAGATTTTCATTTCATATAGTTATGGTATTCAGTGTATCAATTATCTCTGTCATAGTTGGTCTCCTGGATGGCTCATTGGTAGTGCACTGCCTGATCAGTGGAAAAAACTTTGGCCATGCTGGTTGGATGGTAGTGATCAGATCTGCAACATTACCAAGAGGCATGCGTCTGGTAAGGATCTCGATCAAGAGCACTCCATAACTGTAGACATCCATCTTAGTGGTCTGATTATGAGCAGTACTTTCTTGACGAACTTCAGGAGCAGCATACACCACACATCCAGGAGCAAGGGTCTGTGCAATATTAGCAAACTGTGCTGAACCAAGATCAGACAACTTGGCTATCCATCCTGTATTAACAGCCTTCAGTAGTACATTGGGAGCACTGACATCACGATGGATTAAGGGGTGAGGCTGGATGCCATGCAAATACAATAGTGCCTGAGCCACGTGCATGCAGATGGGATGGATATGATTTGGAGTGGCACTTCCATCACTCAAGGCTTCTCTGAGGTTGGTGTCCATCAACTCTGTGACAATGATAGCTGGGTGATCAGGAACAGCTCCAATAAACTCTAGTAGGTTGCGATGCCTACAACGAGCAAAGATTTTCATCTCTTTAGCAAACAGTTGCTGGTTATGTTGAGATGTAATTGCTGTATGAAGACATTTAGCTGCCACTCTCCTTCCTCTGAAATTAGCTTCAGTGACATATCCCCATCCTCCTGTGCCTATAATCTTATTAGTAAGGTTGACTTCTTCCCTTGAAATTGACCACAGTTGTTCAACTGTGTCTTCAACTTCTTTCAGCCTCTCCTCATGATTCAGATATCTTGACTGGGACCTCTGCTGTTCAGCTGCCAAATTGGACTCCAAGGTTTGACACCTTGCTTCTAGTGACCAAGTTTTCTCTTGTTCAGAAGCTAGAGCTGATTCTAGCGATTTACATTTACTCTCTAATGACTGAGACTTTTCCTGTTCAGAAGCTAGAGTAGATTCTAGTGATTGACATTTTTTCTCTAGAGATTGTGATTTTTCCTGTTCAGCAGCTAAAGTAAATGACAATGATTGTTGCTCTGTTATAACTGTCAGGCACTGATCCAGAAATGAATGAAGGTGGGTGGCTACCCAGCCTAGCCCAGATTTTAAGTTGAGAGTCCTGAATGTCTTATTATTTACATCAGGGAAGAGCTGACACTGTTATTGTTTGGCTTGTACAGTGAAGCGCATGCACAGTAGCATGTGCACTGTGCTCTTATGCACATAATAATGTCTGATCATGAGTTAACATTAATGGTTAGAACAATACATCTGTAACACCTGCATGTGTACATACTGTATATTCCTCTCTTGTATGTGATATGTAGGAGTCACTAGGAGATGATAGCTTAGGTTTGCTCCATTAAATAGCTTAATGTGAACTATATCATCTCCTACTGATCAAATGTTCCTACTGGTATAAACATTTCCTTAAAAGTTATAGCTATAATATTCCCTGTATGCTTTTCACTACTTAACCAACTTTAAAATTTTACTAATTTTCACCTGTGCACATATACCAGTAGGAGATGCAGACACTGATCCAGAAATAAACCAAGGTAGGTGGCTGGCCCAGATTTTAAGATGAGAGTATTGAATGTCTTGGTAGTTACATCAGGGAGGAAGGGCTGACAATATTATCATCTATAGCTAGTACAGTGAAGCACATAGCTAGTAGCATGCCCTTGTGAACATAATAAGGCCGGGCAAACTTGATTAATTGTTTCTCATCCCCACCCACATCCCTATACCCCACTGCCTCTAATTTCATTATTGCTGTTATCAATCATGTGCACACGTATTTTGATGTTAGGAAGGCTGGTTATCATTTTACAGCACAGCAAATGTCACTTGCACCTCAGAAAAGGTGGTAGCTAATACGTAAGTAATAGTTCTTAAAAGGTTTTAGTTATATATAACAGACAGCTTGATTTGGAGTATTTTCTTTTATTATTATTATTATTTAAAACTTTATGGTGTAAACACACCAAAGGCCTGAAGGTAACTTGTACCAACAGCCTTGTACATTACCCTATGTTACTTATTTACATATTTATTTACATACATACATACATACGTACAGTTGCTAAGGAGAGTTTAGATTGAAGGTGGGTGGCTGTAACTGATAAATTCTTGAGAAAGAAGTTAAGTAATATGTACAGTTGCTCTTATCGTCAAAGTTAATAACTTAATGATCGTTGGTAGTAATAGGAGTCATTACATATGATTCTGTGCTGCTGGACCTTTCAATTGTGCCAAAGAGACTCTTGTTGACATAAACGTTGTTTCCTCTTAGCTTGACAAAATTCTTGTCAGTGCCATTCTGAGCTAATTGCCACCTTGTTCTCAGATAGACTGCTTCGATTGCTCTTTCTTCTCTGGTCATGACAGGTTTGATTAGAATTGGTCTTGGTACTGAGGATCTTTTAGATAAGACAGATGTTGCATCAAAAGTGCGAAGAAATTTAATTAATATAGGTCTGGGTTTTGGATTGGAGGTATTGTATTTTCCTAGTCGATGGAAATCCCTAATAGATGACTTAGAGAGAGCAGGATCAATATTAGTAAGCACATTTTGCATGGCTTCCATGTCATGTTTTAGTCTAGTGGCTCGTGAACTGTTTGGTTGGGATTCTTTAATTCCATACATGACCACATTAAACAGTTTATCAGATTTTGCCTTGGGAGGTTCAACAAGACCTGAGGAAGGAGTACGAATGTGATTATGATTACTTATTGGAGTTTCAGAAGTTGTGATGGAGTGGTTAGCTTCTATTAAATTCGGAGTTTTGGAAGTTGAGTTGGACGTGATAGAGTTGTTGGATTCCAAGCTAGAAATTTTTTCAGTCAAAGACTCAACAAGTTGTTTTAGGATGTTAATTTCATCTCTTTGATGTGTAAAAATGCAGTGACAACAGCGGTAAGGTTCTTTCGATTCATTACTAAGGATATCAAATAAGGTTGAAGATAGTCCACTGCATTTACGGTGCATCCAGGCATTACAACGGCCTTCGCAAAATATAGCCTCCTGTCCATCACTAGTTTCTGACCATTCTAAGATTGGCTCGTCACACACAGCACATATATCCTCTGGTTCAGTTACAGTTTCTTTGTTCTTGTCCTTTTGCTTCTTAGAATTTGGTAGGGTAAAATTAGCATGCCTTTTCCTGTCAATACCTCTCTGCTTACTTGGAGATGCAGCATTCTTTGTACATTTAGTTGCAGTTTGAATTCAGAGAGTCTAAATAGTGCCCACTCGGGTCAGCAGAATCAGCTGAAGTATAGGATATATTGTAGAAATATGACTTCCCTTGTCATGAAATGTTAGAAAGCATGAAGTAAAGTGTCCTTGCTTCTTGCCTTGCCTAGGATCGGTTAGAAAGCACCACAGACAATAATGAAGACAGCCAATCCCACAATCGAATCTGACCTCCCACCCACATGGAAATCTGAATGGATGAGAAACTAGTAATCAAGTTTGCCTGGCCTAATGTAATGTATGGTTAAGACAAAGTGTAATACATCTGTAACTCCTGTGCACATACTGCACATTCCTCTGTCATATGTGATATGTAGGAGATGATAGTTTAGATTTACTCCATTGAATAACTAAATGTGAACTATATCATCTCCTACTAATGACATGCCCCACAAGAAGAAACATCACCTTAAAGGTTACAACTACTATATTCTCAGTATGTTTTTCACTACTTAGCGTTTGGGGCAGTCGCATTATTCGACATCTTAGGGTGAATTGCTGCAGACATAAAAGTAAAATTGACTCAATCCTAAAGCAGACCCCATAATATATTATTTCCTTCAAGAAGTCCTCTACCTGGTGATAGTTAATACTGCCCATGATCATAGATAAATTCATGTAGCTATACTGCTACCATGCATCTACTGTAAGGTTATAGCCAGCTAGCATTGAAATCTGATGCAATGCAGGGATTTAGTTTATATTGATTATAACGAAAGAGTGTTCATGATCAGTAATATTTGGCATTATTAAATAATGCAAATCTGAGTGGCTGCAAGGCCATGCATGGTGGGTGGCTAGCCACCCCATCCACCCCCTCTGGATCAGTCCCTGACTGTTGTTTGTAGTTGTTGGAACTGTATCACCAAATTGTTTATCTGCAGTTGCAGTGGCTGGGTTTGTTCTTGTTGCTGTTGTAGTACTTGATGCTGGTCTTGTGGCTGATCCCGTTGACGGTGACTCTTTTGCTGTTGTTCTTGGTGCCTGATTTGTGGTTGACATTGTGGATACTGGCTATTTTGATGCTGTACTTCATGCTGATCTTGTGGTTGATGTTGTGATTGGCTCCTTTTCTGTTGATAGTTATCCACCACTTTAAGCTGTTGCACACCAGCCATCACATTTTGTGGTGTAGCTAAATGGTAACAAGAATAGGTTATGAAAAGTTTGCATGAATTACTAGGTTGTTTAAAAATATCATGTCACATTATTAATAATCATGCTGCCAATAATAAGGTGTAGTGTACATGTCAATAAACAAAACAGAAAGTGCTACTGTATCAACATCTGTGTTTGCTGATTGCTATATCAAGTTCTATGCTGAAACAGCTATATTACCTGCTGCTTGAATTATGAAAGAAGTTAAATGGTTAACAAAATTAAACACATACTATCTGGAAATACAGGATATTCATTGTTTAGTAACAGAGATTTTATAATTACTGTAAAGTCGGGTAAGACTCGGTTTGTTAAGTGCATACACTTAAAATTTGTGACTGGGCCTGCAAAAATATGGTATGTGGGCACAAACTACACCCCACCACATAAAAATCTCATACGTTAGTCCTAGGATTTAGAGTATTTTCATTCTGTAACTTGTATTTTAAAGCCACCTAAATGTTTAATAAGTGCTGAAAATTTCATGGCCAAACAATAATGGAATACAAAGTTATGACACATCAAAGTTTTGAAAAAGTAGACAATTTTTATGTGCTCACATGCCCTATTTTCGAAGTTCCAGTTACATTTTTGAAGAAAACTTTTTGTAAAAATCATACTATCTGTTAGGCGCATAGCAATAATCATGGCAAGTGTAACCCTACATTGTAATATAATAGTTAATAGTTTGTGCCAGTCACCATGCCAGTGTGTAAGAATATTTGACTCCATTACTGGGTGAAATCCTTCATGATAAACAAGATTATATATCACTATCCAGATGGCTGACTTGCTGTATACACAGCAAAGGAAGACCTTAAGCGAGATGTAAAACACTGGAGGAGACATTAATTTTTCAGTACTTTGATCTTTTTCTTGCCATTTCTTCCTGTGTGTAGCTTTATCATCACGTACGCTTATCATCCATGGTTAATTAAAAGAAAATTAATGCGTATATGCTTAATGAATAATATGCACTTAATAGACACATGCGCTTAGCAGCCCAACTCTACTGTATGTAGCTATTGTACACAGTAGAACACTTGTGTATGTTGCTGTCTTACATAATAGTAGGGTTATGAAAATAGGCACCGAGATAATCAGACCTGATACTTTCATGAGCCTAGCCAAAATGTATTAATGTTGGTGGAGGTAAAAATTTTTACATGTATATACAAGCAGTCAATGTCTATTATCATCGTGTAGAATGTGAATACAAACAAGGAATTTCAAAACACTCAGTTGCCTCATGTTACTTTGTTTTGTTATCCTAACAGTTCAATTGATCTTCTATCAGGTTATACTTAGGCTTGCACCAATTATGCCGGCATAATTTCAAACATAATAGGCTAGCAAAAGCATCAAACATTATTCCAGCATAATAGGATGATCTAATCCAAAACACCCAAGCTGTAAAAAAAAGTGTGCGGCCCTCAGAAAGGCTATGGTGAAAAAAGATGTGAAATCCAAGGTGGCGGCCAAGAAATGGCTGTGATGGTAGGTTAATGGTAAAAATTTTAATAATGACAATTCAGGTAAATTTTGTGAAGCGGCACAAAAATTCACCTGAATTGTCGTTATTAAAATTTTTACCATTAACCTACCATCACAGCCATTTCTTGGCCGCCACCTTGGATTTCACATCTTTTTTCACCATAGCCTTTCTGAGGGCCGCACACTTTTTTTACAGCTTGGCTGTTTTGGATTAGATTTCATTTCTTTTTGTATTTGTATACCCCAAAGCCGGCCCATAGGCCAGCTTTGGGACTTTTTTAACCTATGTTTTTTTTCTTTACTACAGGAAGAAGAAAAGATGAAGTAGATGTAATTTAAATATTTTATCAGTAAATGTACAAATTATATATATAATACATATATGACCGGATTTGCGAAAAGGGGCCTTCCATACACATCCAATTTGTCAACTTTGGCAATTGATAACTTCAGATTGGAAAGAGCTATTGCCTTGAAATTTGGGCAGTGGTGATTTCTTTGCAGCTGAACTCTCTACATGATGGTTTCTTTGTAGCTGAACTCTCTACAAGGTAATTTCTTCTAGCTGATCTCTCTACAGGGAGATTTGTTTGTAGCTGAACTATCTACAAGGTAAATTCTTCTAGCTGATCTCTCTACAGGATGATTTGTTCGTAGCTGAATTCTGTACAGGTGATTTGTTTGCTGCTGAGCTCTTTACAAAATGGTTTCTTTGTAGCTGAACTCTCTACAAAGTAACTTCTTCTAACTGATCTTTCTACAGGGTGATTTGTTTGTAGCTGAACTATCTACAAGGTAATTTCTTCTAGCTGATCTCTCTACAGGGTGATTTTATTTGCGGCTGAATTCTGTACAGCTGATTTGGTTGCAGCTGAGCTCGGTTTCCTTGTAGCTGAACTCTCTACAAGGTAATTTCTTCTAGCTGATCTCTCTACAGGGAGATTTGTTTGTAGCTGAACTATCTACAAGGTAACTTCTTCTAGCTGATCTCTCTAGAGGGTGATTTGTTTGTAGCTGAACTATCTACAAAATAATTTCTTCTAGCTGATCTCTCTACAGGGTGATTTGTTTGTAGCTGAATTCTGTACAGGTGATTTGTTTGCAGCTGAGCTCTTTACAGAATGGTTTCTTTGTAGCTGAACTCTCTACAAAGTAACTTCTCCTAACTGATCTTTCTACAGGGTGATTTATTTGTAGCTGAACTATCTACAAGGTAATTTCTTCTAGCTGATCTCTCTACAGGGTGATTTGTTTGTAGCTGAATTCTGTACAGGTGATTTGTTTGCAGCTGAGCTCTTTACAGATTGGTTTCTTTGTAGCTGAACTCTCTAAAAGGTAACTTCTTCTAACTGATCTTTCTACAGGGCAATTTGCTTGTGGCAGAATTTTTTACAGGGTGACTTCTTTGCAGCTGAACTCTCTACATGGTGGTTTCTTTGTAGCTGAACTCTCTACAAAGTAATTTATTCTAGCTGATCTCTCTACAGGGTGATTTGTTTGTAGCTGAATTCTGTACAGGTGATTTGTTTGCAGCTGAGCTCTTTACAGAATGGTTTCTTTGTAGCTGAACTCTCTACAAAGTAACTTCTCCTAACTGATCTTTCTACAGGGTGATTTGTTTGTAGCTGAACTATCTACAAGGTAATTTCTTCTAGCTGATCTCTCTACAGGGTGATTTGTTTGTAGCTGAATTCTGTACAGGTGATTTGTTTACAGCTGAGCTCTTTACAGAATGGTTTCTTTGTAGCTGAACTCTCTAAAAGGTAACTTCTTCTAACTAATCTTTCTACAGGGCAATTTGTTTGTGGCAGAATTTTATACAGGGTAATTTCTTTGCAGCTGAACTCTCTACATGGTGGTTTCTTTGTAGCTGAACTCTCTACAAAATAATTTCTTCTAGCTGATCTCTCTACAGGGTGATTTGTTTGTAGCTGAATTCTGTACAGGTGATTTGTTTGCAGCTGAGCTCTTTGCAGAATAGTTTTTTTGCAGCTGAACTCTCTACAAGGTAACTTCTTCTAACTGATCTTTCTACAAGGCGATTTGTTTGTAGCTGAACTATCTACAAGGTAATTTCTTCTAGCTGATCTCTCTACAGGGTGATTTGTTTGTAGCTGAATTCTGTACAGGTGATTTGTTTGCAGCTGAGCTCTTTACAGAATGGTTTCTTTGTAGCTGAACTCTCTAAAAGGTAACTTCTTCTAACTGATCTTTCTACAGGGCAATTTGTTTGTGGCAGAATTTTATACAGGGTGATTTCTTTGCAGCTGAACTCTCTACATGGTAGTTTCTTTGTAGCTGAACTCTCTACAAAGTAATTTCTTCTAGCTGATCTCTCTACAGGGTGATTTGTTTGTAGCTGAATTCTGTACAGGTGATTTGTTTGCAGCTGAGCTCTTTACAGAATAGTTTCTTTGTAGCTGAACTCTCTACAAGGTAACTTTTCTAGCTGATGTCTCTACAAGGTGGCTAGTTTGTAGCTGAACTCTCTACATGGTGGTTTCTTTGTAATTGAACTTTCTACAAGGTGACTTCTTCTAGCTGATTTTTCAATAGGGTGATTTGTTTGTAGCTTCACTCTCTACAAGGTAACTTCTTCTAGCTGATCTCTCTACAGGGAGATTTGTTTGTAGCTGAACTCTCTACAGGTGATTTGTTTGAAGCTGAACTTTCTAAATGATGGTTTCTTTGTAGCTGAACTCTCTACAAGTTAACTTCTTCTAGCTGATCTCTCTACAGGGTGATTTGTTTGCAGCTGAGCTCTTTACAGAATGGTTTCTTTGTAACTGAACTTTCTACAAGGTGACTTCTTCTAGCTGATTTTTCAATAGGGTGATTTGTTTGTAGCTTCACTCTCTACAAGGTAATTTCTTCTAGCTGATCTCTCTACAGGGTGATTTGTTTGTAGCTGAATTCTGTACAGGTGATTTGTTTGCAGCTGAGCTCTTTACAGAATGGTTTCTTTGTAGCTGAACTCTCTAAAAGGTAACTTCTTCTAACTGATCTTTCTACAGGGCAATTTGTTTGTGGCAGAATTTTCTACAGGGTGATTTCTTTGCAGCTGAACTCTCTACATGGTGGTTTCTTTGTAGCTGAACTCTCTACAAGGTAACTTCTTCTAGCTGATCTCTCTACAGGGTGATTTGTTTGTAGCTGAACGATCTACAAGGTAACTTCTTCTAGTTGATCTCTCTACAGGGTGGTTTCTTTGTAGCTGAACTCTCTAAAAGGTAACTTCATCTAACTGATCTTTCTACAGGGCAATTTGTTTGTGGCTGTATTTTCTACAGGGTGATTTCTTTGCAGCTGAACTCTCTACATGGTGGTTTCTTTGTAGCTGAACTCTCTACAAAGTAATTTCTTCTAGCTGATCTCTCTTAGCTGAATTCTGTACAGGTGATTTGTTTGCAGCTGAGCTCTTTACAGAATGGTTTCTTTGTAGCTGAACTCTCTAAAAGGTAACTTCTTCTAACTGATCTTTCTACAGGGCAATTTGTTTGTGGCAGAATTTTCTACAGGGTGATTTCTTTGCAGCTGAACTCTCTACATGGTGGTTTCTTTGTAGCTGAACTCTCTACAAGGTAACTTCTTCTAGCTGATCTCTCTACAGGGTGATTTGTTTGTAGCTGAACTCTCTACAAGTTAACTTCTTCTAGCTGATCTCTCTACAGGGTGATTTGTTTGTGGCTGAATTCTATATAGGTGATTTGTTTGCAGCTGAGCTCTTTAAATAATCGTTTTTTTGTTTGCAGCTGAGCTCTTTAAATAATGGTTTCTTTGTAGCTGAATTCTCTCAAGATAACTTCTTCTAGCTGATGTCTTTACAGGGTCACTAGTTTGTAGCTGAATTCTCTACATGGTGGTTTCTTTGTAACTGAACTCTCTACAAGGTAACTTTTTCTAGCTCATCTTTCTACAGGGTGATTTATTTGTAGCTGAATTCTTTACAGGTGATTTGTTTGCAGCTGAGCTCTTTAAAGAATGGTTTCTTTGTAGCTGAACTATCTACAAGGTAACTTCTTCTAGCTGATGTCTCTACAAGGTCACTAGTTTGTAGCTGAGCTCTCTACATGGTGGTTTTTTTTGTAACTGAACTCTCTACAAGGTGACCTCTTCTAGCTGATCTTTCTACAGGGTGATTTGTTTGAAGCTGAACTCTCTACAAGGTAACTTCTTCTAGCTGATCTCTCTACAGGGAGATTTTTTTGTAGCTGAACTCTCTACATGATGGTTTCTTTGTAGCTGAACTCTCTACAAGGTTACTTCTTCTAGCTAATCTCTCTACAGGGAGATTTGTTTGTAGCTGATCTTTCTACAGGGTGATTTGTTTGAAGCTGAACTCTCTACAATGTAACTTCTTCTAGCTGATCTCTCTACAGGGAGATTTGTTTGTAGCTGAACTCTCTACATGATGGTTTCTTTGTAGCTGAACTATCAACACAGGGTGATTTGTTTGTAGCTGAATTCTGTACAGGTGATTTGCTTGCAGCTGAGCTCTTTACAGAATGGTTTCTATGTAGCTGAACTCTTTACAAGGTAACTTCTTCTAGCCGATGTCTCTACAGGGTCACTAGTTTGTAAATGAATTCTCTACATGGTGGTTTCTTTGTAACTGAACTCTCTACGAGGTAACTTCTTCTAGCTGATCTTTCTATAGGGTGACTTGTTTGTAAACGAATTCTCTACATGGTGGTTTCTTTGTAGCTGAACTCTCTACATTGTGGTTTCTTTGTAGCTGAACTCTACAAGGTGATTTCTTCTAGCTGAATTATCTCTTTCTATAGTTGCATGAATTCCCTACAAGGTAGCTGATCTCTCTACAGGGTGAATTGTTTGTGGCTGATCTCTCTACAGGGTGACTTGTTTGTAGCTGATCTCTATACAGGTTACTTGTTTCTAGCTGATCTCTTGAATTCTCTTCAGGTGACTGCTCTATTAGGATGACTGCTCTATTAGGATGACTGCTCTATTAGGATGACTGCTCTATTAGAGTATCTCGATCTCGCACTTGCTACACTAAGTTGGATTTCGTGTTATAACTCCGTGGTTTTAAGTCTGATTCTTCTACACCATTGAAGAGATTTTCTAAGATGATAACTCCATCTGTACAGCGATTTTCAAAGCATTACCCCAAGCGGTTTACCTGGTAGGCGTGGCAAGCAGTCGTTTTTTATTAGCTAATCTCGATTGCGTAATTGTTACACACTGTTGGTTTTTTCGTTGTATCTTCCTGGTTTTTAGCTCGATTTCTTTCAAACCACAAAAGGTTTGAGGTTCAATAGTTAACCTATTCACCCACCGATTTTCAGCTTCTTCCCATACGCGGTTTACCCTGTAGGCGTGACAACATATTGGTGTTACTTTTCGTGAATAATCGCTCATAACTCTTTGCCTGTTTATCGTATTCCAGCCAAAGTTGGTACAGAGATGCGCCTTTATATCCCCCTTCTGTGTGCCAAATTTCAAGGCAATCGGATATGGCGTGCGAGTTTTATAGCAGTTTTTGTAAGTGTGCGACAAAAAAAAGAAAAATAAGAAGAAAAAAACGAAGAAACTGAGCCAATTTTTGAAGTCGAATATCTCGGGAACGCGCGAAGCGATTTCGCTCAAATTTGGAATGTGGAGTGCTGCAGTTGGGGGGCATGTCCACAGCAAAAATCGTCTTGTTTCATCAAGGAAGCACAGAGCTACGGAGGTGCGAAAATTGCGTTTTCATTCTTCCTGTCAATATACTCACGGGTGTTACGCGCCGGCTTCTTGGGCCGCACGACACACTACCGTGTGTCTTGATTTTCAAGATTTTTAATTAAATGCGCAATGCGCGCACCAAGAATATGGCAAAACACAAACACTTTACACTTTAATACTATATTTCATATCAAGAAATAGTGCAATGTTATCATTTTTATTATTTCTTAGCTGATTATTTACACTTCGTGGAAATAAGATCAAGATACTCTAATAGAGCAGTCACTTACTCTAATACAACAGTCAGAGAAGAATGATATACTCTAATAAAGCAGCCAACTCTACAGCACAATCTTGATTTTGACAGCATAATTTTGAGTATAATAGGCTGGATTTTTGAGCACTGCTCAAAAGCATAATAGGCTATTTTCAAAGCATAACTGGCTCAAGCCTAGTTATACTGTTGATGAATGATTAGAGGTAGTGTTGTTTTAGTTCATTAAAACTATAACTAAAAGTGGTTTTAGTTAGGGCTTTTACTTTTAGTTATCTGAAACTATAATTAAAACTTAAGTTTTTCTGATTGCCAAAAGACTAAACCTAAAACTAAAAGTGCCTCAATTTTCACACAGAAACTTATACTAAAACTAAAAATATCACTTAACGTTTACAATAGAGCTGTGCGATTTTGACTACAATTACAATTGCAAGTGATTACTACCCAGTAATCACGATTATGCAATTAATTGCATTCTGTGTATTCTGAGCTGAATGTCTTCATTTTGAAAAGTTTAACAGGCTCTTGTCTCTAGTTTGTGACATAAGGTTTCCTTTACAAGCATTACTTATGATTAGATTGGTTCTGTGGTGATAGCAATTGGCTCTTGACAGTAGATTATACGAAGAATGTACTATTCCCAATTAATCGATTATTTCAATTTTTTGCGATTATTGTATATCATGATTAGTATTGCAATTGATTAATTGCATAATCGATATAATCGCACAGCTCTAGTTTACAAATAACTGAAACTAAAACTAAAAGTACTTGCCAAGTATACAAATGATTAAAACTGAAACTAAAAGTACTTACCACCTACAATTATAAAAGTTGTTAATTGTTTAAAACTAAAAGTACCTTGCTATATTGTAGTAACACATATAGCTAATTATTCACTATACACATACTATCTGCCAGTGTAGCACTATACACATACTATCTGCCAGTATAGCACTATACACATACTATCTGCCAGTATAGTACTATACACATACTATCTGCCAGTATAGCACTATACACATACTATCTGCCAGTATAGCACTATACACATACTATCTGCAGTATAGTACTATACACATACTATCTACCAGTATAGTACTATACACATACTATCTGCCAGTATAGCACTATACACATACTATCTGCCAGTGTATTTACGTAAAAGTAACTAAAAGTGTTTTGCTATAAAGATATTTAATAATCATCACAAGGGTTTAATGCTAAAAAAGTTACTACTGCGATGTTGTCAAGCAGGACGTAGCTAACTTGAACTATCACAGAGTTTAATAATAAGAGCTCTTTTAAAATCAGTGAAATCATGTGCACTGTATTATACTTGTTCTTTGAAAAAAATCGTTTAGGTAAGTTGCTGCATTCATCATCATTATTGCATAAACCGAACATGGTGGGTTGTTTAGAATAGCGTGGTTGATCATGTGATTATCATTACAATTAAAGCACACCACACATATAGAGGTTACAACAACAAACATACATTATAGTACACATAGCTTACAACACAATATGTTACAGTTTACATGTTACATCTCCCCCTCTTAGGTCAATACCTGAGACGATCAGGTGGATTTACAACAGTTTCAGTTTGGGATCGGGTGACTGGTCTACTTGGGCCAACAATGGGCTCAGCAGGAATAACAGCCTGTTCAATTTCAGAGCGAGTTCTTAAATTGACACGGTTCCTTCTTACTTGGCCTGAAGCTGTTTCGACTACATATGATCTTGGTGCATCAGCTGCATGTGAAACTCGCCCCGGTGTTTGAAGTCCTCTTGTTTCTACCCAGACTGGTTGATCTTCTGGCAATGGTGGTAGTGTTCTTACTTGGTGGTGTTTGTCATAGTGTTCTTTTTGTGATTGTTTGTATCTTTCATCTAGTCTTCTAAAGTTTGTAATGTGAGACCATTCAGGTACATAGCTCTCGTCCTTCACCTGGGGAATGTCTGTCCGTATTCTTCATCCCATCAACAATTCTGCAGGGCTAAGTGCACACCAGGGCATAGGTGTTGCCCTATAGCTGAGGAGAGCCTTGTAAGGGTCTGAAGAGTTCTCAAGCAAACGTTTGACCGTTTTACTGTTCTTTCCACCAGCCCATTGGCTTGTGGATAATGTGGACTTGTTGTTATATGTCTGAATCCATAAGTCTCTGAGAACTCCTTCATTTCCTGTGAGCTAAATTGTGGCCCATTATCTGATACAATTTCAGCTGGTATACCAAACCTTGCAAAAATAGATTTTAAATGAGTGATGACACTGGATGATATTGTCGAACTCAGTTTCTGTACTTTTGCAAACCTGGAGTAATAGTCAATTGTCAACAGATAAGTAGAATTCTTAAGTTCGAACAGATCTGAAGCAATACGTTCCCAGGGATAGCTGGGTAGTGGTGTACTAATCAGGGGCTCTTTGTTAGGAGATGTAGTTTTCTGACAGACAGGACAAGATTTTATAAAGGTTTCCATTTCCCTTTAGATACCCCTGGCCACCAAACAGAAGTAGAAACACGCATCCTACAACGTAGGATTCCCTGATGTCCATGGTGAATCTTTTCTAAAGTAGCTTGTCTCTGGGATTACAATCCTAGATTGGTACAGTAATAGAGTTCCACTAAGTGTAATTTCACCACGAAATCTCCAGAAGTCTTTCAACTCCCTGGACAATTTGTTTCTACTAGGCCAGCCTGACGTGCAATACTCAATTAGTCTTGAACAGATACTGTCCTCAGCTTGTGCCTTGCGATAACTGAAAAGGCAATTATAATTAATTCCTTAATAGATACCAGCATCAGGGTATTCCCTATAGACCAGAGTGTTTGACACTGCAACGAAATTCACCAACACTTCACTACAAACAAGTTATGAAACCTTTTAACCCAGCAGCAAAACACAACTGGTATAGAAGTTACCTTGTGTCAATGCTACTAAACTTTCAAATACAGCCTTTCTTGTGTTTAGAACAACGTTGAAACCGGCCCACTACTGCTGACCAGGATGACCCACTGACCCGGATAGCAATCCGGGTCAGCAATCCGGGTCAGACCCGGATTTGACCCGGATGTGACCCGGATTAATTAAAGCCGAGGCGTGCGATAAGAGCCATGTTTCGGCTAGTCTCGAGCGAGCGAGACTACCTTTTTGAGCGTTCGATTCGTGTTGAGTAAACAGGGGTGGATCCAGACGCAACTTCAGCCTAGCTGTAGGTTGAAGACCAAAAAAAAAAAAAAAAGGTCATCACCTGCTAACAATAGCTGCCCCTCACCATAGATACCCTCAGTTTCGTGCTACATACTGCACTTACTAATAAATGGGCGTGGCTGAGCGTATGTTTGTAATGTGATAAGTGGGCGTGGCTCACGAAAGAGCTACGCGATAGCGTTTATAAGTTTTCACGTCATCAAACGAACAATTTCGTTTCTCACGTGATCCAATCTGGGTCAGACCCGGATAATTTGTAAACCGGATCAGACCCGGATGACCCGGAGAAAATGTGACCCGGTTTAGATTAGATTAGATTAGATTATCAATTTTTGTCAAAGACATGGGTACACAAAAGGCACAGCCTGCAAACGTGCTCCCCATACAGAACATACAAGTACAAAAAACAAACACATAACAGTAACACAAAAACAAAACACAAAACAATAACATTAGAATACACGGATTGAAAAACAAAACAGTTACAAGATTATGCAAAAAGAAAACGACGAAGTGCAGTCCGGAACGCAACTGGATTAGTCAATTTTAGAATACGATGAGGAATGGTGTTCCATAGGAAGGGAGAGTTGATGAAAAAGGAAAAACGCCGGGAGTTAATAGTGGAGGATGGAATAAATAACGACATTGGATGAGATCTAGTGACGGTGGTAGAAAATTGAAAATACTTAGAAAATGGGATAGCAACTCTATTATGTGAAATATCATGAGTCAGACTGGTCGAAAAGTAAGATCTTCTGGTATGAAGAGTTGGCCAATGAAGTTCCTGTAGGCAAGAGTCTGAAGACCTAGACCAGTTATGGTTAATAGTATCCCATCTACTACCGCACACCCAACGGGCAGCACGACGTTGGATCGCTTCTAAATTAGTCACATCCTTCTTAGTGTGTAAGCACCAAACTGGGGAAGCATACTCCAGAATAGGTCTCACTACAGCCCGGTATGCAGTTGCTTTGACTGATGCAGAACATGAAAACAGAGTATGGCGCAAGTAATTCAGAGACCGTGATGCTTTGGCTACTAGATGTTTCATGTGATCACCCCATTTGAGTTGAGAGTTAATGAATATACCCAGGTATCTCACTACTGACTTCAGTGAAATCTGCTGACCATCCAGAAAATAAGCACACAAGGGAGGAACACGTTTGTAAGAAATACAAATACTATCACATTTCAAGGGATTCAGCTTCAATAGCCATTTCTTGCACCGTTCAAAAATTGCATTTAAGTCATCTTGGAGAAGTTTGCAATCATTAGAAGACACAATTTCCTTGTAAAGTGCAATAGCGGTTGACCCGACCCGGTTTCAACGCTGGTTTAGAAGCACTGGTGAGACTGTCCACAAAGTTAAACAGCAGTGCCACAAAGTTTTATTCATTCATTGAGATACTTACTATCTGTAGTTTCAAATGTCATTTTCTCTACATATACTAAAAGCATTTTGGAATGGGTTAATGTTTATTATGCAATCACATTAGCTGTTTCTTGTTTGAATAAGCTGCAGATGATGTTTAACCTCTCTATAAATGTGAACATGCACCTTACAATTACCAACAAATGGTCCACAATCATCTAGGTGTGCAAAATTTACTACACCCTAAAGAAAGTAAATAATACCTGGCTGTTATCATTAATTGTAACCTCTCCTGGTCAGACTATATTGCATGTATTAGCAATAAAGCTAGATCTGTGTAAGCTTGCATTCCTGCATGCAAAAAATGAAACAATGTTCTTAGACTGATGCCGAGAACACAAGCATACTTCTCTTACATCAGACCAATAATTGAATATGTATCCATACACCATGCACTATGAGAGATATTCAGAAACTGGAAATGTTATATTTTAGTATCGAGCTGCTTGTTTTGTTTTATTGAATTCTTGCAATATGCTATATATATATATATATTATGATAAACAAGCTAAAAGTGAACTACACTTCAATTGCATAGAGATATTGACAGTACAAGATGCTAACTGATCATGTTAGTCTAGACTTTATGTTAAGTTAAAGCACTGCCTTGTATGTGTACAGAAAATACAATATGAGGGGTGTCTCTAGAGGCTAATACAGCATGAGGGGTGTCTCTAGAGGCTAATACAGCATGAGGGGTGTCTCTAGAGGCTAATACAACATGAGGGGTGTCTCTAGAGGCTAATACAGCATGAGGGGTGTCTCTAGAGGCTAATACAACATGAGGGGTGTCTCTAGAGGCTAATACAACATGAGGGGTGTCTCTAGAGGCTAATACAGCATGAGGGGTGTCTCTAGAGGCTAATACAACATGAGGGGTGTCTCTAGAGGCTAATACAGCATGAGGGGTGTCTCTAGAGGCTAATACAGCATGAGGGGTGTCTCTAGAGGCTAATACAACATGAGGGGTGTCTCTAGAGGCTAATACAGCATGAGGGGTGTCTCTAGAGGCTAATACAACATGAGGGGTGTCTCTAGAGGCTAATACAACATGAGGGGTGTCTCTAGAGGCTAATACAACATGAGGGGTGTCTCTAGAGGCTAATACAGCATGAGGGGTGTCTCTAGAGGCTAATACAACATGAGGGGTGTCTCTAGAGGCTAATACAACATGAGGGGTGTCTCTAGAGGCTAATACAACATGAGGGGTGTCTCTAGAGGCTAATACAGCATGAGGGGTGTCTCTAGAGGCTAATACAACATGAGGGGTGTCTCTAGAGGCTAATACAGCATGAGGGGTGTCTCTAGAGGCTAATACAGCATGAGGGGTGTCTCTAGAGGCTAATACAACATGAGGGGTGTCTCTAGAGGCTAATACAGCATGAGGGGTGTCTCTAGAGGCTAATACAACATGAGGGGTGTCTCTAGAGGCTAATACAACATGAGGGGTGTCTCTAGAGGCTAATACAGCATGAGGGGTGTCTCTAGAGGCTAATACAACATGAGGGGTGTCTCTAGAGGCTAATACAGCATGAGGGGTGTCTCTAGAGGCTAATACAGCATGAGGGGTGTCTCTAGAGGCTAATACAACATGAGGGGTGTCTCTAGAGGCTAATACAACATGAGGGGTGTCTCTAGAGGCTAATACAACATGAGGAATGTCTCTAGAGGCTAATACAGCATGAGGGGTGTCTCTAGAGGCTAATACAGCATGAGGGGTGTCTCTAGAGGCTAATACGGCATGAGGGGTGTCTCTAGAGGCTAATACAGCATGAGGGGTGTCTCTAGAGGCTAATACAACATGAGGAATGTCTCTAGAGGCTAATACAACACGAGGGGTGTCTCTAGAGGCTAATACAACACGAGGGGTGTCTCTAGAGGCTAATACAACACGAGGGGTGTCTCTAGAGGTTAATACGGCATGAGGGGTGTCTCTAGAGGCTAATACAACATGAGGGGTGTCTCTAGAGGTTAATACGGCATGAGGGGTGTCTCTAGAGGCTAATACAACATGAGGGGTGTCTCTAGAGGTTAATACGGCATGAGGGGTGTCTCTAGAGGTTAATACAACATGAGGGGTGTCTCTAGAGGCTAATACAACATGAGGGGTGTCTCTAGAGGCTAATACAACATGAGGGGTGTCTCTAGAGGCTAATACAACATGAGGGGTGTCTCTAGAGGCTAATACAGCATGAGGGGTGTCTCTAGAGGTTAATACGGCATGAGGGGTGTCTCTAGAGGTTAATACAACATGAGGGGTGTCTCTAGAGGTTAATACAACATGAGGGGTGTCTCTAGAGGCTAATACAACATGAGGGGTGTCTCTAGAGGCTAATACAACATGAGGGGTGTCTCTAGAGGCTAATACAACATGAGGAATGTCTCTAGAGGCTAATACAGCATGAGGGGTGTCTCTAGAGGCTAATACAACATGAGGGGTGTCTCTAGAGGCTAATACAGCATGAGGCAAAGCCAAGTGCTGTAATTGCCTTGAAACACTCCTTGAGTACTGTATTTTCATACACACAAGCATAGGCAGAGCATTAAAAGCTTTACTGTACATCCTGATTGTCTTGCTTGAGCGATTACTTCAGTAGCCAAATCACTTCAATTTTTGGTGATCAGACTATCAGTAAGTTGTCATAAAAATGAACTGGTAGGATTAGTTTAGCTAATTGCAGCATTTGACAGTGTCACGCACATAATACATCATGCCACTTGTGTGGGGTTGTTCCTTCAATTTTCCATAATCAGACTGTCAATAAGCGTTCATGTAACTTATTTCTAGTCATAGAACCAACTGGTAGGATTGGTCTGGCTAGTTTCAGTGATTTACGGTGTCATGCATGTGATCAATTGTGCTGTCTAAGAAGGTTGTTTTCATAACATTCCAACCACACTGTATTTCCCCAATTATCTGCCTAACAGTACTGTATTTGCCCAATTAGCCACAAAGCTGTAGTGAATGACTTGTTATGCAGGAAATACAGCAGCCAGCAGCACTTTGATCCTCCCATGCAAAACTATTAATATTTTACATCCAAAGAGATAGAGTACACATGGTCATATCTTAACATACAGCCAAATCTACACCAGAATTGCTACCTATGATCATTTTTTCTGCCCTCAACCATCTGACTATGGAATTCACTACCTTCTGATGTTGCACACTCATACTTTTTCGCAAACTTTAACAACAATCTATATGTATGTTAGCTATGCACAGTAAATGTGGTGTACATGTTACCCCCAAATTAAGTGAGTTAAGGTGGCACTGAAGCAATTAAGTCCAGCTACATATTTGCTACAACCAAAGTACTTAGTGAGCTATTTTAGGTCAAAACTGCTGCTGTACAACTTAATGTATGCCTAAACAGTTGCCTGTGATGCTTTAGTTTAGCATACAAGGTTTCATAAGTAACATGCTTTTATTTCATGTGTATCTAAGTCTAAAGTTTCAAGATAACTTGGCCAATGAACACAACCTAGCACTAATAATTTCTCACCTTACCTCTTCCTTTTTACTGATAAAAGTATGAAAAGTAGTGAAAATGTGTGCCAGTTGACTACAACATTGGCTAACAACCCCCATCAAGGCCAAATCATGAAAATTCAAAGCAACCTATTGTGGAGTAACACTTACTTGATGCCCCAAATTGTGATGGTCTGTAGTGCATATTTATAGTAATTGATTGAGAAAGGATATTGTGTGGCTAGTCAAGGCATACTCCATAAAGTAGTGATCATATGATGGCAGCTGGTGCTGTTTGCAAGTGAATTAACCAGAGTCCTGACAAACTGTAGTGTTAGTTGTATCAACAACAGTAGCCTGGCTTCCTTGCAAGGGCAGAGGAGACACCTTTATTTAAGGGGGGTTGGGGGTCTTCTAGCTTGCTGATGCTATGGCCTAGCTGTGAGTCAAAGACCAAAAAAAGGTTAACCTGCTGGCAATAGTTGCCCTCTCCCAACTATACTGTATAGCTGGTTATTTTCAAAGGGTTTTATTTTTGGATGTTTTGAAAAGGCCCTTCTCTTCAAAAATAAATTCTCAAGTACTGAATATAAATTCCCACAAGTAAAAAGAATGTGCTTTCATGTAATCATACAACTCATATTCGCTTGTGTATTCTTTACAAGTTCAAGCTCAGTATTATTAATAATAGTTGAACAATATCATTACTGCATCAACAGCCAGTAAACTATCCTGAATGGCCATTGTTGGGAATCCATGCTGTCTGCTGCTGTGCCCTGATTGAGTGGATTGCCTTGTCAGTGGCTGCTAACTACTGTAAGTAACTACTCTACTTATAACTCAGTCTTCTTTCCAGTGTGTAAAAGTGGAAATTATTCTGTCCTCAATTCCATCAGTAAGGTGAGCATATGTTGCTAGACTCCACGTATTTGTAATTTGTGACACGAATTTCTATTTGCTTGAAATGTATACTTTATGCATTCTCAAAAATTAAACCTTCGAAATTCAGATTTTACTGCTCCTACGAAAGTTTCTGGTTCGAAAATAACCAGCTATATGGTATCTTCTTACATACATAGCTTACTACACTGCTCTTCTAAGAATACTGTGACGGCTCTATTTAATAAGAGTATCTCGATCTTGACTGCTCTATTAGAGTATCTCAAATTTATTAATGTTATTGAGCTGCTGCCCCTGCTGCCTTGTCCTGGTAGTCATTTTAGATGCTTCACTATAGTCTATGGGTTTCTACATTAATTTTGTTTTTATATGACCACGACCATGTTATCTATTAAATTATATGGCTGCTCTTAAATTGTTGAACACCACATTAACCATTCTTTGAGTTAAAACATCAGACAATCAAGACATTGTTATCTGATGATACTTAGCTGCTTTAGTGAATATGAGTATATACATAGGCGGCTCCAGGATTTTTGGTGATTGATTTCTGATCAAGAGCATAGTTAGATTTTTGGTGAAGACCAAAAAAAAAGTTAACCGCCTGCTACATAACTTGCTACACTACTGCTCTGAATACTGTGACTGCTTTATTAGAGTGATTGATTGCTCTATTAGAGTATCTTGATCTAAACGTGATCGATTTCCGGAAACCTCAGAACCCCCCTGGAGCTGTCCCTGATATACACACATGTACAACACCAAAAATGGCATAATTGAATAAGAAGCTAGCCATGGTAAAAAAATCATTCTAAGTAATTATATTAAATAGTTCTGTGGAATATAAGAAATTGTTGCAAACAGTTAGTAAAGATTGCAGTTACAATCAGTTTAAGAATATTCTACAAGACAGTGGCAGTAAAATGGTGTTCTCCTCATGACACATCTTCGATAGGGATTGTTTTATTCCCCACCTATTTTTCTTGACAGGATTTTCTATTTCCCACTTAACATGCTTCATCCACAACAAGCTTAAAACGTATCTATTTTACTCAAAATACTTAGTTATTATCACAGTGTGTAGTGACTGTTCTAAAAGAATACTTTGATATTCACTCACTCTTGCCAAAGCAAGACACTATAATATGTCACCAAAATTGTGAAAAGGGATCTTCCACAAACATCCAATTCTATGAACATGGAAGACCATAGCTTACTCTGCAAGAAACATATCAACCTGAAATTTTCTCCATCCAAATAAGGTATGCTGATGCTCACTACTAAGTAAATTTCAAGTCAATAGCATTTTCTAATCTGAAATTATGAATTGGAGAGCTGGTAAATTAGTTGTGTACGGAAGACCAAATCCAGTCACATACCGTAAAGTCGGGTTGTTAAGTACATGCACTTATAATTTTCAGAGAAAATTTTTTGTGAAAATCATACCATCTGTTAGGCACATATGCCTAATAAATAATTATTGTGAGTGTAACATGGGATCACTATGTTGTAATAGAGTAGTTAATAGTTTGTGCCAAAACTACACCAGTGTGTAAGGATATTTGACTCCACTTTTGGGTGAAATCCTTTGTGATAAATGAGATTATCACTATCCAGATGGCTGATTTACTGTATACATAGTGAAGAGAGATCTCAAGGGAGACGTAAGTCCTTAAGAATTCATTAGCACAGTCAGCTTTTCTTGCCATTTCTTGCTGTGTGTAACTTTATCATCACATTTGACCATGTGCACTTATCATCCATGGTTAATTACAAGAAATGTGCATGCTCTTAACAAATAATATGTGCTGAATAGATACATGCAATTAACAACCTGACACTATGGTACATTGTTTATATTTTAAAATGTAAGACTGTTCTATTAGAGTATGTTGATCATCAAATAGCAATAAGCTGTGTTATCAAGTGTGACTGTTCTATTAGAGTACTTGACGTTTTCAAGCAAATGTACAGAGTATTGTTATTATGTCCTTCAGTGTGTACTCCCACAACTTGCAGCCACAATTACCAAACTCATTTTCTGCAGGCTTCTATAATAGCACTTCAAACACTAACTTACACTTACATTTGTATCAACCACCAAATCAAAAGAATGCCATAAACTTACTGTAGGCCAAGAAATCTTTGTGGTATTTAATTTTTATGGATTGGCAAAATGTGGTAAAAGTAATAATTTTCGTGGACCAAAGTTTCATGGTTGAGACATCGATTTCCATACAACTTGTACAAGGGTTGTAAAGCATTTAAATTTAGTTGATAAGGCGTCCACGAAAATCATGAAAACTTGTATCCCACAAAACTTCTTGCCTTACAGTAACTAGCCATTATCTTTCATTAGTATCATACACAAAATATCTCCCCTTCATCTTTGACTTCAAATAAAAACTGTGCATAGGTTCACTGATACTGGTGACCAATGTTTTACAACATTATTATGGCATATATACATTAGCACATCATTCTAAACATTGGTATAGAGGTAACGTGATACCTTTTTGTACTTCAGGTGATTGAGATGCACTATCCTTCAACATTTCTTCAATTTTCCTTCTGTACTCCTGCAACATTAGTGCATTTAGAATAAAGAATTAATGTTTCAAAGGTACTCTAAACAATCCCTTTACAGTATAGCAACACTACACACATATTATACCTGTATATATAGTTCCATGTATTATTTGGCTACTTTGCACACAACTGAATCTCATGAAAACAAGATACACATTACCCTATACCTTTTGACATCAGTAACAGCTTATACATCTGTATCATGTGTTAGGCCACTATATATCACATATATAAGAGGAGATAAGGCTATACTATACCTATTTGAAAAGTTATTGCTTGGACCTGACCAACTAAATTTTCCATGGATATACAGTAAAATAAGACCATGAAATTTACAGTTGTTCCAAAAAGAAGATAATTCAAATTATTTTAAAATTGTCAGTTGTTCTAATAAAATGTATTGAGCAAAATTCTGCTCTTGTAAAGCAAATTTCAAAGTCATCTATGAACATATATCTTTGGAAACAGCATGCTATAATTTCTAGTTCATGACATCCATTTGAGCTAGTACTATACAAACTTTATAGCACTGTCTGCTTATATCTCACTGTCCTATGTGTGCAACTACAAACTCTGTTTAGACCCCTTCGTGACAGCTTTGTGGCCTGTAAGTTAGTTGATATGTCTGTAGACAATGCAGTAGCTATATATGTCTTCAATGACAGAGTCATTTTCTGGTACCAAGACCTGGCAAATAACATTTTAAAATAGTTATGGCTTAACACACTACATATTGTTTTAACAAAAATGAATTAAATATTTTTGATCATTCATCAATCCTTCTTATCCAAATTTGATTATATACTTCAAACTTGTTTTTAACTCCAATTTCTCACACTTCATGGGTATAGTCTTACTAATACCACTTCCAATTGTTAGCTTCACAGTTCTGTGTAGCTCATTCTAAATATGTCATGCTTAATGCACCATCTGCATACAGCATGCTTTCCTTTGTGTGTGTCATTTATGTTTTATATCATGTGGTGGATTGTGAAATTTCTGCTCGCCACAAACTGATTTGTAATTAGTTTTCCTATAGTTTTTATGCATGTGTGTACTCTGAAAGTGTTAATTGTTATGAGTTATTTAGTAGTTTGTTTCTCAATACAATCAGGTAAATTATCACCCACCTCAGTGATGATTAAAATTGTGTGGTAAACAATTCTTTATAAACAAACAGAATAAGAGACAGTACAATTGAAGTTCCCAGCAGTTCTGCTGTTGATATAATAGTCTGTAACATTTGCCAATTCTAACTTGTATGCATTTTGAAAATCCTACATTATTTATTGATTGTTGTACTTTACAAGGTAGTTTTTATAGATAGTAAAAGTGATATTAAATCATGAAACACTTCATGTACAAATGAAAACTACCGATGTTCTTGGTTTACCTAATAATCACACACTGTAAATAGAGTAAGGTAAACTAATATTGTTGTGGGTATCCACAAAATATAGACACATGGCCCTGACTTATAAGATAGTGAAATTGGATGTGACATAGTAATACTGTACAGTTTAATATCGCTGCAACTGATGTATTTTGCATACATTCAAACTATTATAGAATATATATAATCCATATCAATGAGGTTGTGTGAGGATTAAGTACTGCTGATGACATACAACTTATAAAGCAATTACATAGTAAATGTTGTTGAGGGCTATACATATGAAAACAGAGTACGAATATCATACCTCATCAAATTTGCTGATGTCCATTTTGAGCTCCTCCACAAAATACTTCACTGTACTGATCTGCTTCTGATCAACAGCCAGGTGTAGGGGAGTTTGGTGATCCTGTAATGATAATTAACACTTCAACATCATCACATTAATCTTGTAGTAGTTATGTACTACATGCACTATCATACATCAATTTCAATGTTTATACAGCTTGGTAAGGGAAACTTAACATGTACTGTATATTGTGACATCCAGACACACAAATCACAAGTGTCTATACTGCATAATAATGAATGAATTCATAAAAGCAAAAGTTGCCCCTAGAAACCTGAATTTTACACTATTTATAGGAGTAAATATCTATAGTAACATCTCCAAATTTTAAAAGGATAGCGTATATAGGTAATGAGATATAACATTTTAAAGTTTGTCATTTTTCCATACATTATCTATGGGAGGGGGCAACAGTTGCCACTTCTGGGCAATTACATAAATAATGTGTGGGAAAACAGCAAATTCAATTAATGTCATTTCTCAATTTAACATTATTTGTAGATGTGAATCTCACAATTAATCTCTCCAAATTTTAATCATGTGATGTGACATTTTGAAATTTGTGGTTCTCCCATACATTATTCATGTGATTGCCCAGAAGGGGCAACTGTTTCCCCCTCCCATAGATAATGTATGGGAAAACTGCAAACTTATAAAATTGCTATCCTTTTAACAATTGGAGACGTTACTGTTGACATTCACACTTACAAAATAAGGTAAAATTCAGGTTACTAGGGGCAACAGTTTAGAATTCCTCATTATGAAATTCATCTACTATTTCAAACTTTATGAAGTATTCGATTTTAACTTACTGTAAAATTACTGATTTGATAGATTACCATTTTATGTCACTATAGGGCATCAATAATATAGAGACTATAGATGGTGGATGTGTGATCCCTGAAGACAGCTCACAAGTCAGAATGAAATAAGTTATGTTAGCTACATAGTAGAGCTGTCTCACTCATTACAGGGTCCCTACATTGTCCACAAACAGAGCGAAGGATCTGGTGAGTGATATATCCTTTACTTAGCAGATATCTACAGTATGTGAGCAAACTGTCACCTAAAAGAGGCTAAAACACACAAGAATGTGTGCTTCCACGAAAGCAGTGTAAGTACATACTTGTAAATGGATTAAGTTTTTCATTGTACAACATTGACATGTATTTATAAAAATATCCTGTAGTAGTGCAGTATTGATGGATGCACGTGGCTATACACATACACAAGGTGCACATAGTCCAACATAAAATTTGCTTCCAATTCTAAATATTTTTATAGCCAAGGTAATTACAGTGATAAGTGATATCCATGCTAACACCTGGAGTACTATTAGCCCCTGCAGCTGACTGGAGTAACTAGGATTACACTAACTATGCCACCATAATCATTATAATAGACCAGCACATAAATACATCAAGCATTTTGCCAGGATAATTTTTAATGTTTTGATGAGTTAATGTACAATTTCAGTGCCAAAATACAGCAAAATAATTGCATTTCATAGCAAAGGAAACTTTAATGTTATAAACCTCATTGTTTCTTGGCTGATTATTCACATTTAAAGAAATAATCTCAATAGAACAGTGAGAAATAATACTCTTATACACACTTAGCTATTGAGCATACTTGTAATAATAGTTTTGATTTTTGGCATAGCTCAAAAGTATAATAGGCTATTTTCAAAGTATAATTGGCTGAAGCCTATAAATGACATGGTATTTACTAAAGCTGGCTAGTTATATATGACACTATGCCTATATTGATGTTCTATGAACTACATACAATGTATTGGTAAACAGTTCAGTATATTTCAGTGCATCTACCACATCTTGTTTAACAGTCACCAGGTTTTCCATACTACAAATTGTGGGCTACAAATAGTGTTGGTATAAGCTGAAATGTCTACCTGAGGATTATATCTCATGTACAGTATAGTACATACACCTATCCCTCATGTAACTCATTACCACATGTACACATGTCAACTAACTTCATCCTCACAATAGATATTTCCTCCACATCTATACAACATCTTCACTGTATCAGTATGACCCTTGTAAGCTGCACAATGCAATGGTGTATTATCATACTGTATGAGAAAGCATTCACATGTACAAGAGTGCATAAATCACAAAACACACTAAATTCTTTATGTCCAACACACTCCAAATGCCAACAATTAACATGTACACTACACAGAAAATCATTTAAACACACATCAATTATTATTAATGTTTTATTGGTATTTGTTTTGATAACACCACAGTAACAATTTGCAGTACTTCATTGTGGCCTTGCAAGATAAGGTTGGTCATACAATCTTATTGATCAAGTGGTAGATCAAGTAGTAGACTAACACCTTGAACTGTATGTTCTATTAGAGTACTAGTATTTATTTTAGTTCAGTAATTCAATTCAGACAATTTGCAGTTGACCACAAGTATTCAAAACCAATAGTGCCCAAACAGATAAGAACATAGTAGAGTCAAAAATGGCAATTCCGTGACCACTCTTCGGCTAACATGTTTTGATGATTGATTTCACTTCTTGGGGTCATTCATTGAAAATTTAGCTCCCAGGTCCCTCCCAAAAGTCCCGGCATTTTTTGCTATGGGGCGAAATTTAAAATTGCGGCTAGCGCAATCTAAAATTGGGGAATGCTGCATATAACAGTGCACGCAGACACTTTTTAGGATAAATAAACCTCAAGGATTCCAATTCTGACATCAGTTTCGTGCTATGACCTTTATTACACCCAATAATCAATAATAGTTTCAATTGGAAGAGCGAAAAAACGTAAAATCTAGGTAAAATGGTTCAGTATATACATGTACAAACTTGCATAAGGCAAGATGGAACTTGCACATTTGATGAGGTAGCAGTATGTGCATGATCATGCAGATTTAGTACTGTAGTGAATGATGAGCTACTTGGGTGAGGATGATTCGCCTTAGCAGGTCCGCTGTCTAGCTGCAATCACTGTAGTAGATATGAGCACAACTATGACATGGGTACAACATGAAATACACAAGCGACACAAAGAGACAAAGGCAAGAATGTTAGCTAGCTAATTAATGCATGCATGAAGATTATGTCAACAAGCTCTTGGCTGGCTTCTGTTGGTGGTGCCACAATGCATATGGTACAACATGAAATACACAAGAGACAATGGCAGGAATGTTAGCTAGCTAATTAATCCATGCATGAAGTCTGAGTCAGTTGGCTAGCTTCTGTTGGTGCTGCTACAGTATAAATACAGAGATTTTTGAGCCACTAGTTCAGTCAGTCTAAAACATTTATGTGGGTAAGTCACCTTTTAGAATACAAGAATTTGCAGTACTAACTGTTATACTCCTAGCCCTCTGGTCAATCAAATTTAGTGGCAAAGAAACAACAATAAGCATTTTTTTGCAGCTGCATCAAGAAAAGGTATGTGGACTATATGGTTATTTTGGTATTTATAGTTAAGCCCTTTTTCAACATGTAGATTGTAACAAGAATAATGGAGGCAGCTGAAGTACCATGCATGCTTCAGTGTGGTGAGCCTTGTAATCCAGTCATGGATGTCATTGGTTCCATTGAGAGGTGGGAGTATCAGGCAAAAGTCTCTCCTCTGGAAAGGTCTTGACAAGTTTGGAAGTGTTCATGAATGTGTAGATTGGGTGAAAGGTCCAGTTGGACACTTTATTCATGATTCCTGCATATTGACACTTAGCAATACCAAGAAGCTAGAACAGGCTCAAAAGAGACAGAAGAAACGTGAGGTGGATGAATGCCTGTCACAGTCTTCATCCGTAGCTGAGATTAGTTCTCAAGATAAAGCTCCAGCTGCCAAGAGGCTGCGATCAAGTTTAGGGGTGATTCATGACAAAAACAAATGTGTTTGGTGTTGCAAACCAGAATCAGCAAAGCATCCAGAGTCAAAGCTTTTGTTGATTTCATATGACCATGCATGGGCTGCTTTTAAGAGGCACTTGAAGACCAGAAAATGTGTGACAGAATTAACTGTTTGATTGATTCTGCTGCTGATCAGCCCTATGCTCTTGAAATCAAGTATCATCACAAATGCTGGCTGAAATATGTTCGGAAGTTCCAGAAAATGAGTGAAGATGATAAACTTCCACAAATGCAGAACATTACTTATCATGAGGTTCCGACTATGTTTTTTGACCATACTCAAAAGGTAATCTTTGAGGAGCATGAGCTAAGGTCACTGCAGAGCCTCCTCCGAGATTATTGCTCGATCATTTCTCGGTTTGGGTTTCCAACATTTGGTGTCCGGTCATCATTCATCAAAGAGATTCTTCGTAGAGAGTTTAAGGAGAGAATAGGCTTTTACTCCCGTCCAGAAAGAAACCATAGTGAACTTGTCTATGATGTATCTGGGGGTGGTTCCTATGTTGAAGCGGCACTATCTTCTATTGGGATCAGCGCTGAGCAACTAATATACAATGTTGCTGAGCGGCTCAGGGAAGACATCAAGCAAATCAAATTTGTCCCATGGCCACCAAGAGTAGAAGCGTTGGAAGAGGAAGAAAACCTTTCTCCTCATTTGCTTATGCTGCTTTCTGCTTTGCGGGGAAAGAAGAGCATAGATCTTTCTCTGTGTACTGTAACACTCACTTCTCTTCTCATGCAGTATGTCATGAAGCAACCTACAACAACTTCCATCAATGCCAGCATCACCCTTCATGGGGTGACTCGCAGCAAAGAGCTTATTGATTCATTTCATAAGCTCGGAATGGGGATCAGCTACTCAAATGTCCTTATATTACGGGATGCATGGACACTGCATGACCTTGATCGTTGTTCTGTGTGTCCTGATGCAATTGCTGAGGGACAGCCAAGTATCAGCATAATCGATAATGACGAGTTTCATAGTGACACTCTTACAGGAGGGGGCACTTCGCATCGCTGCAACTGGATGTTTCTACAGTGCCTAGAACAGCAACTGCTAGAGTACAATGCAAATGTTCAGGAGCTGCACTCTCGCACCAAAGATGTGAAGACAATGTCTCTAGCATTGAGCGAGAAAGTGTCTGAAATGCAGGCTGTGACACCATACAAGACTACTAAGCGTGGTGAACCACCAATTTGTCCTGAGCCAGCTGCATTCTCAGCAAGTACAGAGCCCCAGCGAAAGCGCAGTATCATTCATGCACTTGCTTGTGTGAATACTAATGGTGATCGTCCTGAAGTAGCTGAGCAGACTACAATGGTTTTCACACAGGTTTGAGTTCAGAGCTGAGGAAGAGCAAGGCTTATACTTTCATATGTCATACAATCAGCCACCAAGTAAGTCAGTTGTGAATGACATCATGAACAAGCTAACCACTATCATTGCCACAAAGCGTATGCCCTTTGCTTTCTTGGTGGGGATCTTCCAGTGTACATCCTCATTACTCTGCTTAAAGCTGAGAACCCCTGCAAGTTTTGTGATATTGTGCCATTTCTTGGTCCCTTTCACACACAATGTGCGATGATGAGTGCAATTTACAAATGTTACAAGGGTAGTGAGCTAGGAGAAGTACTGGTTGCAGGAGGAGTAGTTGCCGAGGGTTCCGTTGATCATGTACTGAAGGGCAAGCATTACAAAAGGGGACTTCGCTGCTTGAGGCTTATGTATGAAGCACTTTGAGTCAACTCTTAAAGGTGAGATGTGTGTCAAGCCTTGGTGATGAAACCAGGGAGAATCTCAAGATTTTGAAAAATACAAGTCTTTCTCAAGACTCTCGTGCTGCTGCTAATACAGCACTGGAGGATGATGATGACCTCAACAGCCTTATAACCAATCTGTTCACTCAGGTAGAGGATAGTGACATGGCACATTATTGGAAGGATTTCTTGTCCATGACAGATGCACTGATGCAGAATGTACATGCTGTCCATGTCTGCAACTGGGATGAATTTGTGAGCTCTCTGCGTGCAATGTTGCCATGGTTGATAGCGTATGACAACAATCAGTATGGAAGGTGGTTGCCTGACTTCTGGGCAATGCTAACATCTCTTCCTGTTGATCAGGTTGCCTTTCTTCATTCTGACTTCACTCAGTCCATTAGAGGTCACCCTTATTCAAACATGGCATGGGACATGTGGATTAAGTGCACAATGAACAAGGGCAGCAAACTGAAGTCTGGATGGCTATCTGTTCTACAGAATGAGAAGCAGCTTTTAGTTCACTCCAGAAATGTCAACAATGTGGCCCGAATCCGAGCAACCCACAATGCCCTGGCAAGTCGAAATCAAACTAAATGGAAGCACACGGAGTGTTGTCCAAAACGGTTGAGACAAGATGAACAGTGTGTTCAGGACCTCATTGCTTGCATCCAAGAGTTTGACTCTTTTCCGTTCAACCCAGCTTCAACTACCCTTCGCACTTTGCAGTCAGCCATGCCTGCCTCTAGCCAACTTGTTGCTGACTTTAATTCAGCCCATGCTGCTGGAGAAATGAAACTGGCAGGCTTCTTGAAAGAACGGGTTTACAGCAAGACTACATCCATCCATACACATGTCCCATTGAGCAAACGCTCAACATTTGCCAAGGAGCCATGTTACCCCATGTACAGAAAAAACAAAGGAGAATCTCAAGGCTAGAACAGCTGAGATGGAGCAACAAGCTTTTAAGGCAGTGATCAACCTGGTAGAAGTTAGTCAACTGGTTGATTTACATGAGTTGCTAGAGTACCATGTTGTAGAAGAGTGTGTGGCCTTATTCAACTCCAATGGCACGTACAGAAAGACACAGAAAAGCAAACTCATTCAGAAGTTCTCTCTCCAGCCTGTAGATCTACAAGAACCATACATTGCTCTCATTGATATGGGCATGATCTGGAGGATGGCAACTCCGACAGCTGAAGATCGTCAGACACAAGATGGTACTCCTTACAAGTGGTCTGATTATGCCCAGAAGGTATCATCTATCATCTTTGCTCGTCACAACAATGCTACTCGTATCATCTGTGTTAATGACCCCTATGACATAGCCTACTCCACTAAAGATGATGAGCGAGAAATGCGAGTGCAGGGTAGGGCTCATGTCCCCAATATCTACATGAAATTCAATGACCCATTCCCATCTGCTCGAGCTTTCAAAACTTTGCTCTGTAGCACCAGCAACAAAGGGAGACTACAAAAGCTAATATGCAGACACCTGACTGACCTCGCACAAAGTGTACATGCAGAAATTGTCTACTCTGTTGGCTCTAACTGCACTAACTTGTCCACCCAAGAACCAATGCCGGAATACAGTTTCAGTCAGTCTGAGGTAGACACCATACTCTTTTCTGCATATGCTGTATTGCGAGATTCTGGCTTCAGTGGGCCTGTAGTCATTGGCTCAGCTGACACAGATACATATGTGGCAGCAGCAGCTATTTCACAGAAACTCCCTGGCTTACTCTGCATAAAGAGAAAGCGGGAGACAGTCTTGTGCTGCAGCCTTGTGCCTGAGGAAATGGCAGACTGCATTGTACCGCTACATTGCCTCACTGGATGTGATGCCAACTCAGGATTCTATGGCAAGGGAAAACTCTCGGTGTATGACAAGGTATCTAAGAGTGTTGAGGCAAGAGAACAGCTCTCAAAGTGTGGAACTTCCATTGATATTGAAGAGGAAGCAATTGAGAAGCTGTTTGAGTTCACTCGCCATGTTATCTATGTGGACAAGATGAGTAGGACCATGGGAACAGCTAGAGCTGCGAAGTGGAAGGCAATGAAGAAGAAATCATTCATTTGCCTCCCCCAAGATGTGGATAGCCTGCGTCAACATTGTCTTCATGCGAACTACTTGGCGTATCTGGTGCATCACCCCTCCTTGAAAGTCCACCCATCACCAATGGGTCATGGCTGGGAGCTAGCCAGTGGTTGCTGTCGTCCTGTTCGCCACACACGTCCTGCTCTCCCGACACATCTTCCTGTACCTGAGCTATCAGAAGATAGTAAAGAAGATGAAAGAGATGAAGATAATGATGATGAGGAAGACAATTGCATACCATGGCAGTGTGATGACTCATCAAAATCTAGTGATACAGACTCCATAGACTCAACAAGTGATACAGAATACTAGAGTACTTTTTCATTGAACAAAATAGGTATCGTGTAGTGTTTCATCACAAACATCTATTATTAAAGTTATTTTTGCTCTTCTAATTGAAACTATTATTGATTATTGAGTGTAATAAAGGTCATAGCATAAAACTATTACCAGAATTGGAATCCTTGAGGTTTATTTATCCTAAAAAGTGTCTTTGTGGACTATTGTATGCAGCATGCCCCAACTTTATATTGCACTAGCCGCAATTTTAAATTTCGTACAATAGCAAAAATTGCCAGGACTTTTGGGAGGGACCTGGGAGCTAAATTTTCAATAAATGACCCCAAGAAGTGAAATCAATCATCAAAACATGTTAGCCGAAGAGTGGTCACGAAATTGCCATTTTTGACTCTACTAACATCACCCACAACATAATTATCATTACATTTCATCATGAAATTTATTTAAATTATGTATTAGCTATTTTAAGGAACACTTCTGAAGTCAGTACACTGCCTAGCAAATGTTTGACTTTCATGATTATACTCACATATTTGAATATTTCCAATGCTTAGATATTGTCAATCAATCAAACATAAAATCAACACACCACAAGCATACAAATTGTAAGATGCATTGCTCTAATTTCTATTAGCTAGCTAGTGTTCTTCACCATCTGGCTATATATACCAGTGAGTTAGCTGCAGTGCCAAGGCAGGTATTGGGGTCTTACTTTTTTTAGAAAATGCACTTCATTGCTGTGACAAGTGACATTTTAATATTATGACACCCACTTTCACTTCTTCTACATGAGCAGGGTGAAGTGATCCATTAACTGATCCAGTCTCATTTGTGGCGGTTGCAAGAATACTTGTACAGACTTACTTTTGCGTGCATTTTGTCCTCATTCAAATTGATGCAATACTTGTTGATTCAACTAAAGTCAAGCAGCGTATCACAAACATCTGTCTCAGGATGCAGATGGCAGATATATTTTTGAAAGGAGTTTCCAGTACAGCCTTTTGTAAACTCTTAACTGAATTGGCAAAGCTGAGTGGTGCCAAGGCATGGCACATAACTTGTCTCAGGCTGATCGTTTTCTAAAACAGTTAGTATGTTTCAGTTTTTAAGTTGCATCATTCTAACACTGCCTACACAGTATTTATGCCTGTTTATAACTTAATTGAATGCAAAGTGCTTATAAAAAATCCTGAATTCTAACTCATACACTATGCTGGTATTATATTATAAACACTGTAGTTGTTGTGCTCAAGGCTTGCAAATCAATCTAATATTTATGGTAGTATCAGTACTAGGCCTCAGTCAAATATGCTCAAAACGTTGCCAAAATGCTTTCAGGAATATCTCAATTTATCACCTATTATGCTGTTCTGCATTCCTATTATACTTGCATTATGCTCCTAGGTAAGCAACATTTCTTACGTACAATTACTTTGAAACATTTTCATCAATGATTGTTCTATTGGACTATTTCACTACAAAGTGATTGTTCTATTAACTTAAGGAATATGCATTTGAGTGCTCTATTGCAGTTTGCAGTTTCCACTGACTGCTCTGTTATGGAGTACCAATCTATTTTCATGGAATTGAGCTCCATAGTTTGAAATATCTACCTAATATACTAGCATTATGCTGGCCCATTGTGCTTTTTATCATGCTGACATATTTGACACACGCCTAATCAGTACTATGTACACCACCTAATCAAATTGTTATGGTCTATCCTTCTAAATAAGGAAAATGTCTGAAATTACTAACTCTTTCTCAAAAATTTCTGGTAGTGAAGAAGGTTTACTATAATACTGATCTATCATTATATCAAATAGGAGGTTATATCCTTGAACACTGATAAACTTCAAGTTGAATAGCTACATCATTACTGCCAACACACACCACCTCTTTGTGCTAAAGCACGTAATACATTAAGAAACAGTTTCAACAATTTAATCTCAGCATACTACAGGAGGATCCTTATCAACAAATACCACAATATTGTCCTTGCTAAATACAGCCATGATGAGAATTATAAGCCTGATAATCTTTACTTCAGCAGCAAGCCAGATCAGCATGTTGACAATGGAAAATCTTATTGTATCATATTCTTGGGGATCTGTGTTGACATAATTATGTTGTAAACACAGTTATCCCTAGTTTTGAAACTGCATGTTTAATGTGATGCAAACCATGGCCTGGACTACCAAAATAGACCTTGATACAACAAATAATATACTTATGTAATATACTTTAATAAGGGAATCCAAAGACAAAATCTCTTCAATATTATTCACCTTGTTGGATTGGTTGATAAAGCACAAGTCCGTGTTTTCAAACTGTTTAACATCATCGTACAATAAGGTAGTACACCTGTAGGCATCTGTGATTCCCTCAAAAGTATTTACAGAAACCAGCCCCACAGTACCTTCATGGGCTAGATTGTATCTATACTACCAAGGTGTAAAACACGATATCACTGTGACCCAAAACATTTCCCATAAATTGCAATTGGCTACAAAAGTTTTAAAATCTCTGTTTAGTGTAATTTTCTACTGACTCATTGACTAACTAACCAACTGCCTGAGCAATTGTTTCACACAAGCATATCTTAATAATGGCTAACAGTATGTACTTGATGTTTTCAATTTTAGATACATGTACATGTTCAGTAGTTATAATGTATATAATCTAATAGAACAATTAATCATATTACAATGCAACACATAGAGACAGGTTAACACATTTTAAAATATTCATTTTGTACATATAATATTACGATAGTGTACATCTAACAGAATACACACTTTATTGTGGACATTATTATTGTGTTAAAGTGTACATCTTGTGAATGGAAAGATAGACACAAATTATATGTGTGAAGTACACTGGCTACTGTGCATTAAATCCAAACAATAATATTGTAATAGAACATTATCATTTTGGGATGATCTTATATGAGAGATCATACTTTCTTACAATAATATTGACCATAAACCAGTCACACAATACCTTCATGGCACCTTGACAGTATTGGTTAGGTACAGTATAACCAAGCTTACTGAAGTACTTTCACTTCATATTTTACATTTTTACCTTCATATTTTACTTGCTATTTTAAACAGAGTGGAATTGCCTGGCCATATTAGTTGAGAAACTAAACAATAACTGTATGATACAGAGAAACATCATTTATCCGGACCCCACTTATCCAGGTTCTCGGTTAACTGAACTATGGAAATGACTACTCAATAAGAGTACTGACTGTTCTATTAGGGTAGTTGAAAGTACTGGTATTTAAAAAGAATTCTTTATGCTATTTTCAGAAATATAAACTTTTCAGATTTAAGAACCACTCCTGGTCCAAAGGGGTTTGGCTAACTGAGGTTCCACTGTAGTTGGTCTAGTACATTTTACCCACAGCAAATGTTAAAGTTCAATTGATACATTACCAGTCAAGTGGTGGTAACTGGCAACCAAAGTAATCTCTTACTTTATGCACTACCTTTCACAACACCACACATTATAATACACCACTGTGATACATATGTGAGTATGTACACATACAATCTGTAGAATAACAATTAGTTAAGTCATACTGATTCCTCCTATTCACTGATTGTAATAATGAACTGATCAGTAATAATAAACTGGAAAAGTGGCTTAATGAGAACTACGGACCTGCCGATTATGCTTATTATCTTACCTATTATGCTATGCTCTACTGCTCAAAATTTTGCCTATTATGCTCAAATTACTTCTTAATATTTACCTATTATTACCACATTATGCTCAATGTTTATAACTCAGTTCCCATGTTTTTCTAGTAAATTTGCACTTTATGGGAAAACAGTAAGTTGCTGAAGCACACACTCTAACTCCTTTGTCAAAATACATGTCACAGAAAACAATGATATACTCTAATATAGCTAGTGGTTCAAGAAACCATGGAACATCTGGGTAATATGACTATATTACAAAGTTGAAATAAACAAATACGTACATCTTTGGGTCATTACTACCAAAAAATTGGTAGTTTTAATTGCAGGTAAAACAAAATTTTATTGTAAGAAAGTATAAACTCTCAGATAAGATCATCCCAAAATGATATGTTCTAATACAGCGTCATTGTGTGGATTAATGAACAGTAGTCAGTGTACTTCACACATGTATACACTAAATTCTAATAAGTACAAATGACTCAAATTTTGGATTACCATAAACCAGTCTCACAATACATTCATGGCACCTTGGCAGTATTGGTTAGGTACAGTATAACCAAGCTTAAAAGTAACTTCATGCAATATCATATTTTACATTTTTACCTTCATATGTTATTTGATATTTTATACAGAGTTGAATTACCTGACCAGTCTATACTAGTGAAGTGGTGGTAACTGACAACCAAAATAATCTCTTACTTTATGCACTACCTCTTCACAATGCCACACATTATAATACACCACTGTGATACATATGTGAGTATGTACACATGCAATCTGTAGAATAACAATTAGCTCTGTTATTCTGGTTCCTCCTATTCACTGATTGTAATAATGAACTGTTCAGTAACAATAAAATGGAAAAGTGGCTTAATGAGAACTACGGACCTGCCCATTATGCTTATTATTTTACCTATTATGCTATGCTATACTGCTCAAAATTTTGCCTATTATGCTCAAATTACTTCTTAATATTTACCTATTATTACCACATTATGCTCAATATTTATAACTAAGTTCCCATGTTTTTCTAGTAAATTTGCACTTTATGGGAAAACAGTAAGTTGCTGAAGCACACACTCTAATTCCTTTGTCAAAATACATGTCACAGAAAACATTGATACACTCTAATAGAACAGTCAGCTGTCTGATTGTTCTCTAACTATTCTATTAGAGCAATCTTTTTCTGTGATATGTATTTTTATAGGCAACAATTTATAATAATACACAAGTGTTGTGCCTATTATGCTGGCATTATGCTCAATGCTTTCAGGCACCTATTATGTTCAATTACTATTATACCAGCATAATCAGCAGGTCCCTAAAGAGAACTCTGTCCATTTTCCAAATTAATCAAATTTTACCACTTTACAGTACACTAACAACTAACACAGTCCTCACAAGTGATGTCTGCACAATACTCATGAAGTATATAAATTGACTACCACAAGCCAATAAGGAAAATATCATAATACCATTAACATGTTATTACACTAAACATGACATACTAAACTACCTATCATAAAGTGTGACCACATTTGACTAAACCAGGCTTCCACACACATCCAATTCTTTGAAGTTAACTGCTTGGATTTTGACAATTCAGGATCCTATTGGCATACAATTTTAACAAACTTCTTTCATTGCATTATACAATAACAGGTCAAAATCTGAAAGTAATAGCATATTATACTCCAACTGGATGTGTGTGGAAGCCTGGTTTTGTCAAATCTGGTCACATAATTATTGATACTTATACACTACACAACAACTAACCTTGTTCTGATGATTAATATCTGCTCCAAATTCATGGAGCATCTTCACCACATCAGTGTGGCCTCCATTTGCTGCAACCATCAGTGGGGTCCATCCATTCTAAAGTTGAAAACAACACTAACATGTTATGACACTAAACAATACATACTAAACTACCTATCATAAACCTCCTTAGGAATAGTTTATACATGTAGAAGGTATACATATTTATACATGTTTATACACGACTATTATGCTTAGCTAGTGGTTCAAGAGACCATGGGACATCTGGGTAATATGACTATATCTTACAAAGTTGAAATAAACAAATACATCTTTGGGTCATTACTACCAAAAAATTGGTAGTTTACTTGCAGGTAAAACAACCCAAAATTTCAGTCATTTCTACTTATAGTGTATATAGAGGTGTACCGATAATCGGATCGGCTAAAATATCGGCCACCGATATGGTTTTACATATCGGTATCGGTAAAGAACAGCAGGAGGACCGATATCGCTACCGATATTTATGCGGTAGCAATAGTTTGTACATAAACGTATTATGCATTGGTTTTCTACGTTATTCATTAGTGTCAGTGGCTTATTGTTCACTCTGAAACAAGTGCTACGCTACCAGAAGCCATATAAAACACACTATTCTAGTGTTTGTTGCTGCAAAGCTTATTACAGTCTTTACAAATGAAGCAGTTGTGGAGTACTTTGTAATAAAAAGAAGGTTTACAGGATAACTTAGGAGACTTGCTTTACCAGCTTTTCAACAAGCCATTAGAATGCGGAGTAATGCAGAAATATCCGTTTAAGACTTAATGGGAGCTTGCATAAAAATTTTTATGGGTGCCTAATTGTCTGGATTGCACAATAGAAACCCAAACTGTATACCACCAAAGGCAGTGTATAGCAATGAATATATGCACTTGTTGTTGTAGGGTAGGTAAATGTACACTTTCAACTAGAATGCAAATATCGGATCGACTATTGGTTATCAGCTTCTTTTAGTGGGATATTGGTACATGCTAAGAACCCATATAGGTACATCTCTAAGTGTATACATGTGTGAAGTACACTGACTACTGTTCATTAATCCACACAATGATGCTGTATTAGAACATATCATTTGGGAGGATCTTATCTGCAAGATCATACTTTCTTACAAAAATATTGACCATAAACCAGTCTCACAATACATTCATGGCACCTTTGCAGTAGTGGTTAGGTACAGTATAACCAAGCTTAAAAGTACCTTCGTGCAATATCATATTTTACATTTTTACCTTCATATGTTATTTGATATTTTTATACAGAGTTGAATTACCTGACTAGGCCTCAGTCAAATATGCTCAAAACGTTGCCAAAATGCTTTCAGGAATATCTCAATTTTCACCTATTATGCTGTTCCTCATTCCTATTATACTTGCATTATGCTCCTAGGTTAGCAACATTTCTTATGTACAATTACTTTGAAACATTTTCATCAATGATTGCTCTATTAGACTATTTCACTACAAAAGTGATTGTTCTATTAACTTAAGGAATATGCATTTGAGTGCTCTATTGCAGTTTGCAGTTTCCACTGACTGCTCTGTTATGGAGTACCAATCTATTTTCATGGAATTAAGCTCCATAGTTTCGAAATATCCACCTAATATACTAGCATTATGCTGGCCCAATGTGCTTTTTATCATGCTGACATATTTTACACATGCCTAATCAGTACTATGTACACCACCTAAACAAATAGTTATGGTCTATCCTTTTAATTAAGGAAAACATCTGATTCTTTCTCAAAAATTTCTGGTAGTGAAGAAGGCTTACTATAATACTTATCTATCATTATATCAAATAGGAGGTTATATCCTTGAACACTGATAAACTTCAAGTTGAACAGCTACATCATTACTGCCAACACACACCACCTCTCTGTGCTAAAGCACGTAATACATTAAGAAACAGTTTCAACAATTTAATCTCAGCATACTACAGGAGCATCCTTAACAACAAATACCACAATATTGTCCTTGCTAAATACAGCCATGATGAGAATTATAAGCCTGATAATCATTACTTCAGTGGCAAGCCTGATCAGCATGTTGACAATGGAAAATATCTTATTGTATCATATTCTTGGGGATCTGTGTTAACATAATTATGTTGTAAACACTGTTATCCCTAGTTTTGAAACTGCATGTTTAATGTGATGCAAACCATGGCCTGGACTACCAAAATAGACCTTGATACAACAAATAATATACTTATGTAATATACTTTAATAAAAGAATCCAAAGACAAAATCTCTTCAATATTATTCACCTTGTTGGATTGGTTGATAAAGCACAAGTCCGTGTCTTCAAACTGTTTAACATCATCGTACAATAAGGTAGTACACCTGTAGGCATCTGTGATTCCCTCAAACGTATTTACAGAAACCAGCCCCACAATACCTTCATGGGCTAGATTGTATCTATACTACCAAGGTGTAAAACATGATATCACTGTGACCCAAAACATTTCCCATAAATTACAATTGGCTACAAAAGTTTTAAAATCTTTGCTTAGTGTAATTTTCTACTGACTCACTAACTAACTAACCAACTGCCTGAGCAATTGTTTCACACAAGCATATCTTAATAATGGCTAACAGTATGTACTTGATGTTTTCAATTTTAGATACATGTACATGTTCAGTAGTTATAATCAAGACACACGGTAGTGTGTCGTGCGGCCCAAGAAGCCGGCGCGCAACACCCGTGAGTATATTGACAGGAAGAAAACGCAATTTTCACACCTCCATAGCTCTGTGATGCCTTGATGAAACAAGACGATTTTTGCTGTGGACATTCCCTCCACCTTCAGCACTCTACATTCCAAATTTGAGCGAAATCGCTTCAAGCGTTCCCGAGATATGCGACTTCAAAAATTGGCTTAGTTTCTTCGTTTTTTTTTCTTCTTATTTTTCTTCCTCTTTTCGCACACTTACAAAAATTGCTATAAAACGCGAACGCAATATCCGATTGCCTTGAACTTTGGCACACTGAAGGGGGTATAACGGCGCATCACTGTACCAACTTTGGCTGGAATACGATAAACAGCAAAAGAGTTATGAGCGATTATTCACGAAAAATAACGCCAATATGTTGTCACGCCTACAGGGTAAACCTCGTATGGGAAGAAGCTGAAAATCGGTGGGTGAATAGGTTAACTATTGAACCTCAAACCTTTTGTGGTTTGAAAGAAATCAAGCTAAAAACCAGGAAGATACCACGAAAAAACCAACAGTGTGTAACAATTACGCAATTGAGATTAGCTAATAAAAAACTACTACTTGCCACGCCTACCAGATAAACCGCTTGGGGTAATGCTTTGAAAATCGCTGTATAGATGGAGCAATCATCTTAGAAAGGCTCTTCAATGGCGTAGAAGAATCAGACTTAAAGCCACGGAGTTATAACACGAAATCCAACTTGGTGCAGCAAGTGCGAGATCGAGATACTCTAATAGAGCAGTCACCCTAATAGAGCAGTCACCCTGAAGAGAATTCAAGAGATCAGCAAGAAACAAGTAACCTGTATAGAGATCAGCTACAAACAAGTTACCCTGTAGAGAGATCAGCTACAAACAATTCACCCTGTAGAGAGATCAGCTAAAAGAAGTTACCTTGTAGGGAGTTCATGCAACTATGGAAAGAGATAGTTCAGCTAGAAGAAATCACCTAGTAGAGTTCAGCTACAAAGAAACTACCATGTAGAGAGTTCAGTTACAAACAAATCGCCCTGTAGAGAGATCAATAGAAGAAATTACCTTGTAGATAGTTCAGCTACAAAGAAACCATCATGTAGAGAGGTCAGCTACAAACAAATCTCCCTGTAGAGAGATCAGCTAGAAGAAGTCACCTTGTAGAGACTTCAGTTACAAAGAAACCATCATGTAGAGAGTTCAGCTACAAACTAGTGACCTTGTAGAGACATCAGCTAAAAGAAGTTACCTTATAGAAAGATCAGCTACAGAGAAACCATCATGTAGAGAGTTCAGCTGCAAACAAATCTCCCTGTAGAGAGATCAGCTATATAGAAGAAGTTTCCTTGTAGAGAGTTCAGCTACAAACAAATCACCTAGTAGAAAGATCAGCTAGAAGAAGTTACCTTGTGGAGAGTTCAGCTACAAAGAAACCATCATGTAGAGAGTTCAGCTGCAAACAAAATCACCTGTAGAGAGTTCAGCTACAAACAAAACTCCCTGTAGAGAGATCAGCTAGAAGAAATTACCTTGTAGAGAGTTCAGCTACAAAGAAACCACCATGTAGAAGGTTCAGCTGCAAAGAAATCAGTAGAGAGTTTGGCTACAAACAAATCTCTTTGTAGAGAGATCAGCTAGAAGAAGTTTCCTTGTAGAGAGTTCAGCTACAAACAAATCACCTAGTAGAAAGATCAGCTAGAAGTAGTTACCTTGTAGAGAGTTCTGCTACAAAGAAACCATCATGTAGAGAGTTCAGCTGCAAACAAATCACCTGTAGAGAGTTCAGCTACAAACAAATCTCCCTGTAGAAAGATCAGCTAGAAGAAGTCACCTTGTAGAGAGTTCAGCTACAAAGAAACCATCATGTAGAGAATTCAGCTGCAAACAATCACCTGTAGAGAGTTCAACTACAAACAAATCTCCCTGTAGAAAGATCAGCTAGAAGAAGTTTCCTTGTAGAGAGTTCAGCTACAAACAAATCACCCAGTAGAAAGATCAGCTAGAAGAAGTTACCTTGTGGAGAGTTCAGCTACAAAGAAACCATCATGTAGAGAGTTCAGCTGCAAACAAATCACCCGTAGAGAGTTCAGCTACAAACAAATCTCCCTGTAGAAAGATCAGCTAGAAGAAGTCACCTTGTAGAGTTCAGCTACAAAGAAACCATCATGTAGAGAGTTCAGCTGCAAACAATCACCTGTAGAGAGTTCAGCTACAAACAAATCTCCCTGTAGAAAGATCAGCTAGAAGAAGTTTCCTTGTAGAGAGTTCAGCTACAAACAAATCACCCAGTAGAAAGATCAGCTAGAAGAAGTTACCTTGTGGAGAGTTCAGCTACAAAGAAACCATCATGTAGAGAGTTCAGCTGCAAAGAAATCACCTATAGAGAGTTTGGCTACAAACAAATCTCCCTGTAGAGAGATCAGTTAGAATATCAGCTAAAAGAAGTTACCTTGTGGAGAGTTCAGCTATAAAGAAACCAACATGTAGGGAGTTTAGCTGCAAACAAATCACCTGTAGAGAGTTCAGCTACAAACAAATCACCTAGTAGAAAGATCAGCTAGAAGAAGTTACCTTGTGGAGAGTTCAGCTACAAAGAAACCATCATGTAGAGAGTTCAGCTGCAAACAAATCTCCCTGTAGAAAGATCAGCTAGAAGAAGTCACCTTGTAGAGAGTTCAGCTACAAAGAAACCATCATGTAGAGAGTTCAGCTGCAAACAAATCTCCCTGTAGAAAGATCAGCTAGAAGAAGTCACCTTGTAGAGAGTTCAGCTACAAAGAAACCATCATGTAGAGAGTTCAGCTGCAAACAATCACCTGTAGAGAGCTCAGCTACAAACAAATCTCCCTGTAGAAAGATCAGCTAGAAGAAGTTTCCTTGTAGAGAGTTCAGCTACAAACAAATCACCCAGTAGAAAGATCAGCTAGAAGAAGTTACCTTGTGGAGAGTTCAGCTACAAAGAAACCATCATGTAGAGAGTTCAGCTGCAAACAAATCACCTGTAGAGAGTTCAGCTACAAACAAATCTCCCTGTAGAGAGATCAGCTAGAATATCAGCTAAAAGAAGTTACCTTGTGGAGAGTTCAGCTATAAAGAAACCATCATGTAGAGAGTTCAGCTGCAAACAAATCACCTGTAGAGAGTTCAGCTACAAACAAATCTCCCTGTAGAGAGATCAGCTAGAAGAAATTACCTTGTAAAAAGTTCAGCTACAAAGAAACCACCATGTAGAGAGTTCAGCTTCAAAGAAATCACCTATAGAGAGTTTGGCTACAAACAAATCTCCCTGAAGAGAGATCAGCTAGAATATCAGCTAAAAGAAGTTACCTTGTGGAGAGTTCAGCTATAAAGAAACCATCATGTAGAGAGTTCAGCTGCAAACAAATCACCTGTAGAGAGTTCAGCTACAAACAAATTTCCCTGTAGAGAGATCAGCTAGAAGAAGTTTCCTTGTAGAGAGTTCAGCTACAAAGAAACCATCATGTAGAGAGTTCAGCTGCAAACAAATCACCTGTAGATAGTTCAGCTACAAACAAAACTCCCTGTAGAGAGATCAGCTAGAAGAAATTACCTTGTGGAGAGTTCAGCTACAAAGAAACCACCATGTAGAGAATTCAGCTGCAAAGAAATCACCTGTAGAGAGTTTTGCTACAAACAAATCTCTCTGCAGAGAGATCAGCTAGAAGAAGTTTCCTTGTAGAGAGTTCAGCTACAAACAAATCACCCTGTAGAAAGATCAGCTAGAAGGAGTCACCTTGTAGAGAGTTCAGCTACAAAGAACCATCATGTAGAGAGTTCAGCTACAAACAAATCACCTGTAGAGAGTTCAGCTACAAACAAATCTCCCTGTAGAGAGATCAGCTAGAAGAAGTTACCTTGTGGAGAGTTCAGCTACAAAGAAACCATCATGTAGAGAGTTCAGCTGCAAACAAATCACCTGTAGAGAGTTCAGCTACAAACAAATCTCCCTGTAGAGAGATCAGCTAGAAGAAATTACCTTGTAGAGAGTTCAGTTACAAAGAAACCGCCATGTAGAGAGTTCAGCTTCAAAGAAATCACCCTGTAGAAAATTCAGCCACAAACAAATTACCCTGTAGAAAGGCCAGTTAGAAGAAGTTACCTTGTAGAGAGTTCAGCTACAAAGAAACCATTCTGTAAAGAGCTCAGCTGCAAACAAATCACCTGCACAGAATTCAGCTACAAACAAATCACCCTGTAGAGAGATCATCTAGAAGAAGTTACCTTGTAGATAGTTCAGCTACAAATAAATCACCCTATAGAGAGATCAGCTAGATAAAGTTACCTTGTAGATTATTCAGCTACAAACAATTCACCCTGTAGAGAGAGCAGCAAGAAGAAGTCACCTTGTAGAGTGTTCAGTTACAAAGAAACCACCATGGAGAGTTCTGTAATAAATATATGTATTATATATATATATATAATTTGTACATTTACTGATAAAATCAGAAATATTTAAAGTACATCTGCTTCATCTTTTCTTCTTCCTATGGTAAAGAAAAAAAGACAGGTTAAAAAAGTCCCAAAGCCGCTATGGCCGGCTTTTGGGTATAGAAATACAAAAAGAAATGAAATCTAATCCAAAACAGCCAAGCTGTAAAAAAACAGTGCGGCCCTCAAAAAGGCTATGGTGAAAAAAGATGTGAAATCCAAGGTGGCGGCCAAGAAATGGCTGTGATGGTAGATTAATGGTAAAATTTTTAATAACGGCAATTTAGGTGAATTTTTTGCCAAGACCAAGCGGCACAAAAATTCACCTGAATTGTCGTTATTAAAATTTTTACCATTAATCTACCATCACAGCCATTTCTTGGCCGCCACCTTGGATTTCACATCTTTTTTCACCATAGCCTTTTTGAGGGCCGCACTGTTTTTTTACAGCTTGGCTGTTTTGGATTAGATGTATATAATCTAATAGAACAATCAATCATATTACAATGCAACAGATAGAGACAGGTTAACACTTTTTTAAATTTTGATTTTGTACATATGATATTATGATAGTGTACATCTAACAGAATACACACTTTATTGTGGACATTATTATTGTGTTAAAATGTACATCTTGTGAATGGAAAGATAGACACAGATTGCATGTATGAAGTACACTGGTTACTGTGCATTAAATCCAAACAATAATATCGTAATAGAACATTATCATTTTGGGATGATCTTATATGAGAGATCATACTTTCTTACAAAAATATTGACCACAAACCAGTCTCACAACACCTTCATGGCACCTTGACAGTATTGGTTAGGTACAGTATAACCAAGCTTACAAGTACTTTCACTTCATATTTTAGATTTTTAACTTCTTATTCTACTTGCTATTTTATACCGAGTTGAATTACCTGGCCATACTAGTTGAGAAACTAAACAATAACTGTATGATACAGAGAAACATCAGTTATCCGGACTCCACTTATCTGGATTCTCGGTTAACTGAACTATGAAAATGACTGCTCAATTAAAGTACTGACTGTTCTATTAGGGTAGTTGAAATACTGGTATTGAAAAAATTCTTTATGCAATTTATACACAGTTTCAGAGATACAAACATTTCAGATTTAAGAACCACTCCTGGTCCCAAGGGGTTTGGCTAACTGAGGTTCCACTGTAGCTGGTCTAGGGTATAGGTACATTTTATCCACAGCAAATTTTAAAGTTCAATTGATACATCACTAGTGAAGTGGTGGAAACTGACAACCAAAATAATCTCTTACTTTATGCCGTTCACATAATTATTGTTACTTATACGCTACACAACAACTAACTTTGTTCTGATGATTAATATCTGCTCCAAATTCATGGAGCATCTTCACAACATCAGTGTGGCCTTTATTTGCTGCACACATCAGTGGGGTCACTCCATCCTAAAGTTGAAAACAGCACTAACATGTTATTACACTAAACATGACATACTAAACTACCTATCATAAACCTCCTTAGGAATAGTTTATACATGTAGAAGGTATACATATTTATACATGTTTATACACGACTATTATGCTTAGCTAGTGGTTGAAGAGACCATGGGACATCTGGGTAATATGACTATATCTTACAAAGTTGAAATAAACAAGTACATCATTGGGTCATTACTACCAAAAACTCGGTAGTTTTAATTGCAGGTAAAACAATCCAAAATTTGAGTCAATTGTACTTATTTGAATTTACAGTGTATACATATGTGAAGTACACTGACTACTGAGCATTAATCCACACAATGATGCTGTATTAGTATATATCATTTTGGGATGATCTTATCTGAGAGATCATACTTTGTTAAAAAATATATATTGACCATAAACCAGTCTCACAATACATTCGTGGCACCTTGGCAGTATTGGTTAGGTGCAGTATAACCAAGCTTAAAAGTACCTTCATGCAATATCATATTTTACATTTTTACCTTCATATGTTATTTGATATTTTTATACAGAGTTGAATTACCTAGCCAGTCTATACTAGTAAAGTGGTGGTAACTGACAACCAAAATAATCTCTTACTTTATGCACTACCTCTTCACAACACCACACATTATAATACACCACTGTGATACATATGCGAGTATGTACACATACAATCTGTAGAATAACAATTAGTTAAGTCATTCTGGTTCCTCCCATATTCACTGATTGTAATAATGAACTGATCATTAACAATAAACTGGAAAAGTGACTGAATGAGAACTAGGGACCTGCCGATTATGCTTATTATCTTACCTACTATAGTATGCTATGCTGTACTACTCAAAATTTTGCCTATTATGCTCAAATTACTTCTCTATTATTACCGAATTATGCTCAATGTTTATAACTCAGTTCCCATGTTTTATAGTAAATTTCCATTCAATGCTTTCAGGTACCTATTATGTTCAATCATTATTATACCAGCGTAATCGACAGGTCCCTAATGAGAACTCTGTCCATTTTCCAAATTCATCAAACTTTACCACTTTACAGTATACTAACAACTAACACAGTCCTGAAATTGATGTCTGCACAATACTCATGAAGTATATAAATTGACTACCACAAGCCAATAAGGAAAATATCATAACAACACTAACATGTTATTACACTAAACATGACATACTAAACTACCTATCATAGAATGTGACCAGATTTGACTAAACCAGACTTCCACACACATCCAACTCTTTGAAGTTACCTGCTTGGATTTTGACCATTCAGGATCCTATTGGCATACAATTTTCCCAAACTTCGTTCACTGCATTATACAATAACAGGTCAATATCTGAAAGTAATAGCATACTGTACTCCAACTGGATGTGTGTGGAAGCCTGGTTTTGTCAAATCTGGTCACATAATTATTGATACTTATACACTACACAACAACTAACCTTGTTCTGATGATTAATATCTGCTCCAAATTCATGGAGCATCTTCACCACATCAGTGTGGCCTCCATTTGCTGCAACCATCAGTGGGGTCCATCCATTCTAAAGTTGAAAACAACACTAACATGTTATGACACTAAACAATACATACTAAACTACCTATCATAAACCTCCTTAGGAATAGTTTATACATGTAGAAGGTATACATATTTATACATGTTTATACACGACTATTATGCTTAGCTAGTGGTTCAAGAGACCATGGGACATCTGGGTAATATGACTATATCTTACAAAGTTGAAATAAACAAATACATCTTTGGGTCATTACTACCAAAAAATTGGTAGTTTACTTGCAGGTAAAACAACCCAAAATTTCAGTCATTTCTATTTATAGTGTATATAGAGGTGTACCGATAATCGGATCGGCTAAAATATCGGCCACCGATATGGTTTCACATATATGGTTTCACCGATATGGTTTCACATACATCATTGGGTCATTACTACCAAAAACTCGGTAGTTTTAATTGCAGGTAAAACAATCTAAAATTTGAGTCAATTGTACTTATTTGAATTTACAGTGTATACATGTGTGAAGTACACTGACTAGTGAGCATTAATCCACACAATGATGCTGTATTAGAACATAGCATTTTGGGAGGATCTTATCTGAGAGATCATACTTTCTTAAAATATATATATTGACCATAAACCAGCCTCACAATACATTCATGGCACCTTGACAGTATTAGTTAGGTACAGTATAACCAAGCTTAAAAGTACCTTCATACAATATCATGTTTTACATTTTTTGTACTTTTATATTTTACTTGCTATTTTTATACAGAGTTGAATTACCTGGCCCTACTAGTTGAGAAACTAAACAATAGTTGTATGATGGAACCTCAGTTATCCAGACCCCACTTATCTGGATTCTCGGATAACTGAACTATGGAAATGACTGCTCAAATAGAGTAGTGACTGTTTTATTAGGGTAGTTGAAACACTGCCATTTAAAAACAAATCTTTGTGCTATTTTATGGCTATTTATACACAGTTTCAGAGATACAAACTTTTCAGAGTGCTGGACCACTCCTGGTCCAAAGGGGTTTAGATAACTGAGGTTCCACTGTAGTTGGTCTAAGGTATAGGTACATCATATCCACAGCAAATGTTAAAGTTCAATTGATACGTTACTAGTGAAGTGGTAGAAACTGACAACCGAAATAATCTCTTACTTTATGCACTACCTCTTCACAACACCACACATTATAATACACCACTGTGATACATACGTGAGTATGTACACATACAATCTGTAGAATAACATATTAGTTAAGTCATTCTGGTTCCTCCTATTCACTGTAGTGTTGTTCCAGTATCAGCTAGTTATTACAGTTCTAGTTCCAGTTTTGGAACCATCATCTTTAAAATTACAGTTCTAGTTCTAGTTCTGGAACCACTAACATTTAGAATTACAGTTCTAGTTCCAGTTCTGGAACCATAACCTTTAGAATTACAGTTCTAGTTCCAGTTCTGGAACCATAATCTTAAGAATTACAGTTCTAGTTCCAGTTCAGGAGCCATGGCATTTACTTGATATTCTAGATCAACACTTATTTTAACTTAAGTATTACCAAAAGCCCATAATGAAATATGGATACTCACTATTAAGTTATATAAGCTAATATGCTACAGGTTTAATTGTTTCATAAATGTAGCTAATACTGTATAGCATGTAGCTAATACTGTATAGTAGTTATCAGCATTATTACACTAACAACTATAACCCTAACACTCTATAGGGCGGTACTAAAAGACTTGTAGCTTCATGTAATTATCGAACACTGAACCAGACATAACATGCGACTGAGCCAGCATTTTGCATTCTGTTCTAATATTATAGCTAGTAAATTTGCACTTTATGGGAAAACAGTAAGTTGCTGAAGCACAGACACTAAATCCTTTGTTTGTTAAAATGCATGTCACAGAAAAGATTGATATACTCTAATAGAACAGTCAGCTGTCTGATTGTTCGCTAACTATTCTATTAGAGCAATCTTTTTCTGTGATATGTATTTTTATAAGCAAGAATTTATAATAATGCACAAGTGTTGTACCTATTATGCAGGCACCTATTATGTTCAATCGTTATTATACCAGCGTAATCGGCAGGTCCCTAATGAGAACTCTGTCCATTTTCCAAATTCATCAAATTATACCACTTTACAGTATACTAACAACTGTCTGCACAATACTCATGAAGTATATAAATTGACTACCACAAGCCAATAAGGAAAATATCATAATAACACTAACATGTTATTACACTAAACATGACATACTAAACTACCTATCATAGAATGTGACCAGATTTGACTAAACCAGACTTCCACACACATCCAATTCTTTGAAGTTACCTGCTTGGATTTTGACCATTCAGGATCCTATTGGCATACAATTTTCACAAACTTCGTTCACTGCATTATACAATAACAGGTCAAAATCTGAAAGTAATAGCATATTGTACTCCAACTGGATGTGTGTGGAAGCCTGGTTTTGTCAAATCTGGTCACATAATTATTGTTACTTATACGCTACACAACAATTAACTTTGTTCTGATGATTAACATCTGCTCCAAATTCATGGAGCATCTTCACAACATCAGTGTGGCCTGCACACATCAGTGGGGTCACTCCATCCTAAAGTTGAAAACAACACTAACATGTTATTACACTAAACATGACATACTAAACTACCTATCATAAACCTCCTTAGGAATAGTTTATACATGTAGAAGGTATACATATTTATACATGTTTATACATGATTATTATGCTTAGCTAGTGGTTGAAGAGATCATGGGATATCTGGGTAATATGACTATATCTTACAAAGTTGAAATAAACAAGTACATCATTGGGTCATTACTACCAAAAACTCGGTAGTTTTAATTGCAGGTAAAACAATCCAAAATTTGAGTCAATTGTACTTATTTGAATTTACAGTGTATACATGTGTGAAGTACACTGACTACTGAGCATTAATCCACACAATGATGTTGTATTAGAACATATCATTTTGGGATGATCTTACCTGAGAGATCATACTTTGTTAAAATATATATATTGACCATAAACCAGTCTCACAATACATTCATGGCACCTTGGCAGTATTGGTTAGGTACAGTATAACCAAGATTAAAAGTACCTTCATGCAATATCATATTTTACATTTTTACCTTCATATGTTATTTAATAATTTTATACAGAGTTGAATTACCTGACCAGTCTATACTAGTAAAGTGGTGGTAACTGACAACCAAAATAATCTCTTACTTTATGCACTACCTCTTCACAACACCACACATTATAATACACCACTGTGATACATATGTGAGTATGTACACATACAATCTGTAGAATAACAATTAGTTAAGTCATTCTGGTTCCTCCTATATTCACTGATTGTAATAATGAACTGATTAGTAACAATAAACTGGAAAACTGGCTTAATGAGAACTAGGGACCTGCCCATTATGCTTATTATCTTACCTACTATGCTATGCTGTACTACTCAAAATTTTTCCTATTATGCTCAAATTACTTCTCTATTATTACCGAATTATGCTCAATGTTTATAACTCAGTTCCCATGTTTTATAGTAAATTTCCAATTCAATGCTTTCAGGCACCTATTATGTTTAATCATTATTATACCAGCATAATCGACAGGTCCCTAATGAGAACTCTGTCCATTTCCCAAATTCATCAAATTTCACCACTTTACAGTAAACTAACAACTAACACAGTCCTGACAATTGATGTCTGCACAATACCCATGAAGTATATAAATTGACTACCACAAGCCAATAAGGAAAATATCATTATAACACTAACATGTTATTACACTAAACATGACATACTAAACTACCTATCATAGAGTGTGACCAGATTTGACTAAACCAGACTTCCACACACATCCAATTCTTTGAAGTTAACTGCTTGGATTTTGACCATTCAGGATCCTATTGGCATACAATTTTCACAAACTTCGTTCACTGCATTATACAATAACAGGTCAAAATCTGAAAGTAATAGCATATTGTACTCCAACTGGATGTGTGTGGAAGCCTGGTTTTGTCAAATCTGGTCACATAATTATTGATACTTATACGCTACACAACAACTAACTTTGTTCTGATGATTAATATCTGCTCCAAATTCATGGAGCATCTTCACAACATCAGTGTGGCCTTTATCTGCTGCACACATCAGTGGGGTCCATCCATCCTAAAGTTGAAAACAGCACTAACATGTTATTACACTAAACATGACATACTAAACTACCTATCATAAACCTCCTTAGGAATAGTTTATACATGTAGAAGGTATACATATTTATACATGTTTATACACGACTATTATGCTTAGCTAGTGGTTGAAGAGACCATGGGACATCTGGGTAATATGACTATATCTTACAAATTTGAAATAAACAAGTACATCATTGGGTCATTACTACCAAAAACTCGGTAGTTTTAATTGCAGGTAAAACAATCCAAAATTTGAGTCAATTGTACTTATTTGAATTTACAGTGTATACATGTGTGAAGTACACTGACTACTGAGCATTAATCCACACAATGATGCTGTATTAGAAGATATCATTTTGGGATGATCTTATATGACAGATCATACTTTCTTACAAAAATGTTGATCATAAACCAGTTATACAATACCTTTATGGCACCTTGACAGTATTGGTTAGGTACAGTATAACCAAGCTTACAAGTACTTTCACTTCGTATTTTACATTTTTAACTTCTTATTCTACTTGCTATTTTATACCAAGTTGAATTACCTGGCCATACTAGTTGAGAAACTAAACAATAAATGTATGATACAGAGAAACATCAGTTATCCGGACTCCACTATCTGGATTCTCGGTTAACTGAACTATGAAAATGACTGCTCAATTAAAGTACTGGCTGTTCTATTAGGGTAGTTGAAATACTGGTATTCAAAAAATTCTTTATGCTATTTATACACAGTTTCAGAGATACAAACATTTCAGATTTAAGAACCACTCCTGGTCCCAAGGGGTTTGGCTAACTGAGGTTCCACTGTAGCTGGTCTAGGGTATAGGTACATTTTATCCACAGCAAATTTTAAAGTTCAATTGATACAACACTAGTGAAGTGGTGGAAACTGACAACCAAAATAATCTCTTACTTTATGTAGTTCACATAATTATTGTTACTTATACGCTACACAACAACTAACTTTGTTCTGATGATTAATATCTACTCCAAATTCATGGAGAATCTTCACAACATCAGTGTGGCCTTCACCTGCTGCACACATCAGTGGGGTCCATCCATCCTAAAGTTGAAAACAACACTAACATGTTATTACACTAAACATGACATACTAAACTACCTATCATAAACCTCCTTAGGAATAGTTTATACATGTAGAAGGTATACATATTTATACATGTTTATACATGATTATTATGCTTAGCTAGTGGTAGAAGAGATCATGGGACATCTGGGTAATATGACTATATCTTACAAAGTTGAAATAAACAAGTACATCATTGGGTCATTACTACCAAAAACTAGATAGTTTTAATTGCAGGTAAAACAATCCAAAATTTGAGTCAATTGTACTTATTTGAATTTACAGTGTATACATGTGTGAAGTACACTGACTACTGAGCATTAATCCACACAATGATGCTGTATTAGAACATAGCATTTTGGGAGGATCTTATCTGAGAGATCATACTTTCTTAAAATATATATATTGACCATAAACCAGCCTCACAATACATTCATGGCACCTTGACAGTATTAGTTAGGTACAGTATAACCAAGCTTAAAAGTACCTTCATACAATATCATGTTTTACATTTTTTGTACTTTTATATTTTACTTGCTATTTTTATACAGAGTTGAATTACCTGGCCCTACTAGTTGAGAAACTAAACAATAGTTGTATGATGGAACCTCAGTTATCCAGACCCCACTTATCTGGATTCTCGGATAACTGAACTATGGAAATGACTGCTCAAATAGAGTAGTGACTGTTTTATTAGGGTAGTTGAAACACTGCCATTTAAAAACAAATCTTTGTGCTATTTTATGGCTATTTATACACAGTTTCAGAGATACAAACTTTTCAGAGTGCTGGACCACTCCTGGTCCAAAGGGGTTTAGATAACTGAGGTTCCACTGTAGTTGGTCTAAGGTATAGGTACATCATATCCACAGCAAATGTTAAAGTTCAATTGATACGTTACTAGTGAAGTGGTAGAAACTGACAACCGAAATAATCTCTTACTTTATGCACTACCTCTTCACAACACCACACATTATAATACACCACTGTGATACATACGTGAGTATGTACACATACAATCTGTAGAATAACATATTAGTTAAGTCATTCTGGTTCCTCCTATTCACTGTAGTGTTGTTCCAGTATCAGCTAGTTATTACAGTTCTAGTTCCAGTTTTGGAACCATCATCTTTAAAATTACAGTTCTAGTTCTAGTTCTGGAACCACTAACATTTAGAATTACAGTTCTAGTTCCAGTTCTGGAACCATAACCTTTAGAATTAGTTCTAGTTCCAGTTCTGGAACCATAATCTTAAGAATTACAGTTCTAGTTCCAGTTCAGGAGCCATGGCATTTACTTGATATTCTAGATCAACACTTATTTTAACTTAAGTATTACCAAAAGCCCATAATGAAATATGGATACTCACTATTAAGTTATATAAGCTAATATGCTACAGGTTTAATTGTTTCATAAATGTAGCTAATACTGTATAGCATGTAGCTAATACTGTATAGTAGTTATCAGCATTATTACACTAACAACTATAACCCTAACACTCTATAGGGCGGTACTAAAAGACTTGTAGCTTCATGTAATTATCGAACACTGAACCAGACATAACATGCGACTGAGCCAGCATTTTGCATTCTGTTCTAATATTATAGCTAGTAAATTTGCACTTTATGGGAAAACAGTAAGTTGCTGAAGCACAGACACTAAATCCTTTGTTTGTTAAAATGCATGTCACAGAAAAGATTGATATACTCTAATAGAACAGTCAGCTGTCTGATTGTTCGCTAACTATTCTATTAGAGCAATCTTTTTCTGTGATATGTATTTTTATAAGCAAGAATTTATAATAATGCACAAGTGTTGTACCTATTATGCAGGCACCTATTATGTTCAATCATTATTATACCAGCGTAATCGGCAGGTCCCTAATGAGAACTCTGTCCATTTTCCAAATTCATCAAATTATACCACTTTACAGTATACTAACAACTGTCTGCACAATACTCATGAAGTATATAAATTGACTACCACAAGCCAATAAGGAAAATATCATAATAACACTAACATGTTATTACACTAAACATGACATACTAAACTACCTATCATAGAATGTGACCAGATTTGACTAAACCAGACTTCCACACACATCCAATTCTTTGAAGTTACCTGCTTGGATTTTGACAATTCAGGATCCTATTGGCATACAATTTTCACAAACTTCGTTCACTGCATTATACAATAACAGGTCAAAATCTGAAAGTAATAGCATATTGTACTCCAACTGGATGTGTGTGGAAGCCTGGTTTTGTCAAATCTGGTCACATAATTATTGATACTTATACACTACACAACAACTAACCTTATCCTGATGATTAATATCTGCTCCAAATTCATGGAGCATCTTCACAACATCAGTGTGGCCTTCATCTGCTTCACACATCAGTGGGGTCCATCCATCCTAAAGTTGAAAACAACACTAACATGTTATTACACTAAACATGACATACTAAACTACCTATCATAAACCTCCTTAGGAATAGTTTATACATGTAGAAGGTATACATATTTATACATGTTTATACATGATTATTATGCTTAGCTAGTGGTAGAAGAGATCATGGGACATCTGGGTAATATGACTATATCTTACAAAGTTGAAATAAACAAGTACAACATTGGGTCATTACTACCAAAAACTTGGTAGTTTTAATTGTAAGTAAAACAATCCAAAATTTGAGTCAATTGTACTTATTTGAATTTACAGTGTATACATGTGTGAAGTACACTGACTACTGAGCATTAATCCACACAATGATGTTGTATTAGAACATAGCATTTTGGGAGGATCTTATCTGAGAGATCATACTTTCTTAAAATATATATATTGACCATAAACCATCCTCACAATATATTCATGGCACCTTGACAGTATTAGTTAGGTACAGTATAACCAAGCTTAAAAGTACGTTCATACAATATCATATTTTACATTTTTTGTACTTTCATATTTTACTTGCTATTGTAACTTAAGAATTCGGCGGCATTGACTCTACCTGATGGTGTTACAATTGCCAGGCATTCAACAACGTCCGTGGCAAAAGACTTTGGGGACATAGGCTTCTTCATGGGGGTCTCACCGATGATCTCTGCTGACACATCCAAGAGACTGCTGTCCATGTCTTCGATAGTGCTACTTATGTGGTGGAGAGAAAAAAAATTGTAAATAATAAAATGTTTAATTTTAATGCTGTAGTAAGTTAAGATATGTGTTAAGAGGTAATTGGTGAGAGAGAAGATGGTAGATGGAACTCTGACGTTGTTCAGAATTCCAGGAGACTCTGACAATATTATTGTCAATAGTCAGGTAACTAAGAACTTAATACTAGTCACAATGCATTTCTGCTTTTGACAGCTTCCTCAGGTGACATGTTCTTAGGTCACAAGAATGAAGAATAGAATGTATGGAGTTGTATGTATAATGTTAAGGTCAGTGGAAATAAATTTATTGCTTACCTTGTCATGTTACCCAAATTTGTTTTTATTTTAGTGGGCTTGGGGAAAGTAGCTAGTCTCTACAATGACTTTAAGTTGGAGAACTGGTGATAAAAAAATAAATAAAGTATGTTGAAAAGTGTTGAAATAAAAAGTATGTTTGTAGAATACCTTGAATTAAGCGGCGGCGGCGTGCGTATATTTGTGGTTAGGAGGGGGTTATCCAAGGGGTTTCCAGCGGCGACACGATAAATAATTTATTTTGACAAAGCGAGTGGTCTTTGTAGAATGCTAACAGGGGAAGGAAGTTTACGATAAGATAAAACTTTTATTCACTATACCTCTTCAGGAGGATACGAAGCTTGGTAGTTTGAGCTTGTCTCGTAAGAGTCTTAGTTCAAAATAAAGCAGCTTAAACGGTTGCTCAAAGCGTAACTATGCAAATGTGCTAGGGTGGCCAATGAGAGTTTGTAAATTTTAAAAAATTGTAGTCAGTGGCTTGAGGGAAAGATACTGTGTATACTTACGTGACTGGTGAAATCACGTGTATCTAGTCTACCGTTGTTTCATATCATTCAACTGGGATCAAAGCGATGATGAAAAGCGCGACAAATAAAGTGGTTGCTATTATAAAAAAGGTATGTTTTATTGTGTGCGTGTGTTAACCATATGTACTATATAGTGCACGAGATTTAATTTATAGGTTAGTGGGTGAATAAAATAGAATCATATGATTAAAAGATACAAGTTAATCTCACTATTTTGTGTTTGCAAGGATAGTGTCTAACAGTTGTTACATCTGTTCAAGTAAAATACACCATAAATAGAGGCCTATTTAATTTCCATTTTAATAGGAGGGGGAGAGTTCTCATCACAGTCAACTCCATTTAATTTAGCTCTGACTAAGTGAGACCTTAGATTGCGATTTTTCCTAAATGTGAGGAATGGAAATGGGATAACATTATTTTTAAAGCAATTGGTCCGTTGTATGTTCGGCCAGTACTTTTTAATGATCCCATAACCTTAGGTGCTACTTTAGAAAACCTTGTAATGAAGGCTATTCTGTTAGAAATTCCAACCTTGCAATGTGACTTAAGCTCTTGAGATCTATTTGAGAACTTAACTCTATTCATTTGCTGATGAATGACTTTATGTGAGTACCCTCTCTTTAATAGATTGATTCTATGTTTTTTCTTAAACTCCAAGAACGTGTCAAGTTTCGAATTAGTTCTGACGAATCGTTTCATTTCTCCAATAATGACGCCTTTACTAGTACCTTGGGGATGGAAAGATGTTTCATGGATGTAGGCCTGCTTATTTGTAGGTTTAATATAGGTTGAGACATCTAATGTTTTTGTAGATAAAAAATCAGGTCCCTTGTGTATCTGGAGGTCAAGATAGTTGATGCTATGGTGCCTGTATTCATAGGTAAATTTAATTGTGGGGTGGAATGTATTTAAATTAGAAATGAAGTTCTTAAGTTCATCTTCCGTATGTTCCCATAGTATTATTAGGTCGTCAATGTAACGCTTGTAGTACAGCGGTTTTGAAAGCGACTTGGGATAGAAAATCCTTTTCCAGCCTACCCATAAAAATATTTGCATAGGCTGGTGATAATTTGGATCCCATAGCGACGCCTTGTAATTGCTGATAACAAGTGTTGTTAAATTCAAACGTATTCATTGTCAGAACAATTTCAAGTAATTTGGCTAACATTTCAGGATCGGGTAGAGATGGGTCACTCACTTTAAGTTCTGTTAATGCTTCTAGACATGCTTTTATTCCATATGAGTGTGGAATGCATGTATATAGCGATTTTACATCTATCGTTTTGTCAAATCTGGTCACATAATTATTGATACTTATACACTACACAACAACAAACTTTGTTCTGATGATTAATATCTGCTCCAAATTCATGGAGCATCTTCACAACATCAGTGTGGCCTTCATCTGCTGCACACATCAGTGGGGTCCATCCATCCTAAAGTTGAGAACAACACTAACATGTTATTACACTAAACATGACATACTAAACTACCTATCATAAACCTCCTTAGGAATAGTTTATACATGTAGAAGGTATACATATTTATACATGTTTATACATGATTATTATGCTTTGCTAGTGGTTGAAGAGACCATGGGACATCTGGGTAATATAACTATATCTTACAAAGCAACGTTGAAACCAGGTCACTACTACTAGCAATCCGGGTCAGACGCGGATTTGACCCGGATGTGACCCGGATTGACCCGGATTAATTGCTAGTCTCGAGCGAGCGAACGAGTCTACATTTTGAGCGTTCAATTCGTGTTGAGTAAATATTGCAACTTCAGGTTAGCTGTAGGTTGAAGACCAAAAAAAAAAAAAAAAGGCCTTCACCTACTGACAATAGCTACCCCTCACCATAGATCATAGATACCCTCAGTTTCGTGCTTACTACACTTACTAACAAATGGGCGTGGCTGAGCGTATGTTGGTAATGCGATAAGTGGGCGTGGCTCACGAAGGAGCTACGCGATAGCGTTTATAAGTTTCCATGTCGTCAAACGAACAGTTTTGTTTCTCACGTGATCCAATCCGGGTCAGACCCGGATAAATTGTAAACCGGGTCAGACCCGGATGACCCGGAGAAAATGTGACCCGGATGACCCGACCCGGTTTCAACGCTGTTACAAAGTTGAAATAAACAAGTACATCATTGGGTCATTACTACCAAAAAAATCGGTAGTTTTAATTGCAGGTAAAACAATCCAAAATTTGAGTAATTTGTACTTATTTGAATTTACAGTGTATACATGTGTGAAGTACACTGACTACTGAGCATTAATCCACACAATGATGTTGTATTAGAATATATCATTTTGGGATGATCTTACTTGAGAGATCATACTTTCTTAAAAAATATATATTGACCATAAACCACTCTCACAATACATTCATGGCACCTTGGCAGTATTGGTTAGGTACAGTATAACCAAGATTAAAATTACCTTCATGCAATATCATATTTTACATTTTTACCTTCATATGTTATTTGATATTTTTATACAGAGTTGAATTACCTGGCCAGTCTATACTAGTGAAGTGGTGGGAACTGACAACCAAAATAATCTCTTATTTTGTGCAGTACCTCTTCACAACACCACACATTATAATACACCACTGTGATACATATGTGAGTATGTACACATACAATCTGTAGAATAACAATTAGCTAAGTCATTCTGGTTCCTCCTATTCACTGATTGTAATAATAAACTGATAAAGGATGGAAAAGTGGTTTAATAAGAACTATGTCCATCTGCCCACTTTACAGTATACTAAAAACTAACCCAGTCCTCACAACGTGATGTCTACACAATACTCATGAAGTAGCATGACTGAATTGATTACCACAGGCCAATAACGAATAACCCATAATTATTTAAGTGTACCAAATAAGTAACACATACCCTCACACACAGTCACCCACACAGCTTTACAGTATACTAACAACTAACTTCATCTTGACAATTGATGTCTACTCCATATTCCTGTAGTAGCTTGATCACAATTGGTTGATTTTTTTCAGCAGCATAATGAAGGGAAGTTTTCCTCTCCTATAAATGACATCAAGCAACACTACTATAGCTTCACACACTACACGATAACACTACTATAATTAATAAAAATTAAAACTTACAGTATAATACACTATCATGTATGTTCTATCAGTTACCATAATATTTACATGGATATGCTTTGTATAAGAATTTGTAAGTGAATGAATTAACATAATAATTATCGTGTACACTATTAGTTGTTTACTATCAAAATCTCCATTTACCGCATTACACTGTCTTATACCAATGGACAAAAGAACCTCACTAAGTCAAATACTCACATTGATAGTCTTTGCAGTGTTACATACTTCATTATAATGCATCATGTTCATCGTGAAACCATAGATTATATACCTCCTAGATTGGAAACTAGTAGGCGCCACTAATTACAGGCTGGTTTCACGCACCCTTCAATAACAAGACAAGTTTCTCTGGGAAAAACAAGACTCACCACTGGTAAAGGGTTCTTTCTCAAGATGTTTTGGAAGCCAACAGCAAGTTTTGAGGTAAATTGGCTCTTTACTGTGCAAACAGTAGAAGCAAAACTGAACGCGAGATCAGATGGTTTGGACACATTCAAGGAAAACACCAAAACCCTGTACGCTACTCCCTTTGCACTCAGACCATACCATGGAGCATTATTCAATGACTTCGTAGTATAAATTGTGTAGCGATTATGTTTAGATTCACTGAGAGAATGTGTTTCCAGTTTTGCCAAAAAATACCATCCCAAAAAACCTGCCAAAGAAGATATGGGAAGGCACATTATTTAGCCAAGGCAATTCTTTATAGTATAGTTAACCTTGTGATACTTTCTTTTTCTACCTACAGTACTTAGTTTAGCCAAGAATGGGCTTCCAAAAAAGCATGTAGTCTGTCATTGTAAGCCTTCTGACCAAAAGTGACGCAAAGTGGTCAAACTAACTAAAACAATTATCATAACAACACTACAAGTCATTCTCATAATAAAATAAAGTTGTTAATGGCATCGTTCTGCTGTAATAGGATTAAATTTGTTGAGGCACAAAACCAGCCAAAGGACACTGGTTCTTGTACAAAGTCTACGGGAGCACGGTACAGTTTCCTATCCAGGGGGTATATCATCTATGGTGAAACAGTTGTGGTTGTATGGTAAAGTGTGTAAAACACAAATACAGTGTTTACCATGTGCAAACTATTTATAGTTGAAACTAAAATTTCCACAGTGAAACATTTGCAATTTTATCATTACAAAACTTATAGCTATCACAATATGGATTATAATAAATTTGCAATGACTGCATGGCTCCGAAGTTTATGTTGCAAAGTGTGTACAAATATTGCAATTTTATAATTGCAAAGTAACAATAATTCAGTTTATGCAATGATTAATCATTCCATATTTGGAGCAATCACAAAATGGTTTATTTAACCTAATGATATAAGCCAAAAATAATATTTTGAAAAAACATCTTACAAATTTTCACTGAAATTTCAAAGTTTTGGAACTTCTTGGTGTCTTACACTATAAACACATCATATCAGTTGATACACAACACAACCACTCAACACAACATGTAATATTCACTGACATTATCATCACCCAGACTAGTGTTCACATCTACTCCACTTGAAGCCAGTGTCTTAATATCATCAACATTGCCATCCTCGGTAGCTTTCTTTAACCTGTCACATTCCTCCTTGATGACATCATTGATAATGAGGTCATACTAGTACCATAACAATTACTACAGGAGGTGTGTCACTAGTACACACCTTTACACTATTGAACATTACATTTAACCATCTTATTTTATTAGCAAATCTTATTTATTAATTCAGTTTTAAATTGGTAATTAGAATGCTATTAGTTTTAATCATTGTTCATGGTAGAAAAGCATTGGTATGTTAAGCTGCAAATGAAAAAATGTGACCAGGCCTGTGAAAACAAGGCAATTGGGCACATAACTTTTTATGTAGTGATACTATAGCCACTCAATTTTCAACACATATTAAATGTTTATAATACAGGGTACAGAATTAAAATATAACCTGTTATGTGACAGGGTGTAATTTGTGCCCACATTCCCTATATTTGCAGACCTGGTCACAAATGTAAAGTGATTTTTAGACAATTAAAGTTTTCTTTGAAAAGCAATTGTGGTGGCCATGTAATAGCTCCGAACAATGATCTTAGCTTCAAACAATATTTAAGCAGACAAAATGTCAGATGAATTAATGACACATTGAAGGCACTCCTCCAATTTCAGTTTTGTAGTACAGATGTATCTTCCTTATGTAACTTATAAGGCATGCCGAGGTGGGGGCTTCAAGAACTCACTGAAATTGTCAGTAGGAAGCAAAGCCCAGGTTACTGTGTAGCTGCTGATTTGTTGGCAAACACAAAACCAACACAAGTACTTCAATCTACATCATTACAGTATGAATCTGTGGGCCCAAATAATGGTTATACACGATCGAGATAGTCTAATAGAAGTCAGTGAAACATTCTAATAGAGCAGTCACCACATGTAACACTATAAAGTTGCTTAGTATGAAAACTAGCACTATCCCATGGATATACTTAACCTGCTAGCAATTTTACAAATAATGAAATACAGTTATACATGGTCCTTTGTTCATGATTCTATATGTGACTGGGCCTGCGACAATTGGGCATGTGGGCACATAATTTTTACCTACTTTTTGAAACTTTCATCAATTATAACTTTTTATACCATTATGCTATGGCAATGTAATTTTCAGCTCTTGGTAAGCATTTAATTGGCTTTATGATGCAAGCTATATAATGAAAATATTCTGCTCTAGAACTGAGATATGACCTGCAGTGTGACATGTAGTTTGTGCCCACATGCCCTGTTTTTGCAGGCCCAGTCACATATGGCAATTTACTTTAGGCTCATAATTGAACTACATGATTACTCATGATTGTCACTAATTACTACAACTCTTGATCATTTTGCATACACTGAGTAAAGTAGTGTAATGTTAACTGGTGTTCCATAGCTAATCTGTTACTTGGATAGCTAGTTAGAACCAGGAATATTATACATGTATACTGATAATTAACTGATGAAGGCAACACAAAATTTAATATTATATTATTTACTTCATTCTTTTAGTGATACAAGGTAACATATGTGTGTGTAATTGTGAGGTCATCAGGCATATCATACAGTGTGGTAGTAGTGTATATTAGGGGTCATGAAGATTTGGGCTTTTCTGGCAAAACATATCACCCTAAAACCTTCATGGTGCCTTGTGACAGTATTCTTTAGGTTTAACCAGGCAAGTGCCTTCAGTATGATCTGAAATGTTTCCAAAAAGTTGCTATGAAATTTAGAATATATTTAGTAGAATTTTCTACTGCCTACCTGCCTGCCTGCCTGCCTGCCTGCCTGCCTGCCTGCCTGCCTGCCTGCCTGCCTGCCTGCCTGCCTGCCTGCCTGCCTGCCTGCCTGCCTGCCTGCCTGCCTGCCTGCCTGCCTGCCTGCCTGCCTGCCTGCCTGCCTGCCTGCCTGCCTGCCTGCCTGCCTGCCTGCCTGCCTGCCTGCCTGCCTGCCTGCCTGCCTGCCTGCCTGCCTGCCTGCCTGCCTGCCTGCCTGCCTGCCTGCCTGCCTGCCTGCCTGCCTGCCTGCCTGCCTGCCTGCCTGCCTGCCTGCCTGCCTGCCTGCCTGCCTGCCTGCCTGCCTGCCTGCCTGCCTGCCTGCCTGCCTGCCTGCCTGCCTGCCTGCCTGCCTGCCTGCCTGCCTGCCTGCCTGCCTGCCTGCCTGCCTGCCTGCCTGCCTGCCTGCCTGCCTGCCTGCCTGCCTGCCTGCCTGCCTGCCTGCCTGCCTGCCTGCCTGCCTGCCTGCCTGCCTGCCTGCCTGCCTGCCTGCCTGCCTGCCTGCCTGCCTGCCTGCCTGCCTGCCTGCCTGCCTGCCTGCCTGCCTGCCTGCCTGCCTGCCTGCCTGCCTGCCTGCCTGCCTGCCTGCCTGCCTGCCTGCCTGCCTGCCTGCCTGCCTGCCTGCCTGCCTGCCTGCCTGCCTGCCTGCCTGCCTGCCTGCCTGCCTGCCTGCCTGCCTGCCTGCCTGCCTGCCTGCCTGCCTGCCTGCCTGCCTGCCTGCCTGCCTGCCTGCCTGCCTGCCTGCCTGCCTGCCTGACTGCCTGACCAACTGACTGATTGATTGACTGACTAACTAACTGATGCCTTCAGACAAGCGTAACTTGATAATGGCTCACTGACCATAGTGGACACATCATACTTGAGAGATGACAACTGAACATTATTAGTAATTCTTAAGCTAGGGAAGGCAAATACATTGTTCTCAGAACTAGGGAGGGCAAATACATTCCTCTCAGTCTCCCTTAGGTGATCGCCCAGTAACAACAGGAAAGAAATATATTACAAATGCAGACCTCTAATAGAGCCATTTGCTAATAAGGCCGTGAGTAAAAGCAGAAAGGGCAGTATGTGGTTGGCATCTGGCAATAGCAGCCAAAATATTTAGCTTTTCTATCCATAAGTTTAACCATGTCTTCTTTGCATTTGGGTAATAACCATAGAGTGGTCCCAACTGAGAAAGCTGATCTCAACAAAAATCGCATGCACTGGCACCATCAGCATACCGGGCTTGCTTAACCATGCTAGGAAGTCTCTGAATAAGCGGTATAACAGCTAGTGCATAGAAAGGCATGGTTAAGGGATCCCCTATACCTATGACTGAATTAGGGATTAACACTGCCTCAGCACCTTTAGTTTACTTATGCTCTACTAAAACTTTACATAATGTATATCATTGTGATAGATAATTGCAGTACAAATCCATGGAGGTTCAAAATGATCCAGTATGAACCAACTACACGAAGCTGGTGACCTCGACTACACTCGCAACTACATGTGTTCACAACTCTTCATGAAGTGCATTAACAAGAATACAATCATGTGATACAATACAGCACAATTATTCTACATTACATAATAATTATAATAATAGTATCAGAGTTACTAGTTCCTGACATCGTCTATGGGGGCACATATTGCTCTTGACCACTCTTGATCCCCTAAGAGCTGGTTGACGAACAGGTCTCCTTTCCTTGGTAGCGTCCTCTACTTGTTCCAATGATGAACCCTGGGCACTGCAGACCCTGAGACCAAGGAGTGTCCCTAATAGTAAGGTCCCAACAGCATCTACGGAAGGGGAGTCACCTACAAACAACAAAGACAAATATATTGTAGCTAATTAGAACTTGCTTGGCATCATTGATACATAGGTTTAGTTGTTAAAAATGGAGCAATCTTGTAACCTCCTGGACGATTGTGGGGACGTTATTCCGCATTAGGAGAGCTGTTTAATAGCCTCTGTTGGTTCCTGTGTTAGCAGTAACTTCCGTTAAGTTCCCTGACTTTTCTGTAATCTCCTGCTGTAACGCCTTACTGCATCTCTTCTGGGCATCTTTTAGGTGGAATATCGACGAATGTACTGGTGGTAACGTCCGGTCTAGTTCCTTGACTTTACTGTGATGTCCTCCTGTGTGTCACTTTGGCGGCACATCAACGAAACGATGAAATGTCGAGTTGGCAGCATTGAACTTCTGGTATAGTTCCAAGACTGTTGCCGTAAAGCCCCTCTTGCAGCGTCCTTTTTAGGCGGTATGTTAACGAAAAAACGACAAGATTCGCTATGCCATGTAGCACCATGTGTTCTAACACCTCTTCACACGCCTTTTTCTTGTAACCCATGCACAATGTTATTCTCCAATTATTGCCAACCCTTCTCACGTGTGTGCCTACCCAATCTTCCCCCTAGTCATGGTGGAGCTTCGGGTTAGTCACTATCATAATACACTCACGCATGCTTGACTGCAACATTAACCTAGTTTAACTAGTTAAACTCCATCTGTTACCGAGTTACGCTTGCCTGAAGGAATCAGGCAGGCAGGCGCATGTGACCACTTTTTGGATGTTTACAAATTGAAAATTGTGCTGATATGAATGCTACAAACATTTCAATAATGTATTAGCACTTGTTGCTTTATATTAAAGGTCATGCAGTCTGTGTGAAAATTGCCAATAAGAACATAAATGTGACCCAGTCTGGGAAAACTGGGCTTATCGCCTATTTAAAAGTATTGAGAAATGCCGGTTTTAAGTATTTAGTATGTTGTAGCTTGCCAATGGTTGAAGCTTTGTGTACAAAATTTTCACACATTTTACACCAATTCCTTACCTTCTACAGCATCCACTGTGCAAGTACAGCCAACAACTAAGTTTCCCGCCATTGTATTAGGTGAGCTGCAAAATGAGTGGGAGGCGGAGGTGGAAGGCTGGCAAGATGGTGTTCAAAAATTGAAAAAGAAGGTGTAGGGATGAATTAGGCCAAGTTTTGGGACATTGAAGTCTCAAAATTGGCTAAAATGAAAAGAAATTCACAGCAGAGGTACTTATTCAACACCACAGAGCTGTACAGCCACATACAGTCATCTCCAGGCTAACCAGAGCTCCATTAAGGCCCCACATCGCATGTACGGATCACCACTGGGCTTGGGAAAAGCAGCCAGCAAAACCAGACCACTCAAGTCCAGCTGATTTTGATTGTGGAATTAGATAGTTTATTCATGTAGCTTTGTGTCCTGGGTGAAAAATCAAATCTGCTGACATAGGCGATAAGACTGGTTTTCTCAGACTGGGTCACAAATAAGCAGTTTCCAAGTGGAAACCCTAGTATTTGATGATCAAAATTAATATCTTTATCCCAGTCACAAATTTGAGGTTGCATGCATAGAAAAATGTGAATCATGGTGACTCTCACAAGTTGGGCTCACAGAAAATAGATTAGGCCAGTTATGAATACTTCATTTGCAGCAATAGATTCCTCTATAATTATCAGAGGCTTGGGTTTTTCTGATAAATAATACCACTCCAAAACCAGCTTCACAATACCATCCTGGTGCCTTGGCAGTATTGGTATAAGCAAGCCCAATAGTGCCTTCAGTATGACCCAATAGCTAGATTGTTACAAACTTTTTCAATGAAATTTTCTACTATCTAACTAACTGCCTACCAAAAATCCCATAACAGATGTATTAAATTGTATTTTTGGGTGATCTGAGGCATAATCACCTCAATGAAGCCTTTTAAATCTTGTAGCAACACAGCATGCATGAACATATCCAATATAGCTGTGCTGTATGCATCCATATATGCCAAAGACTTACGCATTAGATTTTATACCATTCCATTCAAATTCTTATAACTTGATACTCACGTGCACTATTTCCACGAATCAACTGCCATTTTATTCCTTAATCATGATAGTACCAAAGATTTCTTTCTTGAACAATTGTAAGGTGTTAAAAACTTTAAAACTAAATTAATCATTTATACTTAGAAAACCTGCTGTAATTTCATCCCCGTTTACACTATAGTGCTGCGATAAACATCAAAAGACTCATCACGTCATGCAGTATGTAGTATCACATGATTGAAACTTAATAAAATGGCAGAGCAAGACAAAAACACGATTGATGCAAAATCAATCTTGTCAATTACGCGTGTGATGGAAGAGGAAAAAAGACCTTTCAAATTTTATGGAATTACTTCTATACAACTGTTTTGTGTTAGACAAATATCTTCTGTGAGATTCAAGAACATTGTACTGAAATTCTTGTGATCTTTATTGTAAGACATAGCTTTAGTATGCTGCTTGAAATTTCTTTTTATAAAAATGATGATAGGCCTGAGCCTATTATGCCAGCATAATTTAAAGAATAATGAGTGCTTAATTTTGCTAGGAAGCTGTCAGGCATATTACAATTGGATTAAAATGGCCAAATTGATCTTTGAGGACTCAAGGGGTATACAGATTCTGATGAAAGTAAAAATTCTGGTTCGCATGAAACTCTGTACATTTACTGTATGTAGCTCTTTTTGATTAATAGATTATTTCAGTGACAGACTTGATAACTGAAATATCTGCAAAAACAAATTGATGTTGTGCTTACTTCTAAAACCAGACACCCATGCAATTAATACTATCCCATTCTAACTAAATTAATCAGCCATGTATATAAATTTTTATATTCATGTTATAGGTATTATTAATTCAGCTAGAAAATTAGAATTTGTAAATTCTGTAATTCAGCGTATTTCATAATTCACGAATTATTTTGTAATTCAATAATTACGTTGCTATGCACTGCTAAGGAAGTGTAACTATAACAACCACTTTAAACCGCAAATTACACACAGAAGTATCTTCTCAACTGTTTTATATTGTGTCTCTATCATGTTTTCTCGTGCAAATTGTATCTAATCCAAAACAGCCAAGCTGTAAAAAAAGAGTGCGGCCCTCAAAAAGGCTATGGTGAAAAAAGATGTGAAATCCAAGGTGGTGGCCAAGAAATGGCTGTGATGGTAGGTTAATCGTAAAAATTTTAATAACAACAATTCAGGTGAATTTGGTGCCGCTTGGTCTTGGCACAAAATTCACCTGAATTGTCGTTATTAAAATCTTTACCATTAACCTGCCATCACAGCCATTTCTTGGCCGCCACCTTGGATTTCACATTTTTTTTCACCATAGCCTTTTTGAGGGCCACACTCTTTTTTTACAGCTTGGCTGTTTTGGATTAGATTTCACTTCTTTTTGTATTTGTATACCCTAAAGCTGGCCTATGGCCAGCTTTGGGGCTTTTTAAACCTATCTTTTTTCAGGAAGAAGAAAAGATGAAGCAGATGAATACTTTAAATATTTCTGATTTTATCAATAAATGTACAAATTATATATATATATATATATATATATATAATGCATATATTTATTACAGAACTCTACATGGTGGTTTCTTTGTAACTGAACACTCTACAAGGTGAGTCCTTCTAGCTGATCTCTCTACAGGGTGAATTGTTTGTAACTGAACTATCTACAAGGTAACTTCTTCTAGCTGATCTCTCTACAGGATGATTTGTTTGTAGCTGAACTCTCTACAAGGTAACTTCTTCTAGCTGATGTCTCTACAGGGTCACTAGTTAGTAGCTGAACTCTCTACAACTGTCCGCGTTTCCCACACCGTCGTCCTGGAGTTAGGGTCCGATTCAAGCTTCTATTTGTTTTAACCATAGACCTTAAATTCTATGGGCTTGATCAATATGAGGGGCAAATTCCTAACCCATGATGAGTCGAGTGTGTAGAGGCATCCCACACGCCAAAGTACTGCCTGGCGGTACCTAACGAAGACCTTTCATGGCCCATTATCGGTCGACTCCCAACCAGGAGGAGGCTTTTTATCGCAAATAATAGAATGCCAAGCAATGGCTGCCACAGTTTTGGGAACCAAAACTCAGAACACACTATGCCGAGAAGACTGTCCGTACAAGGTGACTTCTTCTAGCTGGCCTTTCTACAGGGTAATTTGTTTGTAGCTGAACTCTCTACAGGTGTTTTGTTTGCAGCTGAACTCTCTACATGATGGTTTCTTTGTAGCTGAACTCTGTACAGGGTAATTTCTTCTAGCTGATTCCTCTACAGGGCAATTTGTTTGTAGCTGAACTCTCTACATGGTGGTTTCTTTGTAGCTGAACTCTCTACAAGGTGAGCTCTTCTAGCTGAACTACGTAGTTGAACTCCCTACAAGGTAGCTTCTTCTAGCTGATCTCTGTACAGGGTGAATTGTTTATAGCTTATCTCTATACAGGTTACTAGTTTCTAGCTGATCTTTTGAATTCTTTTCAGGGTGATTACTCTATTAGGGTGACTGCTCTATTAGAGTATCTCGATCTCGCACTTGCTACACCAAGTTTGATTTTGTGTTATAACTCCGTGGCTTCAAGTTTGATTCTTCTACACCATTGAGGATCCTTTCTAAGATGATTACTCCATCTGTACAGCGAATTTCAAAGCATTACCCCCAAGCGGTTTTTCTGGTGGGCGTGGAAAGTAGTCGTTTTATATTAGTTAATTTTGATTGCATAATTGTTACACACTGTTGGTTTTTTCGTTGTATCTTCCTGGTTTTTAGCTCGATTTCTTTCAAACCACAAAAGGTTTGAAGTTCAATAGTTAACCTATATATTCACCCACCGATTTTCGGCTTCTTCCCGTAAGCGGTTTACCCTGTAGGCGTGAAAACATATTGGTGTTATTTGTCGTGAATAATCGCTAATACCTCTGTGCCTGTTTATCGTATTCCAACCAAAGTTGGTACAGAGATGCGCCTGTATAACCTTCTTCTGTGTGCCAAATTTCAAGGAAATCGGATATTGCTTTCACGTTTTATAGCAGTTTTTGTAAGTGTGTAAGAGGAAGAAAAAAAAAACAAAGAAACTAAGCCAATTTTTGAAGTCGCATATCTCGGGAACGCTTGAAGCGATATTGCTCAAATTTGGAATATGGAGTACTGAAGTTGGAGGGAGTGTCCACAGCAAAAATCGTCTTGTTTCATCAAGGCACTACAGAGCTACGGAAGTGCAAAAATTGCGTTTTTGTTTTTCCTGTCAATATACTCACTAGTGTTGTGCGCCGGCTTCTTGGGCCGCACGACACACTACCGTATGTCTTGATAGAGAAAATCTCAAGCCTGCCCTTCATTTTCGTTTGCATAAGTACGGGTAATGCCTTCCTTTCACCCAAAGGATATGCTACCTCTAATAACCTAAGAGGCCTTCAGTGTTGTTTTAAAGTTGTTAGCTAAACGTCTATAAAACCGAAAGGGAAGACCGTTCAAGAAGTATATGAAGAGTTGCCATACCCGTATTTCAGACCGCCGAGAAGAAACCACTTCAGAGCAAAGTTTATGTGTGTGGAAGTTTAATACAGACTTAGTTTAGCTTTCATGCTGGCTGCTTTTTATCATTTTTAACGTTTTTGCTCACGTGGGTGCATACAGACAAACAAACATAGGTAAGTAGGTACTGTAGGTAGGTAAACACACATGTTTTTACAAATACAATTTCAGCAAACCAGCATGCAGGTGCATGTCCACAGCCAGCCTTCAGCTGGCTGTGGGTGCACACCTGGTTTAAATTTTTTTTTGTGGATGTTACATAATTATAATTTTATAGGTGAATACACCTGAGCAGCAAGAATTATGTAAGAATAATAGGTCTCATGATTGGGAATAATGGGTAATAATTTTAAGAAATTCTAGAAAGAATAATAGGCAAATTTGAAAGCATAATAGGCTCAAGCTTAAATGGTGTGGATGTGACTGAAACTGTTATAAATCAAGGCTACTGTTCTGTATGTAAAATATTTTCTGTGAAAAGTTGTGTGATATGAAGGGAAATTTGTGCAAGAAAGGATAACACCTTGAGATTTATGGTAGCACAGAAATTTCTCAAAATGTATAAATTATTTGATGTTTAATCAACCATGCCTCCAGGGGGTGTCTCATGACCTCACCCTTCAAGTATGTTATAAATAATAGTTAGACACCAAGACCAAGGGAACTAAGCGATTTAGTAACCCTGATGGCCTGAGGATGTAGCATCCTGAGCACAGCAAGGGTGCTACTAAGGGCCTGAGGGGTTACTAAATCGCTTAGTTCCTGTTGGTCGCAGTGTCTAACTTACTTAGACTATGGTTTAAAGAAACCAGACCACTCAAGTCTAGCTGATTTTGATTGTGGATTAGATAGTTTATTCATGTAGCTTTGTGTCCTGGGTGAAAAATCGAATCTGCTGACATGGGTGACTGGTTTTCTCAGACTGGGTCACAAATAAGCAGCTTCCAAGTGGAATCCCTAATATTAGTACATACCTTTATAGCCAGAGCATGAGTGTGGGGGGAAAGAGCAATGCAGAACAATGGAATTGTTTCTTCTTGAAGTCCTTACAGCACCCACAAAATAATTATTCAATCGGTAACCAAAGTAATGGCTAGAGCTTCAGTACATATATCGTTTAGTCTACTATTTGTCCAGAATTATTTGTGGAACATGGAGAAAAGAAGAGTATTACAGTATTATCAAGTACTGCAGTGTGCCTTTTGTGTTATAATTATTATTATTATTATTATTAGTGCTTTACAGTGACCAGCACTGAAGGTCTAACAGCAACATGTGCTGCAGCCTTAGGATTACCTAACCTACAAGGACTTAGGTTACTCCGACTTCACATATTGTATCAACTCCGACTTTGATATTTACTCCGACTTCACATATTGTATTAACTTTGGGACTCTCAAATTCAATAGTTTTGGGTGCAACAATATTGGGGATTGGGGTGTTTAAGGGCGATTTTTTGAGCCTTTTAATGCCGGGAGGGGCACCACTTATATTAGGTCCTGTTTTGGTTTTAATTGAAACTGCTAGTTATTTGACACGAATAATTTCTTTAGGAGTTCGTTTGGCAGCAAATATTTGTGCTGGGCATTTGCTTTTGAGTATTATTTGTGGGTTTGTTATAAATTTATTAAGTATGGGCTGATATTCTCTTGGATTGGGGCTGGTCTTATTGTTATTTTTTATTTTTTATTTGTCATGTACAAAATTGCTTGAGGGTGGGTTACTAAGTGAACATGTGTAGGTGACTAAGTGAGCATGTCAGGTGACCAAGTGATTTAGTAAACCTGTAAATGAGCCATACCATAGTCTAAGTCAAGTTAGTTTCCACTTGATGACCAAAAATGATGTACTAATATTTATCTAAAAGAAAGTTATGGATGTTTTAAAATTTAAGCATTTCTGAATGCAGGCACCATAGCTGCCATGGGATTGTTGGTCATGTGACCACTTATGGGATATTTTAAAAGCAATAGACTGTTTAATGGGTGTATCCATTCACTGGACTGGACTACTGGACTCAATTTTTTTTTGTTTCTTACCTTTCATCGCCGGACTTAACTAAAATAAGTGTCTTATACGATAACAAACTGATACCATAACATGCCATCTTCTCTATTTAGCCTTCTTTTGTAAATATAGCACATCGTATAATCTGATACCATTCACCATGAGACATAAAACTTGTACATTAATCACAAAAACTACACTTGGTGCAGTTTGTTATCGTAATTTGCCTACTTTTAGCAATGTTTCAAGCACTGTGCACTGTTAACATGCCATCTTCTCTATTTAGCCTTCTTTTGTAAATATAGCACACCGTATATACATTTTACACCATGCAATTACATTACAATATAGAAATAATTTACCTATAGTCTACACATTCACTCTAGCTTTGTCGGCTCTTTGGTTTATAATGTTTATAAATAGCAACGACTCAAGTATGCAGTGTTAAAGAATTGCTTCCCAATGCACAAACTTTCAACAAGAAAGCAACTTTTCCAAACATATGTAATATAACAACTTTAAACAAGCTGTAGGACCAGGTATCTTACAGACCTTCAGCACTTGTGCTGAAATGCTAATTCTAAAAGATAGACTACAGTTAGCTGTATGCGTCTCTTTTTTAAAATGCAAGGCAAGACATGGAGAGGAGAGCCCTAGCTTCAAGTGTGGTCTACCACCCTATAAAATCACTTTTAGTAGTTGAAAAAGGTGTTTGTGGTTGAAAAAATGTGTTTGAGCAAATTTTATGTTGAGTCCAGTAATCCAGTCCAGTAATCCAGTCCAGTGAATGGACACACCCCAGTTTAATAATGAATTAGCACTTCTTTGTTTTATCTTAAATGTCAGTCTGTGTGAAAATTACCAGAAACAATAAAAAGAGGTATCATCCTTTTTGCAGTAAAAACTCAATGCTACTTATTTAATGTGTGTCGTGGATCTATTGTGAACTTTAGTAACATTGTGTATATAGGTAGACTTATTTCTGCATTTGGAGGAGGCACCACCCCAAAAGAGCTCCACCTAGCTTCAGTTTCAATTCGAGCTAATGATGGAGGAGAAATTTCAATGTCTGTGCTTGTTATACTGAAGATTGCAGCCCTATTGCAGAACCTGATACCATCCGCAGGAGACCGTTATCCGTACCTTCGTGGTCTTCCTCTAGCACATCCTGTGCAAGTTATTGACAAGTTTGATATATCTCTACTGGTTGGAGCAGACGTTTATAGGCAAGACAGAGTTGTGCAAGGGAATGGTCCTACTGCTGTGGAGGCTAAGATCAGGTATCTTCTGTCAGGCCCACTCTCGTCACACACTTATGATGACACAGTTGAGGCTCTCCACATCGGAATAACAGCACTTCAGGAAGTTATTGACACCAAACATTTCTGGAATGTAGAATTCACTGGTACAATTCCCGAATCCTCAGCCTCTCTTGCAAATGACCAATGAATTGCTGACTATATTAACTCCTCAGTGCATCATTGGGAAGATGAGACATATATTGTCCAGTTTCAATGGAAACACAACCACCCTTATCTCCCCTTAAATCATGGAATTTGTGAGAAACGGACAAGATTACTAACAAGAAAACTTGCTCACACACCTGAGCTACTCCAGACTTATGGCAACATCATAGCAGAACAACTCACATGTGGATTTAATGATAAAGTTACAGAATCTGATGTACCCCAGCATTGCCATTTCATTCCACACCATGCAGTCAGAAAGAGTCTACCACTATTCCAATCAGGATAGTATACAACTGCAGTTGTTGGCAGTCACCACATCATCCTTGCTTAAATGACTGTCTTGAAGTTGGCCCACCTTTCCTGGTTGACCTTTGTACACTGCTGCTACACTTAAGAATGCACAACATTGCACTGATAACAGACATAGAGAAGGCTTTCCTTCATGTACAGTTATAGAAAGCAGACCACAAGTTTACACATTTTCTCTGGTTATCTGAAGTAGACAATCAGAAGGCTTATTTGAGATTTACAGGTTTCATGTTGTCTTGTTTGGTTGTGTGAGCTCACCTTTCACGCTGCATGTAGCATTGAGTTGTCACCTCAACAATGAGTACTCACCACTTCTAGTGACATACTAGCCAAGTTATATGTGGACAATGTTGTATCTGGATGCTCCAGTGTACAAGATGCTTTAGAGTACTACCACAATGTAAGACAATTGATGTCAAATGCTCATTTCAATTTAAGGAGCTGGGCATCTAGTAGTCCAGAAGTCAGAACTAAAGCTCAACAAGATGGCATTGCAGATACAGCAGTGACAGTGAATGTTCTTGGCTTGATGTGGGATATATCACAAGACTCTTTAAGACTTGCAGACAGAGTATTTTCATCTCTTGATGTAGCACAGCCAACCAAGAAAGGAGTTTTACAAGATTTATCAAGAGTGTTTGACCTTCTGGGTATGCTAACTCCAGTTACCATATTGGCAAAATTGTTTATGCAACAGCTGTGGCAAAGCAAGTTGAAATGGGATGAACCATTGACCGCTCAATTAACCACTGAATGGAAGTGTGTTTTTGCAGATTTGAAGCAGACTTCAAGTCTTTATGTACCAAGGCAGTACTTGAAGCTTGATGCCGATGACCAGTTAGTACTCCATATCTTTGTCAATGCCAGTCTTAAGGCCTACGGAGCAGTGGCTTTTATCTGTACGAGAACCAGCTCTTTGTTTGTCATGGCCAAGGTTTGAGTTGTGCCACTCAAGAACCTTACTCTTCCAAGACTGGAATTGATGGCAGCCCTTGTCGGCACATGGTTGTGTAGTTTTGTGATATCTTCTTTGAGTCACCTCCAGTTTAACAGATCTTCATGTGGTCAGACAGCCAAATTGCTTTACATTGGATATTCAGTGATAAAAAGTTAACGATGTTTGTTTCTAATCATGTGCAGGAGGTACGTAAGCTTTTGTCTGATGCTACCTAGCAATATTGCCCCACTCAAAGCAATCCAGCAGATTTGGTCACTTGAGGCATCTCATTTCATTCATTGAACAGTTCGGATCTGTAGAGACAAGGTCCTTCCTGGATAACTAACAAAGCACAATGGCTTAAGCAAGAATATGGGGAAGTATTACACCTCCATACAGCTGAAGAAAGTTCAGAAAACTTGCCCACTGAGGATGATTCACTGCCCCTAGCAAACATTAGTCAGGTTTTTGACATTAACTGCTACAGTAATGTGTCAAAGTTGCTTCGAGTGACAGCTTATGTGCTTCGATTAATTTATAACTGCAAGCAGAAGGTACCAAACCTTAAGATTTCTCAGCCACTCACTTCCAGTGAAGTTGATGAAGCAGTTTACAGGTGGATTCAACATGTACAAGAGTTAAGCTTCCTAAAAGAGTTTCTGACACTTATGTCAAACAATGCAGCAAAGCAGCACCTCCCCTTGATTCATCAGCTGAAGCTTTTTCTAAACAACCGACATCTCATTTGCTGCGGCGGGAGAATTCACAACACATTTATTGATGATAAAGCTAAGTTTCCATACCTTCTTCCAAAGAAGCACCCTAGGATGCAAGATCCTTTGAGATCACAGGAGTCAACTTCACAGGAGCCCTTCATGTAAAGAAGGTGGGTGAGATTACTGAAGTGTATGTGTGCTTGTTTCACATGTGGAGTAACGAGAGCAATACATCTAGAAACAGTAGGCGATTTTATCTGTTGAGACCTTCTTACAGGCTTTCCAAAGGTTTGTGGCCTGGCAATCCTTACCTCATGTTATGATTTCAGACACCCACGTATGTTTCAGCTGATATAGATGATGCAGAGCCTCTTACACCTTTGCACCTCATTTGTGGATGATGTATCACCTCACTATCTCATCAGACAGTAGAAGAAACAGTTGACCCTACATATGAAGTACCTCAAGTTAAGGAATTTGCAAAGAGACAGAGTCAGTTGCTTCAGCACTTCCAGTCTAGATGGAAGATTGAATGCTTGACCTCTCTTCAAGAATACCATTGATCTAGTGGAAATAACAGGCAAGAAATCAAGGCTGGTGATGTTTTAATCATGATGATGCACCAAGAACGAAGTGAAAACTTGCTGCTGTAGAAAAACTGCTAGTTGGTTTAGATGGTTATGTCAGAGCAGCAGATGTCTGTACTGCAAGTGGAAGGACGAATAGGCCCATCATCCACTTGATACCACTGGAAGTGAATGAGAATGAAGCCCAGGAAGAGCAAGTTGTAAATTCTACTGATGCAATTGATAACAATGTGAACAACTCGAGTGATCACCCAGCAGAGAGACCTACAAGGCATGCAACTATAAAGGCTCGGAACAGACTCAAGCAGTGGGCAGCACTGATTCATGTGCCTCCGGAGGATGTCATGGATTGATTGTGAACTTTAGTAACATTATGTATATAGGTAGACTTATATTATACACAGTCATTGATTTTCTACAGGAGTATAGTTTCACTCAAGTAGTGAACTTTCCAACCAGAGCAAGTAATACTTTGGATGTGTTCATAACTAATCGACCATCACTTATCCACCATTGTGACCCAATAGCAGGTATCAGTGACCATGAAGCTGTTTTTGTTGAATCTTCCATCACAATCTCACAAAATCAGTGCACTAGAAGGAAGTTTTATCTTTGGCATACAGCAAATATCTCTTCTATTAATGAAACTATAACTCAGTTTACTAGCTCCTTCTTAAATAAGTTCCCAACATCTACACCTGTTGATATTTTATGGGAAGAATTCAAAGTAATGTGCTACAACTGTCTAGATCTTGTCCCCACTAAACTTCAATCTAACCGATCAAAACAACCTTGGGTGAACTCTTACATAAAACAGCTATCATGTAAAAAGCAATGACTCTATAACCTGGCCAAACATTGTTCTAACAGTAGCCACAATTGGGAAACCTACCGTACATATAAAAGAAAGGTTCTAGGAGAATGTCGCAAAGTATATAACGACTACATTGGAGGACTAATTGATGAGAAAGGTTCTGTTTAAAATATTATGGTCTTATATAAAGAGTCAAAGAAAGGATCATTGTGGTGTAGCACCATTGAAAGTAGATGGAGCTGTTTGTAATAACAGCTCAGATAAGGCTGAGATCCTTAACAATTACTTCACATCAGTGTTTACACCAATTTCATTGGATACTCCCCCACCAATGGATGAACCACTGATACCAGATATTGATCCTATCCAAGTAGAACCTAATGGCATTGTCGAACTATTAAAGTCCTTAGAGGTCCACAAGGCTGCTGAGCTTGATGAAATTCCAGCACAACTATTAAAGGAAACCAGCAAACTTCTTGCCCCACACTCACTCTTATTTATCAAGCATCATTACAACACCACTCCTTACCAAGAGATTGGAAAAAAGCATACATTGTACCCATTTTCAAGAAGGGCAACTATGCTGCTCCTAGTAACTACAGACCTGTATCCTAACTTGTATATGTTCTAAAATTCTTGAATACATAGTATATTCACACATATTCACCCATCTATCTCACCATAGAATTTTATGTGATCAACAACACGGATTTCGACAATCAGTATCATATGAGTCCCAGCTCATACTAACTGTTAATGACTTTGCTGAAATGCTTAACAAGGGAGATCAGTCTGATGTGGTATTTTTGGATTTTTCCAAAGCATTCGATAGAGTATCCCATCACCACCTATTTCATAAGCTTCATCACTATGGTATCCATGGAGATATATTAGATTGTTAGATTGGATTAAGGACTTTACCTTGAATAGATCTCAATAGGTTATAATTGACGGTCAGCAAAGTGACGTTTTCTTCTGGTGTTCCTCAGAGGACAGTCCTTCCCCCCCCCCCCCCCCCCTACTATTTCTCTGCTTTAACAACGACCTGCCTAATAGAATAATATCAAACATAAAATTATATGCTGATGATGCACTTCTGTATACTACTATCCACTCTCAAGATGGCTGCCACAGACTACAGCAACACCTTAAAACTCTATAGAACAGTGGGCACTAGACTGGAAATGTCATTTAATCTACAAAAACATGAGTTTCTCAGAATCACCAACAAAAAACACCCTATATGTGACCCAGTCTAGGCAAACCGGGCTTATCACCTATTTAAAAGTATCGAGGCACACCGGTTTTAAGTATTTAGTGTGTTGTAGCTCCGCAATGGTTGAAGCTATGTGTACCAAATTTTCACACATTTTACACCAATTCCTTACCTTCCACAGCATCCATTGTATAAGTAGCCAACAACTAAGTTTCCCCATTTTAGATAGTTTTTAAACCAAAGTTGACTGTATCAGGCGAGCTGAAAATGGGTGAGAGACGTGGGACCTAGAAGGCAGGCAAGATGGTGTTCAAAAATTGATAAGGAAGGTGTAGGGATGAATTAGGCCAAGTTTTGGGCCATTGAGGTCTCAAAATTGACTAAAATGAAAGGAAATTCACAGCAGAGGTACTTATTCAACACCACAGAGCTGTACAGCCACATGCAGTCATCCCTGGGCTGACCAGAGCTCCATTAAGGCCCCACACCACACGTACGGATCGCCACTGGGCATGGGAAAAGCAGCCAGCAAAACCAGACCACTCAAGTCTAGCTTATTTTGATTGTGGAATTAGATAGTTTATTCATGTAGCTTTGTGTCCTGGGTGAAAAATCGAATCTGCTGACATGGGAAATAAGACCGGTTTTCTCAGACTGGGTCACATATTAGCTCAATACACTTTGCAAAACCAGGCTACAAAGGAAGTAACCCGTGCTAAATATTAAGGAGTGACCATTGATAAGAATTTATCTTCGTCAGAACACATTAAACAAATTACTAAGAAGGCTAATAATGTGAAATGCTTTTTACAACACAACATAAGCAAGCGTCCCACCCACACCAAAATAAACTGTTACAAAGCTCTATATTAGAATATGCAGGCACTGTCTGGTCAAAAAAGAGACAAAGAGACACAACGCTATCAAAAATTTTTAAAGACGGGCAGCAATATTTGTTAAACAATTATTCCCAGTATGCTAGCATAACTGAAATGTTACCCAACCTGAATTGGCCCACGTTAACCAGATGTAGAAATGAGCATAAGGCAACAATGTTATTTAAGATCATAACCCACCAGATTGATATAAATGCTGACAATCTCCTTATTCCTAACCCTGACATCTACCACATCAGAGGCCGCAGTAAAAGATTTATGTTACCAATGACACAGAAAAATTCTTACAAATATTCCTTCTTCCCATCCACTATTAAAATTTGGAATTCCTTACCCCAACACATGATAGACTTAACAGAGATCGAACAATTCAAGCACAACCTTGCTGGTCTAGAGCAGTGGCATATCTACACCCGGGCATACCCGGGCATTTGCCCAGGCATCAGCTCACCTTGCCCGGGCATCAGAAAATCTTCTGGCGTGGCAGCCACGCACAAGGGCCACACATGAATACACCGTTCACGATTACAATTCTATCCACTAGGGAACCATTGGCTGTAGCGAACGCTTGCAGCAAATTCTTGCATGGAAAATAAGTGCTGCGCATTTGATTAAGAGTCTGACTTCTAAAAATAGCCTGTAGATTACGAGTTACTATATTTAAATCTGAAAAACGGAGATGTGCCCACCCAAAATGAATGGTCTAGTCTCATCAAAGCAAGCATTGAAGTGATGATAGTTTGGAGTTTGCCTGTATATAGACCGCGTGAAGTGGAAAATACTCAAGACGACTAGCTGTTTGGCTACTTCATTTCAGCAGGTAGAGGTCTAGTGCTGAATAATCCGTGCCCGGATTTATTGTGATACAACTACGACAAAGGAATAACGTGAGAGAACTGCTGACGATACTTTGTAGGACCGATCAGCAGAGTGTGGTAGAGTTGGTGGGTGGTTGCAGAGAATGGATGTCCCTACTGAGTACGTAGATGAACCGGTGTCATGCGTTTTGTGATCCGCACATGTACGAGTCAGTGCAAGAAATCTATCGGTTCTGTAGTATTGTTCATTATGAGTTGGAAGTATCCTTTTGTGTGGCACATGATGCTGCAGTCCCACAATCGATACATGCATCGTAGCTAGAGACTAGTATGAAGTGATTGTAGACTGATGAGCTATTCTATATGCATACAGATAAGAGTTAATAACTGTAGCTAGCCATGCCATGCACTTGAAAACAACAATTTGATGAATGCACGTATGAACCCACACAGGTTGTTCACTGGAGTAGGTGTACAGGTACATGAGCTTGACCGGGCATCATGTTTGGGTTAGATACGCCCCTGGTCTAGAGACTGTTTAATTAAGAATGATTGTAATTGTACTATTGTTTTGTTGTTTTTGTACACTACACTATTTTTGAGGTCTACAATATAACAAATAATAATATTGTGTTTGATTGTGGGTCTTTATTAGTAATGTCATGTGATAATACAAGTGTGGTGTGTGTATGCAAACTGTCATGGCTTTAATCCGGTCGTGGCTCAAGCATCATTGAGGATCCACTATCATTACACTCATTATAATGTGGCATTTTGGTCACTTCTGTTTTTTTTCTGCTTGTGGAAGTATGTGACCGAATACAACCACAGTGAAAAAGAAACTAGCTTCCATATGACCGGGAAATGAATTATAGTTGCTATTTGTAGCTACCGGTTGAGATGTAGACTTTGCTTCTTTCAGCCATTCTGTGTTTGAAGGGACATCGTTCTCCTGCACATTGCCTTACATCTGTCAGTATCAATCTGACCTATTCTGAGGGCCGATGCCCTCGAATAGCTTTGTTCCTAATATATAGTTGCTGGTGTTATCCAGCTGTACAGCACTTGACAGCCAGTGCTGGGGTGATGGCCCATCTAGCCCGAGGAAAAAAGAAAACAAGTTGATGTTGTGCTATTTCTAAAAACCAGGTGCCATGCAGCTAGCTAACTTATCTGGAATCAACCAATAGGGTTTTGGTTGTGCAATAATACATAATTAATTTATTGTAATTTTCGGATTTTGTAACTCATGAAATTTTCCTAATTCTTCAATTACGTTGCTATGCACTGTAAAGGAGGCGCTTGTTAAACAAACCGCTTTTAACAACACATTACGCACAGAAGTATCTTCTAAACTGTTTTATAGTTTGACTATTGTGTTTTTCCCACAAATTCTCTCGACAAAGCCTCAGAGCTGCTCTTCATTTTCATTCGCGTGTGTAGGGGATACACCCCTTTCCAAATTCAAAGGGGTAGGCTATTCCTGGTAGTCTACAAGGCTAGCATTGTTGTTTCTCAATTGTTAAACTCCTGTAAAACTTGAATGGAAGGTAATTCACAAAGTCTGAGGAGACTCGCCACACCCGTATTTCAGACCACCAAAAAGAAACCACCTCAGAGCAAAGTTTACCTGTGCGGAAGTTTAGTACCTATGGCACTTTTACTCATGGATTGATTGGACGATGGGTTTATTTGATGAGAACAGTCCCAGATATAAGCTCTTTTTTAAAACCACTAGAGGGTGCCATACGAATACAACTTCTTCCTTCTATTTCTGGACACCCTGGTTGCTCTGTTGATGAATGGGACCTGCTTTCCCTTCCTTGCCGTTTTGGTGGTTTAGGGCTTATTTATCCCATGAAGGTTTCTGATTCTCAGTTTGATGCATCACTACTGATTACTGCCTCCCTGACAGATCCGATTATCAAGCAGTCAGTTTGTGCTCGGCCCCCTGATGTTCGTTTTGTAAAGGCCCAAGTTCACCTTAATTGGCAAAGAGCTTCCAAAGAATTTGCAATGCATGTAAGAGGTCGTCTTTCTTCCCAACTTCAAAGGGTGGTTAATTTGAACAGTGAACCGGGTGCATCTTCCTGGTTACTGGCCCTGCCATTACAGGAGCAGGGCTTCCATCTTAACAAACAAGAGTTCTGGGATGCTGTCCATCTGCGCTACAGATGGAATGTTCCCAGTCACTGTGTCTGTGGGGCTTCTTTTACTATCGACCATGCCATGGTCTGTCAACATGGGGGCTTAACCTTTGTGCAACACAATGACTTGCGTGACATCATGGCAGGTTTATTGTCAAGGGTGTGTTCAGATGTTGCTACTGAGCCTCCCTTACAGCCCCTCAGTGGTGAAGTAATCACTCCCAAGTCTGCCAACTGACAGGATGATGCCAGGGCAGATATTCATGTATGTGGTTTCTGGAGAAGGAGACAAAGTGCCTTTCTTGACGTAAGGGTGTTCCACCCTAATGTACCAAGTTACCGTAACTCCAGTATACCATCTCTATCTAATCAAAAACAGCCAAGCTGTAAAAAAAGGTGCGGCCCCCAAAAAGGCCATGGTGAAAAAAGATGTGAAATCCAAGGTGGCAGCCAAGAAATGGCTGTGATGGTAGGTTAATGGTTACATTTTAATAACGACAATTCAGGTGAATTTTGTGCCACTTGGTCTTGGCACCAAATTCACCTGAATTGTTGTTATTAAAATGTAACCATTAACCTACCATCACAGCCATTTCTTGGCCGCCACCTTGGATTTCACATCTTTTTTCACCATGGTCTTTTTGGGGGCCGCACCTTTTTTTACAGCTTGGCTGTTTTTGATTAGATATCACTTCTTTTTGTATTTGTATACTGCAAAGCCGGCATATGGCTGGCTTTGGGGCTTTTTTAACCCATGTGTTTTTTTCTTTACTACAGGAAGAAGAAAAGAACTTAAAGAAGAATTTTAGTACTTCTATTATTTTTGATTTTATTAGTAATTATACAAATTATATACATATATTTATTACATGCCCATTATTCCCCACAGGATATTTTTTTGCAGCTGATCTCTCTACTGGGTGACTTGAAATGTAGCTGAACTATATACAGGATGGTTTCTTTGTAGCTGAACTCTCTACAAAGTAACCTCTTCTAGCTGGTCTCTCTACAGGGTATTTTGTTTCTAGCTGAACTATCTACAGGTGATCTGTTTGCAGCTAAACTCTCTACATGGTGGTGTCTTTGTAGCCAAACTCTCTACATGATGGTTTCTTTGTAGCTGAACTCTCTATAAGGTGACTTCGTCTAGCTGAACTCTCTACAGGGTGATTTTTTGTAGCTGAACTCTCTGCAGGGTGATTTGTTTGCAGCTGAACTCTCTACATGATGGTTTCTTTGTAGCTGAACTCTCTACAAGGTGACTTCGTCCAGCTGATCTCTCTACGGGGTGATTTGTTTCTAGCTGAACTCTCTACAGGTGATTTGTTTGCAGCTAAACTCTCTACATGTTGGTTTCTTTGTAGCTGAACTCCCTACATGATGGTTTCTTTGTAGCTGAACTCTCTACAAGGTAACTTCTTCTCTACAGGGTGATTTGTTGTAGTTGAATTCTCTACAAGGTGGTTTGTATGAGGCTGAACTCTCTACATGGCGGTTTCTTTGTAGCTGAACTCTCTACAGAGTGATTTGTTTGCAGCTGAACTCTCTACATGATGGTTTCTTTGTAACTGAACACTCTACAAGGTGACTTCTTCTAGCTGATCTTTCTACAGGGTGAATTGTTGTAGCTGAACTATCTACAAGGTAACTTCTTCTAGCTGATCTCTATACAGGGTAATTTGTTTGTAGTTGAATTCTGTACAGGTGGTTTCTTTGTAGCTGAACTCTCTGTACAAGATGGTTTCTTTGTAGCTGAACTCTTTACAAGGTGACTTCTTCTAGCTGAACTCTCTACGGGGTAATTTCTTTGTAGCTGAACTCTCTATATGATGGTTTCTTTGTAACTGAACTCTCTACAAGGTGACTTCTTCTAGCTGATCTTTCTACTGGGTGATTTGTTTGCAGTTGAACTCTCTACATGGTGGTTTCTTTGTTGCTGAACTCTCTACAAGGTGAATTCTTCTACCTGATCTCTCTACAGGGTGATTTGTATGTAACTGAACTCTGTACAAGTGCGTTTTTGTGGGTGATCTCACTGTAGGTTGCAATTGATTTGTTTGTAGCTGAACTCACTAAAGGGTGATTTTGCTTGTAGCTGAACTCCTTGCATTGTATCTAGTTTCTAGCTGATCTCTCTACAGGGTGATCTATTTGTAGCTGATCTCTCTACAAGTTGATTTTTGTGTGTAGCTGATCTCTCTGCAGGTTGATTTGTTTGTAGCCGATCTCTCTACAGGTAATCTGTTTGTAGCTGAACTCTCTATAAGGTGATTTGTTTGTAGCTGATCTCTCTACAGGTAATCTGTTTGTAGCTGAACTCTCTATGAGGTGATTTGTTTGTAGCTGATCTCTCTGCAGGTTGATTTGTTTTAGCTGAACTCTCTACAGGGTGATTGCTTGTAGCTGAACTCCTTACATTGTGTCTAGTTTCTAGCTGATGTTTCTACAGGGTGATTTTTTGTAGCTAAACTCTCTTCAGGGTGATTTGTTTCTAGCTGATCTCTCTACAGGTAGATTTGTGTTGATTTGTTCATTGCTGATCGCTCTAAAGGTTGATTTGTTGCAGCTGAACACCCTGCAAAGTGTTTTGTTTGTAGCTGATCACTCTAAAGGATAATTTGTTTGTAGCTGAACTCTCTCCACAGTGACTTGTGTGTAGCTGAATTCTGTGTAACTGAATTCTCTAGAGAGTGACTTAATTGTAGCTGAATTCTCTACACAGCGCATGACTTGTTTATAGCTGAACTTTCTTCAGTGTGACTTGTAATGTTCTGAATCTCTATAGTGATATATTTGCTTAACTCTCCACATGGTGACTGTCTTCTTGCTGAAGTGTCTATAAGATTAACTGTTTGCAGCTAAACTCCCTACAGAATAACTTGTGATGTAATAAAATTCTATAATGGAATAAATAAATTAGCCGAATGCTCTATTAGGGTGACTGTTCTATTAGAGTATCTCGATCTCGCATTTGCTACACGGAGTTGGCTTTCGAATCATAACTCAGTGGTTTGTAATCCGATTCTTCTGTACTACTGCAAGGACTTTCTATGAAGATTATTCCAGCTATACACCGATTTTCAGCTCATTGCTCTAAGCGGTTTGCCTAGTAGGCGTGAAAACTAATACTTTTTTATTCATAAAAATCGATCGCGTAATTGTGACACAGGTTGGGTTTTGTGTCATATCTCCGTGGTCTTTATCTCGATTCCTTTCAAACCACCAAAAGGCACTCCTACGATGGTTACTCCATCTACATAGCAATTTTCAACTCATTCCATGAAGCGGTTTACCCTGTAGGCGTGACAACAAATCGATCTTGTTTTACACGAATAATCGGTCATAACTCCTGAACCATTCATCGGATTTGTACCAAATTTGATGCTAGGATTCGCCTTTGGACTCCCTTTCTGTGTGCCAAATTTCAAGGCGATCGGAGTACGCGTTTGCTTGTTATAGCAATTTTTGCAAGTGTGCGAAAAGACAAAGAAGAAAAAAAAAACGAAGAAAAAAAAACGAAACGTTGGCAGCTCGTATCTCGGAAATGGCTGGAGCGATTTCCTTCAAATTTGGAATGCAGATTCCCTTGGCTGGCGGGCAACTGTGTAGCAAATTTGGTTCCAATCAGATAAGTGATCACCGAGATACAAAGGTGTGAAAATGACGTTTTCGTTCTTCCTGTCAATATACTCACGGTGTGGCACGCCGGCTTCTTGGGCCGCACGACACACTATCGTGTGTTTTGATATCGTCATCATGAATTACAGAAGAAGCGACAGTATGGCGAACGTGTCCGGGAGGTGAAATAGGCTTCCTTTACCCCTTTAGTATTTTCCACAACCGGAATGGGAAGAGAAGCACTAACACTCTATCGTCGTCTGGCCGACATGCTTTCTCACCACAGCTCAACATCTTATAGTGGCACTCTTCGCTGCACATTATCCTTTTCATTGCTTCGTTCTGCTACAATGTGCATCCGGGGAACACGATCCATCCTTCATCGTTCCAACAAAGCTTCCCCTGAGATGGGCCATATTACTGGCCCTAGGGACTTTTAGTTGTCCCTCTTTCAATTGTCCAGCACACTTGCTCCTTGGTGCTGGGGGTGGTAGGCAAGGGCAGCACATCTAGTCAGGGGAAAAAAAATCACGCGAGAAACGAAATCGTTCGTTTGACGACATGGAAACTTATAAACGATAGTCGCGTAGCTCTTTCGTGAGCCACGCCCACTTATCGCGTTACAAATATGCGTTCATCTACGCCCATTTATTAGTAAGTGCAGTCTGTAGCACGAAACTGTGTCCGTTGCTGTCTGCAAGCTTACATGAAGCCACGCCCACTTGTACGAGTTGTATATAGTCTAGTCTTGTAGCAGGATACTGAAGTGCTTTTGTGAGCCACACTCACTTCAATATATCGGGAAATTGTATACTAGGTATGTACGAAGCCACATCCAATTACTGTCTGTTAACTCACAGTAGCTACGTGGAACCAAAACCTACTGACTAATTTTAAAATTATAAACTTACCGGCTTGGTTATCACATAACTACTCGTTTACTCAACACGAATCGAACGCTCAAAACGTAGTCTCGCTTGCTCGAGACTCCCCGAAACATAGCTCTTAATGCACGCCTCGGCTTTGATTAATCCTAGTCAATCCCGGTCACATTCAGGTCATATCCCGATCAGTGGGTCATCCCGGTCAGCAGTAGTGACCCGGTTTCAATGCTGCAGCACACGCATGCGTCAAGCCTTTGTGCTTCTGCCGCACCTTACTCTATATCCCGCTCACGTGGATGCTGGTAGCTTCAATTAACCTGCGTAAATTACTGCATAATTAACCTCCACTTACAATCAGGTTTGAAACGGTTTACAGTTTTCCGGGTTTGTTTGCGCATGACCACCAATACCCTGTTCAATTAACCTTGTAAGGATTTACATAATTACTTCAATGCCACCTTAAAGGTCAGTCTGTATGATAATCACATGAAACAACAAAAGAGGCACCTTCCTGTTTTGAGTTGGAAACCCTACAAATATTCAGGTTGATCATAAAAGTTGTTTTCAATTTACTTGGCTTGATATTCTAAAGAGAAAACCTATTAATGTTCTTGAAGCTCAAAGTTGCATGATCGCCTTCTTCTTTTTTTTTTTTGAGTGAATCAGACTTGCAATTGATTGCGTTTTGATCCCAGGAACAAGCGCTACCACTAAACTTATAAAGGGCCTAAACCCTTGCCCTATTTAATACCTTGCAAGCGGGAAGTATAATTGGTATAGCATTTCACTACAGAACATCTCCTTACGGCCTGATTTCACACGCTGCATGCAGCACATGCAAATAATAGCCGCTGTAGCTAGTTATATAACTTATTACACACATATACACGCACACACACACACAAACACGTACGTCAGTCGGCTCTCTCCGCACTGCGTTTTCAGGAATTCCCGCCATTTGATGTTCAGTTACACCCTCTTCTTTTCCTCGTGGCAGGGTACCGCAATGATGGGCGTGGCTCTTAGTTACAACTGATGATCAGACCTATAATGTGACTAGATTAATTGGCGCAACACTGTAGTCTAGAGCTGATACAACTACTACATAATAATTAGATAAGCTGAAACAAGAAAAATACTAAAGCTGCACTGATCAAAGATGTTTGTAATTGTACTACACAGTACCTATCTGTATAAGTTGGCAATATTAGCACATGACACTTTAGCACAAGATCATTAGAATATACGCTGTAGGTGTGACTGCTAACATTTGTACATCAATAATCATTAATTCTTCCCTTTCATACCCTCAAATTATAACACGTTCCCATTTTATAGCTGCTTTTTCACTGTGAGCATGCAAATAGGACATGCTAACTTTAACGACTCATATCTTGAAAAAGCATGTAATGATTACACTCCAAGTGGACTACAAAACAGTGCAGGACATTTATACTGTAAAAAACATGAATTACTCAGTATATCACACAATGTGTTAAGGTAACTATCATATGAGTGAACTAATTACAAATATTTTGTATATTAATTAACTTTTATGTCTAACACTGAGTACACCCTAATATGGTTATAAGGCGACTAGTCTCTCTTCTTTGAAGTAGCGGCAAGGGCTCGTACTCTCTCAAGGAAGGTAGGATGAGAATGATGGAACATGGAGTAGAGACGGTCGGCTATTGGAAAGCTGAGGTTGTCCTTGTGTAGTTTGGTGAGTGCTGACATCAGCTCATCTGACTTGTTAAGGTCAGCTGCAAACTTGTCAGCTTGATACTCAAACCTTCTGGTTAACTGGATCATCAGGAACATCAATACCTGTGGTGTGACAATAGTAACCATGGTAACATCAAACCTGTTTAGCCTGTATACTATAACCTCAGTTGTTCAGCATTCAACCCCTGGGGACCAGCTATTTCAGATAACTATGTAATCGATAACAAGTTTTGTTTAAAATCGTCTTAAAACACTTTAGTTAAAACTTTGCAATAAAATTTTAAAACTGCCAGCACTCTCTACTCTAACATAACAAACTGTCACCATAACTGGTGTTTATTCTGTTGTGCATATATAAAGACACACGGTAATGTGTCGTGTGGCCAAGAAAGTCGGCGACCACACCATGAGTATAGTATATTGATAGGAAGAAAGAAAACAGCTTTTTCATGCATGCATAGCACCATGGACCCTTCTCCAAAGCACACCATTTTTGTATTATAGCTGTCCCCCAGGTAGGGTACGCCACACAGCAAATTTGACTAAATTCACAACAGCCATTTGCGAGATATGGGCGTTCAAAGTATCATTTTAATTTCTTCGTTTTCTTCTTATGCCGTACATGGGCTACAGGGGCTTCGATTTCTTTTTGCACACTTTGCAAAAAATGCTATAAAATGCAAACATGTAACTTGATTGCCTTCACAAATGAAGAACGTGCACCAATGGATCACGTACCAAGTTGTTTTATGAATCTGAGGAATATTCAAGGAGTTATGAGCATTTATTCACATTAAAAAAAAATCAAACTTTTGTCACGGCTACAGGGTAAACCGAGTATAGAAACAACTTGAAAACTGGTGTGTAGATAGGCTGATCATTGTAGCAGTGCCTTTTGATAGCAATAGAGTTACAGCGACAAAGTTATAAAGCAAAAATCAAGCAAGTGTAAAATTGCGGGATCAAGATACTCTAATAGAGCAGTCACCGTGGGGTAAAAAAGGTGTGCAAAAAGTGTCGAAAAAAAAACTTACCAGAGTTCGAACCAAGGACCTCCATACCTAACACCTGCATCCTTAACCACTGAACCACTGCTACGTTGGCTGATCACCTCACTTAATTTCTGCTTTATAAATGAAATTTCTAATTGAAATCTGCTTATAATCAAGAGTGGCCTCACGGATTTAGACAAATGGCAAAGGCATTTCTCACTAGGCCATTCACAAATAAGGTTGTTGTGAGTTTTGCTGATTCTTGCACTTTTATGGCCTCGCATACATCATGAACCATAATACCTTGTGAATGAGGCATCCGCCAACTGGTTACTTAGCGACGTTCAACAGACAAGCCATAGTGAGTTAGGAAGCTGCTTTCCCACCTTCCCTCCCTTTAATTCATCTCCATTGATCATGCTTAACCTGATGTGACATGGGTTTCAGGGTGTCAAAATGGACAGTTGTGGGGCATGAGTTTGTTAATGAAGATTTGCAGTGGCTGAGTTGTCTCCCTACCCTAAATCAGGAATATGGTTAGCTACATGTACAATAATAAACTGAGACAATTCAGCCATTCCACCCTGGCACACCCACTACTCCACATGAGCCTCATATGTATTAATGTATTCATATAATGGTGTTGGTTGGTCGCAGAAACCACAACTAGTTAAATAATGATCACCACTATGTGAAAACAATGTATGTTCTGTTAGAGTAGAGGTGTACCGATACATATCACATCGGTGGCCAATATGAAGAGTATGGTTGGTCCAGATATACTGTAAGCATACTAAATTTGTGGGTAAAATTTTTGTGGTTTCCAAAAAAAAAAAGTACTTATCTGGGACTAAGCAAACCATTCTGTGAGGTTGACTCACCACAACAGAATCTTGCCTGCTGGAATCAGAGGAAATGAGTCTTACATACTTAAACAAGGCCATCAGTATCTATTCATGTGGTGAACAGGTGCACGTGTTGTCGTCAGGTCGTAGCTACGTAGCGAATTACATAGAATTAATATAGCCATTATGTACGTTAATAGTATGGAAAGTGCATTGGTGGCAATAGTCAATAGGTCTGCTCGAGCTGAGACGTGAGTTTCTAAATGGATTAATTTTCGTGGATCAGCTTTATGTGGATTAATTTTTGTGGATTAGCTGCAAACCACGAAATCCACGAAAATTTATACACAACGAAAATTTCTGTGCTTACAGTAGTTACCAAAAACTGACACAATACATCAACTCAATTGACTTTGCCAAGGTGGAGCATTATATCCTCTGTAGCAAGGCTAGGGAAACGGTAGTTTTCAACTTGAAATAAAGTGCTATATTACAAGAAACCATAGAAATATGCACGCAGCTAACATTCATTGTTATAACCATACAACATACAATCATAGTGTAAGTTATACAAACGCAGTCATGGGATGAATGAACTAGAAACACACTGAAAACAACCAGCCATCTTTACGTATATGTTAAAGCATAGCCGCAAGTGCTATATGTACAAGGCGTGTGGCCGAGATGCTAATAAAGCATGAGGCAAAGCCGAGTGCTTTATTAGCATCGAGGCCAAGTGCAGAGTACTTTATTTTTCATATAGCATGAGAAGGGCTATGCTTTAAATGATTTATGAACTTTGTAGTCGTGTAGCTTCACTATGCACTAGGACTCGCAATTAACATGTGTTGCACGAATTATTAGCAGCCTGAACAACACACAACTAGTTTAACAAAGTAACTCATGCATATTTCACCATAGTTTGGCATGGTAGACGTTCATCGCGTCTTTTGGCAGGTTTTGCTTGCAACCCACAATCGATTCTATTGTGAGTCACATGGTGAAATATATCAGTGATATCTCCAGGACTTGTCCGTTTATATTAACAAACGTAACAGCAACATTACCTTCTCCCACCCATCATCGAAGCATTTAGGTATGTCTATAAAAGCAATCCAGTGGTAGAACTCGTATTGGACGGGGTGATTGATCACTTAGCGCGGCGAGGCTATCAGCCTTCACCAGTTTTGGCAATTAGTCGTACTGGCATCAGCCCCACAGGCTATTAGCCTGCACTAGAGCACATAGGCAACTGTGCTTTATTGCCCACAAAGAGTGCTTTATTGAACGAATGTACCATGAAACCACCTAACTTCAAAGGCAAATTCCAGGTTACATATCTTATAAACCCTGGCTTGCCATGGTACATTTAAGTTAAACCATGGCTAGCTATGGTATATTTAAAATGGACATGACTAAAACACGGAACGGACTGGGAAAACGGACTAGCAAACGGACTGGGAAAAACTTGCCTGAAAACGTTTTTTGGCCACAGAAATTCATTGTATAGCAGCTAGAAAGAATATAAGACACAACAACGACCTGAAACAAACCTCTGAACTGCTCTGAACACGATGTTGAAGTCCAATATTAAGCCCTGCGCTTAAAGATAGTCTGAAATTAAATTTATTTTGTGCTTAATTAAAAGTGCACTTTCCGTTCGCATGTGTAAACAAGACAGGACACAAGCTTTAAGCCTGTTATGTTACTTGGAATTCGTGGTCTGGTTAATTGCTGCAATTAGTTTGACGGCTGATCTTCAGTTTTACAGGTGACAGGTAGGCTTCGTGGCGGAACCATTAATCAGCTGGCAAGGCACTGGCTACTACAAAAACAGTCTGTGTTATTTTGTTTGTTTAAACTGTAGCTAACCGACAACTTCGCTGTCACAGACGCTCACTGGCGCTTTGTAAATTATTCCAGGGCTTGTTCCAGGGTTTAATGGCGGCTCGAGCACACGTTTAGAGGTTTGTTTAAGGCTGTTGTTACATGTTATTCTTTGTAGAAGCGATTTATTGAGTTTCTATGGCAAAAAAATGTTTTCAGGGAAGTTCCTTCCAGTCCGTTTGTGAGTCCGTTTTCCCAGTCCGTTCCGTGTTTTAGTCATGACCATTTAAAATAAACCATGGCTGGCCATGGTACATTTAAACGTACCATGGCCTTGATATCTGATGAGGTAACATTGTTTGATTTTATAAGAATCCTGGCAGTATTCGATTGTGGGAGTTTATTATTACCCACGTGATGAAAACCATGAACCCGATTTTGCATTCTACAGCACTCATACGAAGGCGATTCGACACCCTTACCACCATATGAGTTGACAAACGGAAGCTTAAGGTGAGAACTAGTGTCATGGTTAATTTACAATCGCGTGTCCGCGTGTTTGATTACGTACCACGCCCACTTTTCATATATCACGAAGTAACCACTCTACAGCGAAGCTTACCCCTCTGGATGTTTAGAAAACATTGTAAACAGTGGTTAAACGATGTAGCAACTTTGAAACACTTGTTAAATCGCAAAATTGAGTGTTTCTGTGATATTCATAGGATTTGCCCATTTATGTTAACAAACGTAACTGCAACGTTACTTGCTGCTGACCCATAATCAAATTTTACAAGACTCTCTATATAATAAATCCAGCGGGGTGCCTCGTATTGGCTTGGGTGATTAGTCGCCCACCACAGTAGGCTATTCACAGCAGGCTATTAGCCTACATGGTACATATCAGTTGTATCGCGTGCCCTCGTGATTTGCCTGATATGTACACCCAAGCTTGAGGGCCTAACACCCAATTGGGTGTACATATCAGGAAAATCAGGCAAATCACGCCTGATATGTACGTATCAGGCAAATCACTCGGGTACATGATACAACTATTACATAAAGCACTCTTTGCAGCGCAATAAAGCACTCTTTGTGGTCGATGAAGCACTGTTGGCCAGCTGAGAGTGTACTTTATGCAATTTAAAGTACACTTTTCCCCTTTAATCTCGCCCACACAAAGTTCTATAACAGCTATTAAAATATGTAGTAGAGTACTACAGACCAATCTTAGTGGGAGCATGCAATAAAATATTTGTTGGTGCCTTACCGTCTGGGTTGCAAATTGAAGCCACACCACCACAGGCAACCAAGCATTGCCAGTTAGCACTTTGAACTACTTGACTGCTAGGGTAAAAATAGCAAGAAGAAAAAAATGTAAAAGTTTCCTATTTAGTTTTTTCTCTAAACCAAATGGCTATACTTTATATCAGTATTGGTGTTTAGACATATAGTCATACAGTCAAACCTCTCTAATCCGACGCTCAATGGGAGCCATAAATTTTGCTAAGGTTGTTGGATTATAAGTCACCTCTGTAATCCGACATTGTACAATATCTAGAATCATGTCAGACTATGCAGTACAAATTACAGGTAAAACAGATCACACAATGTAATTAATTTTGCAAGTACTACAGCTTTTTTAAAATTATTGTCGACCAATAAATGCTTTGGTCACTTAAAAATTATTTTCTGTGATTGTTACTAATGCTGCTATTATTCTCTGTCAGTTGAAAACAATGTATTTCCAAGTCTAGGTCGGATTAAGGAGTACAGAAGTGTCAGATTATAGAGGCCATTTTCCATACAAAAGTGTTGGTAAATGACATTTTGGTCAGATTCTGGATTACACAGGTGCAAGTATCTATTGTGAGATGTTGGGAACGATAAGTGGTGATGAGGATTTGAGATACATGTACGGGGCAAATATTGCAAGATCCTAGGAACAAAAAAAAATTACAAGATCCTAGGAACTATTAATTTTACATTTGCAGTACAGTGAGATCAAAACACTCTAATAGAAGAGTCACTTAAGCTTATTGTAAGTGTAACATGGACACCTTGTAACCAACTGGTAGTGTCCTGATTATCAAGGTGTCCTGATTTTCCAGGTCAATTTTTGTACTTTGGGATCTTAATTTTCAAATTAACTGGTTTGGGTACCTTGGGATCTACAACTTTGTCCACTAGTATCCTGATTTTCATGTACTACAGGATATTTGTAGTGATGTGTGATACACCTGAAAGAGTGCATCTGTATACAACAACTCTGTGTTGTCACAGATATGATATGGTACATTATTCTATAACAGCCCTAAGTGCTAACAAATATTCATAGCAATGAAATTACTACTTATCCAGCTGCTATAGTACACACCCCCAACCACACCCACCTGATAATAGGGGGAGAAGATGAACTGGAAGACAAGGAATAATCCTATCATGGTGGGGTGACCATCATGGAAACCAAAACTAGTGAAGACCAGATCTTGTCCCATGAAGTAGCCAAACGTGAACAACATCAGAAACATATTCACCTGTATGGTTAACAGTTAGTGAGGATACATCATTGTATGGTAGGGACCATCTGAGATGTGGTAGGGACTATATAGGGCTGGGACAAATATTGAAATTTACCTTCGAATATTTGCTAATAAAATGTTCGAACATATGAAGCTTCGATGTTAGCTTTCAAGTTACAGGTTTTCTTGTATTTATGCACATCCTTCTTAGGTTTTATCTTTCTAAATCTATTTAATAAGTTTGTAAGCATTTGGCAAGTGCATAGCAGCAGTACTGACTGACACGATCAATCGATTGTAAATGGGCGTGTCCGCTACACTGCAACCATGCATAGGTAAACACCAAGTAATGGCTAAAAGTACACTTTCCATGCATTATCTATCACTTTATAAGGTGTTTTAAGGCTGCACCTATGGTAGTAAGCTGAACTTTGATGGTTTAAAAGTGGGTGTGGCACACAAAGATCAATCGCGAAGAGACGAACATTATTCACACAAAAGGAATAAGCAGCTGCAATAAAGATAGCGACGTTTATTTGTAATTCTATAGTAGACCATGAGTGCATTACGAAGCTTTGAGGGATACTTTTATGATTCGAAGTTTACTTAACCTTCAAACCAACAAAGCATTCGAAGCTTCGTCCCAGCCCTAGTAGGGACCATCTGAGATGTGGTAGGGACCATCTGAGATGTGCTCATTGGTGAGGTATCCTGATTTCAGGGGTCTAAATGTGTGTACACTAATACATATGGGATCATGAAAGAGTGTCCTGGTGCCTACATGTTCAGAGATCCCATTTAGATGTCACTACACTGCTCACCTGGGTGATCACAAGATGTTTGAGGGTATGGCTCATTTTCCAGTGGCCCAGCTCATGAGCTAACACTGCTAGTATCTCATCAGTATCACAACCTTGATGCTGTGGAGAGTGTGTGTGTGTGTGTGTGTGTCACTACTGGACCAGTGGAACCTGTGTAACATGGACACCTTGGGACGGACTTTTACTAAGTGTCTGGTGACCTCAAGTGTCCATATTAACAGGTTCCAGTGTACTCTCATACCTTCTTTACTTTACTCTTATCCACTTCATCTTTCTTCTCTTCAGCTGAAGTGTCATCTTTGTTCTCTGACTGTACCTCATGTTTAGTATCATCCATTGTAGTATCCTCTTCAGGTAACGTATCATCATTATCCTCCTCCATTGCTGTCTCATCTTGCTGTTCTTTCCTCTCCTCTTTCTGCTTGTCTTCCTCCTTCTTGTTAGCAGCCACACTGTCTTGGACTTGTTTGAGCAACTTTTCGTCAAGCAATGTGTCATACAGGACAATACGCTTGTTCTTCCAGAAGCCATAAAAGTAGGCATTACTGTGGCTTGATCGCCGTGATCCATCCACTACAAAGAGTTTCTTCAGAGGGAAGTGCAGGGATGCTGCCAGTTGTTCTATTGCTGTTCGCAGGTCACCCAAGGGTAGTGGGGTGTAGGTGTCAAACAGTGGAGCAATAAAGTTGGGATAAACTGTCGCCATCACCTGTGACAAATAGTGACAACATGTAGCAGTTGATTATCAATGTGTCCAGATATTCAGTTTATGTACTAAGGGACCTTAACTACAGATCTACGTAGACCTACAGTACATACATAGACCTAGGTCTTAGGATACGTAAGTTCTGGAGGTTAGCTGTTTGTTTTCAGTTTGCTAAACTAGGAGCAAGAAAAAACAAGCAAAACCTTGTCTGGATCATGTACGTACACAGGTGTCCTCAAGTGTCCAGGTTAACAGGATCCAGTGTAGCACTGAACATCAAAGAGATTACTGATGGTATAAACACATTCCAATCATGAGATATAGTATAGGACAGTCAAGTGTAACGAGGAAACTTATTATAGAAATTTATTACAGTTAGCAGTACAATAAGGAAATGTATCAGTCTGATATCAAGAGTTCATAATATAGAGAGGGAGGGAGAGTATCCAATGCTGTATTACCTGGTCAAAACACACTGCGTTCAAAGATTGCGCAATGACTATCAGCACCAAAACTTATTAAATCACTACTGAAAGGGTGTTAATTCTATTAAAGCAAAGCACTAAGAGTGCTTCCCTTTGATAAATCAACACCTATCAATGCTCTTCAGTAGGTGAAGCCAGGTGACGAATTTGTATGGAATTATACTGAAATATACTGAAATATTCAGGATATGATGTAATCTTTGAACACAGTGTGTTTTGACCAGGTAATACAGTGTTGGACACTCTCCCTCCCTCTTTATATTATGAACTCTTGCTGATATGTATGGTACAGGTGGTGTGATGGGATAACATAAAATGTTATGACGTAAATACTTCTCTGTTAGGATTATCACTTGATGATTAAACTGTTTTGTGACAGGATGTGTTTGATTTCAAGCATCTCCATAGTTTTTTAAAATTTAATCATCTTTGGAATTGCTTACCAATGATAGGGAGCTTCCAAGAACATTAAGGTGTCATCCCACAGCCTCAGGTGATTTTGTAAAATTCAAGTTGCTCCATCAGTTCTTCAGCTTATTACACTGGTGGCAGGTGCAATGCATATAACTGTGTATCACAAGCAAAACGTTAGCCTTCAGTCTTGTTTGAGACCTGATCATGGATTAACATCACCTGTCCAATCCAGCCAACTTGAAAATCCCCAAATGTGTTATATGTGGTTTATTATATCAGTTGCTAGGTAGCTGATAGGTGGATCCTTTGGTTACATGCCTCATGAGATAGTTATCACATGCATCTCACTCATGTAGAGGGTTGACACAGCGGTGATGACTATACTAAGTGGGTCACTACAAAACAAGTTGAGCGTGTAGGCTGTTTGGTTCAGTGCATAACTACAGTGCCTAATGTAGCAACCATAAGGTAACTGGTCACCTGCCACTTTGAAATGTGCCACTTGTGTACAAAGTGACTTGCATAATGTAGTGACTTCCTTAAAGGTCACCTGTCCATACCAACAACTTGAAAATCCCAAAATGTGTCTTTTGTGGTCTGTCTAATGTAGCAACCTGCTTAGCAAGACCAACTTTTACAATATAGAAGTGATTGCATTAATATAATTTTTTTAAAAAAACACCTGAGGCTGTAGGATCACACCTAAATGTTCCAGGAAGTGATCACTACCATTGGTGAGCAATTCCAAAGATTACTCAATTTAGAAAACTATGGAAATGCTTAAAACACAAACACATCCTGTGAAACAGCTTAATCACCACTCTAATGATCCTAACAGAGAACTATTTACATCATAACATTGTTCCATCATACCACCTCTACCATAGCTATACATATCAGACCATACACAAGTTATGATACCCAGTGTGTATGTGACACTGTGTTGTAGTACTGATATTAGTGTTCCTGACAAGTCCATTGAATTCCCCAAATCAAACTCCAATACCAAATATCTGAGTATTTGCAGTACTTGTTTCAGCCAGAATGTTATGTCATCAATCATCTCCTTGATATTTCGTGTTACATTGGAACCTGTTGATTAGGACTTCCAACACTTAGTAACAAGTTGACTGGTGACTTCACAGTGGCCTAATTACACAATGACCTTATTAAGAAGTAGGTGGCTAATTTAGGCAGGTCACTTTAATTTGTAATCAACTGGTCTGGTAGCTACAAATTCTTTAGAGAACAACAACCTTAGTATCAAGTCTACATTTATGTAATACATAACAAAGCTTGTATAAACAACTAACAAAAAATATTTTATTCTTCAACAAGCCATTTCATCCAGCCAGGAGACAAGCGTAGGTCATCACTAGATTAGTCAACCAGTTGAGGGAGGGATGGAAACATGTTATGATTTGTGGGGGTATAGGTTGTGAGTAACGGTTGATACGCCATAGTGTAGTGTTGTACACTTCACTAGAATGTCTACTAGTGGTGTGCGTGCACACTGCCAGCATCCTTGTGACAAACACAGTAATACATCACTTGAGGCTACCCCTACGTGTGGTGGAGACCAGGCAAGGTCAGCTCCCTTGCGTTGGCCTGGCAAGCCAACAATAGGACATTATGCAAACAGCATACTTTGCACAAGTCTCTGATTCAGGTCCCTGCATTTGTCTATGGCCTATCCACCCTCTCCTCTCAACTGGTCAAAATTTCAAAGCATGTAAATGGGTGATTCAGCATCCCCTATTTAGGTGAGTTCTCTCTCCTAGCCTAAATTCAATGCCTTGTAAATGAGTTATTCAGTGTCCCTGAGTGTGTACCTTCTGTGAAGGGTTGGGATAGAGATGATGATCTCAAGGGAGATGATGGTCTCCAGACAAGCAGAAGTGCGTGCCACACCACCAATGTAACATAATAGACACACACACACACACACACACACACACACACACACACACACACACACACACACACACACACACACACACACACACACACACACACACACACACACACACACACACACACACACACACACACACACACACACACACACACACACACACACACACACACACACACACACACACACACACACACACACACACACACACACACACACACACACACACACACACACACACACACACACACACACACACACACACACACACACACACACACACACACACACACACACACACACACACACACACACACACACACACACACACACACACACACACACACACACACACACACACACACACACACACACACACACACACACACACACACACACACACACACACACACACACACACACACACACACACACACACACACACACACACACACACACACACACACACACACACACACACACACACACACACACACACACACACACACACACACACACACACACACACACACACACACACACACACACACACACACACACACACACACACACACACACACACACACACACACACACACACACACACACACACACACACACACACACACACACACACACACACACACACACACACACACACACACACACACACACACACACACACACACACACACACACACACACACACACACACACACACACACACACACACACACACACACACACACACACACACACACACACACACACACACACACACACACACACACACACACACACACACACACACACACACACACACACACACACACACACACACACACACACACACACACACACACACACACACACACACACACACACACACACACACACACACACACACACACACACACACACACACACACACACACACACACACACACACACACACACACACACACACACACACACACACACACACACACACACACACACACACACACACACACACACACACACACACACACACACACACACACACACACACACACTACTCACCATGGTAACAACAAACACAAACACCCAGGTGTACACATAGAAGTACTCTCCTCCCCATTGTATGAAGAAGACAAGTCCTGCAATGATCGGAGGCATCAACACTAGTTGTACCAGCACCTGTTTGATCTGATCCCAAATGAAGAACTTCACCGTCTGTAAAAATATCAATTGTGGTATTGAATTTTACCAGCAGAAAAACAATGGGCTGTTGAAACCAAATAAGGACAAACTTTTGGTTACAACAGTTTTGTATCTTGCATGTGCTTGCTAGTCAAAAACATGTAATGTACCAGGTACCATTGTAATATGGACACCTTGGGACCACCCTGATTATCAAGGTGTCCTGCATACTAAGGGATACTTTGGAACCTTAACTAAGTGTCTGGATTGTACAAATGTATAAGCGTCTTTAAGTGTTGTTCCAGTGTATGCTTCTACTGCCACTTACACAAAAATGGCACAAACTGATTATTGCACATAATCAACAATGTCCACACAAACACACACACACACACAATTTTGTGTGGCCAACAGTTCTCATTGTTTGGACACTCCAATAATATTCTAGACCTAATTTGTCACTCTGACACTCCTACTGGGTTACAAGTGTAATCAATGAACACTACACACACTTGGAACAATATTGTCACATATGTACATGCTAAGGACTTGCAATCTGTTTGTGAGAGTTTCAGAATGGTGATGTGGTGGGCACAGTTGAAGTGTCATTAACATGAATTTCATTGTACAGCATAGGGTTTCGTAGAAAGTGAAGCACTTTTACAAAAGTATAAGGCTTACCTCTAAGACCACTCCAAATATGTTTCCTCCTGGACTCAGGTATATTTGCATGCAGGTGGGCAGTCCATTTCTATTATTTCATTATCATACAGTATGATAGTACTGTATAGTAGGGGTTAGTAAGAGATCATATGGTTTCACAGATTTTCGCACCTTAAAAATGGCCTTGCAATAAGTTTTACCCAAAAAAAAACACCTGGAATGCATTAGTACTGTTATAATGATGCTGTACCTTGGGTAAACAAAGCGAAAAGTCGAATGTTTCGATGTACAGTGAGTTTTAAAAATTTTGAAATTCACCTAATTTCGTCTGCCAGCCTGCCTGCTGTAAGACCCGGTAGCGCTAGGTGTACGGCTCCAGAAATTTCAGACAGTCAAGGTAATGACATCAGATTCACGAATCTGTTGTTCTGATTATGTTCTGTACACTGCACCATGCTGTTTGCTTTCATCATTCATTCGCTTCTTTGTTCTTCTCGAAGGATAATAACAATTGAGGCGTTTAATAGTTGCGGCGTGCATCACAACCCAAACACGTTATTTTAACGAAGTGTGAATACCATATAGCCTAAATATTTCGAGGGGAAAATTTTTACTGATTTCGCGGTTTTGAGCAAAAATTTTAGCCTCGAAATATTTAGACCCCCATATAGTCTAAGTCATTTTGGGAGTATTTCCAAATCTGCGAAAATTTTATTTTTAGCAACATTGCTCAATCTCGAAATATTTGCCCCTCGAAATATTTAGGCTATACAGTACGTGTGCGTAAAATGAGGGTGAACGGGTGTAGTACCCAAGGAGTTGTCTCTAACATTTGTTAACGCTGAGTAGTCGTTTTTTTTTGTGAGGTAGCTAGCTAATAATGTCTTTGAGGGGCGGATCTACTTCAGGATCCAGACATCTAAAAGCGAGGGTTCCACTCTTATAATGGTGGATTCTCCAGCGATTTTTTACTCTAAAATCATCAATATTTAGGCCATTAGAAATGCAGCTGAAGCCTTAAACAGTTGCTGTAATAACTTTAAAAGACAAGACGATAATTATTTTAGAGGCGCTTATTGCGTATGAAGGTATAAGATAGCTGCTTCAAGTGATATTTATACTATGTGGAAAACAAAAAGAGTATAATATAGCTAGCTAGTAAACAAACTAGCTATTTAAAAAATTAAAAATTTTAAAAGGAAGTAGTGGTTGATATTTGGAAACAAGCTCAAAAATGTTACAGCTGAAATGAGAAATGATCCAGCAGTAAAAAGTAAGGAAACAAGATTAGACGACTACTTGCTAAAAAATGAGACACACTTTAATCCCTACTTTTGGCTAATTTGATGGTCTCATTTCAAGATGCTAGCCAAAAGTAGGCATTAAAGTGTGTCTCATTTTAGCAAGTAGTCATCTAATCTTGTTTCCTTACTTTTACTGCTGGATCATTTCTCATTTCAGCTGTAACATTTTTGAGCTTGTTCCTTACTTTTTGTGGCGTGTATATCAACCCCTACAGCCCCTTGTGTACTTCCTTTTAAAATTTTAAAATTTTTAAATAGCTAGTATGATTGGCAGTATTTCAAGCCATTATTTGCCTGACACAACCATACAAAGCTACATGCTTAATGCTTGTACGTACCTTCCTTAAGTTGCAAAAATAGCAGAAACATGAAATTTTGTTGACTTGAAAACATTGCTGACACGTGAGCTGACACTGTTATACAGAATGCAATGGAAAATAATGGAAGAATACGGAATAATATTGGAATATTTAAAGCTGACAGTAACCAGGGATATGATTCCGAAAATTTATTTGGAGTGGCCTAAATACAATCTCCAGCATACCCCAATATTCACTATACTTGAATTAATAACGTCTCCATGGTGATTTATATTAGTGTACACACAATTTTAGACCCCTGAAATCAGGACACCTCCCTAATAAGAACACCTTCATATTCAGGACACTTGTCCCATGGTCCCTTAGTGTACACACATTTAGCCATTATGACACATGTGAATTAAACCCACAATTGAAATTAAACACACAGCAAGAATTTTGAAAATGAAACACGAGTTGCTGTTGCTCATTACTTTGTAACAAGTAAGCTACTGTCCATTTAAACTTCTCCAAGTAGCCCCGTCTAATGCGTGCCAGCACTGTGTAAACATGCATTCCTCCAAAAGTTCTACGCAGGTTTAAGGATGAGGTGTTATAGGTGTTACTTGAATATAAAGTAAACCACAAATATACTGTATCATCTAAATAACTTGAATTGTGTCATACTGTCGGTACAATTGTGTAAGCTGGTGAACATTTGCCATTCAATACATTTTCCACTGACTGAATTTTTCAATTACGTGTATATGCAATATATGTAGTGTACACAATTGTGAACAAGGTCTGTATTGAAGCTGCTGGTAGGGATACATACACAGATTTACTAAATACCTCAGACAGTTAAGGAATGAAATCACTGGAAGATGACACATTCAAAATGGAGACATGATGATTAATGTATCCATTAACACATTACTGACTATCTTTACCTTAAACCATATCAAATATCATATCAACACTTTGAGCTGTACCACTTTATAAGGTTTTCCGCATATTTCAGTAATTAATACACAACCCTGTTGTGTGTTTGTATCACATATCAACAATGACTTGTGATATATTCTGACTGAACAGAGCATTGTCCAGACTGGTACCGGTAAGCAGTGAATGGAACTTCTATATTAATATGTTGGGACCATGTTGAAGTGTCCTATTTCAGGGGTCTAAATGTGCATACACTAATACAAATGGGACCAAGGACAAGTGTCCTGATTATGAGACTGACATGGCTTGTGAGACTGACATTAAAAGTAACAGAATAATTACGTACATCATTGTAAATGTGATTATTAAGTCAATAAAGAACAATAAAAAATAACACTATATGAAGACCTTGGAAAATTTTCTGTAATTGGCAGTCAAATTTTGATTAGTTGAAATTTTTATTGTGAATACATTCTGTGATGCTTCTAAAAACCAGGAGCCATGCAGCTACGTAGCTATAGCTCAACAATACTACACTATTATTTATATAGGTTATTGTTTTATCGTACAGTTAGGGATGGGCGGTATTGACATTTCTGGCATATGATTATTTTCATGAGCCATTATCATGATTATCACGATTATTGTCCACTTTAACACTATAAAATATTTTTAAAATATTCACAAAATATTTAAGTTAAATGATTATTCTTTTTAAAAATTCCTCAATTATGATTATTACACAATAATTGCCAATTTCGATTATCACTAGTTGATGAAAATTAGACGATGTTGATTATTGCCAACAAAATAATCACGATTATCACGATTACCAAATAATTGCCCATCCTACCTACAGTACGATAGTACTGTATAGTAGGGACCACAAAGGAGTAGGCGTGGCCCACGAAATAACATAACCCAAATATCAGCCTCAATTTTCCCAGACAACAATGAGGCAGTATTGGTAAAACTAAGCCCAAAAAAGCTTTCAGATCAACCCGAAATGCTTTCAACCAGTTTGCTACGGAATTTAAAAAAAAAATTATTTAACAGAATTTTCTACTGACTAATATCTGACTGACTGATGCCTTCAGACAAGCGTAACTCGATAACGGCTAAAACTACGGGCTTGATTTTTTCACTGTTTGATGTCACTTCGGTCCAAGAAGTGCCTTTTGGCATACCACAGTACATACAATGCATTCTTCATGGACTTACCAGTGTCCTCCTTTGTGTCCCATTCATCTCAAAGTGTCGATTTGGAGGTAGCATGTGATGGCTTCCCTTCAAAACAGAAATCATTCATACTTTTCAGTGTGGCTACTTTGATTGCAGAGGTGATTTTCGAACAGGTCTTGATTCGTACTGCTGTGTAACAGGTTGAACATAACTGACAACAAAGCTTAATGGATACTTCACTTTTCAGGCAATAACTGATAGGTGGGATGTGTGGCGCCATTTCTTCTTTTGATGCGGTATGCATGGGTTCACTAGTCATAATAATTATTAATTCCACAAAAAAGTTAACAAACAAGTACACAGAAAAATTTGGAATTTTCAACTAGAGTAGGGACCATAGCACATCTATTAAAAGTACTGATACAAGCTGGAGTAGCGCACGATATTAAATCACAGTAAAACAATAAGTGTCATATCCCTACTGTGCATGTTAACCTCATAAAAGCTCAAGATACCATAATGGAAATGCACAGTAGGGATATAACACTTCTTAATTGTTTTATTGTGATTCAATATCATGCACTACTCCAGCTTGTTTCAGTACTTTTTATCAATGTGCTATGGTCCCTACTCTAGTTGAAAATTCCAAATTTTTCTGTACTTGTAATAATGCATACAGAATTAGTAAATTTGATTGGTCATTGTAATTTTATATTTCGAATTATTCTAATTATGTTGTCATACACTGCTAAGGAAGTGCTATTCAACAAACCACTTTAAACAACATATTACACACAGAAGTATCCTCTCAACTGTTTTATAGTTAGTCTATTGTGCTTTCCCTGTAAATTCTCTCAACAGAGCCACAAGGCTACCCTACATTTTCATTTGCGTAAGGACGGGACAGGTTCCCTTTAAACTTGAAGGGATATATAGGCTATTCCTGGTGGTCTATGAGTTCTACACCACTGTTTTTCAGTTAACACAAAGGGAAGGTATGTAGTTCACAAAGTCTGAGGAGAGTCGCCACACCCGTATTTCTGACCACCAAAAAGGAGCAAGGAGTTTACCTGTACAGAAGGTTTATAGACTTCATTTCAGTAAGGGTAACAAATAACAAATAAAGCTCTCCAAAGCACTTCTATTTCAAACCATCACTACTAAACTACAGTACCTCAAAACAACGTTTATACAATTGGGGAAGTAATGCATTGCAGGCTGTAAAAATCCTTCACCTCTCATATACGTATGTATGTATGTATGTATGTATGTATGTATGTATGTATGTATGTATGTATGTATGTATGTATGTATGTATGCATGCATGTATGTATGTATGTATGTATGTATGTATGTATGTATGTATGTATGTATTGGCTGCTATGGTTTGTCCACATGTACATGATACACCTGTTGATAGGAACAACAAAACTAACTGTGTGTATATACACAGCAATTATCTAATCCAGCCTCGGTCAGCTTCAGGACGGCTGCAGATGCCATGCCTGGCAACTCTGTCTCTAATGTCTTTCTAACACTGCTAGCCACCTGCCATGTGACACAAAGATGATCAGCCTTCAACAATCAAGGTGCTGGGAGACTGTTCCTCAACTTCACTGGCATGTGTGTGGTGCACGACTCGTGGGAAACAAGGAAATCGAAAAATTTATGAAAACAGATCAGGTACACAATATAGAGCAATCTTGTACTACACCAAACACTGGAATCCAATACTCCTAAACTCTATTGTATAAACATTACTAATTGTGTGAGGGTATCAAGTGGGACAATTCAATAGAATGGAGTGAATTGTTTATCTACTGATAAATGTGACAATTATGAAATGATTAACTTGAAAAAGATGACAGGAAATGAATTTTTGCAAACCTGGTTTATATGTGTCCACTATATTGTGTGCGTGTACGTGAGTACGTGCATGTGTGTGTGTGTGCTTTTACATGTAGTGTATGTTTGTGCACATTTGTGTTGAGCTGAACTGCTTAATTGATTTAATTACCACTAAATTTTCTGGGAGAGCATACAGTCCACAGCAAATCACACTATACAAGCTTCACTATACACTAAACTACTTAGTTACCATACCTCTAAGTGATCGCTATAGACTAAGTACCTCAACTAGGTTGTTCTTGTTTACGTAAATAAAACCACAAAGACAACAAAACTGAAAAATATGGTAAAATCAGGTAGTCAGTCACATAGAAAGTTGTTACAGGTAAGTATTACAATTCATACAACTATTCTAAACAGTCTCCTTACTGAGCGATCGTTTCTTTGGCTGGTTTCTTTCCAAAAAAATCTCATCACACGTGCATATACACACACGCCACACTTCTGAAAAATGGCCAACGGTCCTCCCTGACTGTCTTAGCCTATCAATAACAATCCATTGGACTTCAAAATGTGACTATCAACTCGAGGATTCATAAAGCTCGTCTTTTTTGAACAAACAAAAAAAAAAACTTTGTGATATTATGTAACAAGCCCACAATAGTTTGCGAAGGATCCGGTTATTCCAGAAACGGAACCTCTGTGGGCACGCCCATTTCATGGTAAGTACATCATACTACAAAATGTATGATAGAAGTGGCATGGTAGTACGTTTGAATTGTACCTCATACATCATTAAACCGGATAAATCCGGTTATAGCGGTGAAAGGGTTAATTAAGAAATTGGTATACGTAGATGAGGAAACAGCCTATCAACTGGTAAGGACTCAATACTGTATTTGTATAGAGTAGCAACAGCTGGGGTAGTAACTTCAGAAAACTAACTCCCATGTAACTTAGTTACCAACTCTGAGCATACATACTCACATGGTTGGGTGCGCACATACATGGGCATGTTGAGCTGTTTAAACAAGAAATTGGTGTTAATAGAGAAGTAGTCTATCAACTGATAAGACTTTACTGTGTTTGTGCAGAGCAGCATACATACTCACATAGTTACATACAATGGTATACTGAACATATATACCTGTTTATTAAAACCGTGACGTTCTTCAATCACAAATGTCTCATATACCAGCCATGGTAGTCCGGTGATGTTACCAATGAACATCATCAACAGTAGGAACACTATGGACCGCATGATCTGTAGTGATACAGTAATAGAGTAAGTAATGGATAAAGGTCATGCAACTACAACAAATGTACACACACACACACACACACACACACACACACACACACACACACACACACACACACACACACACACACACACACACACACACACACACACACACACACACACACGCACACTTGCACTCATGCACCCACACACACACTACACACATACGCATGCACGCACGTATGCATACACGCACACGCACACTACACACACTACACACACACACACACACACACACCCATACATACTGTACATACAATGCCTACAGCTACTATGCTAGTCATGCTTATCCAGTGAACCAGCACTGGAACACCGTTACACCACTCAGGTTCCATGAGCCAGTGCAAACAAATCCTCCTAGGGCAGGGCTAGTAACCCACAGGAGGCTGTACCATGTCTCACAGGTAAAGGTGTGGGCACCCAAAGTCCCACCTGGACCTTCACCCATTACGTGAAACATGGACAGTCACACATAACATACTTCCCCAGCTATCATCAGGTACCCATTGATATTATAGAAATGTACAAACACTTACTGTCTATGAATGTGAGTGTATTCAGAGCCTGCATGTACAAATGGTATTGGTCAACTTGTTCCATTCCTACAAGATGTGTAGGGCTATGATAACTGATACATAGTAGCCTTGGTAACAGTACAACCTAGAGGTGGTGTATACCTAGTCATTTTGTACTATACACAGCAGATTGTAGAATCCCAATTATTTACCTTTATCACAGCAATTGATACGCTTGTGGCAACATACGTAGGTATGGCCTTTTGACAGCCAAGTTTAGTTGCATATTGGACAGTTGTAGATACAAGGGATGTAACTAGTTACATTACGTAAAAGTTGCTCTGACTGTATGCACATCTGCCATGTAGTGACTTCTTTTATTTTAATGATCCCTACCAGTTTGTAAAATCATTAAAAATGTTTGTTAATTTTTTGCCAAATACAGGTACGTAAGTCAAAGCCATTGATTCTCTACCCATGAATCAACGACACCTTCATAAACAAATGTGATACCAAGAAGAACAAAGATGGTCATCATATCTCCCATAAGGTACACACCCAACCCAGGTGAGTGACACTTTAAGTATAAGTAATATAGCTGGTAGCTAAGCCATTGTTGAGTTGTGTCTTTCTGAAGGCAACAGTTGGTCAGTCTGCAGAAAATTCTGTTAAAACTTTTTCAATGTATCCCTGTCACAAGCCTTTTTCAAACACACTTCAGCTACAGGAATATAAGGCTGGTATTATGTAAGTAGATATTTTTGGGATAAGAAAATGCAAAACTTCATGACTCTTAATGTGTCAATCATGTACGAAGTGACGTACAATACCTCATGTACACATATGCTTCATTACATTATTACTACAAGTTGGCCAGACTACAGTAGGGTACACAGTGTACATACAGCTATTTCTAGAAATATACCAGTATTTCTACATGTACATCTTTACCTACAGGTGTACCATGCACAAAGAAAATTTTCTAGTTATCATGTCTTGCTTCTTTCATGTAAACCAACAAACAAAACTTTAAAATAGTAAAGTTTATCACATTTTGTTTTCACTTTTGTTATCATAGCAGCATTGATAAGGAAAAATATACAACACCACATCAACAAGGAAATCGTGATTAAACCAGGAGGGAATTAACATTTGTATTAAGTATGTATGTGGCTTTTATTACTTTAACGGAAAGGTAAGATAAGCAAAGAAGGCAACAAGGTCTATAGTGGTATATACAGCTTACAAACACAAGAAGGGGCACAAAAGAAGTACACAGGTACAATACTAAAACGCAACACACAAAAGTACATAAAATTATAATTAGAACAAAGAAACAGCCACCTAAAAGAGGCAGTATGGAAAATAGACAAAATATACAATTCCAAAAAGAGATACTATTTACAAAAAATTAACACAAACAATGAGTTTAAAGGTGACTGTTTACATAAGAGAGAGAAAGAATGTGATCTTGTTGCAGCAGTAGACAGAGTAAAATGATAATTAAAAGAGAGATACTGTATTGTGATGGAGCATATCATATACAATATGCATTCAGTCCTCGGGCCTGTGATCCTCGGGCTGTCAAACATATCAGACATAGTCCCTTGTGCCCATGCTACAACTATTACAGGTCTGTTTACACTGTAAAACAAACCTACAAGTTTTGTATGAAATTCCAACAAGCACCAAAATACATAAAATGAACCAAAAAGTCATACCACTTTCTGAGTCATGTAAATCCACTGTAGCCATGTTTGGTATATTATTAATACGTAACTGACCACTACACTATGGCTCATCACTATTGGCAGTCCTAGTGGTGCTTGTGGTCAACTGATGGTCATGTTCTTACACACAAAAATGTTTCCTAGATTAAGTAATTTCGTGGAATCATGGGCACTAATTTTATATCAACCTTTGCTACAAAGTAGTGAGTACTGGTTCATTTCAAGGTAGCTATAGCAACTTTGGCCACTGCCGACCAGCATTATTCAAATCAAAAATTGCCATACATGTGGAGTGCAGCATGGCTTGAATTCATAGTGACAACAGCAGTTTAAAAATCCATGCATGCATATTAAAATGGTATCACACTAACCCACTGTACTTCATAATCCACTACAAAGGGTAATGTTTTATTAGGTTCAGACGATTCATAGAGACGTTAGTGGTAAAATACAGGCAATGGTAAAGCCTCAGGGAAATGATACTAAGGGTTTTACCTTGAAATATTGATGATAGGGCTTTGTGCTGTACAAGTATTCTTAAGCTAACATAAATACAGTATCCAGTTATCAACATTTTTTAATGCACACACACTCGCACAAACACCAGCCCTAGAGACAGTTAATTCCTAAAATGGTAAATGCTAAATCAGACTGCTGACACAGAGTGCAGTCACAATTCATGAGAATGTCTTCATTACTGTTTCCTCATATCACTGATAACAGCCAACAGTACACAAACTGTATTTGTGTATTATAATAGCATTCATTGCTGTATGTATGCATGTAACTGATAAACGATCAGCTTTTTACTTGGTAAACAAGTCATGTAATACATCAACTCCCTATTCTCATATCATGATCTAGGGGACTTGATATATACACAAGTCTTTGCTCACACTACACACCATCAAACCCACAGACATAGCAATTACACCTACGGCAGATAGTTTGGTTTTTTTTCTTTACAATTGCTAGAATTACTGAATGTACACACCACAAAATAGACGGCACTCAAAACGTTGGAACTACTGAGCATGACAGGAGTATTCAATACATAAATCACTACCAACAACAGGCTCATTTAGTGTCTCTCTTTTCCTTCACTGTCTCATGATCCTCCCAGCTGCATGTTCTTTTGACACATGTGTTTAACAGGACTAAACAAAGCTGGTATAATTTTGTGAACTTGGAATGATAACTGGGAATCCAACCTCACCTATTACAGTAAGGCATGGCTTGATTGGTATACAATGCAGTTTTTCTAGTAGGGCTCTACAATGCAGTTTTTCTAGTAGGGCTCTGCAATGTACCAATACTTAAGGTGTTAACAAGGCTGTATATGTAGTAAGGCCAAAACCGAAACTATTATACCAAAATACCACAAAACACCAAAAATATATAAGCAGTAGTGGTTAATGGCAAGAATTAGGATGTTGTGGTATCAATTAAACTGTGTTTACAGTAAGGGTAGCTGAACTGAAATGTTTGCACTTACTAAATACCTTTTTCATTCAGTTGTGATCACATGTTTTGTAACAGTGTCGATTTAAGGGCAGTACCTATAGTTACACTGTACCAAGGTATTATCTTTAAAATATAGCAATACCACCTATACACCTATTTTCTCGGCTGTATTTAAGTTAGGTACAGTCTCAATTGAGTCCTGTTCCAATTTGTATAGTGACTGGATTGATTGTAGAGACGCTTCTAGTATTGTTCTTTGCTTGTAACACTGCATAACAAGTAGAACAGGTAGAATATACCTGAAAACCTGAAAATGAAGCAGAAAGCCTGTATCTTCCCAGTAACTGATAATTGGGGTGTGCATTTAATCACAATTTTCATAGTGACTGGATTAACTGCATCTTGTACTGTTCAATGCTGTATACTGGGTGGTACAAGAAGTGAAATGGCAACAACGCTTTTACTTGGGGCATGCATTATGTCTCACCTTTCCCTTTGATGTGGTGTGTAGTGGTCACAATAATGTTACAAAAACAGTAAACAAACAAATGTAAAGAACAAGTTGATGTTGTGCTACTTCTAAAAACCAGGCACTCATGTGGTTAATACTATCCCATCCTAGCTAAATAGGCAATTAATCTTGATGTCATGCTATTATTAATTAAATGCTATAGTTTAACATATTTCGTAATTCATGATTATTTGCCAATTTGTAATTGCGTTGCTATGCACTGCTAAGGAAGTGTAACTCGAAAAAACCACAAAATTATGCACAGAACTATCCTCTCAACTGTTCTTTCGCTTGTCTATCATGTTTCAACACGTGAATTGTATAAAGAAAACCTCAAGGATGCCCTTCATTTCCTTTTGTGTAAATATGGGACATGCTCAAAGGAATTCGTTATTTACGAAGCCAGATATGCCATTTTTTCAGTTGTTTTATGCTCACATAAAGGCATAAATAACGTCTTGAGGAATTCGCTTCACCCATTTTTCAAGCTAGCACAAATACGAAAGGAAAAGCGAAAGCTTATCTACCAAAAAGGTTTACAGTTTACTGGTTCTGTGCAGCCTTCTGCTTTTAGCATAAGCCAATTCACTCATGTAGGTATGGAAAGACAAGCAAATATACGAACAAACAGTTTTTGGAAAACAATTTCAGTAAACCAGGTGCATGCATGGTTTAAAAATGAGAAATTTTATATTTGAGTAGAGATATAGAAATTAAAAGCAATGAAACAAGGGAGTGGGAGATAATCTATACCCACAGCTATACTAGTGGATACTTCAGCTATACTCTGTATATGACTGGAGTAGGAATTAAACGTCCACTAGTATAGCTGTACAAGTATGTATAGATGACCTCCCTTGTATCATTTCTATGATCCCTACTCATTCCTCACACTTGTATTAGTGACCTACTTGAAATGGTCACTATAATGAGGTGGTCTTATTAATGAGATCATGAAGTACACTTTAGCTATGTTTGGGACTAGAGGAGGTTGGGAGCATACACATGAGCCAAATGGTTTTGTATTGAAAGCGTACTGGGCCTCCTTGGGTGCTGAAATACCACCCAATTGATGAAATATGACAAGTACATGGCATTGGCACAATAAGCCCTGTTAAGCCTCACTGAATGGGTTAGTTTTTTAAACTTGGGCTATGTATAAATCACGCGAGATCTTGCACCAGGCCACGGATGCAGTAAATGCCTTTGTTGACGAGCTAGAAAGATAGAGAGAGGAGTCCCACTCAAGAAAACAGCATGAATAAATACCCAAGAAGTCATCCTATGCAGCGTACTTCACTAAGATTGTAGTGGTGTGCGCCCTAGTCAGGGATCACACCAGACTAGAAAGATGAAGAAAGCTTCCAGATGAACGATAGGAACAATGGGCCCCGCCAACAAGAAGATTAATAATTAGTATCACAGCCACCATTCAATGCTGCTGCCTTCCTTTAGTGCTATACTCCACCTTACAATAATGTAATTAACATGAGAAAAAAAATTTCGTAGCGTTTATTATGCTTCCAACCTCCTTTGGTTTGGGACCCACTTGACATGGTTACTATAATGAGATGGTCTTGGTCATGAAGTACACCTTAGCTATGTTTGGGATCTGGTAACTATAATGAGGTGGTATTACTATGGATGAAGTGGCTTCTGTGTTGTAGTACTAACTGATAGGGATGGGCGGTATTGCTTTTTTGAAGAACGGTACGGTATTAGGAAAAATACCTCAGTATCACTAAATACCTTTTATATTGTACAGTTTTTAAAAACCTGGGTAAGCTATGATTTACACTTATACCCACATTGTGCTAGTAGTGAAAGTTATCTTTTAAAGGAACAAATGAAATGACAATTGTACCACAAAGTAAGGTTTGAATATCTCAAAAGGTAAATTATTGTGTTTGTCTTGTCCACAGCATAAACACATGGTTGTATGGGGCTTGACTTCATGTGTAGCCACCACTAAACCACCAAAAATTTAACTAATACATTAAATTCGGTATTCAGTATTTTTAGAAAGCCACAATGGTATCTTTTTAACTACTAATACCTAAATACCTCCCAACTCTACTAACTGATCTATTGTAGTGTAATCTTATAAACAGACACAGCACACCTAATACCGATAATCGAATCGGTTATCGGAAAAACCATATATCGGCTGTATTTTTGCATATCGGTATCAGATCGGCACCAAGATGAAAAAAGCAGCAGATACAGATATATGTATTTATTTAGAAATACATGCTCATGTGCACCAAATGATGTTTATAAACGCATTGAGTTGTATTTCCTGTATTTCAACTTTGTTATTACTGCTTCAGTGTACTGTCAGCTGTTGTAGTAGCAATACTGCCTGCCAAAATACATAAGCTAAATAAATAGGTCCTTCACAATCAAATTTCTAGTAAAAGTTGCTACAAAATAGACATGTTGTGCAATTTCGGATTGGCTATGTTTATCGGCTTGAAAATATTATCTAATATCGGTTATCAGAATATTGGCAAAATCTCATATTGGTGCAACACTACTAAATACTGAAAATCTGTACCCCTTCCTCCTGCACCCCCTCCTCCCGTACCCCTTCCTCCTGTACCCCTTCCTCCTGTACCCTCTCCTCCTGTACCCCCTCCTCCTGTACCTCCTCCATACGTATAAAGGAGGAGAGTTGGTAATGTGCATATGTACAAAAGATTAATGATTCTTTGAAGTTTCTGTTGTGAATTGTTTAATAGTCCAATATATGGTGCACTGATAAATCAGGAGACTAATGGTATTGCTCAATATCTCAGGCTTCTCAGCACATGAGCTTTTGATAGTATTCACTAGTAGATAGACCATTGATTGATGCTATGTTGGTGGCCTTGACAATCGTATGAGAGTATTTAGAAATTCACGAACATCAGCCAATAAGTGGACTGAAATATATACACCTCATGTCTCAGTTGCATCACTACAGTGCATAGCTACAGTTGTCAAGGAGATATTGTGTATTAAGTGGATACCACTTCACACACGTCAGAAGCCAATGAAGAGGCATCACGAGAGTGAAGGGTTTGCGTAGTTATCATTATCACTTGGTTAACATAACTATGCAGTATTATTCATAGTCACGTTTGGTTAACATGGATGCCAGAATAATTGGCGGTTCACACCAATCATTAAATATAAATTAAGCACATCCTCTCTGGCCAGAGTTGTTGTTTATGGAGTGACTTTTGTTTTATTCTTCTTGGTAGAAAGGAAATTATTATTACAGAGTAAAAAAAGAACAATAGAGCAGGGTTGAAGCAAGAGTTAATAATTGAGAGGAGAGTGTCCAACACAATACAGAGCCTCTACAAATGATTTAGTGTGATTCAAAGGGTTTCCTCTGTAAAATTCTGTGATTTGTAGTATATTCTATATGTGAAGATTGTTTTAATCATCACATTTATTTATTCTTCCCATGTGCAATCATCACATTTCCTTTTTCTGGCAGTGTGCACTTGTTAACACGTCTGAGAGAATCCCTTTGAATCATACTTAATCATTTGTAGAGGCTCTGTATTGTGTTGGACACTCTCCTCTACACTGTTAATAACTTATGGTTGAAGTGACCATGGTTATTTAGGGTGTACAGTATTACATGATCTCAACAACCTACTGTCCCAGGTTTTGGTGTATTTACAAGTCACATACGAATTAATGCATGAACTAAATGTTTACTGACATTTCAATTTGAAATCCATTCCTATGACCCAAGCACCGCCAATACCTTAACAAGAGCATTATAAATCATAAGGTAATTCATGTATCTAGAGGCAGGTATTCAATAATTCTTGCTCAAATATGTACTGTATAAGAGGTACAAATTTGGTCCTGAACATGGTGAGAAAAGAATAAGAAAAAACGTGGAAGAAAATAAGCTGATTTTTGAAGGTTCATACCTTAAGGAATGCTAGCGATTATGCTCCTCAAATACATGCCCTACTGAAGGTGGAGGGAATTTCCACAGAAAAGATCATAGGCACATGTACTGAGTGATTGCTCTGCATTTTCTGGCATCAGCAATTAGTAACCCACTCAGAAAAACTACACATTTACTAAATCACTGCCTTGTAGCGTAGCAATAAAAAAATAAGCTATTGGTGAACTGAACAGAGAAAAGAGAAATTTTAACTGAACAGAGAAAAAGTTTACATAAGAGCAATACCACATTTTAAACACAACCCAAAAGAAATTCAGCAAGCAATTCAGTTTTCTATTTTTCTCTCTTTAGCCGTCCTGGCCGGTTCACCCAAATACCATCCCAAATCACTATGGAAATCTGCGGTCCAACTATATACTCATAGAGAAAAGTATACTTGAAACAACACCACAGCTGTACAAGTCACACACACATATGTGTGCGTGCACAACACACACGCACATAGTTGCTTGAGGTATTTTATTTGAAGAGAAAGTTGTGCTAGTAATTCATTATCAGCCACTGGAATGTAAGCTTTCCTTATTGGCCAGTTTCAATTAAACATTAACACAACCACACTGGGACCAGTTGACACTGCCACTGTAAACTACACACACATGCATACTAACACAACTACGCCCCATGTGTACAACAAAGTACATATAAGGCATGTTTCTAAACTTAGAAACAATCACATGTACAAACAATGTTACAGTTGGGATACTATACTGCCTGCATCTTTACTGCTAAAACTAACCTCATATTCCTCACTGTATCCAACATGATGTAACAGCTGGCCAGCAACTTGCCATAGCCATGGAAACACCCCATAGAGTAGGAAAAACTAAAAGAATAAAGTAGCCAAAGTAAACTATTTCATATGAGAATTATAAAATGAGGTAATCTGCCAATGTTTGCTAAGGCCAACCACAAAGACAAATTTTCATTCCAAGACTTCTTGGCAACATATTTAGTTAGCAGTGGCAGGAAGTAGCAGTGGCAGGAAGTAGCAGTGGCCTAAGAACTCAAAAGGTATCATAATTATCATATAGAAAATTTCTTTTAAAAAGTTACACTGGTTAATTATTGAGTTACACGTTGTAAAAGAACAGAACACAAACTCTAATCCTTGGTTAAGACCAAACTAGGTGACATCATTAACATCTTTGTACAGTGTACCTAGTGACACATTTGAGAATTTTTGAGCCGGCTGGTGACTTTTACTTACATATGCAGTGGCCTAACAGATCAAATCAGGGGATCTCCTGACAATTTGCAATACAAATACAGCTTTGGTGCTTCGCTTGTACATACGCTGCTTAGTACACTAACACATTTACACTTCAAAGCTACAAGCACTACATGCACACACTCCTGTGTTCAAGCTACGTAATTCACCAAATACTTCTGTAACATACACAGGAAAAAAAATTATCTGATACCGATATTGGGAATTGTTTATATTGGTATCAGAAAATGTTTTTCCTGTGATGTTAAAGGTGTATGTGATTGTACTCACAGTAATTTCACATTGTGAATACACTCCGGAGTAAAAGCCAAACGTACTACGGTCTATTTGATAGAGACGTGACTTATCGAAGGTCTCTTGGTCTAGTGAATCTTTTAATTCTGCTGGCACCGTCTTGACTGCTTTATATAAGCATCTCTAAAAATAATTAATACAATCGTAAACACGTGCTCGTATCATATGCGTTCACATTACCTGCCTGTATGCCAGGTACATTTCGAACAGGTAGCACATCCATAAGAAGATTAAACACGGCCAAAAATAATCGTCAAACAGGCCCATGTCCTTTCAGTCCGTAAAATACTTTTCAACACGCGTAAAGTTAAAATATACGGGGCGCGTAATTTAAGACAGGAAAAATGCTATTAAAATTCATTGACAACCACTAACCATTTTAATTGTAGAACGGATGTTACCGTTGCAGCAGCAGCTATGGAGAGTCGAAAGCTTAGCAAGACAAAGAAGAATTCTTTAACAAATGCAAAGGACAGAAAATTCCTGAAGAAATTCCTTCCCCTCAGCTCGCACGATCTCCTAGAGACGTTTCGAGTGGATGAAGAGCAAAAGTTGTTCCGCAACTACATCGTGGACCCAACTGGGAAGTTTTGGTACTACTGGACTATGGTCGTTTGCTTGGCTGTCGTCTATCATTTATGGATGGTGACATTTCGTGTAGCTTTCCTCAACCCTCTACACCCAGAATGCTGTTCTATCTGGTGGATAATACTAGATCAGCTCAGTACGATCGTGTTTGTACTGGATATGGCCGTGCAGTTTCGTACCAGCTACCTGAAAGATGGAATGATGGAGACCGACCCTACAGAACTTTACGAGCATTACTTAAAAAGATTTGTGTTCATGCTGGACGCTGTTGCAGTGGTACCAGTAGACGTACTCTTCATGGTGTTATTTCGTACCTTAGAAGTTCACCCATTACTTCACTTACTCAAATTGCTGAAGATTTATCGTTTGAGACAGTTCTTCGACCGCACAGAGATACGTACACATTTTCCTAATGCTTGTCGTATGCTGTTTCTCACTCACAACGTAGTAGCGATAATTCATTGGAATGGATGCGCGTATTTCTGGTTGTGCAGTGTACTAGGGTTTGGCTCGGACGAATGGGTCTACCCAGACTGGAAACAAGAAGGATTTGCTGAGTGGGGCACTCTTGCAAGGCAATACATCTACTCTTTCTATTGGTCTACTCTAACACTGACAACCATTGGAGAACTGCCCGTACCTCAGACCAACATTGAGTTCATATTTGTCACTGTAAATTATCTGGTTGGTGTGCTGCTGTTTGCTTCAATTGTCGGCAGTGTCGGCAATATCATCATCAACGTTCAGAAGAATCGATCAAAATTTCAGACAAAGATTGACAACATAAAAGATTATATGCGGATGAGAAGGGTACCCAACACCTTGCAGCATCGTGTGATTAAGTTTTACAATTACATGTGGACATATGGACATCCCATTAGTAATGAGAGTGTTTTGGCATCCTTACCAGAAAGACTGCGAGCAGAAATTGGCATCTATGTGCACATGGATACTTTAAAGAAAGTAGCCTTCTTTGAACATTGTGAGACCAGCTTGCTCTCAGATTTAGTGCTCTGTTTAACGACACAGATCTATCTGCCAGGTGATTATGTGTGCAGGAAAGGTGACGTGGGTCATGAGATGTACATTGTTAACAGAGGAAAGTTAGAAGTATTAGGGGATGATAATGTTACTGTGAAAACTGTCTTAACTAGTGGGTCATATTTTGGAGAAATCAGTATTCTCGACCTTGGTGAGACCAGACACCGTCGTACCGCAAACGTAAGGTCAGTTGGCTACTCTGACCTTTTGTGTTTATCTCAAGTTGACCTTTTAATGGTGTTAAAAAATTATCCTAAAACACTTGAGAACTTGCGTCAACGTGGCAAGTCTATTCTTGAGGAAGAGAAGAAACGCCAGAGACAAAGACAAAGTCGTGTTAGTGTTCATAGCGTAATTGAAGATTTTGAGCAAGGAGGGTTTGACGATGATGGGGATAGCGACTCAGATGATGACATGGTTTCTAACACAGTCCACCGTCGCTTTAGTCAGACAGCATCACAGCAGAAATCACGTGTCACCACGCAAGAACAAATATCAAGCGTACACAACCGTATCACTGGTCTTGAGAACACACTCCAACTTGTACTAGACCAACTCAAAACCTTACAAAGCAGCAAAGGATTGCACAATATAAAGGAATCTAGTCCATCTTGCAGTGAAACAAGTGACTCATTGTCTGGATACAGAGATGACTCTGTACTTAACCTACTCCGACCCAGAAAATCCTCTTCACAGGTATAAGGAAGCTTTTGTGATGTGAAAATGTGTCTCAATTGGACGCCAATTTATTTCTTATTATAATTGTACATTATTTTTTACACCTATTTTTTTATCATGGTTTTTATTGCATATATCTCACGTGACAGCCTCCAGTTTCGCGCCACAGGAGGTCAGCCATGGCGGGATTACTACAACCCAACCAGCAACTATCGCTTGGTAACTAGCCAGTGTGGGGGGGTGTTTGTATGTATATGTGCAGGAGAGCGGAGTAAACTTACTTTCCCCGAGTGAAATACGCTTCTAATATATTTGAGTACCGTACGTGCAGGTCCGTTGTGGGGTAGAGTTTTTATTTGTGCAATATGACTAAGACAGTTTGAATAATAGCAATGTACCAGACTAGTTAGCAACAAGTGTTTGTTTTGGGGGCCTAGGTGTGCAGTTTATGCTAGTATCACGTGCTGCACTGTTTGACATTTGCCCCTCTTGTAGGTGATGGTAACAACGAAAAAAGTTTCTTCCACTACTTCAATTCATTACCAGAGGTGAGTGATTTTGTTATCCAGTTTGTGAGCAGCTACTATGTGTACTTTCTGTGCGTGTGCGTGTGTGTGTGTGCAGCCCAGCCAAGTGTACTTGTTCCATGCTTGGTAGTGTTCGATTGTACACAGCATTATGCTTACATGCATGCACAGTTCACATGGGGTATTACATAGAAGAATTAGTACCTTACATGTCTATTACAGAAGCCAGATACAACGATCAGAATATTTGACAGAAATGTGAGTCACTTGTGTTATTTGACTTCAGACAATTTATAGCCCAATTACTATAATTGTGTTTACTTCCTGTCGCCTGCCTATTATTATTATATTGTTTGTATAGCAATTATCTCTTTTTATTTTATTATATTTGTTGTGATAGATGCTTTGAAGTTTCTTTGTTTTTTTAAGACGGTATGGCAACGATGCTATATTAGGGATTTTTGTGCTTGCAGCAAACTGTGATATAAAGTTTTTATCATTTTGCTATGGACGCTAGGCAGGTACCTGTACTGTGGTATTTGTGGGTTTCCATTGTTAGTATACAAGTGTACATACATGCTTGAAATATGTCTTGTTCATTTCCACATGTGTTGTTTCATAGTTCAAACAGTGCTGATGTCAAAGTATTCACAATTGTTATGCTAATTACTAATAATAGTGTAACCATTACAATACCTTGTAGTTGTGTTTTGCTGCAATGAACAAGTTTTTGAAATGGTCAAACGCTTGGCAATTATTTGCCATTTAGCTTTCGCCAGCTGTCTACGTATTATTTTGAGGTCAGAGTTTTATGTATGGCTATAATTTTTTTATTATTATTTTTTATTTAAAGATCAGAGGTAGAAGTTTAGTAGTGATCAAAGAAATGCAAATGCACATAGGGTTCAACAATAGACCTACAACTGGTTTCACGGGTAAATGGATTTATGTTTTATCCCTGCTAAACACCTAAAAGGGAATCTGGCCTACCAATAGTGTCCTCTGACAGCCCAAGGTGTCGGTTTGTAGTAGCACGTGATGGCTTCCCTACCTGTGTAAACTGGAATTGTCCATTCGTCTCGAGGATTCCTGTCCATATTAACAGGTTCCAATATACACATATACAAAATACATATTCTTGTTACAGGACTACTATACAGTTCATAGTGATGATGCAGTGTTCATAGCACGGGAGGTGTTCCGTACAATGGGTGTGGTCAAGTACTGGACATCAGGTGAGCTGGTCATGTGATATTACATGACATCGTGTGGTGTCGTTTAGGAGATAAGAAGTTGGCCTATGTCATTTTGAGCAAGATGAACTTTGAATCTGTAGTTAAGGACCTCCTCCTTGTGAGGAGGTTCAGAGTTGAAGTGTATTGTACTAAGAGTAAGGGAACAAATGACTGGACCATGATGTATAAGGTGTGCATGTGTCTCTGTGTGTGTAGCTGTAGCTACTGTTTGGTGGCCTGGTGTCAACTGGGGAAGCAGCCCACCCAGCTGTAACATCAATGGGTACCTGGTATTAACTGGGGAAGCGAATGCCAACTGTCCAAGTCTCACACAGCTGGTGAAGGTCCTTCAGGTGCCCACACCTTCACCTGTGAGACATGGTACAGCCTCCTGCAGGTTACTCCCCTGCCTAAGAGGATTTTCCTGTGCTGACTCCTAGCACCTGAGTAGCACACAGGTGTCTGGTGCTGGTTCACTGAGTAGGCATGACCATGCTAGCATGGCAGCTGAAAGCTTTGCTTTGCTTTTGTGTAGCTGTATAGTATGTTTCCCCATCTTGTTAACCTGACACATCGGTGTAGCTATTGGCACCATTCCTGTCCCTAGCAGTTTTATAGAGATCAGGCAGTGTCAGAATATCCCTTCACGTTGGCCTAGCTAGCTTACATGCCAGCAACAAGGCTAGCATTGTGCTTAGTGTGGAGAAGAAGCCTTTGCCTCTACGGGCAAGTCCCCTGTTGCCTATCCACCTCCTGGAGAAATTGTAGATTTATTTTTATGTATATATGTCAAGAGTACAGTATTGTGTTATACACCATATCAAGAGTACATAAACCTCCCTCTTCTATTATTATGTACTCTTCACCATATCATACAGGGTTCACCTGGTAATCTACAACAGTTTGAAGATATTCTGTTCACTGGAAATGATGTAGCCACAGCAACTGGAGTCCTAGCAATCAGACTAGCCAATGAGAATGGTCAGAGGATGGTGGGCGTAGCATACATTGACACAATGTTACGAAAAATGGGAGTATGTCAATTTGTGGATAATGAACAGCTGTCAAATGTTGAGGTACGGAATTATGTAGTGTTTATGTATTTCATTACTTAATAAATACACTTGATTACATATTAGTTATGTATTGCTATGAATTCTATGATCGTGGTGATTATTCCATTGTAATTTATTCAATTTTTATTGTTTGAGTACATAACTTTATTATTACTGAAATAACATCTGTCAGAAAAATTAACATCGACTATTGCAACATAGCCATTTGGTTTGGGGCTTATTACACAGTATATACACAGTAAAAGGAGTCGTGAGGCCATACAGTTGACCATATATGCCAGCATTAAGGGTAGACTTGTAGTAAATATGGGCCTTGATCCCAAAGCTTCCATTACATATAGACAAGTCCCGTATATACTGGAATGTAGCCTAGGATGGCTTACTCAGTTATTTTGCGGCTGAGGTACCTTTACCTGGCATTTCCGATGGTCACAATTTGGTTATTTTAATGGTAACCCAATACTGGTTCATATAGTCTGTGCTACTAATCATTGTTAATAAGGTTATACACTGTCTGTAATGCTGTGAATATTACTAGCTAGTAGTAGTGGATGACTGAGTGTGTCTGTGTCACTAATGGAGTAATTGTCACATCACCTGACCACATTGTCACTGTGGGAATGGTACTATATATGTGAAGGTGTATCAGGTGGGGTGTGTGGGAGCAGCTAACTGTGTCTGTGTAGTGACCCTGTTATGTGGTTGGTCTCAAAGTATCATTAGTACATGAATATCAGACACCTTGATAATCAGGACACTAGTGGTTGGTCCCAAGATGTCCATATTAGGTAGGGCTTTTGTAAATCGGTTGGAGTTTTTATATGCTTGTGTGCAGCCATGTTAGTCCAGTAGTAGTTAGTTTGCCATCAGCTTCCTGTGGATGCTTTTTGTATTTAGCAAGACAAATTTACTTCATCCTTTGTTTATATAGTAGCAAGTGTTGGTTGCATGTACAGCATTCTGTTATCTTCTTTGTTGCCCACTCGATGTACTGTAGGGAGACCAGGTCACTGTTATTAGGTCCACTGTGCTACCAAACAGCCAGATATGGCATTTAGATTATAATTGCCTGTTTCATCAAGATTAAAGCTTCCTTGAAGTAGGCTGCAGGCGCTTATAATCTCAGGGATACATGGCACTAACATCCCATTCATTCAATGTGGTCAGCCCAAGTTATCAGAACTCGAGTCTGTCATTACTGCTCAACATACAACCCAAGCTCAAGAAGAACTCTTTTGCAGTGACTGTAGGGAGTCCACCAGCAGAAGTGGTTCTATGCTGTGAAAATAGCAAAGATAATAGCAGTCTTGCAGCGCAACAGCAGTGAGTTTCACTGTATACAAGCACATCTTGCTCCCATGCCATTGTTGACGGCTACCTGATAATCAGGTAGAGTATACTGTGCTAATTGGAAACCACTAGTCACCAGCTGATTTGAGGGTGCTGCACTATACTAGACAGAGGTGGGTGGGTTGACCTCATCTAAAGAGTCACATTTAGCTACGGGAAGAACAACATCTAATGATGAAGACAGGGCTTGGGTCAAAGGCAGTGTGGCAGAAGCAGTGGAAAGTGGGTTTCTTGATGATGGACCCAACTGTTGAAGTGTTCCTGTCAACACTGGACAGGTCACTAGACGTGAGCCTTAGACACATAGTAGAAGAGGTGGTAGTAGTAGGCTGTGACATTGGTAATACTGGGAGGACACTGGAATCACTTGTGAGGGACCAAGGCTGGAGCTGAAAGCTGATGTTACTACAACAGCAGCTCCAGAAACTGACGGAGTTGGATACACTAGAAGAGTAGTAGCTGTAAGAGAACGAAGACAAAATTGCTGCTCTGCAAAAAATGGATTGTCCCATTGCCCCCAAGGCAACAATACTTGTTCCGTAGATACAGCGAGCACCTCAAAAGGTGACACACGGTCATCACGGCAGCATGTTACTGTATTACTACCACTTCTCATGTCATGCAACACTAGTCTTTTTAAATTTCCTACCGTATAGTGGGTTTTGCGACACTTAGTCTCGCGAGGTGACAAACTCGCGACATTAAATTCTTTGTACAAATTTACTACTCGTTGTAATAAGTGCTTGCGTATGAGATGGAAAGCAGTAAAATTTGTTGTGTTTGCTGTGCTTCTTTGTATCTGTGCTTGTATCCACAATGAATTGATGCAGAACCCTGAAGTTTGCCAGGAAATGGATAGGGCAGCCACGTTCAGCAATGTTTGGTGAAGAAACACTGGGAACAAGCAACTGATTGAGCCATTACAAAACAATTAGCAAGCTGTTATGTACAAACAAGCACCTGGTTTGTTGTTGAACATTCCAACATCTAATTAAAAACATCCAATAAACCAAACTCTAAACAAAACTCCACGTGATAAAATATGTCACGAATTTTAATATTGCGAAGTGCCCAAAACGCAAGATTAAAATCCTCATGATAAAAATCCGCTTACAAGTTCCACTATGCAGTATATAGCAAACCCACCATTGTTACCAAATATAGTCAAGTGTTGTATTAATTTCCTGTTTTCCTTGTTGTGATAGGCTACTGGTTACACTAATTATCACCCAAGTGACAATGTTACAAGGTGTTAAAAGTTGATAACTTCATTACTGGTACCACCTGTCATCATTTTCCACAAACATTACATAACCATGGCTAGAGCGTTACTTCTGGTAAAGCATGTTTCTCAGTATCTCATGTTACCAGCACATCAAAGTAAAGCAGTTGACCCATAAAGTCAATATTTCATGGCTTAAATTTTGCTGGCAACAGAAACCACTTGGGAGGTTGGAACCACACAACTGATTGATGATAGAGATCATGATCATTATCACATGTTCTATGTAAAAACCGATTGCACACCATTAAACTATCTTAACATTATGGTATCATCTGAAAACAGCCTTCAGGTGGTTCCAGTCATCCATTATTGAGTATGAAGTGATGGAACAGCATGTTCGTACTCGTAATTATCATAGTCATATAACAATGGTAGCTTGTATGCTATACGTTCTACAGAACACAAATCATAGACACCCATCAAGAACCTCTGGTATTATCCATATTGAATAATAAAGAGCTCAAGGGTAGTAATTTTTATATCCAGTCTAGCTGGAAGACTAGTTAGTTAATGTAAACATTTTAGTTGATTGACTTATCACATTAGTTATATGGTTACTATAGCAACACAATCCAGCAGTTTGAATATTATTATGATAATATGTGATAAGTTTCCCTCCTGTACCAAAGGATGGTGATGTTAGTTGCTATGGCTTCTGCCACATGGCTATATAATATTCACTACACCACACAGCATGATGTTGTTTTGACAATAGCTACACAAGAGGGTCAGTTTGCACACTGCACACATTTCTGACATTCCTCGTCATTATAAACTCATGTGTCCACTATCCCTCAATCCTATGCACAGTTTCTAGTAGTCCTTGCACATCAACAGACTTTACTTAAAGTGGGAGTCACATGCAGTAATTGTACTTTGAAGTTCAAAAATGAATTGATTTAATTGGCAGAAATCTTGTGCACGTGATTTCGCTTGTTATTGTTGTCACACAAGAACTATTGGAACCTGTGTAATAGAGTTATTGATGAAAAACTGCATACCGCATGATACCCAACTCCCTATCTAGCATTTGACTCTAATAACCAGGTTGCCTTCATATTACTCATGTAACCCAGGTACAGTGTGGCATAATTGGACAGGGCCCAGCCTGGCAAGATATGCTGGCATGGGCTGGTCCTGCAATGTGAACGGATTCTAGACTGGTTAACTCAGGTCAACAATACATTTTTAGCCTTGTCACACAGCAAGTATTTTCTATGCTACCACAGGACATTCCATGCTTTCAGCAAACTGCTGTTTCGTTCTACCGATGCATTGTTATTTTCAGTAAAAGGAATGCCTACTAGCTATAACGCAACAGCTATGACATTGTACAGCTAATTGTTTGTTACATTCTATAATTTCATATTAAGCTCATGCATGATCAAAGAAGGATTATTAAATACTCTGTACCTGTTCTAGCTTGTTAACATTCAGTAACTACCCAAGAACAGCCAGTGAGGGGAGCTGGCTTATGTAATTTATAAAGAACTGGATTCCTCTAATTATATCAGACTGGACAAATATAGACGGTCTGCCAAAATTTTTAGCCACGTGTATTGTATGGTTTCCATAAGCCTCTGGTATACCCATAAGACAAGTAAACAACTTGTACTGATACACAATTACATGTCTTATTACTTACTCCTACAGTCGCTACTTGTACAATTAGCCCCGAGGGAGTGCGTGTTGATACACAATGACCAACATGCCGATGCCCCTAAGCTGAGGAGTGTGATTGGTCGAAGTAACATGTTAATTACAGAGAGAAAACGAGGTAAGTGGGTGTGTCTTGTTTGAATTATATACCTTATACTGTTTATGTATGGGTGCACATAATGGGGTTACTTGTAGTCATAGTTGTGATTTCTTGTTATACAGGGGATTTCCAAGCTCAGGATATTGTTCAGGATTTGAATCGTTTGTTGGACATGGGACCTGACCGTAATGCTACCATGTTGCGTGAGTTACTGCATTCTGTTTAAATTTTAAAGTCTCCCTCCAGCTGAAATTGACCAATCACATTCCATGAGTTCACTAGCAGCCCTCATCAAATATCTTGAGGTCAGTGAATGTTTGAAAATAAAGTTATTTTTGTAACATGACTTAATATTGCCAGTACTGGAAGTACTAACTGCAGTGGTCTCAACATATAATTGTTCAGATAATTGGAGTAGCCTATTAATAGACTGTATGTACAGTACTTCATTTAAGTACATACTTTAGACTAAAAATTTGTCTATTAAGCACACAATTCAATTATGGATAATCAAGGATCAGGTAGCCAATTGTCTACCATACAAGTGTAAGAAGAAAAAAATAGGAATTTTGCATTTCAGTAGGTACAGGAGCCCATGATTTGCAACTGTTATGGGCTCCTAATTGGGATTATCGAAATAAAAGCAATGATACAAGGGAGGTCATCTATACCTGCAGCTATGCTAGTAGATGTTTAATCCCTACTTCAGAGAGAATATAGCCATGAGATTAAATGTCCACTAGTGTAGCTACAGGTACAGATGAGACCTCCCTTGTTTCATTGCTTTTTATTTCTACGATGATCCCTACTGAAATGTAAAGTTTCTTTGCACCTGGGTGTTAACATTTTTGTAATATGATTTGAACTAATTAATGCATGCTACATCAAAGGTGACAGTCGTAAAAATCAATTGAGCTGCTAAACATGTCGCACGACTATTGATTACTGGAAAAGTGGTTATTCCACTCCATTTTCAGCTATGTTCCACCTCTTGTACAACATTACAAATGAAGAACAGTGCAAGAAGCACCTCTACAATCAAGAGTACATAATAATTATGTACTCTTGCTACAATCAATCCAGTCACTAAGGAATTACAGAGTATTTTGTGGTTGCAATGAAGCCATCTCGTTTTACCGTAAATCAACACCTACTTAGCAGCGGATAAGAAATGTGATGCAGAAGGGAACAAAGGTAAGTCCATGATAGATGCACTCTGCTGTGGTTGGCGAAAAGGCATGTCTCAGGGCCGAAGCAATGTCAAACAGCAAATAAATCAATTCCATAGTCTTAGCTGTATGAGTTATGCTAGGCTAAAGGCATTAGTTAGCTGATTAGTCAGGCAGTAAGTTAAAAATTCAGTTAAATATAGTTTTTTGATTCCACAGAAAATTGTAGGAAGGGTTTGGGATCACTCTGTCTTAACCAATACCCCCAACCTGTCATGAAGGGAAAATGAGGCCAGAAAAGATCTACTACTAACTACAGGCTTACCAAACATGAGAGTCGCATGATTGAGATACTCTAATAGAGCAGTCAGCCTTGCTGTGATTTGTTGTCATGCCTACTGCGAAGCCACTTTTGCAAACTAGTTGAACTTTCTTGCATATGTCAGGTAACTATCGAGGTGCAAACCTTCAGTGATGTAATGGAAATCTGTTTAATCATCATCAATGAGTTATAGCATGATAACCAACCATACATGAATGCACCAAGTGTGTTTAGAAAACTGTTTACCTGTAAGGAAAAAAGATAGACAAAAGCCAACAAAAACATATGCGTTGATATCTAATCCAAAACAGCTAAGCTGTGAAAAAAGGTGTTGCCTTCCAAAAATAGACTAATATGAAAAAGATGTCATATCAAAGGTGACGTCCAAGAAATGGCTGCAATGATATGTCAATTAAATAATGTTACAAGCTAAGTGATAAACATGGTTGCAGCCATTTCTTGGCCGCCATCTTTGATATGACATCGTTTTCATACTAGCCTATTTTTGAAACACCACACTGCCCTAATTAAAGTATCTGGATTGTTTTGAAATTATGCCCACCTCTACATCAGCCTTATCATGCTTCTACATACACACCTTGCACAATGCCATATATACACAATAGAGAGGGGGGGGGGACATTTGTCCCAAATGCCTTATACCGTATCCATCTTTGCGTTATACGCCAAAAAACTTCACTATTAGGTGTTTTCATTCAACGGTCTAAACCACTCATTGAACTGTCAAAATAGTGTACTAACACTTGATTGATTCAGTGTCCATATTATGAAGAGGAGGTTAGTCACGTGTCACAATCCTAGCCATGATAACCAGGAAAATGACATAGTGTTGAGACCACTGAAATTTGTAAGGGTAGTATAGCATGATATACACAATATCTCTTGGTTGGATGGTGTTGTGTGACCAACCTCCTATGTTTGCAAACATGGTTACTAAGGTAATTATATCCCATAGTTACTATCTGACGTCACTAACCAGTCACAGTATCACATGATCCAGTTAGACTTCACTCAGTACATGAGGCTAGATGCAGCCGCCTGTCGTGCTCTGCATGTCGATGCCTCCCCCTCAGAACTTGCCAGTCAGCAAGGGGGTGGGTCTACACTTGTAGGACTTCTCAATAAGTGTCAGACACAACAAGGACGTAGACTATTGGCTCAATGGATCAGACAACCACTGTTGGATAAGGGTAAAATAGGTGAGTATGTGATGTAATAGCAGGAACATACACTATCGCTTGCTTTGTTTTAGAGGAAAGACTGAATTTAGTGGAAGTGTTTATAAAGGACGACTCACTACGGCAGATGTTACGGGAAGAGTTACTGAAGAAGCTGCCAGACTTTTATCGTATTGCTAAGAAATTTCAGCGGCACAAGGCAACCTTACAGGTACTACTACTTGAACGTGATATGAAATGTTGTTACCATGGTTACAGGATTGTGTGAGGGTGTATCAGGCAATACTACAACTACCCAACATTGTTGGCTGTCTGAGGTGTTACCATGGAGACCACCGGCAACTGCTTGATGAATTATTTGTTGTTCCACTTCAAGTTAGCTAATTTCAGTAAATGTCAGTAAATTACTGTGCTAGCAAAATTTGCTATATTGCATTCATGTTCGTTCAAGTCCTCACATTACCTTAATGACACTGGCTACATTCCAACAGATGTAGTAGTGTTTTCAAGCTATTTCATTGTGCTATTGTATGAGACAATAGAATTTCACATTTTTCAATTGTGGACTACAATTTCCTAAACTGTCAGAAATAAAACCCATGTTATCCTAATTTGATATTGTTGACCAAGATGGGGACTGAAGTGCCTGGAGTTAAGCTCTGGGGCTTCTATTTGGAATTTAGCAGCATACTTGCTATACTTGTTATTAGGAGCTTGTTGAAGACTTTTCAAAATTTGTTGAGATGGTAGAGACCACTATTGATCTTGATATGGTGGATCAACATGAGTTCATGATCAAGGCTTCATTTGATGACACTTTACAAGGTCTGTCTGTGGTGTGTAGTGTAGTGTAGTGTAGCATGTGTGTCTGTTACATTGTTCATGACTCACACTATATTATTATACATTGTGTGGTATAGAGTTAAGAGATTCCATGGATGGTCTCGAAACTAAGATAACATCACAACTACCACAGGTTACTTAACTATGAATAATATATTGATATGCTATAGTCTCTTAGGCTGCTCGAGATTTGAATTTGGAGGCACATAAAACAATCAAACTTGAGTCTACCAGCCAACTAGGATATTTCTTTAGAGTTACAAGAAAGGTGTGTACGTGTGTATGTGTGTGTGCTCATAGCCATATACACTGTAGCACTTGTTTTGTTACTGTGTATCTATGTGGTTAATCTGGTGCGTTTCTTATTTTGTTAGTTTGAGAAGAACCTTCGTGGTCATGCTAAATACAATGTCATGGAGACAAGGAATGATGGTATTAAGTTCACCACCTCATCACTACGTGCCTTGAGTGAGCAACACTCGTCACTAAGGAGTCAGTACAACACATCACAGGAACAATTAGCCAATGAAGTATTGGGAATATCATGTGAGTTATGTCTTAGTGTTCTTACACAAACCCATTGACATGTTTCCCGCAAATTAACACGTACCTTTGTGCTAGAAATAAAATGAAAAGGAGAAAAAGATAGGCTCTACCTCCTATGGTATTCCAATATGTCAAGCCAAAGCTGTAGAATTAAGCAGTTAAAAAGTCAAGCCTGTAGCATTAGTTGTTGTCGAGTTACACCTGGCATCAGTCAGACAAATGGTCTTTAAACAGTTGATGTAAAATCTTGTAGCAACTCATGGAAACTATTCCTAGTTGCACATTTATACACACTTATACCTAACAAATACTACAATATTGAGAAAGTATACAGTGTAACCTCAATGGTACCCCCTGGAGACCATCTGATGTTAGATAAAGTCTGTAACTCCAAAGGTGTGTATGACATTACAAAGTATTAACACTTTTACAATCAATATGAAAATTTTGACTACTCTAATAGAACAACCATATTTTGGGGTTCATAATACCATTCAGATAATTGAAGTTTCTCCGAAGCTTTTATTTTTAGTGAAGAAATGTAAACCATTGTAATCCCTACTTGAGTACATAATGGAGAATTATTAATTGCTCTAATTTCTAACTATAATTCGCTCTACTCTTGCTATATATACACATTATTTCTAATAGTTCTAACAATATAATAAATTCTTTGGTATTCTATCACTACAGCTGGATATAATACACCACTCTACGCCCTCAATGACATCATCGCTCACATGGATACACTACTAAGGTGATAATTATCCACAGTAATTTATTAATATGTAATGGTGTCACAACATCACCTAGTCATAGATTGTTTATACTATCCCAATGTGGTCTTGTGTGACCCACCTGTTGTACGATTCACTTTTCTCGTAATTTTGGCAGTTGCTTACAACTAGGAAGCACCTGGTTTCCTGAAATCAGCTTGAGAAAGTAGTTCACAATAAACAATACAGTGCTCGTACAAATTCACCATAATATAATTGTGTTCTCAACTAGTATCTGTTTTCTTTATTGTGTTTCCTTATGAGAATTCTTTAGCTGGTATAATTACTGTTCAGTATTTTACACCGACTAAATTAAAATCAAATGTTCAGTAACCAATTGTAACATGTAATAGGACTGAAACAATCATGTATTTCACTGTTTGAACACTTATTAGTGTTCATGATTGAGGTACGTTCTCACGAATACTAGCTACTTGTGGACATGCCATGTTTTAAAAGTAGTAGCACAGTGATACGTACATAAATAGTAGCACAGTGATACGTACATAAATAGTAGCACAGTGATACGTACATAAATTCCACAACTCCGCAGCCTATTTACAACAAATATGTCATTAGAGCTAATAAACAACAGATCATGTGATCTTTGGAGTAGCAATTTTGCTATCAGAATGCCAATTCCTTAATGTGTCCTGAATATTTGAATCAGGACACTTGATGTGTCAAGTTATCTGGTTTGGATGGTGACTTACACAATGATCCTTAAGCAGGTAGCAGGTCACTTTGTGCATAAAAGACACATTTTGGGGATTTTCAAGTTGGACAGGTGACCTTATTACACAGTGTCCTTATATATAAAGGTGGTTATACCATATATGTATGGTGTCAAAGTTGTGCTCATGGTTATATTTTGTGTGGTCATTTCTTATTCAGTTTTGCTCACGTGTCAACACACGTCACCATCCCATACACAAGACCTGTCATAACTTCCAAAGGTGCAAACCATTATCCTTTATATAGCTGTTTATACAGTGTTGTCATGCCAACAGGAGAAGGAGACATTGTTCTTGTGGGAGCACGTCATCCATGCCTGGAGGTACAAGATGACATGACCTTCATCCCAAATGATGTCAACCTCATTAGAGGTATAACACTGATTATAATTAGTGCTGAGCGATAGTAGAAAATTCACTATCACGGTAGATATTGAAGTACGATAATATCACGATAATATCACGATAATTATACTTTGAATAATCTTCAGTCAAGTTTTTAGTATTCAGTGCATGCTAAGAATAATTAACACCATCATAGATTACTATTTGCTTGGTTTTCTTGAAAGTGAACCAATTAGATAATTAATTATGTGGGCGGCCGATATTTCTACAATTTTTGTTACAGCTTTGCAGGCAAACTTGTCCGTGATAAAGCAAGCCACGTAGTTATAAAACAGCTAAACCAGCCTCTCAAGCACCTTTTTAGTGGAATTCTAGACCCTTCGCGAAGCGATCAACTAATTGTATGGGTGGCCGATAAATATGCACAGCTTGTTATAGCCTTGCAACCGAATAAGCAAGCCTGAAGAGTTACAAAACAGCTATATAAACTTGGTGACAATGTTTCTAGTAAGGTTACAGCAATATCGCAATAGTAAGCTGTAATTATCATATCGCGATAATGATTTTTTGATCGCGAGTATTGAACTATCGATATTATCGCTCAGCACTAATTATAATGTATGTAGAGTGATCCAGTTCAGTTATCAGAACACCACTGTTCCTTGAGTTAGACAAAAGTGTTCAGATAAGTGGACAAGTAAAACCAAGAGTTTATTATTTTTATATATATATATATACTGAGGAGAGTATCCTATTCTCATATACCCTGTAGAAGGGTGTATCGTGAAGTTATGATGTAACAACAAGATGTTGTGGTTTGTGATGTACAAGCAGCCGTAAAAGTGCAAGAATCATTAGTGCTGTTTCACACTCGCGACGCTCAGGATAGCCATATTTGCGAATGGCCTAACAAGAAATGCCTACGAAGCGGTCATAACCCACAAAGAAACGATTGTAGTTCGGTGAGAAATGCTTAGAGCTGGAGTTAATTTGGTTGCTAGCAACGTTGTTAGGCACATGTTCAATCGATACCATGTTCAACTAATGACATCATTAATTATACAAGGAAAAACAGGCAAATGCAGAAGTGTTACGTGATATGCCTTTCTACAGGGGTATATGAGAGTAGGATACTCTCCTCAGTATATAATGAACTCTTGGTAAAACCTGTTACTGTAATATGCTTCATTCACTTTACTCTAATAGAACATACACTAACAATGAAATACTCTAATTGAACTGTCACTGTTTATGTTTGCATAATTGAGGTGGTCGGATAGCCAACAGAATACACTTATGTGGTTTGTTCTCTAATTTGGATTTTGTGATTAGGACATATACCCTGTACATACCATTCATGAAGCTTCATTTACATGTATATAGTAGCAATGAAACTGCTGAAATTGTAATTTCAGAAAGTGGCATTTATAAAATTGTTCCTTGTATAATATCATGTATATAGAACCATTGTTTCTAATTACAGACAAGAACATGTTTCAGATCATCACAGGACCAAATATGGGAGGCAAGTCAACATACATCAGACAGGTATTGCTGTTCTAATTAGTGCACTACGCATAACACATCTCCACACAGATTGGTACCATTGTCCTGATGGCTCAGATTGGTTGTTTTGTACCATGTAACTCGGCAACCATCAGTATTGTTGATTGTATTCTAGCCAGGGTAGGGGCAAGTGACTCACAGATGAAAGGAGTGTCAACATTTATGGCTGAAATGTTGGAAACTGCCACCATTTTGAAGGTACGTATGTTAGATGAAAGAGTACGATAATGTATGAAATACTTGTCATAATTTAATTCCATATGTATACGAGATATGTATAGCTGTGTACAAAATGGAACCATTTTGTTTACCCCACAGACTGCCACTAGTAATTCTCTGGTGATCATTGATGAGCTAGGAAGGGGTACGTCAACTTACGATGGTTTTGGACTGGCATGGGCAATATCCGAGCACATAGCCACAAAGACAAAGGCGTTCTGCATGTTTGCCACTCATTTCCATGAGCTGACAGCACTGGCTGATGTCGTTCCCACGGTAACTAATCTTCATGTCACTGCCCATACAACTGATGACACCTTGACACTACTCTACAAGGTGAAGCCAGGTAAGGCCTACCAGTGTTTGTGATCTATGGATGGAAGCTTTCTGCACTATTTCTCAATTATGTATTAGATTAATGTTTGTTTATAGTATAGATTCAGTGCTTTATATAGAAACACTTGACTCATGTTCAAAACTTTTGTGATGCAATTTTACCCTTGAACCTGAATGTAATGCTAGTAATGTTGCACTGAAAACGTGTGCGCTGAGAAATCAGCTTCTATACATGACCTCAGACAAAGCGCTGTAATTCTCCAACTAGTAATTACTTACCCCTACAGATACACAATTTGTGCCATAATATTTGTGTTGTAATAAGATACCTAGGGGGTTTGCCCTATGACAAAAGTGTGGAGCCAAAACTTGATGAAATTTTTACACACATCAAACATGCACATCTTTAGAAAATGATTCCTAGTTCACTATATTGAGCTGAAATCAACACTATTAGGTTTGCCATTCATTTAAGAATCATAACATTTAAAGCTCACTTGAGTCTAATATTTATCAAAATGGTTGCTGTGCCATACGTTCATGAGATTGGAGAAACCAGATGACAATTTTCAACGTATCATGACAAGTGAGTGAATGTTGTTACAACAACTATTCATTCTTGTCTATGTAGCGTCCTTTCCAAACCAGCTTCATAGACTGTCAGTTTAGAATCCATTTTATAGCGTAATAATAATTGTGCGGTTTTGTCCTTTTTTTATGTATGGGGGGTTTAAGGGATAATGCATTTAATAGTAGTTTTGCATGAAAATTATGGCCATTAAAACAATGTATACGTGCCATATATGTGTAGCAAGACACAATTCTCAAGGCTTGCATGAGCTTGTTAACCCTTAAACCCGCAAAGGCCAGAAAACTGGCCCAAATATGCGTGCCTTGCACAAAGCACTAAACAGTGAGGCCAAAACTGGCCATAGAAATAACTTTGGTAAGGAAACATACAAACCCTTTACATACCTTTATAAAATGTTCCATTACTTGATTTTGGTTGTTCCTATCAACTTGAACAAATTCGTTCGCTTAGCCGTTAAATTTTCTGTCAGGCCATATATGACTCACGTGAGTAAACCCACAATCGAAATTAAAGACGTGACAAGAAATTCAAAACATTGAGACGCAACTCGCTGTTGTTCATTACTTCATATCAAGTAAGCCACTGTAGTTACAGTGTTCATTTAACCTTCTACACCCATTTAGTCAATGTATTGTTGTAGGCTATAAGAATTAAGTATTCCACCTAGTGTCGCCATGCATACCCATATTGTGTAAACACACATTCCCCAAAAGTTCTTTGCAGGTTAAGGGTTAAACAGTAGTATTGAGAGGTACACAAAGGACTACATATGTACTTGAAGCCATAAACACAACCACAAAAAATGTAATCCTAAAAAGTAAAAATTTTGAAGATTTCAAATTGTACTGAGATATCATGGGTTATTGACAATCAATTTCTTGCAGGAGTGTGTGATCGTAGCTTTGGTATCCATGTGGCAGAGATGGCACAGTTTCCTTCTAAAGTTATCAACTTTGCACGTAGCAAGGCTACAGAGCTGGAGGTGTCCCACAGCCTGTCAGGTGAGCCATTGTTGCCATAGTAATGATAACACATCATCTCGTTAGATGAAGGTGATGTCACAGATGAACCATCGTCAAAGAGGAAGAGGTGTGAAATTAAAGTTAGTAAAATTATGTGTGGTTCTGTGAGTATTTAGAGTAGTCATTGTGGTTTATATTATTTTAACGCATACAACATTTTATTGTGTAATTCGTATTCATTAGTTTACACTTTTTACTCTTGAAGGAATGTAGCACTCTAAACTATCTTCTGAAACATTTTATAGTTTATCGAGCCATTACTCAGAGAAGGAAGACTCAAATCGATTAAAACTATACACCATCTTATTCGCCTGCTCATGGAGAGTTCGAAAATCTTTGTTTCGTTTCTGTAGCCCCAACGGTGTGTGTGTGTGTGTGTCACATGTGTTTGTTTATGGTGCGGTAAAGGTAAATAATATCATCGTCATTTCTTCAACTAAGCCACCTTCATACCCATATGCCCAAGTGACTACAGGGCAAACACTATACCTTGGTCAATTTGCTAATCCATGGTGAACATTTTAAGCCAAATTCCAATGTTGTAGACTAAAGCAAATACAAGTTAGGACTGCAAATGTAAGTGCCTGTAGTTAATTTTCAGTTTTCAGTATAGTCACTGTACAAATCGATTATTTTGCTCTTCCTACTGTCTAGCACTATAATTCCAAACTACTCACTACAGAAGGCTGACACTTTGGTGATCCATTCTTTAGACACTGTAGATAATGCTGAGAAAATCAAAAAAAAATTGGAAGTTGTGCGAACAATTCAGGTTTTTGCTGAGATGGTCACATATCATACAGTACGATAGTGCTGTATAGTAGGGACCACAAAAGTGTAGACGTGGCCCACAAAAAAACATCAAACGGAAATTGTCCCTATTTTTATAGTGGCTACTTTGATTGCAGAGGTGCTTTTCAAACAGTTCTTGACTGTAATGCTGTGGTTGAACAAAACTGAGAACAAAGCGTAATGGATACTTCACATTTCAGATGATATTATTAATTGCTGGGGTGTGCGATGCCATTTCTTTCTTTTGATGTGGTATGTGTGGGTTCACCAGTTTTATTTTACAAAAAAAAGTTAGCAAGTAAATACACAAAATAATTTGGAATTTCCGACTAACCAGATAAAAATACTGAAGTAGTACACAGTAAATCAATAAGAAGTATTATATCCCTACTGTGCTCAAGATATACCATAATGGAAATGCACAGTAGGGATACAGGGACAGTTATAGGGAGAGGTCTTTGGGGTATCGAGACCCCTTTCCCCCTTAAGTTAAGCCTCGAACAGGAAATCTAAGACAGAAGTGCACAGAGGAAAGCAACAGATCGCGAAAGATCAACATACTCTAATAGAACAGTCCCACACTATTTCTAATTACTGTATTTACTCAATTTTTCCGCACCCTCAAATAGTACTGCAGTACAGTACTATTTAGTGCGGTACTATTTGATTCCATATATATCAGTACACCCTAGTTTATATTGTTTTAATCAGTGCTATTGGAATAATTACAGAGTTAACTAAAGGCCTAGATAGGTAAGCTTGCTTGTAGGGTGGTAACTTTGTGATGGGGGTGTGGTCCATATTTGGTGAATAAGTTGTAGCGTTAGTTCTCACCTTAGCCCAATGTTTTTCAACTCATAGGATAGCGAGGATAACGACACGCTCTCCATCTGAGTGGTTTTCATGGGTGAAATCCAAGTCGTGCATACTAATCACATGAGTATTAATCGATCCCCACAATCGATTTCAACCTTAACGTCTATATAATCAGGGATGTTCCCACAGTGGTTGGCAGTGGTCAGTACCAACCTCCACTTAGCCACCACTGCCACTTAACAATCACTATAGATTCACCTCTGATATACACAAGTTAATTCCTCACACTACATTTCTGGGCTCAACCCTGTCTCTTGTAACCACCACTATTCTAAACCTGGGCACATCACTGATTATTGCTGCCCAGATGTATGTAGACTGGGCTACATTTCGTATGTAGCCCAGGTGGCTCCTTTGATCTGAGGTGTGAAAGTGTTATATGATATATTCAATCAGTACATCATTTCACAGTGCCTATTTGTTCTCTTTACTACAGGAGGGGGAGGGGATGATCAGAGAATTCCTACAAACACTCAAGTCACTTCCTCTAGCTGACATGGATGAGGACCGAGCGATGGCTGAAGTGAAGAAGTTAAAAGATGAGTTATCTGCCACCAACAACTCATTCATACTCAAGATCCTGCAACAATCAACTGTCTGACATCTATATTATTTGTAATTTATATTTCCAATCTGAATCATCACTTGATTTGTAAATCTTTTTAACACTAATCAGAAGTTAAAATTACCAAAACAATCATAACAGTTTGGGGACCTCTGGTATTGGTATGGCCTTAATGTACTTGTAGCCCTACATGTTGACATGGCATGTGATCTCAGTAAGGCATGTAATGTGTGCACTTGAGGTCTCGTGTGCAAATGAGCACAAAGTATGTACTCGGATTATAGCCAGTATCACACTGCTCTTGGTGTCTTGGCAGATAACAGCTGGATGGTGGATATATTGGTGAGGAAATTGATTCAACATCCATAATGGTACAATAACAAGAGGGACCAGTTTTGTTTGAAGCTGCACACACACATCCCTTGCCAAATTAACACACCTTGGTAAAATGTGAATGCAATGCCTAATGATTATATAATCGAACTCTTACTACTAATGTATTATGATACCTCCAATATACTATCCCTCATCAAGTCCTTAACTGTCAGTTTCAGCATCATTATTACTTGTAACCTTTTCTCACTAATTCTCAGGCACCACTTGCAATTGACTTACTATAGCTAAGAAAATTAAACCACACTACCTTTGAACAACGCTTTACAAGACATTCATATTGTTAGTAAGCAGCTTTTAAGCGGCTCACACAGCTTGTATTTATATAGTAATTAGAAAGAAAACAAAGGACTCATATACATGTGAATTACATGGCACTTGAAGCTGTACTACTATCCTCAAAGTATGGTCCTTCCCTTGACATATTCTCCTACGCTGGAGTGACACTTCACATGGTGAAGGCCTATTTCTTTACATTATGTGGTGATCCTAATACAGAAAGTATTGTAAGCATTATAGAGCGCTATCAAGAACACGAGAGGAGCACCAAAAGATTTACAAATATTAGTTGAACATTTGATGTGAGATGTGTCAGAGACGATGAGGAAGATGAAACAAGCATGAATGTATATGAGGTGTTCTTTTCTACATTGTTGTAACCATTGAATCCCCTTGCTGGCCCCATCACTAAGTTTCAATATTTTAGTATACTATCCCCAACAGTCTGGAGTTGTACATGATGTAGCCCTAAAAGATGTGTTCATATCATAGAAGTTCCAAATACAGTTTCACCATAGATATTAGAGTACACTCTAATATCTATGGTTTCATAGATATACACTCTAATATCTATGGTTTCACAAGCTGAAAATTATGATTAATCTTTTAGAAAGTTTATCAGAATCATAGACATGAATTAATTTACACAGAATAATAATTTTCAGTCATGGAAAACTTCTTCACCTTAGTCCCTAACAAAGCCTACGACGTTGCATGTAGTAATGTGGATGTGTTTGTGGTGAGTAAATCTTGTGTACACCTACAATGGTGCTTTATTCTAACAGAGTATCTCCCATTCCTAGTTTGACTGGAACAATTTAGATATGGAAGATCTTGACAATATAGACTTACTAAAAACCACTGGCGTTTGCAAAATGCATAGACACTAAAATTTTGTTTTTGTACATTAGCGATTTACCCAATGGGTTTTGCTAATCAATAAATAAATAATAAATAAGTTTGAGTCAAATCTGCCCAGGGATATAGATGACGTGCCTTCAAAATTCATGAGCTGTTCTTCACAATTACATATAGCCATGCAGTCCTCAATGATTCTACGTACATCAATGATGGTAGGGGCGTGGCTCGTCATTAAGATTAATCATAGATCATAGGATTAATGCAAGCAGATTAATAAACCATCAACTGCGGTTTTCGGAGTTTACACACAGACCGTACCTTTTATTTCCTATCCCACTATGGCGATGTTTCCAGCTGCAGCTGAAGCGCTACGTCACCTTAAGATTCCCGGTTCTCGGGTGAGACCAACTGGAGTGGAACTAGGTAGCGGGTCATATGGGAAAGTTTTCGAGGTAGAATATGATGGAAAGTTGTGCGCTAGTAAAGAGGTTCATCGTTGGACTCAAGTGATGGAACTTCTCACCGCTGCTGAAGAACAATCCAAAATAAAAGATGATTTCTTGCGAGAATGCCACCTCTGGAGTACTCTACGTCATCCTAACGTTGTACAATTCCTAGGAATTTACTATCCTTCTAGTGACGAGTCTGGACTGCCTGTTATGGTGATGGAGAAGATGCAGGAGAGTGTAACATCACTGGTAGAGAAACATGATAATATTCCCTTACTGGTGAAACTGTCAATACTACATGATGTGTCTCTAGGACTGAGGTATCTTCATGGTCACAAACCTCCAATTGTCCACCGAAACTTAACCCCTAATAACATCCTGGTGACCCCTCATCTTGAAGCAAAGATCACAGATCTTGGTGTGGCAAAGGCAACGGCAATGGGTCCAAACAGTAAGACGATGACTAAAAGTCTAGAAACCGCTGTGTTTATACCCCCAGAGACATTAGGCGATAAGCCAGTATATGGACCACCATTAGATGTGTTCTCTTTTGGAGGTGTGATCCTCCAAATCACTAGCCGACAATGGCCTACTCCAAAATCATGGTCACAGATTGATCACAAGACAAAAAAACAAATAACTTTTTCAGAGATAGAACGACGTCAACAGTACATAGACATGATGAGTGGAAGTGATGCAGATTTGAAGCCATTGGTTGTGTCGTGTTTAGAAGATGATCCAGAGTTACGTCTTCCAGCAGCAGACATGTCCGAGAGGATCAAGATGATGAAGGAAGAGTACAGCAAGAAGACAACTCGTGATGGTATGGATCCCATCTCATGGTTGGCTGAGATACAAACATCAATACAGTTACCAGCTGAGATCAAACAGGTTTGTTATCACACAGCATATGGTGTGCTAGTGTAAATGTGATGTTGTTTAGCAACAACTGCTTGTGAAGGAGTCAACCATACCTGACTTGTTCAGTGGACCAGTGAACATCAAGTGGGAGGAGGGATCCCCTGCACCATTGAGTAGATATTATCACACTGCAGTGTCGTGTAATGGAGTGATTTATGTGGGAGGTGGCTGGTCCAAAGACAATGATGATAAAATAGAACTCCCCCACACACTAGACATGTATCATCCAGACACTAACACATGGGACACTATTGACACTCCACATTATTCATTTGCCTTAACAGTACTGACTGACAAAGTTGTTGTTGTTGGTGGGTTCTCAAGAAGGGGCGGTGCACGTAGCCTCACTAACAAGGTACTTGTACTGGAGAGTGGTGGCCAGTGGAAAGACTATACAGAAATGCCTACAGCAAGATATTATGCCACTGTTGTTAGCCACAAATCAATGATCATAGTGATGGGTGGTGCTAAATGTGATGGTATCACCCTCAGTATTACAGAATTATTTGATGATACTACTGGCCAGTGGTTCAAATGTGATGATCTCCCCCAACAACTTTACTCCTCACACTCAGTCATAGTAGGTAACACACTGTTTGTGTTAGGTGGGTGGACTGATGATCGTGAACCCTCTACAGCAGTGTATGCTGCTCCTCTTGATTCTTTGTCTAGTCATCAAGTAAAGTGGCAACGTCTTGAAGATACTCCATGTGGTCATCTAGTTGCTGTCGGCCTGAATAACAAACACTTGTTAGCAATAGATGAAAATAATATTTACACCCTCAGCTCTACAGCCACTCGATGGATGACCGCTGCAACTCTTCCAGTACAGATACAAGACACAGCAGTTGTGTGTGTTGACAATGTCAGACTAGTAATGATCGGAGGGCGTAGGAGTGGAAGGGATACGAACAAAGTATGGATTGGATCATTTCAGTAGTGAGACAAGTTAATTAAATATAATTACATACCACACATACAAAATAGTTACTTACATCTTATGGCCTTAAAGGGAAGGAGATATGGATTTTTTTCATAATTGTATAAAATACCTTTTGTATAGTTATACATTTGAAATTTGATTTGTTTATGAAAATACTTTTGGAGTAAATGTTACGTTTGAATGCATCATAAGTTGCTTACACCACAATTTGAATGCTGAAGTATCACTTCATGTCATGATGGATACATATGAATGATCATGAACTCCTTGTAACTAGTAACGGTCCAAGTATAGAATGATTAGTAGTCCAGCAGTAGCTACAGGCTAGCTCATAGAATCATAATCAGTAATTGTCCCAACTCTTTGGCATGAGTAATTAATTGTGAAGTGGCATTAGCGTGACATTTTCCAGAATTGTCCCATTCCATGATTGCTCATTGTTGGAATAACTTTACAAAATGTAGCTTGGTGCCATTATTCATTTTAAGAGTGCCATATATTGTCTACCCAGAATTTGTAAATAAGCCCCACGCTGGCCAGCTGACAGCATAATTATGTCTCTGAGCTACCTTATCTTTCTGATTTTGGTATTGTGAATGATGGCTGCAAAATCAACTTAGTTATATATGGGCTATTAAAAGTTTACAGTGTGCAAACAACACACAACAGTGTGATGCTGTGTGCATCAATGCTTATTATTTTTGGTTTGCTGTATGGTGCATGGAAGCTGTGCATGGCTTTTGGAAAGAAAATCATTTCTAAGCCACCTATGAAGTGCATGTCAATTGGCCTCTATAGTTCTCAACACAATTATACAAATTAATCATCTGTTAGTAAGTAGCAGCATGATGAACATTCAAGGTATGGTGAGAACCATGTTGTTCCAGAAAACTTGATGTAGAAGAGCTACACCGTCTACAACAGCCAGCACCAGTTTGTTGTACGCCAAGCAGTTGAGAAATAACTGAGAAATATTCAAGAAGATAACAAGCAACTCAAGAAAATTAAACATTTGGGATATAAGTGAGAAAATAATCGAGAAGTGTAAGCGAAGTTTACTGAATACTGAAAAAGTGGGGAACTGACAAGCAGGCTCACCATGGGCTTCGCAGTGGTGATTTCCATAAACCATTGAATCATATTTTCCACAAATTTAATTGTCTGGAATATTAGGTTTGGAAATAAAACCGCTTTTAGGAGCCACATTGTCTTAATTTGCCACAAGTTGTAAACCAGCTTCATCCATCTGACCAGCGGAAATGCTTACAACATTGTTTTCACGTACTGCTACAACCATGGCAACTTTCCTGTATTCGATTAGTTCTTAGACTAGAACAACACTGATTTCTCGCAGGCATTAGTTATAGGAAGGCGACTGTCTCTACTCCATGCACATTCATACTACCTTCCTTGAGAGTGTATGAGGTCTCACTACCACTTCTAAGCATATTAGGGTGAAAGATCTAGACAATGGTGGATCCAGCATGGGGCATTTAGGGAAAACATATCTCTTCCCTTTACTGCAAAAACCAACTCAAAATGTCACCCAGCACCTTTTATGCGTAGCAACTCTAAAAAATAATTATCGTTTGGAAGGTGTTTAAACCAGTAACAGCTTTTTAAGACTTCACAATCTTCTGCAATGGCCTAAATGGTTACCTATCATATAGTGAACACTATACTGATTGCTGCTATATGTATACATCAACACTATAACAGATTGTAGCTAGTTTTATCTACTCAGTGTGGCCTCCCCCTTTTAATATGGTGAGGATCTGAACTTGTTTGTGCCCCTCTCCTTGCCAGCTCCTGGATCTGCCCCTGTATGGGTACCCAAAATAAATTTAAAACACAAATTGATACCTTGTGTGAACAACCTCAATGCAAATGTTTTTCTAAAAAGTTAATGACAGGATTCACTGACAAAGAAATAAACTATAAAAAAAATGAAAAGAAAATGATTTAATATAAGTACACTGTATACATAGTCAAGGATCAGTTGCACAGTTTCTTTCTTTTTGTAATTGGGACACTGGTTGTGCTTACATTCTTCTTGCATTGCAGGGCAGGACAGTTACTATTGAGCAAAAGCACAAATACAAAGACGCATGACTGTATCATTATATTGCTGATTGAATGATGATCATGATACAATGAGATTTAATTTTCCACGCATGAGAGAGGCTCTAGTACAGTTTAGAACTTTTGCATCTCACATTAAGTGTTCAAATCTTGCTGAAACCAATTCTTCTGTTAGGTGTGTTTGTGTTTGAAAAAGCATTTATATCCAAACTGTTACAAGACCAGTTGTCGTAATATGTCTACAAACAACATAATTATCTCATTACGATACAGCTGTGTCCCTGTCAAAATATGCTTAACACAAATCAAAGTTGGAAGATATATTACATCATTCTCCAAAGAAAGATCATCTACGTCCTGGAGAACCATCAGATATTAATCTGTTGCATTTTTATTCTGAGCGTGCTTCTCATCTTTGTGAACAAAGTGAACCTCCTAGTGTGCTGGTTTTATACCTTTCACCATAGGAGGGTACAGACTTCATAAAAACCAACTTTCACTGAAATCAACTTTTCAACAATATTCATGACACATTGTAATACAGACCATTCACATACATATAAAGACAGATGAGCTTTGTGGTGTTACACCAACAAAAAAGTTGAATGAGACAATATAAAATTCCAAAATTATTTCACTCGTACAGTTACTCTAGTATGATTGTGTGTGTTGATTTGTTCACTAATCATGGCATAAAAATACAACAAGGGTCATCTAAAAATATAATTGTAGATTGGAATCAATGACAATCAATGACAATAGTAATACTGATGGCTACGGTAGGAATACCGACTCAACATCTGTGATAGTATAATGGCAAAAGGGACAAGTTTTGCTGTAGTGTTTGATGCTGCAGGCACATCTCATGCAGAGTCCTGCATGTCGACATGGCATCAACATTGCATTGATTCTCTTCTCTCCACACAGCTGGCAAAGGTAATAATGGTTAATAGAGAGGGGATTTGCAGTGGCTTCATCAGAACCTCTATCCTCCATGGCCAGTGGCAAATATGTAACAACATTACCAGTATCACTCTTCACCTAGAAAACACACAGGATATCACAGGATATCTTTCAATATAGTAATATATAGAGCATTCATGACAACACTGGAGTCACTATACTTCTTATGTATAAAACATACATTATAAAATTGTAAATTTACAAGGAAAATAAGGATCAAGTACCATTATACAGTACAATAGTACTGTATAGTAGGGACCACAAATGCTTGAGCATAGCCCATAAAAAGCACCCAAAACCCAGCCTCACTTTTCCTTGATGATGATGAGGCAGTATTGGTTAAGTAAAACTAAGCCCAAACAAGCTTTCAGATCGCCCCGAAATGCTTTCAACAAGTTGCTACAGAAAAAATTATTAAACGGAATTTTCTAGTGACTGACTGACTGACTGACTGACTAAGTAACTGGCTGATGCCAAGTAAAACTTGATAATGGCAAAGGCTATGGGCTTGATTTGTTCACTGTTCAATGTCGCTTCAGCCAGACACATGCATTTTGGCATACCGTAGTACTACAATGCATTACTTACCAGTGTCCTCCTTTGTGTCCCATTCATCTTTGCTGACAGCGAAAGGTGTCGAATGGGCGGTAGCGGCTTCCTTTCATAACAAAAATCGTCCGTATTTTTCATAGTGGCTACTTTGATTGCAGAGGTGCTATTCGAACAGTTCTTAATTTGTAATGCTGTGTAACGGGTTGAACGTAGCTGACAACGAAGTGTAATGGATACTTCACTTTTCAGACGATTATTGATATAGCTGGGGCATGTGGCACCATTTTTTCTTTTGCTGTGGTTCCCCAGTCATAATAATTTTATTTTACAAAAAAGCCATCAAACAAGTGCACAAAAATTTTGAATTTTCAACTACAGTAGGGAGTCTAGGGATCATAGCACATCGATATAAAGTACTGAAACAAGCTGGAGTAGTGCATGATATTAAATCAAGTACATAGTAGTACAGTGAAGCCTTGTTAATAGGGACACCTTTGGGACCCACAATAAGTGCATGGTCCTATTACTGAGGTGGCCTATTAATGAAAACCTTATTAATCCAACCATAAGCAAAGTGGCCTTATTACAGGTTTTTGCAATTGAATTCGTCGCCTTTGCGATTGAATTCGTCCCGTTTGCCATTGTCTTCGTCGGTTTTGCAATTGAATTTGTCCTGTTTGTAATTGAATTCGTCGGTTTTGTAATTGAATTTTTGCAGTTGAATTAGTTGATTTTGCAATAGAATTCGTCGCGTTTGCATTACAATTCGTCATAAACAAAACGACTCCAAGAAACCAACCCGTTCATTAAGAGATGAACTATTTATGCCATGGAGAGTTACACTTGAGACACTAGAAGGTAATTGGAGCTGGTAGTACGCGAAGTTGATAGCTGTCTGACAAGTTAATTAGCTTGCTCGCGAGTGACCACACCCATCGCGAATGGTGTAGTAGAGTTTGGAACGTTGCTGGATAGGCTGTAGAGGAAGAATTATTGCCTTATAAAGAGTTGTTTACTACTGTTGTACTTGAACAAGTTCTTGTAGCAACTGCTACATCATGTTTTCGTGTTTTCTCCAGCTGCCATTCTTGTTACGGACGAATTTAACTGCAAAAGCGATGAATTCAATTGTAAACGGGACTAATTCAGTTGCAAAACTGACGAATTCAATTGCAAACGGGACAAATTCAATTGCAAAAGCGACGAACTCAATTGCAAACGGGACGAATTCAATTGCAAAGTCGTCGAATTCAATTGCAAAAACCTGTATCAAGGTATTCAACAAATCAACACCTGGCTCTAGTTGCTGTAACAGCTACTGTATAATACCAAGAGTTCATCATACAGTAGTAAGGGAGAGTATCTAACTGGAATGCATTCATCAAACACACTGCCACTAGTACAGTATCAACACCTCACTCTATTCTGTAGAATAGAGGATTCACCATTTTCAACACCTATCAACAGTTCTCTCTTACCAGTGGAGTTGTATCAAACGCCTCTCTTAATATTATGAACTCTTGATAATACCAAGAGTGAATAATGAGCCTTATCCGAAATTACGTCACAGACATAAAAATGGCCACTGCATGTGGGGACATTCGTAAAATTTGTATGGGTGACTATGGGAAGAAAATTTTTGAACAGCAATATCTCAGCCTAGATGGAAGATATCGAGCTCTAACCAGCATGTATGGTTATAAATTAGCTGAAACAATAGGAATCTAGCGTTGTTTTGAAAATCAACCGAAAATCGCTTTAACATATTTATTGTAACATCTTATAGTCATACCAGCTAGTTAGAGTTCGATATCTTCCTTCTTGGCTGAGATATTGCCGTTCAAAAATTTTCTTCCCATAGCCACCCATACAAGTTTTACAAATATCCCCACACTACAGTGGCCATTTTATTCTGTAATTTCGGATAAGGCTCATAAGAGAGTATCATGGTCTATCAAAAATGAGGGCTTCAAAGTGTTGATGGAGCAAGTTAACACTCAGCAGTGGGAGTTTGTAAAAGACGGAATAAGGAATAGCGGAATAACTCGCATCACAACGAACGGGCATTTATATGGCTTATGCAATGTTAGGGTAATTGTACTGTTACAACTGTGAACTCATCCCTCGTAGATATCCTTACAATGTAGGGTGATTGCATGTACTGTTACAGCTGTGAACTACACTGCTTCGTCACTCTTAGATGTCCTAGCGAAATGATTACTATACGCTCTTACTACTACTGTATGTAGCTAAGCTATAGAATATACAGTAGTTAGCTATTAGTTTCGTTTTCGAGTCTTCATCCTTCCAGTGGAGGGATGAAACAAAACGACTGCCATGCCCCCTTTGCTCATGACGTTGGTACCATACTTAACATACAGTACCCGCTTACGAAGTGCAAAATTACATTTGATTATAGCTCTTACTAGCTACTACTGTATGTAAAGTATGGTACCAATGTCGCAAGCAAAAGGGGGGGTGACAGCCGTTTCGTTTCATCCCTCCACTGGAAGGATGAAGACTTAAAACGAAACTAATAGCTAACTACTGTATATTCTAGCTGTGCTAGCGCAATGGTACTTCAGTAGCTACATACAGTAGTAGTAAGAGCATATAGTAATCACTTCGCTAGGACGGCTATGAGCGACGAAGCAGTGTAGTTCACAACTGTAACAGTACACGCAATCGCCCTAACATTGTAAGGATATCTACGACGGATGAGTTCACAGCTGTAACAGTACAATCACCCTAACATTGCATAAGAAGCCATATTGATATACAATGCCCATTCGTTGTGACTCGAGTTATTCCGCTATTCCGTTATTCCTTAGTTCCGCCTTTTACAAACTCCCCTCAGCAGTGAAACTCGGAGAAGTAGCTACTTTGACAGATCAAACAAAGCATATTAACACCTCTCCTGTAAATTTGAGGGACTTGAAGCCCTCATTTTTGATAGGGATACTGAATCTCCTCTTTTATTATTCACTCTTGATAATACGTATACCACAGGTTTCAACATAATGCACGAATAGGATTATTCATTGCTTGAGACATAATGGCTGCTAAAAGCATGAAGTACATTACTAAAACTATTGACATAACTTTTGGCAGGTACTCAGGAGCAGCAACTTTGCAGTGATACGTTGACTGTCTGTTCAGCTGGCCCCTTTTATTAAGGGAATATTGTGTATAGTTTTGGTCCTGCAATCTGGTCTTATTAATGAGGTAGTCCTATTAACAAAAATTAAATCGATGGAATAGAAGATACATCTGGACTTTCTGGAACTAGCTGGCCACTATAACAAGGTGGCCTTATTAATGAGGTGGCCACTAAGTGAGGTTTCACTGTACTGTATATTAGGGATCATGGAGGTTAGCGAAAAATAATGACCAATATCAGCCTCACAATAGCTTCATGGCCCCTTGGCAGTATTGTTGGGTGTCTCCAGAACAGCCGAAACACTTCAGATATGTTGCTACAGAATTTTAAAAATTTCTGTTCAGTGGAATTCTCTGTTGACTAACTGACTGACTGACTAACTAACTAATTCCTTCAAACAAGTGTAACGTGATTAAAGCTACGGCTATGGGCTTAGATTTTTCACTGTTCAATGTCACTTCAGCCCAACAGTCCAAGGTGTCGATTCACAGTAACGCAGTGGCTTTCCTATGTTTGTAAATGGGAATCGTCCATATTTTCCTTGATGACTGGATGGATTGCAAAGGCACTTCTCCTACCGTTCTTGGCTTCTTCACTTTTGAGTCAGTAATTGATAATTGCATGGGACGCCTGCTCAGATGAAACATTACCTCTGGCGCCATTCTTTCTTTTGATGCGGTATGTGATTGTTGACTAAAAGCAACCAAATATCTAACGTCAGATCTTCTGAAATTTGAATATTTTTAATATGGATATGGAATTAAATAAGGCATCTGAGGACATGATTTTTGAGATTTCAGAAGATCTGACGTTAGATATTTGGCTGCTATTTAGTCAACAATCACAGTAAATCCCACAGTAAATCCCACAGTAAATCCCACAGTAAATCCAATGCTTTCAAATCAAACTAAATGCAGAGCAAAAGTCATTGCTGTAGCATTGATTGTTTTATTAGACTAGTTACTTGACTGTTCTATTAGAGTATCTCGATTACACTATTAGGTGAACGGTACAGACTGTACAATGTTGCTGTAGATGGTTTTTAGTAGCCATAATGAATATTACTTAAATGCAACTGCACGCACATACAGTAGTATATAAACTTTCAGCCATTTTCATTATGGCTAATTTGTCGATACAGCAATAACGAAGCCAGTTTAACTGCCACTGAGCTAAATTAAAAAAAGGAGTATCTGTCGAAACCACAGAAATCCACCACTACAATACCTGCACAATAAGGTTCTTATGATCTAGTAACAATCAAGGGACATGCCCCTTAATTATCTAGCATAGCAACTGGACTTCCTCTTACTGGTAGCTGCAGGAATGAAAAGACCATGCCCCATAAATATCACGTATAGTCCAGCTGGCTGAGACCCACTCAAGATACTATAATAAAGCAGTCACCCAGTACAACAGCCATGTTCAAAATATTCTAATACAACAGTCACATCATAGCTGTAGCTAAACAACAACAAAAACCTAGAAGTTATGGATTTGAAAAGAAACTAGTGAAACAAGGCTTCAGTATATGAATGTTGATATCACAACATAGTTCTGTGGGGAAAATCCTTGCTTTGGCATTGAACAAAATAATGCCACCAAAGTAGGGATTTCCCCACACAGCTATGTGCATTCATATAATCTTGTTATAGCAGTTTTATCGTTAGAACCCTACTTCATTTTTGAATTCAAAAGTTTAGAAAAAGGTGTTTACAATGTATTCTGAAACCTGTTTCACTTCTATCCACCATAGCACTAGCGTAAAGCTTGACCTGAAAGTTTAATACAATGTTTACACAGCCTTCCTTTCTCATACACCAGTTATTTTTTAACACGTGAGTGAGTGTGTACAGACGTGCACACACACGCACACACACACGCACACACACACGCACACACACACAATTTACCCAAATCAATTACAGGAATTAGATGCAGCTTTGGCACATGCCTGATTAATAAAGCAGCATACAGTGAGACCAAGGGTTAATAATAAGATAGGAGAGTGTCTAATGCTGTATAGGCCGGTAATAGATGATTGCACAAAAGTTAAACGGCTTCCTTTCCGTGTAACGTATAGGATTCTAGTATTTGTTCGTTTCCTAACTGCAATTAGTTTAGCCGCACCGTGATGAATCCTCAAGAATATTCGAAGACTGAACTAAAGACTGAGCTGTATGTACAGGGAACAGTGCTTCTTCAATTGAAGAATGCTCAAAGGTAGGGTAACATGGCGAAGCAGTAAAAATTCGAAGCAATACTCCGCCTTTGGTTCAGTGTTTATTGATTTCTCAGACGCTCTCCCCCAGAGTTATCTTCGAGGTTAACAGCCACACTTCTTAAGCAACAGAGCAATGCTCTTCGTGGTGAACTTGAATATCGAGTTGAACGCACGCCCTTGTGTCAGGGATAGCCTTTGTGGTTATATGCGAAAAAATACTAGCCAGTCTGTACGTTATGCGGAAAGGAAGCCGTTTAACTTCTGTGCAATCATCTATTACAGGACTATACGGCGTTAGACACTCTCCTCTCTTATTATTAACTCTTGGTGAGACCTAACAGACAAAATTGAAAATTGTTATGAGGGATTTTCTTTGTTCAATTGTATTGGAAACTGTCCTTAAGGAGGTTAAATGTACAGTGTTCTTTACATAAAGGGTTGAGGTTTCATTGTAGTAGGTACATCCACATAAGAAAAACTCACCACAAACACATCATCTACATCGCTACAAGGTGATGGCATTGTGGGCACACTAGGGATGGTGTTTCTCCCAAACTGGATTTGCTCTTGTAAATGAGGGTCTGACTGGAATGGCACACTCAAACTTGCTGGGATCATTGCTGAGTTTCGGGGAGAGGTGACCTCAGTACTGTCCCTAACAGTCTGGGGTTGTGCATGGTGAAATTCCATATTAGTATCTGAGGAACCTTGTTGACTGCCTTGCCCTGTATCCTGGAAGAATAATAATCTAATGTAACATTTCACACCTCAGAAATCCAGAGGATACAATTGCTACCCGGACAGGCTATTAGCCTGAAAGAAAATATTACATACTGTATTAGCTGTAACATGGGCACTTGGGATCAGCTTTAGGCATACATACAGTATCAGGAAAATTCCTCGTGTCCATGTTACAAAGTTCTATTACAAAACACCAAGAGCACATATTATTATATACTCTTGATAACACTTATCAAGAGCACATCAGTCCTACGAACAAGAGAGCATGGAATACTAAACACCTATGGGCAAGTAAACAAGTTGATGTTATAACTAGGTGTTTAGTTAATAGGTGTTACAGTAAAACCTGTGTATTAAGGACATCTTGGGGCTGACCAAAAGTGTCCTGATTATCAAGGTGTCCTGATTATCAAGGTGTCCTGATTATCAAGGTGTCCTGATTATCAAGGTGTCCTGATTTTCCAGGTTAGTTTACATGCTGAGGGATACTTTGGGACCATTACCAAGTGTCCAGATTATACAGGTGTCCTCATTTTCAATTTTCTTGATTAGCAGGCTCTACTGTAATCACTTCAATCTTTTATTTGCATTATTTAACTCTTAAAACCACATTAAACTTCTGTGTTGATACAATACAGGTGGGGTAACTTGATTCCCTTAGCCTCACACTATTCACTGAGCTACTTAACCACCCACTTGGAGAAGTTTAAAACATGCAACTACAGAGGCTTACTTGTTATGAGCAATGATCAACAGTGACTCATCTTTCCGTGATTCAAAATTTTTGCCATATGTTTAATTCACTTGTGGGCTTGATTGTGTGAACAGAAGTTAATAAGAGCAACCACCATTGTGTTAAACAAATGTAATGTCGTCTCATGTGAGAGCAAGCAATTTAAAAACTCACTAATTAAAAGGCGTGGCACCCATTTTGCTTGTGAGTATTCAACCCAAGTGAAACAGGATGAATACTCGTGAGTGAAACGGGTGCCATATCCTTTGTTTGCAGTTGCACAAGATGACATTGCATTTGAGCAGTGTTTTATATATCTATATATGTAAAGGGTTTGTTTGTTTCTTTACCAAATAGTTGCTTACACACAACAAGTTTTGGCCTTGTGGTTTAGTAAATGCTAGGTATCATGTTAATCCTTATTACATCACAACTAGGATACACAGTCCTAGATAGTATGCTATAGTGCTTTGTTTAGGGCACACATACTTTTAGCAGTTGTAAAGGGCTAATGCATACAGCATTTACACTTCCATGTATTTTGAATAATTTATTAATTATTTTGTAATTAGTTAATTAGTAGTTTTTCAATGCAACCACAAACAATCCCCAGAGTTTATAGTGCTTTATTACAAAAATGCCTAAGTCCACAACTTGCAATTTTTGTAACCATATTCTAAACTAGTTTTACCCGTATTTTAAACTGGCAAGAAGTATACACTTTAGAGTAAGCTTTCCCATTTGTAAGTTTACTACAGGGCATACAGAGCACTCAAACTGGCTGCTTTTATGCTAAGAAGTCATTTTGCTGCACAAGTGCATGTGTAACCATAGAAACAAAGATAAATATAGTGTATCACATTTTTTTTGGGGGGGGGGGGGATATTTCATGGATTCAATGACCTCCATTTAAAATTTCAAGGGGGTTCACTTCTTCAAGACCTTTCTATTTTGACCAAGTCAAGGGAAAAGTTTTTCAAGGGTAGCTGCAAATCTGTAAAAAATCACAATCTCCCTCCTGGAAAAAACCAACTATACAGTGCATATACAAAACACACAAACATTTCTACAATTTCAGAAACCCAAAAACGTATCAATTAAAAAGCATGTTGTTGTTTCGCTACAGTTGCAATATCACTTGCCAAGACACCTCATAGCACCAAGTATACAGTGGAATGCAATAATCAAGACAGTTAGGAATGAGGACACCTACATAATCCAGACACTTAGTTAAGGTCCCAAAGTATCCCTTAGTACATAAACTGATCTGGAAAGACAGAACGCCTTGATAATCAGGACACTAATGCAAGAAAATTTTGAAGAAATTCATGAAAACCATGATCACATGATCACTGCAAAACTTTTTGTCCACTAGCTAGCTAGCTGCTTGCATTACAGTAAAACCTGTGTATTACGGATACCTTCAGACCCACCAATTTTTGAGGTGTCCTAAATTCTAAGTTAGCTAATGTAATAAAGAGTATTTTTGGACTATTACCAGTAGAGCTGGGCAATAATAGCAGTACATATCGTAGGAGAAGGTATTTTAGTGATACCATTACCAGATGAGTACCATGATAGGTATTTGTACCATAATATCAGCTTTGACAAATCTCGATAGTGCCCAGCTTTAGTGTCCAGATTATGCAACCTCATTCCACTGTATATGATTCTAGAGAAACACAAAAATTTTCTGTTTACACAGGAGAGCAGTAGGATGTCATTCTCAAAACCTTTTCATCTATATTACTTTTTTTTAGGTAGTCACTTCTACACTGTCAATTGAAGCACTTGTAATCAAGGAATCAAGGGGCTTTTTGCAGTGAATCTAGCAATCAAGCTAGATGTCTGTCGAAGTGGCATTCAAAGGCTTTTGGAAACACAGGAAGTTATCATGACAATGATCACGATATCAAAGTGAAATACGGGAAAATTTTCGACAATCCAAAATCTTGATTCTGGTCACAAGTATATATCTATCAACTGGCAATGCAAAATGACCACTACTTGCATATGACTATTCTCACCATAACTGTATTTTAAGAAATGACTGGTACTGAAGTAGCCCATCTAATGTATGCACAAATACTGCTTCAGGTATGCTTACCATGTGTACATTGGTTGAGTCTCCTATGTATACATCGGGAACCGGCCGCTCCGACACTGACTCACTGTACGGTTGTGCGTGTTGTAGGCTAAGCTGTTCAGTTATCAATGCCTCGGGGTCTGTGGCGATATCCAACAACCTTCCAGAGCCAGAAGATGGTGGCCCGTGACCAGGCGATCTGGATGACCCAGCAAGGGTTTTCGAATCCGGATCTCCAGCCAGTGACAAATAAAATGGTTCTTCTGATCCATTTTCGAAAAATAAGTGTTCTGCCATCGATGCAAGGATATCACCCTTAAAGACTTTACTTCTTTTTACAGTGCCCGCCCCCTGTAGACTAATTAGTTAAAATGTTCTTATTAAGGCCCACCGTAGTTGCTAGGTAATTTCAACATGTGAACTACTTTCATATGTCCTCAGAAACCTTAAGCTTGGGGCATTTGCTACTCAAAGCTCAATTTGATCTTTTCATTAATTCCCTGTTCTTGGCCATTAAACATGCATCCATGAAGACATATTTTACCATATCCACCAGTCTCCTATATATTAGAGAAGCGATCACTAATTCTATACAGATTTTGTAAGTCCAATCCTGGGCTATACACTTAATATAATTGAAATATGCATATAAAAATATACAGAAAGATGTTCAAATCATGGGGAGATCAAGTGTATATATTATCAGTACAGAGAATCAGTTGGCGACAATAAGGACACCTCCCGGAAGAGACAATGATATTATCCACACATTCCATACACATTCTGGCATGTCGACATGGCAACACAACTGTGTCTACTTGTCTGCAAGTACAGATCTGACACATGAAACAGCCACCACGGTGATATAAATATGGAGTAATACTAGCCTCCTCTCCTTCCATGCTTTGGTTAGGTCCAGTTTGTTGCTTGTCATCCTACAGAGATTATACAAGGAATTGGATAAGTATATTATACACATAATGGGAACATTTAAAACAGACAAATTTATTCAAACAGGAGTATACTGTACAGAGGGGGTCATCAAGGATTGCAGGAGTACGTAGCTGAAACACAACCTATAAACATTCTCGTTTTGTAATAATTGACACATTCAAATTAAATTATTGAAATTTTGTAATTCTCTAATTACATTGCTATGCTACAGAAGTGCTATAAGCACACCATTTGATTTGATTTAATTTTTTTTAATTCACTGGGTAAGCCTACAAAAACACACCCATCAAAATATCTTCTCAACTATTGCATAGTTTGTCTATCATATTTTCCACTAATTCTCCCAACAAAGCCTTGAGGCTGCTCTTTGATCACTTTGGTTTACATAAGTAGCAGACACGCTCCCTTTCATGTAGTCAAAAAGGCACACTTTTCCTGGTAGCCTGCTATGGTATTTTCAGTCACAAATACCTGAACAGTTCAATATGAAGGTCCTTTACAAAGTTTTCATAGGGTCACTACACCTATATGTCAAACCAGCAAAAACCTTAGTGCAAAGCTTACCTATGTTGCAGCCTTCATAATTCTCACAAGATGGCTGCTTTACCATTTAATGGATTTGCTCACATGGGTGACATAGATACATGTAGCTAAGCATGTTTTTGATTTAAGCACACCAGACAGGTGGCTTACAGGCTATGGTCGTATGCCTAAGGGGTGTGATTTTTGCAAATGGTTACTCTGATTACATTAAACACACACTGCACACGCGCACACACTGCACACGCGCGCACACACTGCACACGCGCGCACACACTGCACACGCGCGCGCACACACTGCACACGCGCGCGCACACACTGCACACGCGTGCACACACTGCACACGCGCGCACACACTGCACACGCGCGCACACACTGCACACGCGCGCACACACTGCACACGCGCGCACACACTGCACACGCGCGCACACACTGCACACGCGCGCACACCCTGCACACGCGCGCACACACTGCACACACACACACACTACAGCACCACACACACATTGCACGCACACACCACACATGCGCGTACACACCACACACACCCGCACACACACTACACATACACAGTGTTCTCACCACGTTGTTAATGGCAACATCATCAGGATAAGGTCCTTCAGCCTGCCAATTTCCTCCAACTGGTAACTGAGGTCCCAATTCATAAGGTGGTGTGTCAACAATGGAGGAACCAGAAGTGAGACTGGACATCGGACTGGACTGGGATGTTGTGTGAATAATTAATATTAAACGATACAAGTTAGTCCCATGTTTCACAGATTATAGTAGTTACCAAGCAGACTTGTTTTTTGGTTTTCTTAGAGTGCGTGACTGCTCTATTAAAGTGTTAAAATGTTACTATGCCAAATTCAAATTGTATAACACAAACTTCATGCAGGTCTTAGCATGGATCATACAATTTTATTTTTTCTAAACACTTGACTGGGATCTGTGAAACATAGAATTTCCATGTCATAACATACTAAACTGTGAATCACAGTATATGTGACCAGATTTACAAAAAGGGTCTTCCACACATCCAATTTACCAACTTCGACTACTCATAACTTCAGATTGGAAAACACTGTTCACTAATTTGGTCGGTAGTGAACACCGACATAACTGCGTAGATAAAGAAAACTTTTATTTATTAACACAAAGATATGGTTTTCAGAGTTCATAGAATTGGATGTGTGTGGAAGACTCCTTTTCACAAATCTGGTCACGTATATACAGTATATCCCTGATACCATGAATATCACAGCCTCTCAAGTACATGCACACAAACACTACAATATGATGCACACCTGAGAACTACTGGATATCAAGCTTTGTTGATGACTGCAGTTTTGTAGTGATGATGTTGATACATGTGCTTCCCCAAACCTGTGATACTGGTCAGTAAATAATAAATCATCTTCCTCCATGTCATCCCGGGTGAAGTCACTACTCCCTGCTGGGAATAACAGAGGTTTATCATCTGGTAGGAATAAGGATGATGGCTCTGAAACAGTGTCAAGCAGAACACTATTAGATGATCCCATGTCCATTTCACTGCTCATCATACATGGAAGATGTTTATCTTGTTTACCTGTAACCTTGTCAGTTTCCTGGCAGTAAACAGCTGACTCTGTCGCTAAACATCCTGCCACACACTTCAATGATTGTGGCCTGGCACTTTGGTGGTGACTGTATTCAGGATAGTGGTATGCCTCTGTGCCTTGTGTCACAGATGGGCTAGACACAACAGTATAAGTTAACGGCTGACAAAAGGCAGTAGGCAATTTTTTAAGTGGAGTAGTCACCAATCTGTCCTTACGCCTACGCTTCCTGAGCTGTTTCACAAACGAACAAGTGCCACTCTCCTCTTTGTGTCTCAGTAATGGATCCATGTGTTTAGTCCACCCATCAAGTTTGATGTTACAACTGAAGCAGTAGACAAGATCTTCTTGACCAGTATATACAAACCCTGCCTCTGCCATTAACTGATAGCACAGTGATCCCTTCCATGGTGGAGGAAGTATGAATGTTCTCAATCTGCAGTCTAACGCTTCATAATCGTCAGGGTTTACATAAGAATCAACGACAGCTTCAACGCCATCAAAACATCCGGTTCTTCTCCAAGACATATATAGCAGTAAGTTTGATACTTCGGCGGCGCATAATCGAGAGTTTCGACAACCGTCACCAATGTTTCACCGTGCATGATGGAAGAGGGCACCTTGTTATATTGACCACCAATGACCACGGATGAAATCATTATCTTCAATTCCTAAAATAGAATGACATAGTTATGTAATAATAGAATTTATGTAATCTGCGGAGATCTCCAATTCCTGAAATAGAAATGATCTCTAAAAATAGCATGACATCTTCTAAGTGTTTGTGCGTCTACACAGGCCGGGAAGCCTCAAATTCTAATATGTTTTATTAAGTTAGCTAGGCTCCATGATAATTATATTGATACCCTGAGTCTAGGCCTCCCAGATTCTAGGGGGTGGGCTTTGGGGGCTGAAGCCCCCTGCGCCCTCCACTTTCAGACTTTACTGTGACTTGATCAATATGCTAAGGATTATAATAAATTTTGTCTTAGCATAATTATATGATCACTAATAATACAAATACTCATAAATTAAACCCACCTTATAAACATTTTCCCAAGGCATTATTTATTAGTGGATTTATGCTATGCAGTAAAGGTTATACAACAAGGACCCGGATCAGCATTGGAGGTGTACAAGATCGAGATACTCTAATAGAACAGTCACCTAACTACTATAATAGAACATTCAGTGTAAGCATAATAGGTTGTTCTGTTATGCCAAATTTGCTTGTTCCTATATACAGCATACAATGAAGTGCATTGGTCTGTTTAAAAGGCTTGTTCATCTACTTATTTCAACATTATCATGAATGTAGTTGTGATAGGGTGCATCATGTGCTTGGTTGTCTGAACCTACCCAAACCTTTCCATTAACAAATGCTGCAGAGAGCCATATATTATATATATATATATATCTAAAGGCAGTATATACTAAAATATCTACTGGCAGAAATATACATTTTATGTGGAAATGTCTCCAAATTGCAGTATTTTAGCATCTATATTTCAAAATTTTCCTGGGGGGGATGCCCCCAGACCCCCTAATTCCAGCATGCTTCACATGCTGGGAGGTGTGCATTGCATACCTCCACCCAAGTGATTAGTACCTTGAGTTAGCCCCCCCCCCCCCCCCCCTCCCGCCCCCCTTATAAATCCTAGGTCCACCCCTGCCTCCCATCTGTATTCATGCAGGAACACATAGTGCTTTGTTAGCTGGATAATTGGAAACAGTGAAAATGGAAACGGAAAATGGAAATGGAAAACAGAAATGGCCAAATTGTCATATAAATGTATACTACAGTAAAACTCTCATTTAGTGACCACCTTGTTACAAAGACCACCTCTGTACAAAGACCATGTTGTAGTTAGGTCCCAATGATAACTAAGGCATACCCAATGACTTCATTAATGAGACCACTTTATGGTCGCAATTTTATAAAGACCACCTCTTTATAAAGATCACCTCTTTATAAAGACCACCTCTTTATAAAGACCACCTCTTTATAAAGACCACCACTTTTCAGTACATGTATTTCATGACTCAAATGAATATTTTGATCCATATTTTGCTCAAGCCGTCTGCCGTGGCTATCCATACCATTATCACTCAGTTTGTACCAGAATGTTCATATGCAAAAAACACTCTGTGTAAGTAAAGTGTACTACACTATAACATACTTATTAAAGGTCCCATACTAAGAGCCTTTTAGTTACATATAGTTTTGGTAAAGTGATGTTCAGAACTTAGCTATTACATGTATTACAATGTGAAGATGTGTGCATGTGGTCTTTGTAAGATCAAGGTGGTCTTTATAAAAGGTGACCATGAAGTGGTCTTTTTAATAAGGTCATTAAACTATCTTTGGAGCCTAATCACAATGTGGTCTTTGTATAGAGGTGGTCTTTGCAAGAAGCTAGGTGGTCTTAAGAGGTGGCCACTAAATGAGTTTGACCATTTCCGGTTTCCATTTCCACTATTTCCAATTCCCCTTGTAAGCTGACAAGAATTAAATAGTAATACACATAGCACACAGAAAAGGTTCAGCTTAGATGATCCAGCAGATTCGATCCCAGTCTGGGAAGGCTCTAGAATTAAATATTCTGTATACAGCAATGCAAGAAGCCTGCTCAAACAAGGATCTTATAGTTTTCTTATCACTTGACAGGCATTATCCACTTGGGAAATTGTATCTCAATGGAAATAAGATCAGCACTATTTCCACTGAAATTGGCTGTTTAAGCAATTGATGTCAGCTTTTCTGGGTTGACTGTTACAGTTAAGCTGAAGGTTATCATATCAATCTCTTTTCAGCTCTAGCAGGCAGTAGATGATAGTCAGTTCAAAAGACAAAATTAATGGAGTTATTTAAGCCATTGCCAAGTCAGGCCTGCTAAGAGTGGTGGAAGATTGGTTGGAATGGTACAAAGAGGGCTGACACTAGCTAGCAAGATAGCCTGGAAGGTCAGCATAAAGTTGAATTTTAGGTAATGTTGCATGCATGCATGTTGGAGCCCATGAATAAAAACCTGTAAGATTGAATGAATACGGCCTGCCTTGATCAAGAGCAGCAGACAAGATGTGGTTTGTTGTGGGGAAAAAGGGCTATATAGGGTTAGTAATGAACTAATGATGTTAAATAGGAGCTGGTAGTGTGTCACAACCAGCACATAGCAACAGTTTCTCAGCGAGCGAGGCCATACATGAGTCTCGGCAAAATTTGCTCTAGAGTGACTGGTGTCAATACTAGACTTCAGCATTTCTTTGAGACCAGGTAATGAACGGTGCCTCATGACCAACCTCCAAGAATTCAAAAGAGCCTTTGCAAGCTTATTCACATAGACATAGAGGCGGTGATGTTATTAACCAAAGGCTTAAAATTGTAAAGAAAAAGTTCTAAGAAGACCCATTAGTGAGATTTCTACCCTTAAAAATTTTCAATCAACAATTTATCCTATATATATAATACAAGTAGATGATGCGGTCTCATTCATATGATGTTGTGTTCTCACTGACAAGGTAAATGAGTTTTGACCACAATGTACAGCTGTACACAAGAATAAAGTCAGCTTCCCAATAGCTGACCCTGTTTACTCCATGTTCCGTGCTATCTTCCTTGAGATGGTATGAGCCCTCATTACCAGAGAGATTAATTGAATTATAATTTACACCATTTACAGACAAAAATCATGTGTACATCAGATACAAAAAAAGTCCATTGAATTTATTTGTACAGTGAGTAATTTGAAGTGCTATCTAGTTAAATCATTCATTATATACATGTCTACAAAATCAAAATACATGAAGATTGGGGGTGATAAAGATTGGGGGGATTAAACTACAGTAAGATTAGCTGACGGCTTTAAGTTAACAATGCATATTCAACCCCTATAACGGGTTCATCACAGAAAGGACACCTGCATGTTAGGACAGATGAATATCTCAAAATCCGGCAAGCACAACCCATGCACAATCCAACATGGCGGCATGGAATTAACATGGTGTTGATCCTTTCTCTGCAGCACCGCTTACACAAGTAGTGGTTACATGGTGGACTAGATGCTGTCATCTCTTTCGAGCCATTCTCCAGTGTCTGTGGGTGAGTAGCAACAGTGGCATCACCGCTTTCCTAAAATGATAACATTCTACAATCATAGTACAAATATTGTCCTAATTACCCCAAGGCAAGGATCACACAATACACACTAACCAATGAATGGTGTCAAAACTATAATTGAACAGTCAAAAAAGTTACAGATTACAAGCAAGGTACACAACTACTTGAATAATAAGCCTATAGCTAGTCAGCCTAAAATTTGACCCCTCAGTTATAATTTTACAACTTCAAGATGCTACATGTCTTGTGGTAGCCATAAATTGAACAGAGTGAACTGTCTGAAGCCATATACTACAGAGCTCTGTGGAAATACTCTAATAGAACATACACTTGCACTAAAATACTCTAATAGAACAGTCATTTCCAATTTTGGATAAAGCGAAGGAATGGGTAAATAAGGTTCAGGTAACTGAGGGTCTATTGCTGATTTGTCAATGTCAACAGAGGTGCTGCTGATGTATATAATATATTTGGTGTGATGTGCACTCAGGTAATGTTCACACACTGCTCTTACCATTAACAGTCGTGTGCCATCTTCAACATCTTCAACATCCTCAGTACAAGGAGAAGGCAATGTGGGATCAATAGGAACATGTAGTCCAGAGTTCATAAACAACACCTGCTCCTGTGACTGTGGTCCAGTCAAACCAGACTGGAATGATAAACTGGCTGGTACAATCGATGAGTTTCTGGGAGAGGTAAAATCAGAACTACTGACTTCACTGACTTTTTGGGGTAAAGATGGGTGAGACTCCATGTTAGTGTCAAGGTCATCAGAAGAGCTATGACATTGCTCATGAATCTGTGTCCATTCCTGAGGAAAATACATATTATGAGTTATGCATGTGTGACATAGTATGTGTGTGTATTTGTGGTATAGCTTTAACAGCAGCACCACTATAGCTGAAAATGGACAGTGGAACCTTGGTAGTTATCCAATCCCTGAGGACCAGCTAGCATTCAGATAACTGAAAATGTGTGTAAAATCATCTTAAAATGTATTTTAACACTTTGGAAAACAATAAAAATGTTATGAAATTCAACTACTCTAATAGAATATTTGTTACTCTAATCATATTTGGAGTTCAGTAATAACTGGAGTTCAGATAACTTGTGTTCTGCTATAGTGGAGAGTCTGGAGACCAGGCAGGGTCACGGATAGCTCTTCTGGAAGCCAGCAAGGCTTACACACCCTGTATACACACCATGCTCCACTACAGGGGAGGGTGACTTTAGCAGGTCATAGTCTGGCCACTCTCCAGGGGGTCTTTTACAGCAGTTCTAAGAGACCCTGCAGACGTCATGTGCGGTACTTTTAGTTTGAACTACAAAAATGAATTGATATGATTGCACAAAATCTTGTGCACGTGATTTCGCTTGGTTTTGTTGTCACGCAAGGTCTCTTAGAACTGCTGTATCGTGGTGTTGGGGTATGATTCAGCAGCCACCAAATTTTACTACTTGCACAGCACACATACCCACTAAGTACACAGACACAGACGCACTCTTTTAAAATGCTTTTTGGAAACCTTCATTCCTACCCAATTCTCCATTGGAGATACTACAGATAACCTTTTGTGAGCCTTTTTATTTAGGTCAGGTGAGGGAATTAAACAGTACTTGTGCATTCAAATTTCCATCATACATCCCAATGTTATGACGTGGCTGCTATAGAAAATCAGTTTCAACACTCCAGTAGGATCAATCACATTATGCTACTGTTTTGTGTGTGTGTAGTGTGTGTGTAGTGTGTGTGTGTGTGTAGTGTGTGTGTGTGTGTGGTGTGTGTGTGTGTAGTGTGTGTTTGTGTGTAGTGTAGTGTGTGCGTGTGTGTGTTTTGTGTGTGTGTGTGTGTGTGTGTTTTGTGTGTGTGTGTAGTGTGTGTGTGTGTGTAGTGTGTGTGTGTGTGTAGTGTGTGTGTGTGTGTGTAGTGTGTGTGTGTGTGTAGTGTGTGTGTGTGTGCAGTGTGTGTGTAGTGTGTGTGTGTTTTGTGTGTGTGTGTGTGTTTTGTGTGTGTGTGTGTGTGTAGTGTGTGTGTGTGTGTGTGTAGTGTGTGTGTGTGTGTAGTGTGTGTGTGTAGTGTGTGTGTGTAGTGTGTGTAGTGTGTGTGTGTAGTGTGTGTGTGTGTAGTGTGTGTTGTGTGTGTGTGTAGTGTGTGTGTGTAGTGTGTGTGTGTGTAGTGTGTGTGTGTGTTGTGTGTGTGTGTAGTGTGTGTGTGTGTGTGTGTGTGTGTGTGGTGTGTGTGTGTGTGTGTGTGTGTGTGTGTAGTGTGTGTAGTGTGTGTGTGTGTGTGTGTAGTGTGTGTGTGTAGTGTGTGTGTGTAGTGTGTGTGTGTGTAGTGTGTGTGTGTGTGTGTGTGTGTGTGTGTGTGTGTGTGTGTGTGTGTGTAGTGTGTGTGTGTAATGTGTGTGTGTAGTGTGTGTGTGTAGTATGTGTGTGTAGTGTGTGTGTGTGTAGTGTGTGCGTGTAGTGTGTGGGTGTAGTGTGTGTGTGTGTGTGTGTTGTGTGTGTGTAGTGTGTGTGTAGTGTGTGTGTGTGTGTGTGTAGTGTGTGTGTGTGTGTAGTGTGTGTTGTGTGTGTGTGTGTGTGTGTGTGTGGGTAGTGTGTGTGTGTGTGTGTGTGTGTGTGTGTATGTGTGTGTGTGTGTGTGTGTGTAGTGTGTGTGTGTAGTGTGTGTGTGTAGTGTGTGTGTGTAGTGTGTGTGTGTAGTGTGTGTGAGTGTAGTGTGTGTGTGTGTAGTGTGTGTGCGTGTGTGTGTGTGTGTGTGTGTGTGTGGTGTGTGTGTAGTGTGTGTGCGGGTAGTGTGTGTGCGGGTAGTGTGTGTGTGTGTATGTAGTGTGTGTAGTGTGTGTGTGTGTAGTGTGTGTGTGTGTGTGTGTGTGTGTGTGAGTGTGTGTGTGTGTGTAACATCTATTTTAATGCTATGCTTGGAGAGCAGCAGGTGAAGTGTGGAAGGTGGTGAGCTCCAGATTGATCGTGGCCAGATTGAAGTGGGTTTGTAGGAGATGGCAACATTATAAAACATCATTTGTAACAATACTTTGTGCATATGCCCCCACTACGAAGGCTCCTCCAAGTGTGAAGTCTTCATTCATTGAAGAGTTACAGGATTGTTTGGATAGTGTTCCTCAAGATGATACTTTGCTCATTATGGGTGACTTCAATGCTCGTGTTGGCGTATATGATGACGATGATGAACTATGGTCTGGTGTGCTTGGTAAACATGGCATTGGAGTATGTAATTTGGCTGGTGAAGATTTACTTCAATTCTGTGAAACTAATCAACTCTCTGTTATGAACAGTTTTTTTGAGAAGAAATATTATGGTACATGGACACACCCAGCAACTAGAGTGTGTCATTTGATTGATTTTGTTATTATGAGGACCAGCCAGAGGAACTGTTGTATGGATGTGCAAGTAATGCAAGGAGCTAGTTGCTGGACTGATCATCATATGGTAAGGGCTAGAGTACGGATTTTATTTTCCCATTCTGTTGGTGTACGGAAGCGTCCTGCGCCATTTGCTGTACATAAGTTTTCAAGACCAGGCACAGTGAATGAATATGTGTCATCTTTGGAGAGCAGATTGTGTGATGGGAGATTCTCCTCTGTGACTTGTGCTGAGGACAATTGGAAGGAATTGCAGTCTTGTATAGTAAATTCAGCTGAGGATTCGATTGGTAGGGGCTATCGTTCAAATCCAGAATGGTTTGAGGACAGTTATTCTCAGCTGAAGCCTTTAATTGATGAGAAGAATGACGCTTATCAGAAGTTTCTTCAAGTTGGCACAAGATTGCGTAGGAAGACCTTCAGGAATTTGCAGCGGATGGTACAGGAGGCTGTTGTTAAGGCCAAGGAGGATTGGGTTAATAAGGTGGCTGCTGAGGGCGAGGCAGCTAGAAGAGATGGGCAGGTTAGGTGGGGCAGCATTCATAGGTTGCAACGAGCTCACTCTGGTCGCAGACCAGTACGGACTGCTGCAGTTTTGAAGGTTGATGGTAAACTTACTAAGGGACCAGAGGAAGTTGTAGATCGCTGGTATGAGCATTTTAAAAATTTGTTGAATATTCAGAGTATTTATGATGAGAATGTTATTGCTGCTATGCCTACCCTGCCACCACTGCTTCACTTTGATGATCCTCCTACCATGGAGGAGTTGGAAGTTGCCTTGTCTCAGCTGAAGGTTAGAAAGGCAGGTGGTCTGTCTGGTATTTTGCCAGAGTTGATTTTGTTTGGTGGTGCTGTTTTGAGAGATAGGCTGCTTGCATTGGTGAAAGATGTTTGGAATGAAGGTAGAGTTTTTGATGTATGGAGGATGCACTGATAGTACCAGTACCAAAAAAAGGTAATCTTCAATCTTGTGACAATTGGCGTGGCATTAGTTTGCTTGATGTGGTAGGGAAGTCTTTGCAAGGATTGTTCAGGAACGTCTGCAGGTGATTGCTGAGGGGTTGCTCCCTGACTCACAGTGTGGTTTTCGTAAAGGTAGAGGATGCTCTGATATGATATTTGCTGCCAGGCAACTGATGGAGAAGACCCGAGAGCACGGTGATCGTCTGTTTGTGTTGTTTGTTGATTTGAAGAAGGCATACGACTCTGTACCTAGGGGTGCCTTGTGGACAATCCTTGAGAAGTGTGGTGTGCCCCCCAAGATGTTGGATATAATCAGGTCCTTTCATGAGGGAATGTATGCAGGGGTTCGTGTGGGTTCTGATGTCTCTGGTAGATTTGAAGTGAGGAATGGCTTAAGGCAAGGGTGCACGATGGCCCCCACACTCTTTAACATCTATTTTAATGCTATGGCGACCACATGGCGAGATCATTGTGAGGGTGCTGGAGTTACTGTGTTGTACAAACATGGAAGGAGGCTGGTAGGAGACCGTACTGTTAAGTCTAGATTGCAAAGGGTCCAGGTTACTGAGTCGCAGTTTGCTGATGATCTTGCACTGTATGCTGCATCCCGGTCTGCCTTCGAATCTGCTGGAAAGAGCTTTGTTAAGGGAGCAAAGCAGTTTGGGTTGACTGTTAGTCTTCCCAAAACTAAGGGTATGGCAATGGGGACTGGTGTTGGTAAAGATGGTGTTACTCCACTGAGTGTGGAGGGAGGTGAAATAGAGATGGTGACTGAATTTACTTACCTGGGTTCATGTCTGTGTAGTGATGGAGAGGTTACTAGAGAGATAGCATGTAGAATAGCGAAAGCCTCTAAGGCATTTGGTAGCTTGCGTGGCTATTTTTATGAACAGGACTATTTCTGTGTCTACGAAAAGGAACATATATAAGGTAGTTGTGTTGTCTATTTTACTTTATGGTGCGGAAACTTGGACGATAAAGGCTCCTGATTTACGACAACTTACCACCTTTCATAACCGTTGTGTTCGGACTATCTTTGGCGTGTCTCGTTATCAGCAGTGGAGAGAACGTATTACTACTAACAATTTGTCAGAAGCATTTGGTATGCAATGGTTGATAGTTGATTTTATTATGGAGAGGTGCCTTCGTTGGCTTGGTCACCTTGGTCGTATGGCTGATGATAGACTGCCCAAGCAGTTACTGTTTGGAGAATTACAGAGGAAGCGGCCTTTTCATGGGACCAAGAAACGATGGCGTGATGGGGTGTTGTCTGATTTGAAAGCCATCACTATTGATAATTGCTGGTATGTTCTATGCCAAGATAGGACTCAGTGGACTAAATTATGAAATGCTCAAGTATGTAAAGTGGCACAATCAAGGAGGCAGAACACCTGTGCTGCAAACTCATTCCCACAAGATAATACTTACAACTGTTCCTGTGGTCGACAGTTCCACCGTCAGGGGGATTTGACACGACATCGTCACTACTGTGGTCTGTGTGGAGACAACAGCTTGTCACTGGTCCCTACCTAGGGCCCCGCTATCGCTGAACAACTTCAGTGGGCGGCATCAAGATGTCAAGAGAGAGTGTGTGTGTGTGTAGTGTGTATGTGTTGTGTGTGTGTGTGTGTGTGTGTAGTGTGTGTGTGTGTAGTGTGTGTGTGTTGTGTGTGTGTAGTGTGTGTGTGTGTGTATGTGTGTGTATGTGTGTGTGTGTGTGTAGTGTGTGTGTGTAGTGTGTGTAGTGTGCGTGTAGTGTGTGTGTGTGTGTGTGTGTGTAGTGTGTGTGTGGGTAGTGTGTGTGTGTGTGTGTAGTGTGTGTGTGTAGTGTGTGTGTAGTGTGTGTAGTGTGTGTGTGTGCGTGTGTGTGTGTGTGTGTGTGTGTGTGTGTGTGTGTGTGTGTGTGTGTGTGTGTGTGTGTGTGTGATGAGGCAGCATAGCCATGCAGCATCGGCCTGGCAATCAAAAGGTTCCAGGTTCAATTCCTGGTTGTGCCACTTTGATGCTGTTGCTGTTTCCTTGGGCAAGAAACTTTACTCACATTGCTCCAGTCTACCCAGCTGTTAAAATGGGGACCTGGTGGCCTGGTGCCAACTGAGGAAACAGCCCACCAGCTGTAACATCAATGAGTACCTGGTGTTTACTGGGGAAGTAAATACTAACAGTCCATGTCGCATAAAGCAGGTGAAGGTCCAGGTTGGACTTCAGGTGCCCACACCTTTACCTGTGAGACATGGCACAACCTACTGCGGATTACTAGTCCTGCCCCAGAAGGATTTGCCTGCACTGACTCCTAGCACCTGAGTAGTGCACAGGTGTCCCAGTACTGGTTCACTGGGTAGGCGTGACCGCACCAGCGGAAGCCAAAGACTTTGCTTTTTGTATGTGTGTGTGTGTGCGTACGTGTTAGCATGTGTATGTGTGTGTACGTACGTGTTAGCATGTGTATGTGTGTGTGCGTACGTGTGTGCATGCGTGTGTGTAGTGTGGGCATACACAACCATAGCTATAGCACGCGTGGGGTGGCACGTATAGCTCAACACATAGTGTGCGCAGGTTGCGAGGCAGGTTGTGAAGTGTGCATGAGTGTAGTGTGTTGTCATGCATATGTGTACTGGCAAGGAAGAATGGCTGAAGCATACTAATTGAGTGATAAATTAACACAATAAACACTCACCATGTGGTTAGAGATAGGGGTGCGAGGTCCTGTGGCGTCATCCCTTGCTGGAGAGGGCACTGGCTCTGATCTTGCTTCACTGGATGGTTCCAGGTGTACATACGGTTGTACATGGAGTTGCTCCGGATCTGGTAACACTTGTAGTTCAGTATGTCCAGTTACGTTTCCGGTGACTCCAGTCGAGGATGTAGATTTCGAATCTGGACCTCCACTTGAAACCGCTGGATGCTGTAGTTTACTGTCTTCATAATATGGAGGCGTGACTGCGAAAAAATAATATTGATCTGCGAGCTGGTCCGCCATCAGCTGGATAGTCACCAGAGCACTAGGTGGAGTCTGGGCACAAAGACTCTGTAGTCTCGTGCTCAACCGGGCTCGCGCTGATTAGTACTAAAAAGCCCCCAGTACAGGCTATTATTACGTATGTGCAAATTATATGTACTTGTTTTCATACTAACCTATAGGGTAATGGGGGACTTTTAACCATCAAGTATACGTACATTAATGTACAGTGTACCAGGTAAGTGTCCCTATAATATGAGACAGTACGTATTATGGGACACTTTGACAATTTGAGCTATAATTACTATTAGGCACTTACTTCAGTGTGCGTAGCATGCTATAAAGGTGTTTTGACATGCCAGTTCTCACAAGTGTGTAAAAATGTCTGCTAAATAGTGCATTAATCATGAGAGTTGTTGAAGATATCGATATAGCTTAAAACCATGTAAATCAAGCTTAATTTTGCTGTCTAAAGATGACCCTGTAAAAAGCTGGTAAATATAATGAAATGTAATTGTGCGTAGCATCTCATCTTCATAGCATGTTGTTTGAAAAACTATCTATTATCCAAAAGGTAGAAAAGGTAATCGCTTAGCTATGGAGTTAGTTTCAGCATGTTTCAGTAAAATCTGGGGTGAAGGAAACACATACAGTGGTTATATCTGCCTCTGCATTGGAACTGTACTGCACTGACTGTCGATATACTTTGTTTTTATTAAAAGATGTATTAATAAATGTACCTTCACATAAATTGCAGCTGTCAGTGTCTGAAAGTAGAACCGTCTCATAATATGATCAGCTGTCTCATAATTACGGACATTTACATGTTAGGAGCCATACAAAGAAATTCTGTTCTCTTGCAAGTAATATCCATCAAATTTTAATATTCTATATGGAACATATTGGTGGTCCAAATTTTATTGCTTTACGTGCTTTCTGCTCCAAGTTAGCTGCTAGAGGATGTTGAAATGATTTGCACAGTTTTCTGTCTCATAATATGTACACTGTCTCATAATTATGCACACCGACAACATTGAGACACCTTACAAGTTCTCATCATTGGATTATGCTATATGTTTAATTTAATGACTGAAGTTAATAGACTAATTTATGAGTCTTTGGCCCAAAATTTAAGTCCCTATGATGGCAATGAGTTATCTGTGTGGAGTGATATTCAATCATCCTTATGTGTCCCACAATAGGAAGACTTACCTCATTATTAAATGTACGTACTTGTGTGTCATGTTGACTCAAAGACTCTCACCTCTCCGACACTGTACTGGTGTGTACAATGAAACTCTCTTCAATTAAAGATTGAAGAAAGCTAAATTATTTACTCAGACTGCTAAAGCTGCTGCTTAGTTATGCAAGTTTAGTACAACTTACTGGAATATGCATGCAGCCATCTTCATGCATGCATACCTCCAAGGATCAATTCCTTTTTGGAGCAAGTGCAGCAAAGAGCTGCTTGATAGGTATATACTATCAGAAAGTGATCAAGGTCATCTGTTGAGTGTATGTAGCTTCGCCATACCTTTCTACTCCATGATTACCTGCCTCTCTGCCTATACTTTGCTTATATCAAGGAACACCGGTCATTATCATTACCATAATCTAGCTATTCTATTTAATAATACACCTATAGTAAAAATCATTCACTCCAACAATCAGTTGTTACTTTTTTTGAACACTATTTTCCTTTGAAGCCATAGCTATGTTCCGTATATCCTATTTTATCTCTCTCCAGTGTCCCAGCTAGTGTTTTGCTAATTCTGTTCTTTACCATCACCTATGTAATTAATGCTGCTGCCTTTTTTATTACTTTAATTTGCTGGATTTTTATCTGTACTGTTTTGGTATATATACTTGTTATATTTTGTTGTAATAGCTACTATCTTTAGTTTTGTTTTTGTACTTGTTTTTTGAGCACCCTTAATACGCCTCAAGCCTTTTGGTGAAACCCTGTCTTTGACAAATCAGATTATAAATCCAGTCATATTGCCACTTAGCTATAGTTAAGTTCTTAACTGTCTCATACACTATAGTGTTGAACACTTTGCACCCAATAGACTATCACATCTTCTAACCAATCAATACCTTTGTGATACAAAGAGGAATGATATAACTAGCTATAGGCATAAAAAGAACTGGGAAATCTTATAAAATGGTTTCTATTTATAATTTATATTGTTGTTAATCAAGCTAGCTAGTGCACCACTAATCTCCATCATATCATTTCAGACTTGCAACTGAAACTTCCAAAGCTCATGTTGGTTAGTACCTAGCTCATCCGAGTGTTTCTTTTTGGGTGTATATGCTTAGTTTGTTATTGGATAATTAGCTATATGTCCATGGTTTCCAAGGGGTATTGCATGCCACAGGAAAATTTTAAATGGAACATTTGTACCTTAGGACAACACTTGACCAGTTTCTGGAAACCTCAGAAACCTCTGCCCTTGACGTTCATTTAAAGTTGGCATGCAGCGATCGTGGAAACAATTTTTTTTTGTGTTGCCATGGTCCCCTGGTGTGCGTGCATCAAACATCCCCTTTCATTAAAAATTAAAGTAAAAACAAACACCTTTTGCAGTAACATACCCAAGGGGTTTCCATGAAGGGTTTTTGTTGTACATTGCTTGGAACATTATCAGAAATTGAGACTTCAGGTTTCCAAAATCAATCCATCATGAAACAGGGCATATTTCATTCCTTTATCTTAGCTAAGCTATGGTGCCTCACATGTGATATTTAGTAAGTTAATAGTATTCTGAACAGTATAAGTTGGTATTGTGAGATACTCAGGTAAAACAGTGTCAAGCAATATTAACTACTCTAATAGAACAGTCACTTAGCTGTAATAGAAACTTCTTAAATTCATGCACATATTAAAAAGGTTCTCATTCTTCAATTGTGCATGCTGTAAAAGAGTATTCTCATTTGATGTTTTGTATTTCTATTTATAAGTTTAGAAATTAGCTAATGATTTATGCTATTCAACATATTCATGTGCTTGGCTGTTGTAGTTCCAAAGGTGCAACTTAGAGTCCACATTTTGATGTATTTGAGTGCTGACTGCACTCTATACATAGTGTATTTAGACAACTATAAACAAATACAATTAGTAAAGCTTAATTATTCACATGCAGCTACACTTGGACCCTGTAAAAAACTTGAGGTTAACCCATGACACCCTCATCAGTCATAGCTGTCATTTAATGGACTGCACCACAACTGGCTATTAATGTTTACAGCTTTTACTCCTCTACAATTACTGATCTGTTCATACAAAACCAAATGCTGTGGGGATAATTAAGCATACTAATGTGTGAAAGGAACGTATAACCAAACGAGCTGTATTATATCTAACACAGTGTATGCATGCTTATGGTAGTTCAGTTAATGTAATGTTTACATTTAATTGACCCTCTATCCAATAGGCTGGATTCAGCTCTGAATACATGCACATGACAACTGTATGTGTATAGGCTAAAATATACAACCAAGTACAGCTATGTCAAAATTAATGAATACCATAACATAATCAAGAGAACATCTTATATGGATGGACTGGACTTTTAATTCTCTAGTAAAGCAGCAGTATACTTGAATGTGCTCAAATACAGTGTCCTGCATGCATATAATTATATGCATATAATTATACAAGCTGTAAAGGTCACCGTACATGCTGGGGATATTGTGAGATCATTCAACAGCTATTAGGATATTCAGGTGTCCAGTTTTCAAGTGTTCACATTGTCAGATTCAAGTGTAGATCAAATAATCACACAAAACCAGTACAACTCAGCATGGTCAGTTGATTGTTTGATGTATTGCTGATAAATAATGCAAGCATGTAAGCTTTTTAAATATATGTGTATACAAAAAATGGATCCTCTTCTCAGGAACTTGCCTAGACTGCAAGCTGTCTGTGGATCAAGTCACTGGTCTGGGATTTTGTTCTGCATCCCACAGAGTTTTAGCAACATGTTTCTGTCTCCCTGCTACACTGGCTTTAATTTTTTTTGCAGGTGCCTAGCAGGTGAAAACTATATGTATAGCTACACTTTAGAGTATTCCCAAATACTTTGTAACATAAAATAGTATCGAGTCAATACACATTTTGGGTCCATTACATAATATTATGAAGTAAGCAACAAATAGTCAGATCATATGAAGACACATTTGTATTCCTAACCAATGTATAGCTAATGCCATGCAAGTCACTGTATGAAGGAAAAGTGAGACTGGTTTCATTTCATTTTTGGCAGGTGACCATCATGATCCCTCCTATATACAATGATTGAAACAATACGTCTGCAAATAATTTTGATTGGACAATAGCTCTGTGCACACACACATTCTTTTAAGCAGCATGCAACAGCAACTATAGAGGTACATGGTATTATATGAAAGAAAATTACAAAGAAACTTCTATATTCATTTGTATGTATAGGCGTATAGCCATACACAGTTAATCTAAAAATGGTATGTATCAGCTAGGCATTTTGTAACCGGTTGAACATAGCTATAGCAGTGTATGTTTGCAACTATGTACACCTGAAACAATAACAAAAATTTTTTTGCTAGTAATTGTAGTATTAACTAGCTGCTATTCATGTGCAATTATGGTATACTTTTCTTTGTGGCAGTGATAAGGATGCTATGAGCTAAGCCCTAATCTGAGATATACCAGTATGCATAAGTGCATCAGGCCTGAAGCTACTGTAGCACAAGTACTACCTCTAGGTTAAAATGAGCTTGCCACTAGAGCATCTAATTTAACTTGACTGAGTGGTATATATTGATATATAAAAGCACTACTGATACTTGTGACAATAAGTTTGAAAAAGTCAAGCTTCCTTTACCAAGAGGTCATACTCAGTATATATATGAACTATTGCCTTCACTCATTTGATAAGTCATGGTATATTTGACTGAAAAGAAAAAAAATACAGTTTACTTTAAAATTCTTAGTTGAAAAACAACACCACTTCTCAACTGCTGACCGTGTCTACTCCATGTTCCATCTTTATCATTTCTTGAGAGTGTACAAGCCCTTACCACCACTTCAAAGAAGAGACACTTAACAGCTATATTTGGTCATATCAATATCATGATATAAATGCATACACTGTAAACAAATTTGTCAGTTGAGTCTATTGTAAATGAAATGAAATTGTTACATACGTACATGTCATGTATATGAAATGGTACAGTCATCATGATATTAGGGTGTTTGGTTTGAAGAGATCTGATGATGGCACCCATTAAGTCCTTAACACCGGTTGACCCCTTCAACAGATTTGCCACAACAAGGGCATCTACGCATAAGTGCAGATGAGTATTGTATTATCCGACAGGCACAAACAATACACAGTATGACATGTCTACATGGCATCAGCATGGTGTTGACTCTCTTTCTGCAACATCGTAGACACATGTAAGGTGGACCAGTTGGATCCTTATTCTCCAATTGCCACTGGCAAGTAGTGTCATCATTGTTAACCTAATAAGATAATAGTAGTGTCACCACTGTTAACCCTACAATTCAACGTAATAGGCTAATTATAAGGTTGTCCTGATCACTAAATGTTCACAATGGCATTGAGCTTATTAATCTTACAACTTACAGTAAAATGTTATGTTACAACTTTACAGTGACCAGCACTGAAGGTCTGACACATGTGCTGCAGCCTTTGAATTACCTAATCTAATGTACTAATTAAACAGATAGAGAACTAGGGTCTTTAAGAATAATTATTAATGTAAAATAAAGAGGGACCCAAGCGATAAAAGTAAAGAAGAGATGAATGATGGTATTACAGCACAGCTCAGTAGGAAAATCCCTACACCGGCATGCTATACATTCAATGTCAAAGTAGGAACTTTCACACCATCATTTCATCTATCATTTCAGTGCATTTTATTGTTTGGATACCTAAAATCTACTAGTTTGTTTTGCTACAGCATACAGTATAATATACATGTGACTGTTCTATTAGTGTGACTGTTGTATTAAAGTATCTTGAGTCAGTCTCTTGCCTACCAAGGGGTGTAGTCACTTTTCCTTAGCTTCACCATGCTATCATTATCAATATAGAAGGGAGTATGGTCGTTATGTTCAAGTAAATAGATTGTTAAGAGGTGTGGTCTTCACACTTGATCATTACTAGTCAACCAAGATTGTTAATGAGCATGGTACCAGGTGTCCACTATCTTTTATAGTAGTATAAGCACTTCATCATGTTCAATTCAATCAAATTTGCTACGTGGCCTGTCCTACATGGTGGATAGCTGTAATATAAGAATGGTGAATGGACCGTGTGTCAAAATCACATTTACTTTTTTCCTGTTAATATACACACAGTCAGTGTTGGAAGTAACACGCTACTTATGTAATGCATTACATAATATTATTACTTTTGTGGTGACTAAGTAATATAACGAAATACGCTATAAAAACAGGTAATATAACTCAAGTTACTTTACTTACAAATGTAATGCGTTACCTAGTTACTGTAACGAATCTAATATTACATAATATTATTACTACAAGTAACGAAGTTACTAATCTCATTAGTAATCCACTGTGTAACGCCTAGCCACAACGAAGTAATGAAGCCTACTGAATGAAGCTTATTCACTAGCTTCTTACTTATAACCAAGATTTGCACATAGTTCAACAACGCAATTATGTCACGTGATAAGGTGGTAGTTTCACACGTGACAGCTTAAGGCTGTGGACACAAAGTAATATAATATGTAATATTATTATAATAACTTTTTTTATGGGTAAATATGTAAATGTAACTAAATAGTTCAGTTGCAAGTAATATGTAATATGTAACTAGTTACTTTTAAAAAGTAGCTTGCCCAACACTGCACACAGTGTGACATACCGGAATTTCTAGCTGCACAACACACTACTGTGTGTGTGTTTTGATTTGTGAAGCCCATTCATGTGTATAAAGAAAGTTGCATGTGCAGATACTCCAAAAGAAATACCCAGTTGATGAAATACTCTAATAGAACAGTCAAACTATTGTTCAGGGCTCTACTCATAGACGGGGGGGCCAGGGCCCCCCACTTTTATGGGACACTGTTTGCAAGAAAAGATCGAGATACTCTAATAGAACAGTCAGGATCTGGATACTCTAATAGAGCAGTCACAGTATTCAGAGAAGCAGTGTAGCAAGTTACTTAGCTACGTATGTGTGGTTATAAATAAGGAGATATAATTATAAATGGTGGAGAGCAGCTATTGTCAGCAGGCTGTGACCTTTCTTTGTTTTTGGTCTTTAACTTACAGCTGGCCTGGCCCCCTCACTATTTGGCCTGCTCCACCGCCCCTGGCTCTACTGTACTATATATCAGCACTGAGGGAAATATTCTCCAGACCAGCCAAATTATCAACCCACAATGAATATTATTAGTCTTATGATACACAATTGATTTTTAAACAATCATTATAGTTATATACTATTCTACTATGAATATATAGTAACTTAATACATTGCGATAGTGAAATGAAATTCTATGTTCCTTGACCTAGTTTATAGGAGCTTAAAGATATTATTTTAATCAACTATCACCACAATGGTGCACCTCCAGTGTGGAGGCCGGTATAAACACCCATTTAATTGCACCATGTAGTGCATGCACCAAAATACTTCAGTTATCCAACCCCTTGGGACCAGGAGTGGATCATAAGTCTGAAAAGTCCATATCTCTAAAACTGTGTGTAAAATAGCATAAAGAATATTTTTAAAATTTCAGTATCGACTACCCTAATAGAACAGTCACTACTCTAATAGAGCAGTCATTTTCATAGTTTAGTTAACCAAGAATCTGGATAAGTGGGGGCCCAGATAACTGAGGTGTTCTACAGTACACTGCTCTCACCACCAAAGGATGCAAATCTCTTTCAACATTGTCAGTACATGGAGAAGGCAATGTGGCATCTGTAGGAGCCTGCAAATGCTGCAACCCAAGCCGGACCTGCTCTGATGAATGGGATCCCATTGAATCAGACTGGGATGACAAACTAGTTGGTGTTATTGGTGAGTTCCGGGGAGATGTAAACTTCTGGCTGACTTTATGAGGAGGGAGAGACTTCACGTTGGTGTCATTATCAGAAGAACAACTGCTATGATTCTGTTCCCATTCCTGATGGGAGAAAGACTAATTATACACATTAACGTGTTACGTAGGTGTACTCTAATGCATAATATATGTAGCGTGTGTGTTATATACAAGTATTAGGATTTTAAGGATAAAAGCAGGGAACGAGGGAGATCTGCAGATACAGTATACTATTAGACATTTAATCCCTATACCCAGGACTAAATTAGGGAGTAAATGTCCGCTAGTTTATATCTGTAGACGTAGGTAGCCTTTCTTGTTTCCCTATATACTTTCTCTATGATCCCTAATAAAACTTAAAATTCCTAATTTTAATTTTGTATAAAACATAATTACGACTAGAGAATCCAAATCAAAAAAATGGTGCCTGAGTTAATGTTTTCATCTGAACATACACCCCAACTAATAATCATCAGCTTGAAAGTGAAGTGGCCATTACACTTTGCTTTTAGCTATGTACAGTCCGTTACACAGCATTACAAATAAAGAACAGTACAGTAGGAGAAGGCTTCTCTGTAATCAATCCAGTCACAACAGAAAATACAGACAAAGGTAAACCCATGATGCATGCATTGAACATACTGTGGTAGAGTGGCCTACAAAATATATCATGCAGTACAGTAGTACTGTATAGTAGGGATTGTGAAGTTTGGGCTTTCCTGTTCATCCAAAAATATTACCCAAAAACCAGTTTCCTTCATGACAGCTTGGTAATATTGGTTAAGCATAGCAGAATGACCCCAAACTCTTCCAACAAATTTAACTACGATTAATTTTCTTTTAAAAAGTAATTTTTTTTTCTACTAAATGTGATCGCCTGATGTCTCCAACCAATGACTTACAGGCTTGATTTCTTCACTGTTTGATGTAAAGACATGTCTTGTTAACAATGCATGTATCATGGACTTATCTTTGTCCCTTTGTGTGCATAAGTGTTCTGCATAACAGTTGGAACATGAGCAGAATGGCACCTTTACATAGTCAGGACACGCATTAATTCCTAGTTTTCATAGTGACTGAATTGATTGGAGGGTACTCCTCATACTATTCTTCACTTATAGCTAGCGGGTGGAACATAATTGAACCAATAACCAATTTGTATTTCAGTTGGAGTGTATGTTCAGTCACAAAATTAACTTTATAATCGGTCTGGTGCCATTTTTTGTCTTTGACGCAGTGCGTATCTGATGGTTCATCGGTAATGCCGACTCATGTTATTAAAAGAGAGGATCGTTTCTCAATGTTTCTAGGACCCCTACTCAAATGCCTCTCACTTGTATAGCTACATGAGCACAGTTGTAGAGTCATTTTTGAGGTAACAGTGCTACATGGAAGTCAGGGGTTGCAATTCTGAGGGGTGAAAAACACCATAGATATACAGACAAGTACCCGGGATTGGAATCATCCAGTTTTTCATGCCGGATCATTGTTACTGGAAGTAGCAATATTTTCGAATTTATTACACAGAAGGCTAGTACTACTCTTGTTACTACTTCCTAATACATTAATAATTAGTTGCCGTGTGCTATAAGTCTGGTTCCTTCGATAATGGTTGCTACACATCAACCAGCCACATCGAGAAACACACCTACAAGCCAGGCCCTACCGCTATTTAACCACCCCCTTTCACGAGGAAGGCTTACCAACAACTAAACAAACACTCATTTTACAGAAACGTATTGTGAATGGCATATTTCACTATCCCACCTTTTCCCAAGGGGATAACAATGATCCGGCAAACGCGTTTGTATTGAAGTGAATGGGCTCATGTGAGATGATTCCAATCCCGGGTACTTGTTTTGTATATCTATGGTGACACCTTCACAATCTGTACATTATTTGACATCTTGTGATTTGAAATCGAAAATTCATGTGTGATTGTAGTAGTGTGATTTGTGAGGCTATTACTTGGTCCTGAAGTCCGACCAAATTAATCATGTTTCATGGATTGTTTGCCCTCTAGTAGTGACCTCGCAGGTTGAAAATAAACAAAAATGTGAATTATTTCAGCTGCAACTGACTGTTTTGTTAGACTATATGACTGCTCTATTGGAGTATCTCAATCTTGATAGGTGCAAAAGCTAAAATCCTTCTGAAATAAAGTGATGGAGCTCCCTTTTGCTACTATACCAGTTATTGCTTACACAATATTCAAAGAATCTACTGTCATATTAACAATCTTTTTAGATCATGTGATTTACATTGACTCATTTTTGGGTTTGCCAAAACATCGTTCATGAAACATAAGATTAATTTGTCATGGCCAAAGTCATGATTAGCTAGTTTTGTGTCAGTGTGAGCTCAACAATACGTTTGCCAGACTAGTTTCAACCAGATTTAATTATCGGCGTGGGCAAAAATAGCTGTGATTTGTTGATTTGTGATTGCTAGCTGGAGGGCAGGTGCCGAACCCCCCGCCGGTGCAATTGACATCAATGGCATCTGTGGTATGTGTCTAGTGTGATGGCGAGCCTGGGAGGTGTGTGGCCCTCTCCAGCAAACAAAAACAGCTGTAGCCGATGAATTGTACGTGGGAGCTTTGCACATGAGTTACGTCAGATCTGTGCTAATCTCGGTGCTAATAATACGTAGCTAGGTACACTCACCCGAATCACGTTAGTTGAGCTGGACGAGGAGGATAGTTCAACTTGCTGGATGACTGGCGAGGGAACTGGAGCTGTTACCTCATCAAGGTGTGGCTGTGCGTGTAGCTGTTCTTGACCCGGTAATATTTGCATGCTAGTGGCTTCTGTCCGAGCTTCTGTTGATTGTGACCTTGGGTCTGACTCTCCTGCCACGGGCTGCTGGAGTTCATTACCATAAAATGGTGCCCAAAAATAAGGATGTTCCATAAGTTGGTCCTCCATCCCTTAAAAGAGATATCAGAACTGAAGAGATGATCAATACGCAGAGTCGATTAAAAAATTGCAAACGAGGCAGGCGGATAACTCGCGCGCGCCCGAAATGCATTTAACGCGGCCGTGCGCGAATATCTGTACAAATAATATCAAAACTAGCTGAGACAAATTTTTAACTGCATGTTTTCTGTTTAATTATTTTTATTGTTACTGGGCAGACGGCAATTGCCGATGCGCCCAGGGGCAGGGGGTGATCAATACCCCAAAGAAATCACACATAGCTACAATTACAGAATATACAGCAAACATGTTACAATTAGATAGACAATAGGTAATTAGTAAATATATCTATGTTTTCTGATTCTATGACAGATACTGGCAAGTTCCTTCGACCCCCATTATTAATCTCATTAAGCTTTAAGAGGTACGAAATATGTACTCTAATAAAGCAGTCATCTGCCGGAGCTCAATAAAAAGATAAACTTATTTACTGGTATGCATGTTTAAGATCTAAAATGTGGTATTTTATTGCTTAATAGCTATAATGTGTTGCACAAGACTAATGTATATAGTAGGCTAGATGTAGGGCTTTATTGCACTATTATGAAGTAAAGCCGGTTAGTGATAGGATACAAGTATTGTTCTTGGCTTCGATATCAAGTACACATTATACAAGAGAACAAGTCAGTGAGAGATGTTTAGTACACTATTAGCTATGTCATACCTGTGTGTAAGCCTAATTACAAAATGATGGTTAAATAAACAAAATATGTACAGAGCTTGAATTGAGGGTATATGGGGGTAAATTTTTTTCAGAGATAGTAGCTGCTTGGTAAGTTGCAGCAGTTTAAAAATATAATGCAAAACTCATGAAACAGATTTGTCTGCAGTTAATATCACAGATAGTATAGCGGCGTAGCCCCCAAAATTGGCAATATTGTGCACTTTTTCATAAAACCACGAAACTTTCCACATAAATAGTACTCCTCATGACATGTAATTTTAGATATAGTACCATCACTGAGTTGACCCTTGGTGACTTTTACGGCCATTTTTGTACAGAAAAATGATCATTTTTGTCTTCAACTCCCTGAAGCAGTAATTAACTTGTTAAAACATGGTACCAAAATAAAGATCTTGCTGATAGAAACAACTTGGTTCTCATTTGAAGTCAATACATGATTTCAGTACAAAGTTATGACCATTTTTATTAGCTGCAAAATTTGATAAGTTTACCATGGCAGCCCTCCAGGTGTGAATTACCTGTGGGCAGATAATTATGCATAAATTTATCAAATTTTGCAACTAATAAAAATACTCATAACTTAAGAATGAAATCACCTATTGACTTCAAATAAAAACCAAGTTGTTTCTATCAACAAGATCTTTTGTTTGGTACCATGTTTTAACATGTTAATTACTGCCTCAGGGAGTTAAGGACAAAAATGGCAGTAAAGGTCACCAAAGGTCAAATCAGCGATGGCACTATATCTGAAAATACATGTATTCAAAACTACTATTTGTGTGGAAAGTTTCATGGCTTTATGAAAAAGTGCACAATATTTTAGTTGTGCCGCTATACCAAGAGAATACAGGATCGATATCTGGTCCCAGGTTTACTCTTATAGAACAGTCAAGTTATACTCTACTGTTACATCTACAACAGTAACAGTTTTTAAGATTGTCTGTTGTCATATTATCTACTAACCCCTAGCATCTAAGAGAGACTGCTTCAGGCTTGTAAGATACTTAAACAAACACCATACATACGTACTTAATATTGCTAACTGGTGACTTAAAAACTCTGATGGTTAAAATTACAACCCTTGAATTGTTAGCTAACTTACCCCCTCTCCAGTCTTTGTACTAAGAAATTAGTATACCTTCATGTTATTTTACAATTCAAGCACTGCTTTACGAACAAAGTACACTGAAAAATCAGGTCCTTGCCTGTGTACAGAGAGACCTGCTGCAGCATAACAGCATAACAGGTGTATTTAAGCCTGCAGCTGCAGCTGCACTGCAAAAGCGATAAAATAAGTGTGCACACATAAGGTTCTAGTTAAATGACACAATCTTATGTGACTGAAGTGTACCCTCCCAAATGTAAAATACTGTATTAAAACATTTATGATAATAAATTTCTAAACTCATTAAAATATTCTGGATAAGTACAAAGGAAAGTGTACAAAATCCGTTATTACAAAATCCTATAAAGTGGCTACCTGATTCCAGCAGCTATATCATAAAAATATCACATTAAATTAATTTTTACACTTAAGATTGGAGCAGTTTTATAATCAAAGCATCAACTAGCAAGCATCGAGCTTATTGCCAAGAATTCCCTTGTGGTGGATGTTCAGTGATCGTCTACTCCTCCTGCACACTTTTGTTCTGCAGTGTTGGGTAGCTTGTGATGGCATTGCTATATAGTATTGCTTGTCTGTAATGATATAATCACACATCATCACACTACAGATGTATGTACATATATAAAGAGTATGAGTAAATAATTAAGCAACATGTGGAATGCTTAGTTTATGGTAACTGTTCAACTACTTCACAAACAATAAGCATAATGTTGCCATAGTTTGTTTGTGTTCACCTGAGCCCTTGTTTCTTGTTAATAACTCCTGTTATATACATGGGCCAGCTTCCCAAACATTAAGTAGCACTGTGAAGCCCTTTAAACGCCAAAAATTAATAGTTGAAAAGCGCTTTGATATGGGCTTTAATAATATCCCATACATTTAGTATGGATGATTCAGGCGCACAAACATGTTTACAACATGAAAACATGATTGTTCCAGTACAAAACCGTTGGGAGTGAACACATGTTCACCTCTTTGATATTACTATATTTGGCATGGCTCAGGCTTGAGACTACTCAGCATACAAGTGCCGTGTTTCTTTTATCCTCTGCAACTGCCCATAAGTAGAGCTATTGTACTTTGATGGTAAACTATCCATGAAATAATGTCTTGAGGTGAGCAGGATTCAAATTAATGCAATGCAAGATGACAATCACAATACGGTCAGGCCTCACGCTTCTGGACATTTTGTCCATAAAGCTCAATGAAACAATTTGCACAACTCATGAAATGTTGAGTTTTCATTGGGTGGTGCCAATGAAATTTTATTTTCATAGCATTTTCATGCAATAAAAATCCAATAAAAATTCAATGAATCAGTACCAATTAAAAACTAAATGCATGGGGTTTTCATTGGATTTTCAGAAAATGCTGTGAAAACAAAATTTCATTGGGGCCACCCAATGAAAATTAAAACATTTCATGAGTTGTACAAATTAATTTCAATGGATTTTAATGGACAAAATGTCAACTGCACTAAACAACAGCAATACTTGCTTTTAAATTAGCATAATAGCATGTTCTTCTTAGTTACGGACATTTCTGAGATACAGACAGTTATCATACAGACAGTAGTATGTACCAGACCACCCGGATAAGATAGGTTCCACTGTACTGATCAACAACTCACCATAAACACCACATACTTAACATTTGTAGTGGCGTCACTACAAGCAGATGGCATGGTGGGTACATTAGGGACAGCCATCAGCACTTGTTCCTGTCCCTGATGAGACTCTGACATCACTGGTATGCTGAGGGTCACACTTGCTGGGGCTACAGTAGCTGAGTTGTGAGGAGATAACAGTTCTCGATCTGTGCTTAACACTTCCAGTAGTTGAGGAGGGTGAGATTCTAGATTTTGATCAGAAGATCCAGGCTCTACATCTTCTTGCTAAGAAATAAGATTGAAACCACTGCCAATGATTAAAAATGGTATTACTGTACATATTACAATAACAATAATTATGGTGTTATTCGTGATTACTGCATGTCAGTCGACAAGGCAAATATTCCTCTCCTTATCATTAATAAAACCGCAAAAACAAATTTCATACAAGCCAGGCCAAATTTTGCACCATTTTTCTCATAGTACCAAGCACATGCAAATCAACATACACTGCTGTCAGCCACATAGAAATTGCTACCACCAGCAAGTATAGTACTGTATGATAAAAGGAAAAGTGACAAAAGAAAAAAAAAAGAATTTTTAATGATACAATGAAGATCAGACATACCTTGTTTTCACCACGAGAAAGTTATAATAGTACATGTTTTGGATGGCTCTTTTCCAAATGGAGCCAATTAAACTGGACATGTCTAGGGTGTGACACATCTAGCAATTAAGTATGCCCTAGATAGCAAATAATACAATTAAATAAATAATGAGCGATTTCTGCCAATGTAAATATTAAGAACTGATTGAAAAATAGTCTTACAGATTACTAAACAATACAAGCTCACAGTGATACAAACTAGTGGTAATCATGAATGTCCTTCAGAACCTAGTAATAGCTTCACAAATTACACTACGGCAATCATACATGAATTTTCAAATCAAATTTCAAACCACAAATTATTTCAAATCATGTTTAGATTGCCACCAAGGTCAAATTATATTTTTATTGAATATTTTTAGAGGGTCAAATCATACTACAAATTTTCATGATCTTGTGTAAATAAATGTTTTGGAGGTATTGTGATCAGTTCAATGTGAACGACATACAATCAGAGATTATAAAGGGACACTTATGCACTTATGCACTTATCAATAATTTTATGCTATATACATGCGTACTATAGAAATTATGAATGAAGTCATGTGAACCCTCAAGAATATGGAATTTCATCGTGTAATGAGTGGATAAAGTATCAAGCGTTGTACAGCAATCTTTAAAAGCGACTAAGTTACAGTTTTGATGAATATATATGTTAAATAGTAAGTAAATGCCATTCTAACCAGCAACTGTTTTTAGCAAAACTATCCCTGGTGGATGAGAAAAATGAGTTGCGAGTTTTCTGATGTATTGTGGGTATTGGTAAACAATCTACTCAAAATGGCATCAAATTTGGTGAGTAACGCCCCCTGCATGACCTCTATACCCCTTCCCCCCTCTCGGGAATGCATGGGGGGAATAGTGTAATCAGTAGTCGGTGGGGATTTGATCTCATTTGACCTTTAAAATTGTCCCACTAGTGGGGAATTCGACCATCCAAGTCAGTGATTGTACGGAGGTTAACCATGTTAACCAGAGTAAATGGAGGAAGGCACCAGCAGCAGCTGTGCATAATCTATAATTAGAATTATTGACCATGGTCCATAATTAGAATTAATTGCGCATGCGCGCTACTCGTAGCATAGCACATTATCTGCCATTTCCCACTCACCCAATCCTTTAGTTGCTATTTGATAGAGACCCCCTAGTTCTATCTGGGATGAGACTTACCCCAGATGTGACTTGGTCCCAGGTGTGACCGGGGAGCCCTAACAGACTCCCGATTACCCCCAAACCGGGATAAGAGTAAGTCAGAATCTGTTAAGCCAAGGGATAACTATTAGTAAAGAATGCCAGGTATGTGCTAACCTTAGTGTCAATGTATGTTTTACTATTTAAAGCATAAGTATGCCTAGTAGGGATAAGGTATATCCCATGCCTATGTGTGGCATCCCTGGGGCCTTCCTCCACACCTCATCATGATCTTACTGCTATATAATGCCTGACAGACATTAATTATCTTTACAGGCTATGTAACTCCTGCAAGAATTTCCCAAAGTACACTGGGTGGCAGATTTGACACTTGTCATGCCCCCTCTTCCCAGTTGGGAATTTGAATCTTGAAAACCAACTTTGCCCCACTGTACTGTTGTCAGATGGATAATAGACTTCTATATAATCTATGCTGAATACATGACAGCACAGATAACACATACCATACCACCATACCAAGAGTTAAGACATTTATCATGGGTAAGGTATATATTATCTATGCATTTATATACCAAAGCAACAAACACATTTACCATGGAAGTATTATAAATGAAAAGGTGCGTGTCAGTTGTTGTTTGAGCCACAAGAACTATGTATTCTTCGTGTAGTGGCTGGCGCTGCAAGCTGAGGTGTTCTGATTTTGTCATAGCTAGTCCTGATGCTGATGGCGATTTTGAGTCATGCTACACCTGCCCCTTCCATAGGAACTCGCATGTACGCAGATGCATCAGATGCTGATCAAGAATTTAAACACACAGTGGAACCTCCCTTATCTTGACCTCTCTTATCCGGACACCTCCATTGTCCGGACAGCCCAAAAATTGGTCATGTGGCTTGTAATGAAGTTTGGTTTAGATGAAAGCACAAGGATGGAGTCTAAAAGTTGCTGTTTACCTGTTTGGTGGCTTGTTTATTCTACTAATAATAACTAACAGTTGGTTGCTAGGTGTTAATGCATTTTTACAGCCCAGGGCATGCAGGGGAGTGACCATGAATGCTCTGTAGTGACTTCCCCTCGACCCACTAAATTGCGTAGCACTCAACAACAGCAATATTTGTTTTTAAATTAGCATAATAGCATGTTATTCTTAGGTATGAACATTTCTGATATATGGACAGTAATATGTACCAGACCACCTGGATAACAGAGGTTCCACTGTACTTGTACTACGAGCTTCCTGCGCTCCCTACCAATAGGCACACCAACAAAATATTTCGAGCAGGTGTTTAAATTCTAATCAATAAGCTGAGAAAAAGCAGTCTGGCTACATGACAGCAAGTGCAAGTCCATCTGTGTGAGACGTCATGCTTTTAAGTCATTGCGATTCTTGATGTGGATTATATCAAACTATCTGATGCCTGACATTGACCTGTTTAGAAGTTCATTCTACTAGTTTTTTTTACTATTAGAACTGGAAAAAAAAACAGAATTGAAAAAACTTAGAACTGATTTAATATAGATGGTTACCATCACAACATGTAATATAATTGACATTAGTGGTACTGCATACTGTATATGCTACACCCTCTAAGAGGTCAACATGACAATGATGTTGTGTTGCACAATATAGCTCTTAGGAAGTAATGTCGCATTGTAGAGAAGTTGTATGGTCTCTTCTACTCTATTCTGACTTGTCTTCCACTGGTCATCACCCTGTGAGAAAATAGAATGTGTAGTAATTTGGAAATTACAAGTGTTACATTGAGACCTGTTTCAAAAAGGTCCAGGGGCGTACCCAGACTTTTGGTGATGCCAGGGCCTAGCTGTAAACTGAAGACCAAAAATAATAAAAAGAAGGTAACTTCTTGCTGACAATAGCTTCCCTAGCTCCCACCAACTAGCTATATATCCTTATTTATATATTTATAACTACACATATGTAACTAGCCACACTGCTTCTATGAATATTGCGATTGCTCTATTAGAGTATCTCGAATTATTGATACCCAGCAGGCCTGGGCCAGGGTTCTGGCCACGCCTCTGCAAAGGTCACCTGTGTAACCAGCTAATTTAAAAGTCCCTAAAAGTGGTATCATTTGTTTACAAAGTGGACTACCTAATGTAGCTACCTGCTAATAAGGTCATTGTGTAATAAGGCCACCTGTCTAAAAAAGTGATAAGGTTTCAGAACTGTATCTGCCCATATACTGACTGTACTTCTAAGGATCAACAATTTGTTGACTTCATTGTCATGATGCTACAGGACACTTACAAGTTTTGCCGTAGGTATTCAAGTTCAAAGACCCGCAGAAACTGTATGGCCTTTTCCAAAAAAAAAAAGATTTATTATCTCATTTACACTAACTTGTGTGAATTTTATTAGTTTTATAATGGCACATGTAACAATCGATTGTGGGTTAAAAACTTTGACAGCTATACAAGGAAGAAACATCACAGGTGAAAATAAGAATGTATACTCTATCAAATAATTGTGTAGAAGTTAAATGGCATCGTAAAGTAGTAAGTTGTTGCATTAAACCACAAAATATCATCCCAGACATGAGGGAGTGTTTTCAAACACAACAAGCCAACAAAAGCAGTGCTGTTGAAAATAACATGGCCGATAACTTTGTTGATAAGAGCTGCATCAGAGTGTGATTAGTAACATGACCAGAGGGCATGTCATCACTTCAAATTGTAATTATGTTACTATATGTTATCAAAATTTTCAAGTGTACTACAGTACAGTTTACCTGTGAAGCAGTACCATCCATTGTATGTAGTTGCTCAGTCTTGGGTGATTTGTTGGATAAAACATATTACTGAGAGGATAAATAAGTGCAGTAAGGAAATGAACAAATATTATACAAGTACACAAACAGAAGCTATCTAACTTCTATGCAATCACTAGTTGCACAACTGAAAAGTATTCAATCTGCTATTGTAAGACAGTACAGTATATTTTACTGCTTCTTGTACTAATACTAAGATAGTACAGTATTGAATCTACTATTTTAAGACTTCAAGACTTTATTTCCCTCTCATAACACTTTATGATACTAATCACGCTATGAAGTGGCATTCAACTACTTTATTGACTATGAAAATCACCAGACCTGCCATCATACTAGCCTATTTTTACAGCTTGGGTATTGAATCTAGACCAACAAAAAAAAAACATTATTTCAAGCTATTCAGTACCAGAGTATCCACTGTATACTTACCATCATCATCCACATTGTTGTTGCTGTTGTTGTTGTCACTGTTGTTTCTCAGTGTACTATCAATCCTGGCTACCTGTTCTGATAATGAACTAGCAATTGTATCAGTGGTGCTGGACAAGTGTGGGATAGCCGGTACTGGTCGGTAAGGACCACACTGGAACATGTTATTGTGAACACTTGAGGACAGATATATCTAGACACTTCAAAAACTTCCAAAACAACATTTTCCAAAACTCTTCAGATAACGTTCTTCGGCTGGAATCTTCATAAGTTGATTTATACCACCACCTGTAACATTCAATTGTGGGTTTAAATTTCTTACAAATCTAAACTATACAAGAGAAAATACAACTGGATTTTACTAATCACACTGATATTTCAAACATTACGCTACCATACACAACACTTTATGCATTAAGGTAAAATGAAACAACATTTAAATGATTTTACATTTACAAACCATACAATCAGTGCTTTGGTACCATCAATTGAGTTACTTAGTAGTAGACAAGCAAGATGAGTCTTTGGTTAGTGCTACAGTAGTCTTGAGTGAGTAGGAATTCACAATAAAAAGTGCTTAAACAAGAGGGATACCAAAAGTGCAATGTTGTAATATGGAAATAGCAGAAACTGCCTACTTTATGTTGGGGTGTGGTTCAAAAATCATTGAAAATTTCCATTTTATTGTTGTAGTCAACACAAAGCCATTCGTATACAACTGTAAATTGACACCTTGTGCTATCAACTAAAGAAATGGGACACAAAAGGAGGACAAAGGCAAGGAGACCATAATGTACACGTTGACCTGTACATATTGTCATATTAACTAAATAATCTGCTAATAATTACCAATATCAATCTTGCCGAAATTTGGACAATAAACCAATTTCCGATTAATTACCAATCAATCGGTAGCTTATTTCATGAAGATTTTTCGTACTTTTATAGTGCTACATGCAACAGCCGATTGTGAGCTTAAGTTTTGACAAAGCTGTACAAGGGAGAAGCATAACATAATAATAAGAGGTGCTTTCACCCTTAATTCCATTGTACAAGGTGTACATATTACAATGGAGCCAGTTAATGTGGTCTCAAAATATCCCTTAGTACATATAATGGCATTGAAAATCGGAGCACCTTGATAATGAGGACACTACTGGTTGTGGAACCTTGACAATTCCTCCTTCATTATATATACCTGGATACGACAGTGACAGGATAACAATGACGTATTAAAAACACATTCACTTGATCACATGCTGGGGGTCAGATGCCATATCCATAATATCAATGTGCCATGAGACAAGCAACGGTTACACTCCAGTAAAGCATTAGTTGTGTATCATCAACACTAACAGAATATTGAGACGTGTATTTGGGGATACAAAACAATCAACAACTCAGGTTTGTTAAGGGTAAATAACTGGACAGGTGACAACACGTTCAGCAGTAGCAGTTACTCTACATAATTAGGTATGATCTGTACCATGGCCAGTGATGGCCATGGCTGTGTGACAAAAGGGACACTCTCCACTTTCAGTAATAATAATCCTTTCAGTGCATCGTGTACACAATAGAGCATGCTGGCATGGCAACAAGATAATTTGGTTACAGTAGCAGACTTGGCAGGTAACAAATTGGTTGTGATATGAGTCAGTACTAGAATCAGTGCGTTTGGCAGTTTCATTCAAACGAGAGTTTCTCTGCTGATGGTAACCCTGGATAAATTCAGGCACACAATATAAAAGAGTGATTGTGTTATTATTGAACTAAATGGTTCATTGCCTAATAAGGAAGAGATTATCAAACACTTGTACAAACAGTTAAGATATCATCCGATTGAGGAGACCATGTGATGTGACTACTTGCCTGAAGGTAAGTACCACTAGATCTTATGGCCAGTACAAAAAACAAGAGAGAAAAAACTGACATACCATATAGAGGGAAATTTTGGTGAATAGCAAGCTAAATTGCATTTGGTGAAATAAACTTTGGCAATTCAAGCTCAATCTATAGCTATAAAGGTGCTACGGCGGGTTAAACTTTGGCGAATTTGTAGCAAATCGCCAAATTCACCTAAATTTTCCTTCGCCAAAGTTTCCCTCAAAATTTTCCTCCTACAAACATTGTCACATGTCTGGTACCTTCTAAATATGGGATGAAACAAGCACACAGGGAGGCCATTGTGCCCAGACAGTATGGCAGTATTTTTAAAAAACAGGCGGTATTAAAACCAGTATGACTTAAATATCACAGATTAGTTAGATTACTAACAATACCGGTATATTTCCCAGCTCTATCGATCTATTTACTTTTCTTTTAACTGACTTCTAGCCCAGACCAGTTAAGATGGTAAAGTATACTAGTTACAATACTCGTGTAGTCATAATTAGAAACTACAAGCCTTGAACGCTTTATAATTTATCAATGTTGCACCTGGTGTACGGTGTCCAAACTTTCAAGGCATATTTCAAAACAGGTCACACAACAGTTTTAAGCCTGACTTCTTACTTGAGAGCTGCAGTGATATTATTACATTTATAAAGTGCTAAAACACTGTTTGCTTTTTAAAAGATAACTTCCATATGCCTACATTTATTAAAGTTTAGTTTTGAGTCTACTAAAACACCAAGGTGTTTTGCATGGGAAACAGTTCTTAGTTGTTTATATAGAACGTAATTAGTTGGTAGTATGTACTTAAGTAAAACTTGGCAGTTACCAATACTGAAAGTCATCATACATTTATCAGCCCATTCTTCTATCCATGATAAATCTTCCTGAAAAATGCGACAGTCATCTGTAGTCTATACAATAAGCAGTCATCAGTGAACAAGCTGCACGAGCCAGGATGTCACACAATTGTGTAAGTCATTTATGTACATTAAGAAGAGAAGGGGACTAAGAACAGAGCCCTGAAGTACACCACTAATAACATTAACTTTTGGTGATTGAAAACCATTACAGGTATGTCCAAAAAGGATGAAAGAGCAGTTATAATCCTCTGTCTGGGCCAGCCTCCCCCCCCCCCCCCCCCCCCCCCCCAAAGCATCCCATAGATCTAGCATGCTATAAGTGTGCTTGCAGCAAAACTAGCTAGTTACCAAAATTCTTGGAGCCACCCTTAATTGATTGGTCGAATATGACCAATCATGGTAACTCCTCTTGGAGCCTCTTTAAATTGACAAGTATACTGCAGCATGCATAACCCCATCATATGACTTCTTATCTAGGTGCAATTTAAATATGCATTGTCAGCTAATTAGAATACATTGTGGACCTCTTCATCAGTGTTTAATGTTTAATTTTTCAAAGGATCTGGAGTAGCTAACTTTCTGATGATTTAGCTCATAATAGTCAATTCACAGGCCATCAATCCCTGGTGGGATGGACAACAAAACATTCTTGACTGTCCTATTAGAATACTGATTTTCATACAGGTGACTGCTCTATTACGATCGTTTAAGCAGAAGAATTGCAAGGTGTGTGTGTGCTCTACAATGCACATGAAAAATTCTGCTGAGTATTCAGTAATAGTGGTGCTCACCACTGTCCAAATTTCAAGGCAATAGCTCTTTCCAATCTGAAGTTATCAATTGTCAAAGTTGGAAAATTTGATGTGTGTGGAAGACCCCTTTTCGCAAATTCGGTCACATATGTATTATATATATAATTTGTACATTTACTGATAAAATATTTAAAGTACATCTACTTCATCTTTTCTTCTTCCTGTAGTAAAGAAAAAAAACATAGGTTAAAAAAGTCCCAAAGCTGGCTATAGGCCGGCTTTGGGGTTTACAAATACAAAAAGAAATGAAATCTAATCCAAAACAGCTAAGCTGTAAAAAAAGTGTGCAGCCCTCAGAAAGGCTATGGTGAAAAAAGATGTGAAATCCAAGGTGGCGGCCAAGAAATGGCTGTGATGGTAGGTTAATGGTAAAAATTTTATTAACGACAATTCAGGTGAATTTTTGTGCCACTTCACAAAATTTACCTGAATTGTCATTATTAAAATTTTTACCATTAACCTAACATCACAGCCATTTCTTGGCCGCCACCTTGGATTTCACATCTTTTTTCACCATAGCCTTTCTGAGGGCTGCACACTTTTTTTACAGCTTAGCTGTTTTGGATTAGATATATATAACAGAACAGGCTATTCATTTGTATTTTCACAATATTGTACCCAATACTATACCATCCTACACATATATACAAGTGAATGTATTGGTAGCAGACAGATGTCTTCTTGACAATTGCATTACTATTATAATAGCTACCAAAGTTAATAATAACGAAACACCTCATATTCAGTTACACACCAAATATTTCTGAACTTTCTGCCCATTAGAAACCCTTGCATGGTGGTTTATTGTACAATTAGTGGAAAATAAGTAAGTTACATTATGGGGCAATCTCATTTGCTTGGCTTCCTCCAGTAATATTTGTCAGGATTTAAATTACTAAGTCAGACATATTTAGTTAGCTATAGCTCGGTATAATAAAAGAGGTATAAGTATAAATTTTTGTGGATTTCAAGGTTGCTTTGTCTGTCCACGAAATTTTCATCTTTGAAAATAAAGTAGCTCTATGCATTATAACTGACATAGCCTCAGTGAAACAAGTGATCCTTGAAAACAAAAGCACTCCTTTCATTAATCTATGAGAACATTAGTATGGATACAGCATAAATGTCGATTCGATGATGTACATTGGTTTTGTCCACAGCAGTGTTTCATGGGTTTGTAATGCAATGTTTCATCAATCTCTTCAGGGTTCACCTCATTAATAGGCCCTGTGTCTCTTCCTGTATAGTTGGCCCTATTAACAAGGTTTTACTGTATTAGCAAGATTTGCTTATATAGAGCTTTGGACATATGAAAAAAGGTAACACAACACAACCAACAGAGTAACAGTAAAACTAGCCCGCGGCATGTATGTGTTGTATGAGTTTGAGTTAGTTCACTGCTCAGATAATCTGGAGCTCTACAGTGGATTGATCTTTTATGTTGTAGTCAATTAAGGTGCGATAGTCTTCTAGCACTTGTCCATTGTACATAAGACGCTGTTGATCAGTTGGAATCCCCTCCTTGTCCTGAATCTGAACCTTAACAATACCAACAGAATTGGAAACTTCTGTGTGAATGGTAAAGGTCTTTCCAGTGGAAGTCTTCACAATAATTTTAAACTGTCCTCCTCTCAGCCTCAACACAAGATGAAGGGTGGACTCCTTCTGGATGTTGTAGTCACTCAGGGTACGGCCATCTTCCAGTTGTTTGCCAGCAAAAATCAACCTCTGTTGGTCTGGTGGAATTCCTTCCTTGTCCTGGATCTTGGTCTTAACGTTTTCAATCGTGTCGCTGGTCTCAACTTCAAGGGTGATGGTCTTTCCAGTAAGCGTCTTCACGAAAATCTGCATCTTCAATGTGATCGATCTTCACACAATATCGCCAACGATCGCCAAGAACAATATGCAATTAAAATTTTATGGCTTCCGTGACATACCACGTGACATACCACGAAACCATACATTAATGCTATTAGCCGCGAAACCCAGCCTATATTTGGGGATGGTGTAAAATATTTACTGTGGACTATGGACTGGACTTAGTCTGGCGCCGCCCGCCCCTTCGCATAAAGTAAGGGTCTGGTGAAATACAGATACTAAATCATTTCTAGCGCCCAGATTCGGCGCTAGCCAATTAGTGCATGCCAATGACGTTCACACAGAAATCGCCTTGGCAACACAATGCTTTTGTTCGAATTGAAGTGCAATCATCTGACGTAACAAGCATTACGTGCGCTGTCTAATTGAATTCCTTTTGAAATGATTAGGTATTTGTATTTCACTTACTTTTTGCGAAGGGGCGGGCGGCGCCAGACTAGACTGGACTATGGACTGGACTATGGACTGAGTATAAAAGATCCCATTTCACCCATTTACATACCCTAGACCAGATTTTTGGGGGTGCTTATAAGTGAGTTGGCTAGTCGTTTCAGCCACAACAGCAATGCTTTGAAAGATACCCATGCACTTGAGACTTGCCATACTAACATAACAGTTGATTAGTTAGGAACCATACATTAATGCTATTAGCCGCGAAACCCAGTCTATCTTTGGGGATGGTGTAAAATATTTACGGTGGACTATGGACTGGACTATGGACTGGACTAGGACTGAGTATAAAAGATCCCATTTCACCCATTTACATACTCTAGATCAGACCCTATTTTTGGGGCCGTGCTTATAAGTAGGTTGGCTGCACCAGACTAATCATTTTAGCTACTACGTAGTATATATAATGCAATTAAAATTTAACACGTAGAACCATAGCATGCTATTTACTATTCGTGTACTTACTTAAGTTGTCATTCAGGTACATAGTATATATACTCTAATCCAAGCTGTAAAAACAGAGTGCGGCCCCCAAAAAGGCTATGATGAAAAAAGATGTGAAATCCAAGGTGGAGGCCAAGAAATGGCTGTGGTGGTAGGTTAATGGTAAAAATTTTAATAACAACAATTCAGATAAATTTTGTGCCACTTAAGCTTGGTCTTGGTACAAAATTCACCTTATTATTATTAAAGCTTTACAGTGGCCTGCACTGAAGATCTGACAGCAACATGTGCTGCAGCCTTTGGATTAACCTAACCTAACACACTGGAACTGGAGACTTAAAGATTACATGAACTAGCTAACAATAAGGTGAAACAGAAAAGAGTCAAAGAAAGGAAAAAATATCTCCTACCCCAGGATTCGAATTGCAGGCCTCCCAATGTCTAGTTGAGTGCCACACTCAGTCTCCTCCAGGAGGGATGGATTTTCTTCCTTTAAACCTAAGTATTTATTAAGCTTTACAGTGGCCTGCACTGAAGGTCTGACAGCAACATGTGCTGCAGCCTTTGGATTAACCTAACCTAACATACTGGAACTGCATGGAGACTTAAAGATTACATGACCTAGCTAACAATAACCTGAATTGTCATTATTAAAATTTTTACCATTAACCTACCATCAAAGCCATTTCTTGGCCGCCACCTTGGATTTCACATCTTTTTTCACTATAGCCTTTTTGGGGGCCATACTCTTTTTACAGCTTGGCTGTTTTGGATTAGATCTAAACTATACAAGAGAAAGCACAACTAGATTTTACTAATCACACTGATATTTCAAACATTACGCTACCATACACAACAATTTACACATTGAGGTAAAATGAAGCAACATTTAAATGATTTTACATTAACAAAACCATGCATACAATCAATTCTTATCGATTGAGTCATTTCAGTAGTAGTAGACAGGTAAGATGAGTCTTTGGTTAGTGCTACAGTAGTTTTGAGTGAGTAGGAATTCACAATAAAAAGTGCTTAAACAAGAGGGATACCTGAAGTGTCGTGTTGTAATATGGGAATCTGCATACTTTAACTGTTTGGGTGTGGTTTGAAAATCATTGACAATTTCCATCTTATTATGATAGTCAACACAAAGCCATTCCTATGCTACTGCAAATCAACATCTTGGGCTGTCAGCTAAAGAAATGGGACACAACAAGGAGGACAAAGGCAAGTGGACCATAAAGCACATGTTGAATTGTACATACTGTCATACTAATCAGCTAAATAATCAGCTAATAATTGCCGATACCAACATTGCTGAAATTTGGATAATAAACCACAATTTTCGATTATTTTGATGGTAGCTAATTTCATGAAGATTTTTATCAATTTATAGTGCCACATGTAACAGTTGATTGTGAGCTTAAGTTTTGACAAAGCTGTACAAGGGAGAAGCATAACAGATAATAATAAGAGGAGCTTTCACCCTTAAATGCATTGTATTTACGAAGTGCACATATTACAATGGAGCCAGTTAATGTGGTCTCAAAATATCCCTTAGCCATAAACTGACCTGGAAAATTGGGGCACCTTGATACTGAGAACACTACTGGTTGTGCAACCTCGACAATTCCTCCTTCATTATAATATTATATACCTGGATACGACAGTGACAGGATAACAATGACTTCATAAAGTATTAAAAACACATTCACTTGCACACATACTGGGGTCAGATGCCATATCCATAATATCAATGTGCCATGAGACAAACAACAGTTACACTCCAGTAAAGCACTACTTGTGTATCATCAACACTAACAGAATATTGCATGAGACGCATATTTGGGGACACAAAACAATCAGGTTTGTTGTAAATAACTGGACAGGTGACAACACATTCAGCAGCAGTAGTAGTTACTCTACATAATTAGGTACGATCTGTACCATGGTCAGTGATGGCCGTGTGACAAAAGGGACACTCTCTACTTTCAGTAATAATAATCTGTTCAGTACATTGTGTACACAATAGAGCATGTTGGTATGGCAACAAGATAACTTGGTTGCAGTAGCAGACTTGGCAGGTAACAAATTGGTTGTGATATGAGTCAGTATTAGAGTCAGTGAGTTGGCAGTTTCATTCAAATGAGGCTGAGTGAAGTTTCTCTGCTGATGGTAACACTGGATAAAATTCACACAATATAAAAAGAGCAATTGTGTTATTATCGAACTAAATGGTTCATTGCCTAATAAGGAAGAGATTATCAAATGTTTGTACAGACAGTTAAGATATCATCCAATTGAGGAGACCATCTGATGTGACTACTTGCCTGAAGGTAAGTACCACTAGATCTTATGGCCAGTGCAAAAAAGAAGAGAAAAAACTGACATACCATATAGAGAGAAACTTTGGTGAATAGCAAGCTAAATTGTATTTGGCAAAATAAACTTTGGTGAATTCAAGCTCAATCTATAGCTATAAAGGTGCTAATCTAAGGTGCTACAAGTAATTGGTGGGTTAAACTTGGGCGAATTTGTAGCAAATTGCCAAATTCATCAAAAATTTTCCCTCTCCTACAAACATTGTCACATGTCTGGTACCTTCTAAATATGGGATGAAACAAGCACACAGGGAGGCCATTGTGCCCAGGCGGTATTTAAAAAAAGAAGACGGTATTAAAACCGGTAGTTAAATATCACAGATTAGTGAGATTACTAACAATACCGGTATATCGCCCAGCTCTATTGGTCTATTTACTATTCTTTTTATTTCTAGCCTAGACCAGTTAAGATGGTTAAAGATACTAGTTACAATACTCGTGTAGTCATAGTTAGAAACTACAAGCCTTGAACGCTTTATAATTTATCAATGTTGCACCTGGTGTACGGTGTCCAAACTTTCAAGGCATATTTCAAAATAGGTCACACAACAGTTTTAAGCCTGACTTCTTACTTGAGAGCTGCAGTGATATTATTACATTTATAAAGTGCTAAAACACTGTTTGCTTTTTAAAAGATAACTTCCATATGCCTACATTTATTAAAGTTTAGTTTTGAGTCTACTAAAACACCAAGGTATTTTGCATGGGAAACAGTTATTAGTTGTTTATATAGAACGTATAATTAGTTGGTAGTATGTACTTAAGTAAAACTTGGCAGTTACCAGTACTGAAAGTCATCATACATTTATCAGCCCATTCTTCTATCCACGATAAATCCTCCTGCAAAATGCGACAGTCATCTGTAGTCTATACAATAAGCAGTCATCAGTGAACAAGCTGCACGAGCCGGGATGTCACACAATTGTGTAAGTCATTTATGTACATTAAGAAGAGAAGGGGACTAAGAACAGAGCCCTGAAGTACACCACTAATAACATTAACTCTTGGTGATTGAAAACCATTACAGGTATGTCCAAAAAGGATGAAAGAGCAGTTATAATCCTCTGTCTGGGCCAGTCCCCCCCCCCCCCAAAGCATCCCATAGATCTAGCATGCTATAAGTGTGCTTGCAGCGAAACTAGCTAGTTACCAAAATTCTTGGAGCCACCCTTAATTGATTGGTCGAATATGACCAATCATGGTAACTCCTCTTGGAGCCTCTTTAAATTGACAAGTATACTGCTGCATGCATAACCCCATCATATGACTTCTTATCTAGGTGCAATTTAAATATGCATTGTCAGCTAATTAGAATACATTGTGGACCTCTTCATCAGTGTTTAATGTTTAATTTTTCAAAGGATCTGGAGTAGCTAACTTTCTGATGATTTAGCTCATAATAGTCAATTCACAGGCCATCAATCCCTGGTGGGATGGATAACAAAACATTCTTGACTGTCCTATTAGAATACTGATTTTCATACAGGTGACTGCTCTATTACGATCGTTTAAGCAGAAGAATTGCAAGGTGTGTGAGTGCTCTACAATACACATGAAAAATTCTGCTGAGTATTCAGTAATAGTGAGTTTCATGTTCACTTTTCCCATGCAGTCTTCAAATTGATACTTCATGCAAATTTTGATAATGTATGGAGTAGCTATATGCATGGGAACAAGTCCATGGAGATGTGGCTGCTTTTTAATAGTGCACCATAACATGTATTACATTGTATCAGTGTATGTGCTTAATTTCAAATATGTATGTTCAAATTAATGTATACTTCATTACTTAAGCAATGAAAACAGTCTAATCAGATCCTTGTATTTGTGTACAAAGGGACATAGCCACCTGTTTAAAATTTTTGGCCTAGACTCCAGATTAGAAAGGAATCAAAGAAACCAATATGTAGTCCTGCAAAAGTAGCTAAATGTAACTAAGGCTTTACTGTAGTTTAAGACACTATGTGTGTCACAATACTATGTACATCGTACCATCTCAAATGCTTATAAGCAATGTTATATTGAGGTGCACATGCCCTGTTAGTACTACAAATAGAATGTATGCACTTACACAAATGGAACTGTGGACAAGGGATGGTGTTCACGTTACAGAGTTGGATGCTTAAATGTTTTCAATGAGGTGTAACTCTGCATGAATTAAAAGAAATCGTTAAAAGATTCATGATAATAAATTATTAAATCACTTTAAGCTCACTAAAATTTTTTACACATGTACAAAAATACAAAATCCGTTCTTACAAAATCTATACTTGATTCCATAAATCATAAAAAATTTATTAAACCAAAAATTAATTATTACACTTTAGATTGGAGCAGTTTTCTAATCAAAGCAGCAACTATCCACCATCAAGCTTATTTATAAGATTGATCTTGACTTACGATCAGGTGGAATATCTCTAACATCAGTGGCATGTTGACTACAAAATGGACATGTCTTCCTCCATTGCATGACATTGTCAGCACATCCTCTACAATGTGCAGCATGACAACATGGACCCAATGTGGCCGACATCTTGACACATGCACACTGGTGACATAAGTCATCTGATGGCCAAGAATTCCTTTGTGTTGGATGTTCAGCGATCGTCTGATCCTCATGCACATTTTTGTTCTGCAGTGTTGGGTAGCTTATGATGGCATTGTTAGTATTGCTTGTCTGTAACGATATAATCATACATCATCCCAATATCACACTACAGAGGTGTGTACATATAAAAGAGTATGAGTAAATATAATAACTATTCAACTACTTCACAAACAATAACCAGAACATTGACGTACAAGTGCATAGATCTGAGTACAAGTATTTTGCGGCTAGTCAGCATACAAGTGCTGTGTTTCTTTTATCCTCTGCCCATGCGCATAAGTTTTCAGTACCGGTGGTTATAGAAATTAAAAAGTTTGATGGTAAGCTACTTATGAAATAATTCCCTTCAGCATACTATAATTTGAGGTGAGCAGGATTCAAATTAATGGCAAGATGACAATAACCACAATATGGTCAGACATTAGCTGGTCTGAATACTTACTTAGAGGCAATGGGATGGCTGAAAAGTTGAGGTTGTATTAAGATGGAATGTTCAAATGCTCTAATATAGCAATCACATTTACCCTTTTATTAGAGGTGTGCGACAATTATTCAGATATCATAAGACTTATCGAGATAAGGATGATAGGTTTATTAATCTAGATAATAGTAAACTTCCGTAAACTATTTGTATACCTGATGGTGTAAGCACCTCCTGGGGGCTCCAACTCTCCTACCACTTGGGAACAGTAACATTTTTCACTTTTTTATAGTATTCAAATTGCAATTTGCTCATTTTACTGGTTACAATATTGGCAGTTTACTAAAATAAATAATTATTTCAGTTATCGAGATATGTTAGATAATCGAGATAAGTACAAAAGAAATATCGAAATATGTCTAAATTAGTCATCGCACACCTCTAATACCTATACACATTTTTTTCTTGTAGAATTTTACGCTGAATTGTTGTACTGTCACAGCAAAGACAATCCAAAAGCTCGGAGCTTTGATGCATGTGCTATAACCCTAGGGGGCAGTAGCCTAGTACGTAAATGCATAAGAAGACTAGTAGTTAATAAGTGTACTAACTGCATAGTTCATTCCCCTGAAAATATACACTGTGTGCAATGAAGGTCTTCCATGATCAAATCATGGTGCAAAACTAGATGCCATATTTGAGAGCACATTTTAAAAAGTTAAATAGCAAAGTACCAGAAGATAGTCTATATATTGTTATCATAACTTAAAAATACAGAACACACAACATTGAGGGTTTGGCTAGAGAGTAATGAAAAGCCCAAAGTTATGTAGCCAATCCTGTTGGGACCAACTATTGAATCCTTAAAGTTTGCTAAAGGCTGGTTTCCATATAGCTGCAAATCGCCTGCTCATTGCCTGCGATTATTACCAGGGTCTTGATGGGGGGGAACTTTAAACAATATGGAAACATACTGCAGCAACTGTATCGCAGCCACCATAAAAGTTGAGAGAGGTTCAACCTTCCTGGCTCTTCCAGCATCGCAGGCAGGACAATTGGTTAACAGAAACAAATTTGACAGGCAAACACAGCAATGTTCAACATGAAGAAGCCAAGCATGATGACTACGAGTATACCACGCTCATAGATCAATACTAAAACACCTATAATGTGTTGAGTTGTAACAAATTACGGGGTACCTTTGCTGCCAGGGTCGTTTCCAAGGTTCAATAAACTTATTTAAAAAATGGAAAATACAGATGTGTAGCAAACTGTTAATCCATTTCAGCTACAGTCGCAGGCTACTGTAGACACTCTGACTCAGGCAATAATGCAGGCAGTTTGTGGATATATGGAAAAGGGACTTCACTGTAGTACCTGGCACATGCAGTGTAATAGCTATCTTATACAGTGGAACCTCTCTATTACAGACATTTTGGGACCCTGAATTTTTGGTCACTTTTTGCTATAATATAGAGGTTTTCCTCTTTCAGAGGTAAAAAAGTATTAACCAGACCTGTTGGGGCCAAAATTTTTGTCCTTATTAGGGAGGTTTTTTCTATTGTGTCCTTAATTCGGGGAGTTTGTTAAGAGAGGCTCCATTGTATCATCACTGTAATGGCATGGCTGTTGCTCAGTTTGAACAACAGTGGTTTGGTAGGCTGAGTAAGCAAGACAAAAGAAACTTTAATTTACTTCATTGAACAAAAGATAGTAATGAAATGGTCAGCTCAGGTAACTGACATTACAGTAAGTGTGACTTGGTGAATTTCTAAATCAATACCATACATATGATGGTGAGTGGGTTAACCAGTCACTGATAAACAACTCACCATAAACGCCACATACTTAACATTTGTAGTGACGTCACTACAAGCAGATGGCATGGTGGGTACATTAGGGACAGCCATCAGCACTTGTTCCTGTCCCTGATGAGACTCTGACATCACTGGTATGCTGAGGGTCACACTTGCTGGGGCTACAGTAGCTGAGTTGTGAGGAGACATCAGTTCTCGATCTGTGCTTAACACTTCTAGTGGTTGAGGAGGGTGGGATTCTAGATTTCGATCAGAAGACCCAGGCTCTACATCTTCTTGCTAAGGAAATCAGAGAGAAATCACTTCCAATGATATCGATGAAAAATGGCATTTTATACAATTACAATAATTATGGTGTGACCACAGGTCCACACATGTTCAATACATGACTAACGACAAGGCATCACTCTCCTTATCAGAGACCATTATTTGATAAAACCACAAAATTAAATTGGGCTTGAATCCAGGCCAGATTTTTTTCTTCGAATCTTGATTGAATCCCATTTTTCTCATAGTATCAAGCACATGCATCAACATACCATAGGACAACCGAATGGTACGTCTATCTTCATTGCTGTCAGCCACACAGAAATTCCTACCACCAGCAAGTGTAGAATGTTAATAGAACAGTGGGTTTTAGCTCAAGAGAAATAACTTGAATATTTTAGCAGGTCAAGTAATAATACTACAAATTTTCATTATCTTGTGCAAGTAAATGTTTTGGAGGTATTGTGATCAACGTGAACAACATACAATCAGAGACTACTAAAGGGGCACTAATACCCTATTAATGCTAAGCCCCACTGCCCCCCTCCCGGAGATAATGGTGTGATCTAGAATTTGACCATCTTAAACTTTTAGTGTTTGCTCAACTTTACAGGCTATGCACCTCCTGCAGGATCTCTGGGTGGGGGATTTGCCACTTGTCATGTCCACACCCCCCCTCCCATGAGTTGGGAATTTGAATCAAATAACTACCTTTCCCCCACTGTTGCTCAAGGTTGATAAGTGCATTACACGTCCCTCTGTAATCTATGGTGAATACATGACAGCACATATATAGATAATACATACCACCATACTTGGAGGTGTACATTATTAAATTTTGTGATAACAGCAAAGACCTTGAGTTGCGTCAATACCAACTCACCCACTTCGTTACCAACGTAATACACACACACACACACACACTTACCGTGTAACTGTTCGAAGAGCTATTATAAATGAAAAGGTGCGCGTCAGTTGTTGTTTGAGCCACAAAAACTACGTATTCCTCGTGTAGCGGCTGGTGCTGCAAGCTGAGGTGTTCTGACCTTGTCGTAGCTAGTCCTGATGCTGACTTTGAATCCCCTTCAACAGTAGCCGGTAGGCCTCCATAACACGTCACACCTACCCCTTCCATAGGAACTCCAGATGTCAGACTTAGATGTACTAAGAGTTTCCAGCGCACCAACAGATGATTCGTATTGACCTTATCCACTGAATTAATTTCATAGCGCTTACAACCCCTTGCGAAGTTGTCCTCCATTTGCAGTACCAAAACCATAGTAACATCACAATTCTCCGCCAAATGCAGTACCATAACTATGGTAACATGATAGCAACCGTTGTGCTCGCCCAGTTTTAGAACTCAATACGGCGTCCGAAAGACCATCACCATGGCAAATAGGGAGCCTTGTATGGCTTCGCATGAAATCAATGGGCGCTTACTGTTTTAAATGAAAATGGCACATAATTTTTGCGGATTAAATTTTCATCCTCTAACAATTAATCTATGTTTTCTAATAGATAATGATCTTCAAAAATAAAAACCTCAAAAATCCTGAAATTTGTCAATCCACGAAAATTACATACCTCAAAAATTTGTACATATATGGTACTTCATGTGTATGTGTGTGTGTGCATGTGAAGTCTACAATTCAACATGCTGTTTAAAAATCATCATGAAAATATAAACGGATACTAGCAGAATGAGCTTGCCAAACAGGTCTACATCAAGCATCAGATAGTTTGAAATGCTCCACATCATGTATAAAAGATGGTTACCATCACAGCATGTAATTTTAATTGACATTGGTGTCATCATCTGTTGTGTATATACTGTGTGTGCTACACCCTCTGAGAGGTTGACATGACGATGATGTTGTGTTGCACAACAACTCTTAGGAGGTAAAGTTGTATGGTCTCTTCTACTCTTGTGTGTCTTGTCTTCCACTGGTCACCACCCTGTGAGGAAACAAATTGCATAGCAAAGTTGCAAATTAAAGTACAAGTGTTAAATTGAGACATGTTTAAAAAGGTCACCTGTCTAAACCAGCTAATATGATAATCCCCAAATGTCGTGTAATTTGTTTACAAAGTGACCTGCCTAATGTAGCCACCTGTTTAATAAGGTAACTGTGTAATAATCGGTCACCTGTCTAAACAAACCATGATGCTACAAGTTTTGCTGTAGGTGACTAATCTTATTTAAGCCAAAGGCCTGTAGAAACTGTGTGGCTTTTCCAAAAAAAAGAAATATTACACCGACTTGTGTGAACTTTATTTCTTCTTTTTTTAAAGGCACATAAACATTTTTGACAGCTGTACAAGGAAGATGCATCACAGGTGACAATAAGAACATATAAATGATTGTGTAGAAGTTAAATGGTTTTGTAAAGTAGAAAATTGTTGCATTAAACTACAAAATAACATCCCAGACATGAGGGAGTGTTTTCAAACACAACAAACAGTGTTGGGCAAGCTACTTTGTAAAAGTAACTAGTTACATATTACATATTACTTGCAACTGAACTGTTTAGTTACAGTTACATATTACCCATAAAATAGAGTAACTATAATAATATTACATATTATATTACTTTGTGTCCACAGCCTTAAGCTGTCACATGTGAAACTACCACCTTATCACGTGACATGATTGCGTTGTTGGACAACGTGCAAATCTTGGTTATAAGTAAGAAGCTGGTGAATAAGCTTCATTCAGAAGGCTTCGTTACTTCGTTGTGGCTAGGTGTTACTCAGAGGATAACTAACGAGATTAGTAACTTCGTTACTTGTAGTAATAATATTACATAATATTAGACTCGTTACAGTAACTATATTACTTAGGTAACGCGTTACATTTGTAAGTAAAGTAACTTGAGTTATATTACCCGTTTTTATAGTGTATTTCGTTATGTTACTTGGTTACCACAAAAGTAATAATATTACGTAACGCGTTACTTATGTAATGCGTTACTCCCAACACTGCCAACAAAAACAGTGCTGTTGAAGAAAACAACATGGCCGATAACTTTGTAGATAAGAGCTGCATCAGAGTGTGATTAGTAACATGACCAGAGGGCACAGCATCACTTCAAATTCACTATGTTATCAAACCTACTACAGTTTACCTGTGAAGGAGTACCATCCATTGTATGTAGTTGCTCAGTCTTGGGTGATTTGCTGGTTCAGTTGGATAAACATGTTACTGTGAGAATAAATAAGTGCAGTAAGGAAATGAACAAATACTATACATTACACAAACAGAAGCCAACTAACTTCTATGCAATCACTAGTTGCAAAACAGTACATGACAGTACAGAACTGGAAAGTATTAAATCTACTATTTTAAGACGGTACAGTATATTTTGTTTCTTGTACTGCATATCCATACTAATACCAAGAGTTTATTATAAACTCTTGAGACGGTACAGTATTGAATTGACTATTTTAAGACTTCAAGACTTCTCATAACACTTTATGATACTAATCACGCTATGAAGCAGTGTTCAACCACTTTTACTGACTACGAAAATCACCAGACCTGCGTCATTGCTATCATACTAGCCTATTTTTACAGCTTGGGTATTGATTCATACACTACTTGAATCTAGACCAACAACAAAACATTATTTCAAGTTTACATTCAACCATTCAAGCCATTCAGGTATACCAGAGTATCCACTATACACATACACCTTACCATCATCATCCACATTGTTGTTGTTGTTGTTGCTATACACATGATCAGTAGCAAACAATTGTCTACTACCAATCCTGGCTACCTGTTCTGATAAAGAACTAGCAATTGTATCAGTAATGGTGGAGAAGTGTGGGGTAGCTGGTACTGGTTGGTAAGGACCACACTGGAACATGTTAATGTGAACACTTGAGGACAGATATATCCAGACACTTCAAAAACTTCCAAAACGATGTTTTCCAAAACTCTTCAGATAACGCTCTTCAGCTGGAATCTTCTTAAGTTGATTTATAGCACCACCAGTAACATTCGATTATGGGTTACAATCTATACAAGGGAAAATACAACTAATCACACTGATATGTATTTCAAACATAATAATACCACCATACACACAACAATTTACGCATTAAGGTAAAATAAAACAATATTTAAACAATTTTACATTTACAAACCATGCAACCAATTCTTTGGTACCATCAATTGAATCACATCACTTAGTAGTAGACAGGTAAGCTGAGTCTTTGGTTAGTGCTACAGTAGTCTTGAGTGAGTAGGAGTTCACAAATAAGAAGCGCCTAAACAAGCCATGTTGTAATATGGGAATTAGCAGGAATCTGCCTACTTTAACTGTTGGGGGTGTGGTTTGAAAATCATTGACAATTTCCATTTTATTGTTATAGTCAACACAAAGCCATTTGTATGCTACTGCAAATCGACATCTTGTGTAGTCAGCTAAAGAAATGGGACATAAAAACGAGGACAAAGGCAAGGAGACCATAATGTACACATTGAGCTGTACATATTGTCATATTAACTAAATAATCTGCTAATAATTACCAATACCGATATTGCTGAAATCTGGTTGATAAAACAATTTCCAATTATTTACCGATTAATCGGTAGCTTATTTCATGAAAATTCTTCATAACTTTTATAGTGCCACACATAACAATCGATTGTGAGCTTAAATTTTGACAAAGCTGTGCAAGGGAGAAGCATAACAGGTAATAATAAGAGAAGGAGAATTTGCCCCATGAATCCATTGTGTGTTCATATTACACTGGAACCAGTTAAAGGGACAATGCACTGTTTACATGCTGTATTATGTTTTGATGTATGGAGGCCACTCAATGCGCTTGTCCAAGACCAGCTGATTGCATTGTGTATCTTGTCAAGTTCATGTTGCAGGTGGTAAAGTACAAGCATCACATGATTTTGTTGGGCCCCAAAATAGTCAGATGTTGTAAACAACGCATTGTCCCTTTAATGTGGTCTCAAAACATCTCTTAATACATAAACTGACCTGGAAAATCGGGCACCTTGATAATGAGGACACTACTGGTTGTACAACTTTGACAGTTCCTCTTTGACTATATATATATACCTGGATACGACAATGACAGGATAACAATGACTTCATAAAATATTAAAAACACACTCACTTGCACACATACTGGGGTCAGATGGCATATCCATAATATCAATGTGCCATGAGACAAGCAACGGTTACACTCCAGTAAAGCACTACTTGTGTATCATCAACACTAACAGAATATTGAGACGTGTATTTGGGGATACAAAACAATCAACAACTCAGGTTTTGTTAAGGGTAAATAACTGGACAGGTGACAACACGTTCAGTAGCAGCAGTTACTCTACATAATTAGGTATGATCTGTACCATGGCCAGTGATGGCTGTGTGACAAAAGGGACACTCTCCACTTTCAGTAATAATAATCCTTTCAGTGCATCGTGTACACAATAGAGCATGCTGGCATGGCAACAAGATAACTTGGTTACAGTAGCAGACTTGGCAGGTAACAAATCGGTTGTGATATGAGTCAGTACTAGAGTCAGTGTGTCTGGCAGTTTCATTCAAACGAGGTTGAGTGAAGTTTCTCTGCTGATGGTAACCCTGGATAAAATTCAGACACACAATATAAAAGAGTGATTGTGTTATTATTGAACTAAATGGTTCATTGCCTAATAAGGAAGAGATTATCAAATGCTTGTACAAACAGTTAAGATATCATCCGATTGAGAAGACCATGTGATGTGACTACCTGTGAGTACCACTAGATCTTATGGCCAGTACAACAAACAAGAGAGAAAAAACTGACATATTTAGAATACATTACAGGAGAAGTTAATTGTTGAAAAAAGCAACACAGTACATAGTATGTTCACGTTGAGCTGAATCCTCAAAAACATTTAATAACTCATGGTTGCAATTACACATGATCTTGAAATTTGGCTCATTTGTAGTACTGCTTGACCCGCTAAAAATATTTCAAAATCTTTTTGTTCAAATGTTTGACATAATATTTACGGCCAATCAAAATTTTCACAATACATTTCCTATGGGGAAGCCATATAAGTACAGTGTCCATTACAGCTCTTTCCTGAACTTGTAATGGAGCCAAACCGTACGTGTCTGTTGTTGACACCTTTGCTGTTACCAATAATCTTCTGGTTGGCTGAAATGTTAACTCTGTTGAGAAAAAATCCACTTTTAATTTTTAGCTGTTTTTCAGGATTCAGCTCAACGTGAACATACTTTTATAGTTCAATCAAATATTATGTACTTTTTAAGGATACAGTAAAGAACACTGTACACAAGTATGTCCTTATAGCTCTTTAGCACACTTTAACAGCTACAAAATATTCTAAATTTCTTACCATCAATTCTCCATCACTCTTGCTCATATTAGCACTATCAGATATTCTACTGTAATCATAATGGGGTCCACATAAGTACAGTGGATAGTCCATCAACCCTGATGTCATCGATGATGAATTGTGAATGGGTCCATGGGAAATCGATGGGAACAAGTCTGGTAATTTAGCTGGGGCAGTATTAGGAGCAGTTTTCTTGCTGGTAAGTGAACGAGGAGAGCTTTGAGTTAAACAGTCTCTTCCACTGAAGTCGGAACCCTAACATGACAGAATTATTACAGAAGTGTCTATATACAGTGGACATTTTTGCCTCTCTATAAAGGACACTGTACATTTAACCTCTCTGTTTCTGAGGTCCCTACACAGTCACCTTTACGAATACATATACTCAACAGTAAAATTTCATTAAAAAGAGATTCTACTGTACGTATTAACAGTATTATCCTACCTGAGAAATTGGACCACTTGAAGGCCGTAGCTCCCTCCAATATTGACCCATATAGTTTGACCCTTGTACTACATTAGGACTAGTGACAACAGGCAAGGTTGATGGTTGTACTGAGTGATGCTGGGGTGGTCCCAAAGATGACGGAGCAGGCAAGGTTGATGGTTGTACAGAATGATGCTGGAGTGGTCCCAAAGATGACGGAGCTGGCAAGGTTGGTGGTTGTGCAGAATGACGATGGGGTGGTCCCAAAGATGACGGAGCATTGACAATCCCACCCAGCCGATGATACTCCACATCATTGATATTACTGAAAGATGAGTTTGTATTCATTTCAAAACTTGACGGTTGAGAAGGATAATTGGAGATGAACCTTCGACGCTTATCAACATAACTGGACCTACAATTAATATCATTGTTCTCCGTTTCTCCTGAGAATGACTCCTCATACTGTGTGTGGAGAAAGCAAATAAGTTAACATTGTGCAAATTTTAGCTTTCCAAAAATATACCATATGGAAAGTTGGCCTTTTTAAAGAGGTGGCCACTAATACAGGTGCCACTAATCATGTTTTGCACACATACATGTGTTCTCTTGACAAACCCTTAAGGTTGCTACATTTCCTGCTCGTAGGACCCATTCAATGAAGTTTATCACACCTCCTATTTCATCCACAATGTGTCTGGAAACTCACAAATATTCTTATTTCAAACAAACACACAAAGAAAACTACCTCAGAGCAAAGCTTAACAGTTTAATACAATACAAGCTCTACACCTATCAGATACATACAGGATACTTTAGCATTAAAACTGGCTTGCTCAAAAAGATAAGAATATATACATAGCAACAGCAAGCTGTAGGCGCATCCTTTACACGGGAGTGTATAAATCAACTTACCACTATCTGTTTGCTCTTGGATGTTGACTGCTGGAGAGAGATAATAGTATTGTAATCCACTCTTGTCTGACATGAAACCTTTTCTTCAGAGTCAGAACCTCCTGGTGCAAGTGACAATGGAGGAGGGTTGGATGACCAGCTGGGAGGATAATGTATTCCTTGAGCTTCATCGTCTGGCTTAGGAGGTGAAGGCTCATCAGAACCTTGTGCATTTGGAGGTATTCTGATACAGAGACTTGAGAATGATGTAAGTTTGGTGTCGATTTGCCCTCTGGGAGTTACATCAATACTTTTTAAAGCATAAGATGGAGTCAACATTCTTGGCAACTGTGCTAGGAATGGACACTCAGGGTTGTGTCTTCTATGTTCATCAATCACATTGTCAGTTCTCTCCCAATCTTGCAGGACCACATGACATGAGAAACATCGTACTACATCTTGACGAGCTATCATGTAAAATCCTGCCTCTGCTAACTCTTCTTTTGGTAGGACTCCACCCCAGTATTTGAATGATTGTAGTCTTGTAGCTCGGTCAGTGTAGTTGGGAAACTCTACAGCAAATTGAGCTTGATCAATGAAAGGTTCTCTTGGTCTTTGCTCTTTAGCCGATTTGTCTTTTCTCGCTAACTCCTGAACAAACACACAACGAGGGCTACACTTCTGATGTACACTAAGAGGTATATCTCCTTTTAACCAGTTACGATATCTGACCCCACATTGGAAACACTGTACTAGAGATCCCTCCCCAGTGTATACAAACCCAACCCTGGCTAGTTGTTCTGGGTGAACTGATTCATTCAATGGCCATCCTACAAATGATCTGATCCTTTCTGCTTCTGACCCGTAATTTTCTAAATTGATTGGTAAACTAGTCAATAAGAATCATCACCTCCTCTGCTTGCAACGTAAGATGATTGTGGTTCATCTAAACCAGTCACTACAGTGTGGATAGGTTTACTATTGAAAAGAGTTAAAGACTGTAATTGACCAATACTTGCTGTTTGCCGAGGATTAAGAGGTTTAGAAGGAGAAACAACTGATTTGACTTTTCCTTTCTCTCCTTTTATTACTTGTAGTTGTTGTCTGACAAATGAACAAGTAGGACTCTCCTCTTTGTGTCTCAGTAATGGATCCATGTGTTTAGTCCACCCATCAAGTTTGATGTTACAACTGAAGCAGTAGACAAGATCTTCCTGACCAGTATACACAAACCCTGCCTCTGACATTGAATGAGCATCCAGTGATCCTTCCCATGGTGGAGGTAATATAAATGTCTTTAATCTGTCTTCTAGTTCCTCGTATCTCAGTTTAGAGCCTTTCACGGGGTCGGTAAAGGCGAAAGATCCCTGGAAATACCCACCAGTCAGGAAACGCGATGATTGTTGCATCACAAAGGTCGTTATAGTCGAGGTAATAGAAGAAGTTTCGTAAGCCTTACTGCGCCATCTTATCTCTTCCCATAGGCATCATGTGACTAGAACATCACGAGACTTTAAGATCTCTCTTGGGGGTTGTTCGTGCGAGGTCCAAATTTTTGCGAAATTTGCGAATTGAAGCTTAAATTTCTGCGATTTAATTAAATAATAGGTGAAAAACACTAATGGTCTGTTGCCACCAGCCAAAAAGTTCTCTAACAATTGCACTTCATTCATTGTCACTTGCCACATCATCTTCCACCATCAATGCGTATTGTTTTTCATAGTTTAGTCCTTTGGAGCTCAGTATCTGCAGAAGTCTACAAATCACGACAAATCAGTCTCTTTCTGGTTAGCACTTCATCATTTTCTTTGTTTTTGTCTTGTTCTTGTATAGGTTTTTTTGTGTGTCATGTTCTGTTGTAAGTTTATATATTTATGATTGTTTTTGTACTTGTTATTGATGTACCTGTATGTATGTCTCTGTAAGGTTGTAGGCTTTGCCTTTAGTGTAACCCTTGTCTTTTGACAGAAATCAATAATCTAATCTAAGTCAGTAATTAGTTACTACACTATATACACACAAAGCTAGCTACTTACTTTCCTAAACAAGCATTGCATAGCTATATAGATTAGGATACATATATAATCACACAGTTCACGTGGTCATATAGATCAACAGAGATCAAGAACATGTGTAGTAACATATTGGAGTTCTTCTTCAATTGTGCATGTTTTACTGCTTCAGCACAATGTCTACATAGTGCCATGACTGAAAACATCTCAAATGTCATTGCCTGACAACCAAGGATAGTCTTGAGGCATGCAGTCAGCTACTCCCTTCTTGTATGTTATAGTGTTGGTCTTTGTCATCAAGTCCCCATAACTATAATGATGGAATTACCAGTATTATTATAACAATTGCAGCAGAACTCTGTAGCATGTACTTAGCTATAAAAGTTAATGTATAGTAGTTAAAGTATTGATGATTGAGCAAGAATACACAGTCAATTGCAATCAATCACAATGTACTGCCTGTTATACTATAGACAACATTATCAAAACACCTGTGTACCAGTTAAGTTATGCACAAAGTATTCAGTAATATTTTTAGATAAGATAATCATGTATACTCTGGCCAAATATACTCTAACAGAACAGTCACTTCAGCCATGGCAATTTCCTTAAGCTAGTGTCTGGTGTCCTCAATGTCATAATCCAAATATTAATCACAATAATATTTCCAAATACAAATATAAACTTGTATTGCTTTATCCACAGGAAATCTAGTCAATTGCTCTAATACAACAGTCATTTCCATTTTCAGAATATTGAGGTCCTACTATGGTTGGGGACACCAACATAATCCAGACACTTAGTTAAGGTCCCTATAAGTATCATTGAAATTAGATAATCAGGACATTAAGGTGTCCATACACATGACCAAATTATGGTAAATCACCCTTATGGGTACATTCGACACATTAAATATTTAATTCTGAAGCACAGCATTATATAGCTAAGTTAAATTCCTACCCATTAAGGGTAGAATAAACCGTGGATACCTTGAAAAAATTGTTACTTGCTATTAACAGCACCATGATTATGCTAGTTTCAAAAATTCTGCTAATTGTTTCAGGTGTGACAATAAGGATGATTTCCTAAAATTCGGTCACATATATATACCATACTGCACAAACTGGGCACTTCCATAATACAATCATATTATGCACATGTACCTATGAAAATTTATTTAAACATGCATAACTATAGGTTTGCTTTACAGTTAGCTATAAGAATTCAGAGTTATAAGTTGAGTTAGCTATGATTAAAAAAAGAGAGAAAACAAGTTGATGATAGAATTTGATTCTCTATGGCATGAAGTGCTCAGATAATTAAGTGCTTGAATAACTCTACATAATATACACCTTACTGTAGTTGACACTCTAATAAGACAATCTTCAATTTACATGAAGAGACTAGCTAGCCACAGTACTTGAACAAATCAAGGTATACCTTTGACACTAGTAAAATTATTTAAGAATTATCAGATGAAACATGATCCCTATACACATAACATTCAAATAGTCTATATATATATATATATATATATATATATATAACTCCCCTATTATATACATAACTCCATGCAAAATCAGTGACAATGTTAACACAACCAGGGCCGCCCAGAGAAATTAAGGGGCCCAGGGCAAAGAATTAAAGTGGGGCCCTTGACCCAAGTTGTAAGGTTAAGACCAAAAAAAAAAAAAAAAAAGGTCACAACCTGCTGGCATTGACAATAACTACCCATCACCAACCATATCTCTTTATCTATAAGCTTGCTACACTGCTCCTCTGAAGAATACTGTGACTGCATTAGAGTATTTAGATTTGACTGCTCTATTAGAGTATTTCGATCTTTTAAACAGGTATTCAGGGGGCCCTTCATGGGGCCTCCTGGGGCCCCTTTCAGGCTGGGGCCCGGGCAAAATGCCCCAGTTTCCCCCCCTGTGGGCGGCCCTGAACACAACTGATACCAGCCTATAGATGTGCCTTCCACAATTAATCATTAAAATTGACAGTCAGTTGTCACACATGCAGTGATGATATTAGATAACAAGTACATGATTAAAGGAATGCTCATATGCCAGCATAAAATAAGGCCAACAGTTATCAGCTATTGTTGTGAGTTAGCTAATTATTATTTTGGTAAGCGCCTAAGCCTTCAAAATGATAATGCTGTGTTCATCCACCTCACGCTGCTAAATCATTTCAAACAGTGACAATACACGTTGTAAGCTTTGAATTTCAATAAATAGATAACAACAATGGTATACAAAGAAATTAATTAAGTTACTATAAAAACCTAATCCTATATTTCTGTTATTTGGAGTATTATAGCGGACAGTGAGTGTCTCGATCAATTTTACCACAGAAATGTTTGGTATATTTAATATTACTGTAAATCCTTAATTACTATACCAATGCAGTGTATATGTATAGGACAAGTGATGATAAACAACGTTTACTGTTACACTGCTTAGACTAAAGTTTATAATATTGTTAATCCCTAATAGAGCAGTTGCTTGCAAATAAAATGAGTGCTTAAATAGCAGAGCTGATCGTGACCAAACAACCAGTTGTCCCCACCCTGCTTCCATTCCACGTGTACAAACATCATTAGTCAGAATCTACATGTTAAGGCCAACTGGAGTAGAGTAACCCTCAAGTGTTATACACATTTCTACATCAAGGTATCCTAGGTCTAAATATAATACAAATGGGACCATGGTCAAGTTCCCTGGTGCTCACCATTAAGGATTGCCGAGTCCCCAATACTTGCATATAATAAATGAATAACTAATTATCATGAATTGCTAGATTAGCATTATAAAACATTTTCATTGCTTTACAGGTACACATGCAGAATTACAAGGGTACAAATAAGACAGCATGAATGGAAAAGTGATCTGGAATACAAAATTAATGGTAATTGATTTTAAAAACTTGTCTGGATGCATACAATACAGTGTGGTAAAACATTACAGGATCCGTTCTTACAAAAATCATTAGACAATTACTCTCCTAACATACCTGACAAGATCTGCTATTGAATCATAAAAAAGTAATTACTATATGTAATTTACTAATTAATTATCACAAGAAATTTACTATAAAGTTAAGGTTGAGCTTCAGTTATGATTGGCTGATGAACTATATCACTACAAAACCTGTGACACATCGGTCACAAATTGGACATCTTTTTTCGGTATCCAAAATGTCATCAGCACATCCTGTACACAATGCAGCATGACAGCAAGGCACTAATGTGACTGACATCTTGTCATAGTGACATCGTTGACATGACTTATCAGATAACAAAGGATGTGACGGAGTTTCTTGTTGTGGAGTACGATATTCGGCAGTTGTCTGCTCCTGGACCACCTGTAGACTCTTGTTCCGCAATGTAGGGTAACTTGTGATAGTAGTATCAGTGCTGTTGGTCTGTAATGATATAATAAATGCAATTATACAAGTAATACACTGCTGTTGGAGCTTTGTATTCATCCCACATGCAGTTACGAAACAAGTACAGTATGTGCTTAATAAATAATATGAGCTATTGTGTGCTTAACCAGACTCTATGGTATTGTAAACTATTTGAAAAGTTGTTGCTTGGACCCGACTGACCCAATTTTGTGTAGAAATTAATAAACAATCGGATCACGTGACACCTAGAAAGATAATATGCTAATTGTTGCTGAATGATTGAGATACTCTAATAGAACAGTCAGCGAGTAAAATTTTGCTCTATGCAAAAAGGCAATGTTTTCTGTAGGTGTAGATCCTTTAGGACCAGTGCCCCCACCCCCGGCTATGAAAACTTACAATATGAAACATCTATAGCCCATGTGTTATATACTTATGCATGCGTTTTACATGTCTGCAGACAGTATAGTATAAACATTTTTTGCTCTATTTGAAATATTATTGATCATTGTGATCACTTGTCTGAAACTGAAACTTGCCAGCGAGCCTTCTTTGTTTATGCCTACCGACCGACCGTTGTAAAAAGAACCCAAGCAACAACTTTTCAAATAGGTATGGCCTAATCTGCTACAAATGAAGTCAAATTTTCTATCAAAAATGAAATAGTCTTGAGAATAAAATCTTGAAATGATTGTTCTATTAGAGTGTTTTAGTGTTTGGATGCCTTGCGTTCAGTTCTATCATTGTCATACACTTCAGAGATATATCTTGGCTTTTACTTATCTAAATGCTGACCCCCCTGGAATTCAGGTCTGCCAAGTAAATGTAGCGAACAGTTTGGCAATTAAAATTTTGGAGATTAGCCATAATAGTATACAGTAATTAGCAAATAAAATTTATCCCTGGGGCTAATATACTCACCCTGCTAAAAGTACCACAAATATGATGCTATCACCAACAAGGCCTGGTTGGTGTGATGTATGCCTAACTTCTATCAGTCGTACAATTACAGTGTAGTCTGTCAAAGCTAGCCAAAATAGGTAGATCAGTGAATAGCTAGGTGTCTCATTTGGGGAATTCATAGTTGGGCTACATAGAGAGGTGGCCTTTCTATATAGCTGTCCGCTAAGACAGGTTCTACTGTTATTACACTGATTCGGCAAGTTCTATAAGACATTCAGCATGTTCCACAGTCATGCTGTCCTTAATAGGTGAATTTCAATTCCATAAATAATAGCCGTTGCTTAGCAACCTGAATTGCAATATTTGCAGGTGTCTAAAGTACTATACCTCTCCAAAAAGATAATTTTATAGGTCGTGAAAATAAAGGCAGAATATACCATAATCTTGTAGAATTACAGCTAACGTCAGATTGGATATTGGAATCGTAAAATTATAACTGGCAAAATCTCTAATCAGCACACCACAAATGGTGAAGCAATGATGTATTACTGTTACATACAAATAACTCACCACAAACGGCACATCAATCACACCTTCACTACAAGCAGAAGGCATAGAGTCACCCATCAAAACTTGCTCATGCTCATGTGACTGGACCAGGGACACACTTGCTGTAGGAACACTGGCAGAGCTTTGAGGTGAAAACTCTGTTCTCAAAATTTCCGTAACTCTTTGTGGTGGAGGTGGTTGGGACACCAAATTAGGATCAGAAGACCCAGGCTCAGTAAGAACACTTTCTTGCTAAGAGAAGAAGTACAGTTATTGATGTATACTGTTGCTGGATAGTAAGCTAACTATATTAAGGATGTGTGCTCTGGGACAAGGCAAATTATTAGTGAAGCTCAGTAGGATAAAAAAATACTTCTGTCCACCACCTTTACTAAAATATTCCGATACTCCCTAGGTTTATTGAAATTAATTCCTGTAAAGTGTCGACACACGTATAGAGGTACACCAATAATTACATTAGCTAACAAATACACTGTATCAGTTCTGTTTTTTGCATAGTGGTATGATCTGGTATCTGGTCCAGTCGTGTAGCTACCACCATTCAAGCAATCAAGAAACTGAGTTAGAACGAAGCACTCTTGGTAGAATACAATTACCTGCACCAGCCCCTTTTTATTTCTGACCAAATTTAGAATGCAAATTATTGAAACGCTGCCCTTGGTTTTGTTTATTGGCTTGTTTTTCTCTCCTTCTTTAAAGTGCCTCGTGTGTCATGTGTTAAAGCTATGGGTGAAATTTGTGTCAGGACGAGTCAACACAAATTTAACCCTGTATTATTCCTGTAGCCTGAAAGATCAAGCAAGGGGTAGTCACTGCCAATAGTCCTCTAGAACCATTTGTGACAGGGATCAAAATTGAATCAAACAATCAAGAGGTTAATTTACAAGTGACCAAGGCATCCTTAAAATGGTTGATCAAGCACTTTAACAAGCAAGCTTGTAAAAGAAACAAGAATTAATTATGAGGCTTCTTGCATTCACTGTACCATGAAATTAAAGTATACATACTTTTCTGATCAAAAAAATCTTGATCCCAGTGGTAAATGTTCTTACAGGACTATTGGTAGTAACTATCCCTTGTAAGGTTTTATTAGTAAGGGTCTGGAACAGTTAGTATAGGTAACTTGTTTCTAGCACCCCAGGGTGTTAATGAATTCCTACAAGCCTTCGCCCACAACTCAGCCCACAACCATTCATATATTTGAATTTTAAGTATTTTCACACTGCAACAGAAAGACTTTGTGCCACAATGCTGTAGATTCTGCTTCACTGGCAAGTACCATGAGGAGAACTGACTGCGCCCGAAGAAAATCATGATATGGTTTAAAACATGAGATAAGATTATTCATAGCGTCAGTTGCTTTTGTCACCAAATCCATTTGAGTAGCACTTAAAAAGATTTAGAACTTCAACATATTGAACGTTTGTGGGCCAAGTTGTGGGCAAAGGCTCAAGCTCCATGGTGGTTGGGGCCGCTTTAGAAAACAAGTAGCCTATGCTAACTGTTCCAGACCCTTTTTGGGAGCAGGTGCTTATAATTTCCAATCGATAAGTGCTGTGCAGAGAAAAAGTGGTCTGGCCACTATAACCCTACAATGGAAATGGACCAGCCGTCTGCATGCAAATATGCCTGAGTGGAGGTCAGGAAACAGAAAATTTATTTGGAGTGGCTTAAAGAGTGTCACCCTAACAACCAGCACTATATAATTTACAATCACAGTGGAGAATATAATATCTATGACAATGGTAGTCACTTCAATACTGTTTGTTGACCAGGATCAAGGTTCAATCAAGAGCTTTTGTACAGTGAATCAAGCGATCAAGATGTCAGCAAAGTGACAATCAAGCACCTTTGAAAGTTACAACACTAGGATTATATCAAACTCTTTTCACCAATGCCCTGTTTCTGTTAAGAGCAATTGTTATAAGATGATGTCCGCCCCATTGTTGAATATGCATCCTCTGCCTGGGCCCCCCACACCCACACCAACATAAACCAACTTGAGTCCATCCAAAGGAGAGCAGCTAGATTTTGCTACAATGATTTTTCTGGATTTAGTAGTGTAACAAGAATGATGTCATCATTAAATTTACCTACCCTTGAAGAAAGAAGAAACAAGTCTAAGATAACTACAATGTATAAGATAATTAATGGCAATCTAAGTATACCCACAAATGATTTTATACCTAATCATCGTCCATCAAGGGAAGGATATTATAAATAGCTTGACACTATGCGGATTGATACTTATAAATTTTCCTTTTTCCCTTCTACAATCAGACTCTGGAACACACTCCCCCCCTTTGTAATTCACTCCCCTATCTTAGATGAGTTTTGTACTAACCTGAACATTCATTATGATCACAACTGTGCACAACAATCTTTTTGATTTCTGCACAGTAACAAATATAATAATGATATAATAATAATTTATAGGCGAAATCAAGCACAATAAAGGCAAAATTTCAACATTCAAAAGTCTTGATTTCGGTAAAGAGTGTATCATGATCAACTGGCAGTATGGAAGTGAGTACCCCTTGTATGATATAACTGCTGGCATGATGTGACACCCCATTAGACGTATAGCTACATGTGTACAGTGTGGTAATACAACTGTACAAGAAAATCCACATACCATGTAATTGCTTGAAGAAGAGAGAACATCCTCATCTGTTGCTTGAGTGACTCGTTGAGTGGCCAGTTCAGGCACGTGCACCAAAGCACTAAATTCCTCGTGTAGCGACTGACGCCGTAGGCTGAGGTGTTCTGATCGTGTTGGAGTTTGTCCAGAGGTTGATGAGGACTTTGAGTCTCCGTCAGCAGTAACCAGTACATTGTTATAAAACGATACATCCGTTTCTGGCTCGATATCTAAAAGCGCCATCGTCCTTAAGTCATAGATACCTTCAGCGTAGTATTGTTTACGGGGACCCTTGTTTACATTAATGGGGAGGAATCTATGAAGGATGCACACCCGCCACTATGCCTATGTTCACATCATGTACAATGATATGATATTTCGATTGGTTAAAATTTAGGTAGGCCAACAAAGTTAATTAACAACAAACGATTTATAATGTTTGCAAATAGGTGTTAATTTGTTGATAGTTGTGAAACCGCAAAAGTGCTGAAGGTAAGTTATTTCATAATTTTCCCAATCTATCCAAGGCATTCGGTAAAGTCCCACACAAATGATTACTAGCTAAAATTGAATTTCATGTAAGGTATTGAAATGGTTAGCGTCAGTGGCAATTCTAGACCTGACCTACAGGGGAGGAGCAACACACTGACGTGCACATTTTCTTCAAGATAGCAGGCATGCACCAACTTCGGATGGCTGTGGTCTGTGGGTGCATACCTGATATCAAAAGTAGAGGTCAATTCCCTAAAACAGAGACGTAATGGTTCAACACAGCTTTGTGGGAAAATCACTAATTCAACAATGGGTATAAGTTATACCATAAGTCAAGATCAGGATTTTCTCACAAAAGGATTTGTCAAAACCATCGTTTCCATGGAAATTCCTGCTTTATATTTAATTAATGCCATACACCACACAACTAAACTGTACGCATCTGTCTTTCACCATGAGTTTTACACGGATTCATGTTTGGGTTCTACATTTTCGCCACAGCCATTGTTCAGTGAACCCTCATCATAGTATGTTTGAAAGCAAAAATACAAACAGAAAAACAAATAAAAGTCTGTTTAGTGAACTACAACACTGATAGACTACAGGATAATATGGTGTGTCATTGGTACTGGTGTCTTACAGTAGGGATATCGTTGACCTGAATTCTTGATCCTTGTAGCACACTCTACACATTACCACATGGCAGGAAAATACTTTCTCTCGGAACAGACCCAGCCTAACTGTATGGAGAAATAAACCAGACCAGTGTTTAACATGTATACATACCACAATACAATAATATTATAATTATGTATTTTTGAGGACAAAATTTACCGCTGACAAATTTCAAATATTTTGCGTTATACAAAAGCAATGGCTGTGAAACTTAAAAATTGTCAGTCAAATTTTAACAAGAAACATTTAAGGCTGAACATAAACATAAACACAACAGATTAATCATTAAAATTGACAGTAGATAGTCACACATGTACATTAGATATTAGAGAACAAGTACATGATTAAATTTAAGGAATACTCATATTATATTATAAGCATGCATAAAATTTTAAGTATCCAATAAAGTCAACAGCTATCAGCTATATACTGTTGAGCTAATAATATTTATTTTGGTAAGCACCTAAACCTTCAAAATGATAATGTTGTGTTAACCCACCTGCTGTTAACTGGTTTCAAACAATGACAATGCAATTTTGAATTCCATAAGTAACAACAACTGTACAAAGATATTAAGTTACTATAAAAATACAGTTCTATCCTATTGCTGTATTAGAGTAACTGAGTGTTATAGCGGGACAGGAGTATCTCAATCTTTACTGCACAAATATTTCGTATTACTGTAAATCCTTACAATGCAGTGTACATGTATAGGACAAGTGATCAGAAACAAAATTAATGTTGTACTACTTAGGCCAAAGTTTATTAAATTTTCATTGCTATTCCCTAATAGACTAGTTACTTGCAACATAATTTTAGCGAGTGCTTGAAAATAGCAGAGCTGATCGTGACCAAACAATCAGTTGTCCCCACCCTGCTTCCATTCCACATGTACAAGCATCATCAGTCAGAATCTAAAAGTTCAGGCCAACTGGAGTAGAGTAACCTGGTATCTACAAATTTCCGCTTCAATATATTCTGGGTCTAAATATAATACAAATGGACTATGGACAAGTGTCCTGGTGCTAGAATTGTCTGTGTAAGGAGTACCCAATACATGCACATAATAAATGAGTATCATGAATTGCTAGATTAGCATTATAAAATCTTTATTGCTTTACTGATACACATGCAGAACTACAAGGATGATGGAGTACAAAAAGACACCATAAATGGAAAAGTGATCTGAAATACAAAATTAATGGTAATTGATGCCAAAAGCCAAAAGAAACTTGGATGTGTACAAATCAGAGTAGTGTGCTAAATATTACAGGACCCGTTCTTACAAAATTGTTAGACAATCTCTCTCCTAATACACCTGATAAGATCTGCTATTAAATCATAAAAAAGTAATTGCCATGTAAAGTTTACTAATTAATTATGATGGAGTCTCTTGTTGTGGAGGACGATGTTCAGCAGTCGTCTGCTCCTCCTGTACACTCTTGTTCCGCAATGTAGGGTAGCTTGTGATGGCTTTATCAGTGCTAGTCTGTAATGATATAATCATACACATTACGGTACATCCTTGGTTAGCTGAAATTGAAAATAATTGTCAGTGGAATAACTAGCATGAGGTAGCTACCTCAAGAAACTGATAGTATGTACAAGTTGAGCTGGAAAAATAGCTAAAAACAAAAAGGGGATTTTTCTGAAGAGAAGTAACACTTCAGTAAACCAGGTGATTAGTGGTGACAGTAAAGGTATCGACAACAAACACGGGTGGTTTGGCTCCATTACCAGTTACCGTATTGCCTTGAATTATGGCTGGTCTCGTATAAACGCCTGGTCCCGTTTAGTCACTGGGGGTATACAGCATCATAATAAAAATAAACGCCAGGTCTCCGGGTCTCAAATAAATGTCTAGTGCAGTCATTATTTTTAGCAATTCCAGGTGGTGTTATAAACTATCAAGTAAAGAACGTTTTATAGAGTTCATTTTAAGCTTGAATCTGTGAAATATGCTGGGGGAAATATCAAGGAGAGTCCAGGATCCAGCTCAACACATACATACCAGTCTGAATTAATTATTACCGCAAAAAGATATCAAGATACTCTAATAGAGCAGTCATCTACACTTGAGTGCAAGTGCAGTTTTATTAGAGTACTTGATATATGGTCTAAATTACAGTCAAGTGACAGTCAAGTGAACATACTAAACTGACATCATTTGTTGCTTGCTACCACGCAAGTATATCTATCTCTTTTTAATTTAAGCAAAGTGTGTAGCACAGATTAGTGATGATGACCTATAACAAAGCCAAGGAAGGTACCATATATGAATGACAAAAGTTTGGCTAGATTAAAGTTTGGGTAATTTGGACAATCAAAGGCACTCACTAAAACTGAACATCAATATATGGCTGCATGGTGAGAGCTAACTGCCAAATTGCTCACACACTGATTTGGAGGAGTCACCAGGTGATTAATAAAAAAAGCTCAGTTGTATGAGTAAGGATAATGCACTGGAGAGGAGTACATCAAGCCAAAACAATATATGGAGCAATCATTTTCAGGATCAGTTTAGGTTGAGATAAGATTTCATAGGTAGTTGATGGTGCACTGACATTCAGTGACTGAACCAGTGAATTAATGCAATACTTGTATGCATATGATGCCATAGAAGTATGGATGCCATGATAGCTGTGACATAGGACATGTCATGACATAAAGCTCCATGATATGATATGACATAGGGCCCTTTATGTCGCGACATAAATGTCTCCTAATAATGTACACTTTTCCATTCATTTTGATCAAATTTAATGCAATAAATATGAGAAAAATTGACAAATAAGTATGAGCAATTGTTGGTTGTTGATGTCATAGTTAACATTGCTGATGATATTTTTGCATGTTTGAATCAAAATAGCTATACAGCTTCATGAGTAACAGGTTCAGTTATGAAACATTAAGAAATGCTTATTTTGTGACATACGGCATGTCATGGCATAAACCTCTATGACATGTGACATGAAAATTTCCATGTCGTGGCATCCCTACATAGAAGATTGATATATGTCTGTAATACAAATGTAACCAGCTGAGCAAAACCGACTAGTTAGCATTTTTCTTAAACTTCTTCATTTTGTGACTTCATTGTTGTCTACCGAGGAAAACCTGTTAAACTTTACTTGGTAGAGTTATAGCGATTGACAAGACAGCAAAAAGGACAAAACAATTGATTTGTACAGTGGCTATAATTACAGGTGTTCATTCAATTAGTCACAATTATGTCACAGGTTAGAGCATTGGGACTTGTGTCATTGTGTTCGCTAAGAACTGGAAGGTTACTGTTTTGGCTTATATCCACCCATGCTTTCAAGGAAGAAGACTGTTCAAGCTTAGAAATGGCGACAATAATGTCACGTTTTACTGCAATGTAAACTAATATAACTTTCCAGCATTTTAGACCTGACCTCTAAACAGGTGTGTCTGTACTTGTGATTAACCAGCTATATCCTCAAAATCTCCTGGCCTTAAACTATGGCTAGCATACAATGCCTCTTCAATTTTAGCATCAATTTATAGTACAGTTTATAATTCCCAACATTTTAAACAAGTGAGTCAGTCAATTGGATAACGGAAGCCCACACATTCATACATAGAGTTCTGTTGAAATACTCTAATAGAACATACACCTATTCTAAAAATACTCTAATAGGACAATCATTAAAAATTTTGGATAAACAAGGGTCGGATAACTGAGGGTCTACTGTATTATATGTGACCAGATCTGCAAGAACTTCATATGTTAGCGCATTTTTTAAAAATTTCATTTTATTACATTTTCTTAATCTAGATAGCCAAAGGAAGGTCAACCAAAGTTTCAGCTCTAGAAGCCATGAAGTTTCAAAGATACAACACTACAAAGTGGCAACAACAGGAAAATCAATTTGCACAGTGACAATGCAGAAAATAAACTACAGGCATTTAATGAAACGGTCATAACTTTTGAACGCAGTCCTTTACCAAGACGAAATTTACACCATCGGATTCTTCATAAACAAGCAAATGTAGTGCTGGGTAAGTTTTGCCTTTCAAGCCCTCCCTATGACCAGGGCAAAGGCAATAATATGAGAGAAAAAAATGATAGTAAACCGCTCGTCCAACATGAGGCAGACTAATGCTCATATCTTCTGTCTCCAAAGGAGCACTGACATGACACAAAGATTCCTCTCTTGCGCTAACATATGGGATTCTTGCAGATCCAGTCACATACAGTTGTTAAGGTAGGCACCAATTGCTCAGCAGATGATTGGTTTATCTGCCAAACATCTTCAGCAGTTATTATGGCCTTTACTACTGACCACTGTATTAGTGAAATCAAGAAAGAAATCAAGGAAATCATTAAGGAAATAAATTGCAATATTGCATCAAAACTTGCAGAACATGAATAAATAATAAGATCAGTTATTAGAACCAACCATTACAATAACATTAATGGCTGGGGAATCACTTGATGTATTGCTTTTAATTACAAACAACTCACCACATATGGTATATACTTAGTGTCAGTTGTAATATCACTACAAGCAGATGGCATGGTTGGTACATTAGGGGCAGCCATCAGCACTTGTTCCTGTCCCTGATGAGATTCTGACATCACTGGTACACTGAGGGTCACACTTGCTGGGGCTACAGTAGCTGAGTTACGAGGTGAAGACAACTCTTGATCTGTATTCAAAACTTCCGTAACTCTTTGTGAATGAGGTGGATGAGACTCCAAATTAGGATCAGAAGACCCAGGCTCGAAAAGAACATCTTCTTGCTAATAACAATAGAAATGCACAGTTGACAAACAGTAAACTAACTATATTATGAGAAACCCCACCCATATGCAAAAGTTCTGCCAAGGAAACAGAGAATTTTTTAGGGTGGCTCATATGACTGACTGCCACTATGTGATCGTATAGAGGTTTTCAGAAAAATTTGAAAATACGTATATTTACGGATATGTTTGAGTTTATAGTTGTGGTGCTTTACAGAACCAAGGTCACTATGGATGCATAAAACATGGGACGTTCTAGCATCTCGAACACCACCAGTGCAAATGAGCTACTGAACAAATATGTTGTTAATCACTGTATATCCATATTGTTTGTGAAATATTGCAGATGGTGGGGGGAATTTTGCATTTGGCCCATAACCTATTGGCGACTGAAGCATACTTAGTCACAGACTTTTCTTCAAAATATAACATTTGTTTACCATACTAAATATCCACCCTAACTACCATTGCTGAAGTCAAGATTCATACATCCGGAAGTCTGAAGCGCATCTATATCATTTTCACACAATTTATCATCATGGTTATTAAAATTACATCGTGTAAGGTCAGATCCATTAATACATATTCTGAAAACCGATATACGGTCAATGTGACAGCCAACAGATAAGGCATATTTAAGTGCCAGATGACATATGGCCTCCTAAGTAGTGATGTGCAATATACCGAAAAATTAATCGACATTGCAATATTTTTTTTTAATACCGATATTGTGTCAAATCTCAATACTTTTATAACTGATATCAATATTTATCGTACAGTCAACAATTTTCAATATATTGAGTAATATTTTGGTAATTTACAACTTTTAGTTAGTAAGTGATTGTGCAATCACAGTAGAAATGAAGCTCAGTTCTCTAGTTTAGCCATTTTTAAAAGCATCTACCAGTTTCTAACTCTTGTTATTACCTTCATCACAAATTCTATAAAGCATAGCCGACAATTATAAACATTTGCCCCACACATTTAATCAGAAGAAAAAATACCAGAAAAGTATAGAAATTTCAATATTTTACCAATTATCGTATCAATATCATCAAAATCCTAATATCGCACATCACTACTCCTAATTAAGTAGTTCACAGGCTGAAGAATATTAAAAACAAAAGTGAATAGGTCAATGGCCTGATGACCTTGATTATAATTAAAGCAAACTTAAAGTAATCTTTACTGATTTGACTATCAAGGGGGTGTCATGATCACATAGGTACATGGTAGATCTGCATTCACAGTCAGTCTTAATCCGCCTAAATTTTGCTGCGACCTGTGACTTAATTAGCAATGATATCTTTTTGATTATGGGCTGGATATTCTCACCCTTGACTTGTCACGAATTTGGTGGCCTTGAGCTTTGACTTAGACTGCAATCGCTGAGTGTAGTAGACTGCCTTTCCCCCTTTTGTATGGGTGGGGGAACACCCCACACAAATACAAAAGGGAAAAAAGCAGTCTCAGTCTAGTACAAGACTACCTGCTACCTACAGTGCACACGAGTGCCTGTGTCACTCCCTTGACCATGGTCATACACACTCACAGATCTCGTCACAGGTATATACAATGAAATGTGTTGCGTGTATTGTGTCTGTATCTACGAGTTATAAGAAAATCGCTTACCATGTAATTGTTTGAAGAGAAAACGTGGGCGTCTGTTGTTGTTTGTTCAGGTACCAAATCACTGAACTCTTCGTGTAAGGGCTGACGTCGTAAGCTGAGGTGTTCTGATCGTGCTGGAGCTTGCCCAGAGGTTGACGACGACTTTGAATCTCCGTCAGCAGTAGCAAGTAGGTTTTCATAAAACGTTACATCCGTTTCTGGCTCTGTTTCTAAAAACGCCATTGTCGATCCTGATGCCCTTAAATCATAGGTTATTTCAGCGTAAAGAACTTGCTAGGCGTTGTGTACATTTTTCATCAAATGGGGTGGAGTCTATACCTAAAATACATTCGCGCACCCCCACTGTGCGTATTAATGTCCACATTACGCACAACCGGGCGCCTCAATTGCTGTAAAAATTAACTAACTAGCTAATCAACAAACGATTCCTAATGTTTGCAAATTGGTGTTAATCTGTTGATGGCGAGACAACTTGTGAAACCGCAAAAGTGCGGAAGCAGCACTTAATACACTACATTGTATTAAAAAAAACAATCAACTAAAATGTAAACATGTAACATTGTAAAGATTGGTTTTGAAAACAGTTCTGATTAAACAACATGCAACAGTTTCCAGAAATTATCTTATTAGAAGTTATAGATCAGAAAAAGGCTAAATATTGTCCTTTAGTGTCTATCATCCATTATTGTTCAGATGGTTATTGATTATTGTTAACTAGTTGTAGCATGTCAGACTGTGTTGTGTCCCTGCTAGATCTTAATAACTGATTTATAACCCATTCTCCATTGTGTGGTCTTCGACTGTCCATTATCTATAGGAAGATAGTACATGTGGTATGGATTATACAGTCTGTACAGTTTGCAAGGAACTGTGGAGGACACCTACATAATCCAGACACTTACCAAAGTATCCCTTAGTACATAAACTGAACTAGAAAATCAGAACACTATTGGTTGGTCCAATGGTGTCCGTATCCATATTAAACTGGAACCTAAAGAGTTAAAGGTAAAATTAATCCTTATTATTGACTGAGTAACTGAACTGACCAGTTACTGCAAAAGACGAAATTCTGCTGAATCAGTATAATCAGACATATCCGAAGGAGCTCATATTAGTTCCACATGGTACTTTTGTAACTTCATTAGGAGAATTTGACACCTGACATTACAACATTACAAAGGTAGCTAATAGAGACTCTAACACAGCTGTACTTCACTTGTTAATGTTGACCATACTCACATACTGGTGACCACCATAATGTAAGGCAAGAAACATATCATTTCTTATATCTTATATTGGCAACAGTGACAAAACGTTGAGACATAAAGTTGGGACCAAGAGTTACAAAATCAATAAATTAGACAGTTTAGCTGGGGCAATTCTAATAATTATGCTGAAACAATAAAAATTTGACAACACTGATCACTGGCTAGGTGTAAATCAACTCAGTACCAGTAATGACCTCACGACAAAAGGGACACTTTCTTGGATCATTTAACTGTTCTATGCATTGTGCACACATTTTAGCATGTCGACATGGCAACAAGAGCCTGTTAACCCGTTCATTATAGCAGATCTGACACATGAAAAAATTTGGGTTGTTGTCACGACAATGTGAGCCTGAACTAGGGTCGGTGCCTTCAACTGGTTCATTAGACAGTTCTTGAGCTAACTTCACATTTCTTAGCTGACGGTAATCCTGCAAAGAACAACATGGAACATTATTCAAAATTTCACAATGCTTTTTAAAAGTAAAAAAAAAAAAACTCCCTGAGTGCACTGCACAAATTGCACATGAAAAATACAGAATGAGGGGTCCGTGTTGTGAGACTAATACAACAACACGAGGTGAAATCAAGTGCTGACTCTTAAAACACTCTGAGTTCCACATTTTTCATACATACAAGTCATAAGTATTGTATCCACTACCACGAGATTGGTAACAGGGAAACATGTACAGATCAAGACACACGGTAGTGTGTCGTGCGGCCCAAGAAGCCGGCGCGTAACACCCGTGAGTATATTGACAGGAAGAAAGAAAACGCAATTTTCGCACCTCCGTAGCTCTGTGCTTCCTTGATGAAACAAGACGATTTTTGCTGTGGACATGCCCTCCAACTGCAGCACTCCACATTCCAAATTTGAGCGAAATCGCTTCGCGCGTTCCCGAGATATGCGACTTCAAAAATTGGCTCAGTTTCTTCGTTTTTTTTCTTCTTATTTTTCTTTTTCTTGTCGCACACTTACAAAAAACTGCTATAAAACTCGAACGCCATATCCGATTGCCTTGAAATTTGGCACACAGAAGGGGGATATAAAGGCGCATCTCGGTACCAACTTTGGCTGGAATACGATAAACAGGCAAAGAGTTATGAGCGATTATTCACGAAAAATAACACCAATATGTTGTCACGCCTACAGGGTAAACCGCGTATGGGAAGAAGCTGAAAATCGGTGGGTGAATAGGTTAACTATTGAACCTCAAACCTTTTGTGGTTTGAAAGAAATCGAGCTAAAAACCAGGAAGATACAACAAAAAAACCAACAGTGTGTAACAATTATGCAATCGAGATCAGCTAATAAAAAAACGACTGCTTGCCACGCCTACCAGATAAACCGCTTGGGGTAAAGCTTTGAAAATCGTTGTACAGATGGAGTAATCATCTTAGAAAGGCTCATCAATGGTGTAGAAGAATCAGACTTAAAGCCACGGAGTTATAACACGAAATCCAACTTGGTGCGGCAAGTGCGAGATTGAGATACTCTAATAGAGCAGTCACCCTGAAGAGAATTCAAGAGATCAGCTAGAAATAAGAAACCTGTATAGAGATCAGCTACACACAAGTCACCCTGTAGAGAGATCAGCTAGAAGAAGTTACCTTGTAGGGAGTTCATGCAACTATGGAAAGAGATAGTTCAGCTAGAAAAAATCACCTTGTAGAGTTCAGCTACAAAGAAACCACCATGTAGAGAGTTCAGCTACAAACAAATCGCCCTGTGAAGAGATCAATAGAAGAAGTTACCTTGCAGAGAGTTCAGCTACAAAGAAACCATCATGTAGAGAGTTCAGCTACAAACAAATCTCCCTGTAGAGAGATTAGCTAGAAGAAGTTACCTTGTAGAGAGTTCAGCTACAAAGAAACCATCATGTAGAGAGTTCAGCTACCAACAAATCTCCCTGTAGAGAGATCAGCTAGAAGAAGTTACCTTGTAGAGAGTTCAGCTTCAAACAAATCACCCGGTAGAAAGATCAGCTAGAAGAGGTCACCTTGTAGAGAGTTCAGTTACAAAAAAACCACCATGTAGAGAGCTCAGCTACAAACTATTGACCTTGTAGAGACATCAGCTAGAAGAAGTTACCTTGTAGAGAGTTCAGCTACAAAGAAACCATTCTTTAAAGAGCTCAGCTGCAAACAAATCACCTGTAAAGAATTCAGCTACAAATAAATCACCCTGTAGAAAGATGAGCTAGAAAAAGTTACCTTGTAGAGAGTTCAGTTACAAAGAAACCACCATGTAGAGAATTCAGCTACAAACTAGTGACCCTGTAAAGACATCAGCTAGAAGAAGTTACCTTAAGAGAGTTCAGCTACAAAGAAACCATTATTTAAAGAGCTCAGCTGCAAACAAATCACCTATACAGAATTCAGCTACAAACAAATCACCATGTAGAGAGATCAGCTAGAAGAAGTTAACTTGTAGAGAGTTCAGCTACAAAGAAACCATCATTTAGAGAGTTCAGCTTCAAACAAATCACCTGTAGAAAGTTCAGCTACAAACAAATCTCCCTGTAGAGAGATCAGCTAGAAGAAGTTACCTGGTAGAGAGTTCAGCTGCAAAGAAATCACCCTGTATAAAATTCTGCCACGAACAAATTGCCCTGTAGAAAGATCAGTTAGAAGAAGTTACCTTGTAGAGAGTTCAGCTACAAAGAAACCATTCTGTAAAGAGCTCAGCTGCAAACAAATCACCTGTACAGAATTCAGCTACAAACAAATCACCCTGTAGAGAGATCAGCTAGAAGAAATTACTTTGTAGAGAGTTCAGCTACAAAGAAACCACCATGTAGAGAGTTCAGCTGCAAAGAAATCACCCTGTAGAAAATACAGCCACAAACAAATTGCCCTGTAGAAAGATCAGTTAGAAGAAGTTACCTTATAGAGAGTTCAGCTACAAAGAAACCACCCTGTAGAGAGATCAGCTAGAAGAAGTTACCTTGTAGATCGTTCAGCTACAAACAAATCATCCTGTAGAGAGATCAGCTAGAAGAAGTTACCTTATAGAGAGTTCAGCTACAAAGAAACCACCCTGTAGAGAGATCAGCTAGAAGAAGTTACCTTGTAGATCGTTCAGCTACAAACAAATCATCCTGTAGAGAGATCAGCTAGAAGAAGTTACCCTGTAGAGAGTTCAGCTACAAAGAAACCACCATGTAGAGAGTTCAGCTGCAAAGAAATCACCCTGTATAAAATTCTGCCACGAACAAATTGCCCTGTAGAAAGATCAGTTAGAAGAAGTTACCTTTTAGAGAGTTCAGCTACAAAGAAACCATTCTGTAAAGAGCTCAGCTGCAAACAAATCACCTGTACAGAATTCAGCTACAAACAAATCTCCCTGTAGAGAGATCAGCTAGAAGAAATTACCTTGTAGATAGTTCAGCTACAAACAAATTACCCTGTAGAAAGATCAGTTAGAAGAAGTTACTTTGTAGAGAGTTCAGCTACAAAGAAACCATTTTGTAAAGAGCTCAGCTGCAAACAAATCACCTGTACAGAATTCAGCTACGAACAAATCACCCTGTAGAGATAACAGCTAGAAGAAGTTACCTTGTAGATAGTTCAGCTACAAACAAATCTCCCTGTAGAGAGATCAGCTAGAAGAAATTACCTTGTAGAGAGTTCAGCTACAAAGAAACCATTCTGTGAAGAGCTCAGCTGCAAACAAATCACCTGTACAGAATTCAGCTACAAACAAATCACCCTGTAGAGAGATCAGCTAGAAGATATTACCTTGTAGATAGTTCAGCTACAAACAAATCACCCTGTAGAAAGATCAGTTAGAAGAAGTTACCTTTCAGAGAGTTCAGCTACAAAGAAACCATTCTGTAAAGAGCTCAGCTGCAAACAAATCACCTGTACAGAATTCAGCTACAAACAAATCACCCTGTAGAGAGATCAGCTAGAAGAAATTACCTTCTAGATAGTTCAGCTACAAACAAATCACCCTGTAGAAAGATCAGTTAGAAGAAGTTACTTTGTATGTAGAGAGTTCAGCTACAAAGAAACCATTTTGTAAAGAGCTCAACTGCAAACAAATCACCTGTACAGAATTCAGCTACAAACAAATCTCCCTGTAGAGAGATCAGCTAGAAGAAATTACCTTGTACAGAGTTCAGCTACAAAGAAACCATCATGTGGAGAGTTCAGCTGCAAAGAAATCACCACTGCCCAAATTTCAAGGCAATAACTCTTTCCAATCTGAAGTTATCAATTGTCAAAGTTGGAAAATTGGATGTGTGCGGAAGGCCCCTTTTCGCAAATCCGGTCACATATGTATTATATATATAATTTGTACATTTACTGATAAAATATTTAAAGTACATCTACTTCATCTTTTCTTCTTCCTGTAGTAAAGAAAAAAACATAGGTTAAAAAAGTCCCAAAGCTGGCCATAGGCCGGCTTTGGGGTATACAAATACAAAAAGAAATGAAATCTAATCCAAAACAGCCAAGCTGTAAAAAAAACTGTGCAGCTCTCAGAAAGGCTATGGTGAAAAAAGATGTGAAATCCAAGGTGGCGGCCAAGAAATGGCTGTGATGGTAGGTTAATGGTAAAAATTTTAATAACGACAATTCAGGTGAATTTTTGTGCCGCTTCACAAAATTTACCTGAATTGTCATTATTAAAATTTTTACCATTAACCTACCATCACAGCCATTTCTTGGCCGCCACCTTGGATTTCACATCTTTTTTCACCATAGCCTTTCTGAGAGCCGCACAGTTTTTTTACAGCTTGGCTGTTTTGGATTAGATTAACTATAACACTAAATACTTACCATAAATTCTCCATAACTCTTGCTCACAATAGCACTATTAGGTGCTCTATCGTAGTCATCCTGAGGCCCCAGTGCATATGGTGGTACAACCATTAAGATTGATGACATCGCTGACCTCTGAATAGGCCGTGGAGTAAGTGGCGGTGACAGGGGTCTGTCCAGTATTTTAGCAGGGGCAGTTCTTGGAGCATTTTTCTTGCTGGTAAGGAGAGAGCTTTGAGCAGTAAAATGGTCTCTTCTGTAGTTAGAACCCTGATATGATAAATAAGAGAATTAGAATCACAAAGTACGTGTTTGAAGTATTTCTTACCTGATAAACCTGACCACCTAGTGGTACAGGTGGTTCCCAGCTATTGGTGGCAGCAGGCATGGTTGAAGAATGACATGGATAATGTTGGGATGGTCCCAAAGATGACGGAGCATTGACAATACCACCTGCTGGCTGATACTCTACATCATTGCTGTTACCAGTAGATGATATGTTTGTATTCATTCCAATACTTGATGGCTGCTGAATTAGAAGATTGGGATTAAACCATTGACATTCATCAACACAATCATCTCCATAATTAGGAGACTCAACAACACGATTCTCTGCTCCTCTTGATAAGGGCTCTTCGTACTGTAAGTAGGTAAACATACAGTGTGAGGAAATGCCCTTAGTCAAGTTATGCTTGGCTGAAAGCATCTGGTAGTACTCAAATTTAAATAGAAAACTTGTTGAAAGGGTTTGGGGTCACTCTTATGGCATTTTTGGGCTTAATTGCTATGCCTAACCAATACTGTTCAGCTGTTACAAAGGAAAAGTGATGCTGGTCTGACATTTTTGGGCAAGAAAGCCCAAACCTTCATGATGCTATACTGTATGATTATCAAAGGAATTGTATTGTGTTTCATAGGATGCACATCACATAATCTACGGGGGGGGGGGGGGCACAGGCCCCCCTGGGTTAGCTATTGCCCCCCCCCCTTGGTTTATGCCTAAAGCCTTGAGAAATGGAAAGGTTTAATCGATCCCAAAGGTGTATAACCGAATGGTCAAAATTCAAATGTACACAGCAGAAGACTATAACTATAAAAAGACCATTCTGAGGTCAGCAATACAACAAATACCCTGTTGTGAACTCGAAATTAGCTGGTATTTAAGAGGTTTCCCTAAACAGGTATATATGTGAAGGTAGTAATATCTTACCTGAAAAGTAGGATCATCTTGTGGTGGTTGTTCTTCTATGGCTAATTCCTCTTGGGCTCCATAATAACCTCCATAATTTAGACCTTGCGCTATACTAGAACCAGTTGGTAGAGGTACAGCAGGCAAGATCACAGGTTGGTGTAGATGTTGTTGGGGTGACCCCAGAGATGATGTTCCTGTAACATAAGACTGGCCATGGTACTCTATGCCAAAACTGTTACCAGGAGATGGAAAGTTTGTATTTACTCCTGAATTTAATAAGTGCTGATTTAGGGAAGAATACTTAGAGCTAGACCTTTGATGTTCATCAATATAGTTGGGAGACTCAACAACATGATTCTCTGTTCCTCCTGATAAAGGCTCTTTGTACTGTAAGTAGGTAAAATATCAAACAATTAACATATGCATCAAACATTAGCAAAGGGAGCATGTGTACAGTGAGATCTTTCTTTAAGACCCTCCAAACAAAAAGACATCACACATTTTCTCCACATTATAAAGGTCCCAACAGAAAATGGGCAAATCTCCTTGCAAATGTGATAATAACTGAGCCTTACCTGAGAAATCAAGCCAGATTGTACCACTGTTGTCTTCTCCTTAAAAGTGACAAGTGTGTCACTAGAACCAGTAGTGTATTGGAGTGGATATTGCAGGGATGATCCCATAGATGATGGTGATGTAATAATACGAGGGTGATACTCTGTGCCATGGTTACTACCAGTAGATGAAAAATCTGCACTCATTCCAACACTTGATGGTTGCTGATTTAGAGATGAATAATTGTAGTTATATCTTTGATGCTCATCAGTATCATCCCTAGAATTAGGGGACTCAATAACCTGATTCTCTGTTCCTCCTGATAATGGCTCTTTGCACTGTATGTAGATGGAGGGAAGTACATAAATCAGCAAAACATCCAAACATACTACAGTAAATGCACTTCTGCTATATAAGCTGTACTGTGTATACACATCAACTTACCAAAATCTGTTTACTTTCTGAGAAAGCGTTGACAGGCTGAAGAAAGGTCAGTATATTGTAGGGTAGTTTGTGTGATGAAGCATTTTCTTCAAAGACATATACTCCACCAGGTGGTGACAATTGAGGAGGGTTAGCTGTCCAACCAGTTTGATAATTTATTCCTGAAAGGTGCTCATTATCATCAGACCTGGGTAGGGCAGTAGTGTCATAACAAGTTGTGCTTAGAGGTGGAGGTAGTCTAAAATCAATGCTTGCCAAAGACGTAGTCAACTGTGAGGTTATATAGTCTCTACTTTTCATTTCAACAGATTTTTCTGCTGCATGGTCTTCAGTTACGACAATATCTTTTGAAGGTTGACATGAGCCTCCTATACTTGACAATGACAAGTATAACTTAAGGAATTGACAGTTAGGGCTACGCCTTTGATGTTCATCAGTAACACTGTCTATGATCTCCCAATCTTGCAGGACTAAATAACATGAGAAACACTTTATTACATCTCGACGAGCTATCATGTAAAATCCTGCCTCTGCTAACTCTTCTTTTGGTAGGACTCCACCCCAGTATTTGAATGATTGTAGTCTTGTAGCTTGGTCACTGTAGTCTGGAAATTCAATTCTAGTTTCGCACTGAGGAGGTTGCTGAATGTAAGATGTGGCTAGTTTTTGTTTTTCAGCTGAATATTTACTTTTACTTGTTAAAGTTTGCAGAAAGGAACAGTCAGGGTTACATCTCTGATGTACACTAAGAGGTATATCTCCTTTTAACCAGTTACGATATCTGACCCCACATTGGAAACACTGTACTAGAGATCCCTCCCCAGTGTATACAAACCCAACCCTGGCTAGTTGTTCTGAGTGGACTGATTCATTTAATGGCCACCCTATAAACGAGGTCAACCTTTCTGTTTCTGATCCGTAATTCTGTACTGTGATAGGTGAATTAGTCAATAAGTAATCATCATCTTTTCTGGCTGTATAACATGATCGTAGTTCATCTAAACCAGTCACTACAGTGTGGATAGGTTTACTACTGAAAACAGTTGAAGACTGTAATTGACCAATACTTGCTGTTTGTCGAGGATTAAGAGGTTTAGAAGGAGCAACAACTGATTTGACTTTTCCCTTTTCTCCTTTTATTATTTGTAGTTGTTGTCTGACAAATGAACAAGTAGGACTCTCCTTTTTGTGTCTCAGTAATGGATCCATGTGTTTAGTCCACCCATCAAGTTTGATGTTACAACTGAAGCAGTAGACAAGATCTTCCTGACCAGTATATACAAACCCTGCCTCTGACATGAAATCCGGTTCCCACGGTCCTTCCCATGACGGATGATAAATAAACGATTTAAATCTGTCTTCTGCTTCCTCGTACCGCATTTTTGGCCCTTTAGCGGGATCAGCAACAGCAAAACAACCTTCAAAATGGCGATGACGTGACACCAACATTGTCACACAATGAACTTTTGTACAACTCCGCTACTGATAGCGCGCCTTCACAGCACTGCCGTAGAAACGAAGCTCCGAGCAAAGCTCTTCTCCCAAACCACGTGACATAATAAATTTCGGGGGGGCAATATTTTCGCCATGTGAAATTTCGCGGATTTGGTCTAAAATCTTCAAGGATAGAAATTTTTACTGTTAAACAGGACTGCCTTTACCACCATTAATAATTTTTGGGTTCCTATATGCTCACATGTATGCAGTTTTGTGATCAATGTGCCAATACTGCTCAGTGCTGCCTCTGACAAATATTTTTAATCTCAAAAACCTTTAGGCTATACAGCTATACAGTATCCGGGTCAGATTCTTTGCACTAAAAAATACTTGAGTGTTAGACTTAAGCTTGCATTAAATCACAATCAAGAATGTTTAAATTATTAAATTTTGTTAATCCTGAGTTGAGTACATAAGTCTTTCATCAAGAAATGTTTAAATGATGCTACCTCTGCCAGTATATATATTTTACAGTATCAAATACAGTCTGCACAACAACAGCTTCTAGAAAGATTTTCTGGCAAAGGATTGTAAGGAGTGGAACACTAATAAGGGTATATCATTTGTATCTTATATTTTTTCCCTTTCCTTGCCATGCCCCACATTGTTCCATTCGTGGTTTTGTGTGAAATGAAAATCTGTTTAAAATTCTAACTACCAATGAAAATGATTGTGGGAAGGAGGTATGTACATATTTACACATTACAACATCACACTGTTCACTAAATCAATTGTCAAACTGAGTTTTAGCATCATCAGTCATTGAATCATTCTGATAATACTTGTAACATGTTTCTTACAAAAAGGACATTTCTTCTTCCATTGCTTCATAATCACTTCAGCACAGCTTTGACACAATGCAGCATGCCGACAAGGCAGTAACGTGACCGACATCTTTAAATGCTCACACCGGTGACAGAGATCATCTGACGGCCAAGGATACTCTTGCGGTAGGTCTGCAGTTGCCTGTTTGCTCTCTTGTTTATTGTTGGCCTCTGTCACCATTCCACTAGAGATGGAATTAGCAGTATTGCCCATCTGAAGAATAAGAACATGAGCAATAAAAACAGTACGTGCTAACTACTGATGTAACTGCGGACAAGTGGGACGTCTATTACCTGTGCACCAGTCCAAGCAAAGGTATTGAGATAAGTGAACAACTGAATATGTCTGAACCTACTGTGTAGTAAAATACTCTAATAGGAGCATATAGTATTCAAAGTTTCTTCTTGACCAAATATTCTAATAGAAGTCATTCCTACCTAATAACTGCTGCCCTAGCAACCTGAAATATGCATAGTTAGTAGGTCTAAATATCTACAGTAGCATCTCTAAATTATTTAGGAATTGCATATAAGATATAATTTCATAGTGTTCCCATTCAATATATATGAGGGGCAACAGCCATATGCAATGTACGGGATGAATTCAAAATATGCCATATCTCAAGTTTATGAATGTCAAAATAATCTCTCCAATTTAGAAAGAAAGCAACACAATACAGGTGTTCAAATGAAGGTACCACTGAAACTAACAAAACATATTCTAAGATTCTTCGCACTCATTTTTGGAGGTATTTGTATCCTAAACATTCACATGTAGGCAATACCTTAAAAGCAAAACACTGTCCTCAGACAACTAAAACATTAAAAACACTTTAAAGACTGCCTGTATAGAAAGACCACCTCTCTAAAAAGACCAGCTCCAAATCATTACTTCTGGATGATCGCATTAAGTAACATCAAGGTAAATCCCCTACATAACTCACCATAAATGGAATAAACCATTCCATCATGTCATCACTACACTTCATGGGTGGTTGATATCTCATCTGCTCTTGGGTGTTATGTGGCTCTGGCTGGTGCAGGGAGACACTTGCTGGAACCACACTGTCTGAGTTGTGAGATAACAATTGATCACTGCTTAGTACTTCAGTAACACGATCTGGCTGAGGTGGAAGGGACTCCTTATTAGGAACTGGAGACCTGGGCCCACGTTCCTCCCATTCCTATATCAGAAGAAACATGCATAATATGTAAGCAAAAATATCCAGTCACTACAAATATGGATGAAAATCAACATGCACCGTGACGTAACACCTTGAAGGCACAATGATTATTACTACATTGTTCCCCCATGATATAGCACAGGTTGGCCTTTCATGATGAAAAAGCTTTTGACAAATATTTTAAAAACATTTTTAAATGTACTTATTAACTCATCATGTCATCTTGTTATTTAGATCTGATTAACTAACTAAAAACATTCCATTATAATTATGGGTGCAAAATTAAACAATTCTAGTCAGTGATTCACCAACTGTAAACAAACCAATTGAGTTACTGTAAACAAACTCATTGATATGGTTTACTGATGGTTGCAGTCACCACATAGTCACTATTGGGTTTTCTGACTGGTTATTTTGCAACAATATTTCAGTACCTTTCAATTGTGGGTTGGAAATTTTTTATCCTTTTTTACCCTTGACCATTGACTTGACACTTGACTGCAGTCACAGATAGTGAGTGTCTGTATGTCACCCTTAGGTAAAAAGTAAGGCTGAAACGAATAGTACGAATATTTGTTATTCGTTTGTTAAGAAATATTCGTATTCATTAAGAAATATTCGTTAGTCGTTAAATATTCATTAATCGGATAACGTACACATTCGGATAATGTACACATTTAACCTTGAAAACATTTTGACAACTGAAAATGTCATTTTAAAATATAATTTTTCATCTTAATAATACATGTAAAGGACTTTTCTTTTTTAACATTTAAAGTTTTAGTAGTAATCAAAGTGATTTTGTCCCTTTCAAGCACCTAATTATACAGAAAATTCTTAAAGAATAATTCGTTAATTCGTTCGTTAATTTGAAGAATATTCGAATACCTAAAATTTAATATTCGTTTCACCCCTAGTAAAAAGTATTATCTATAGCTTTGGTTCCTGCTTTGATTACTGGAGTTCGATCTGTCTGCTCTGATATCCCTGGTGATGACTGCTGTGAAGGAATAGTTGGGGCGAGCCTGAGCGAGTCCCACAATTGCAGTACTCTATTCAACCGTACGATCGTCGCGTTCCCAAACGTTTACGCAAAGAACACGGAAAGTCCCACATTGTTAGTAGTCCATTGGACCGTCGTACGACTTTTGCGTTCCCAAACGTTTACGCAAAGAACACGGAAAGTCCCACACTGTTAGTACTCCATTGGACCGTACGATCGTCGCATTCCCAAACGTTTACGCGAAGAACACGGAAAATCCCACACTGTTGGTAGTCAGGACCGTCACATTCAGTTTCCAAAAATTTACAGTGGTCATTTTTATTGCACGTGGCGCGATGTGACCATGGCGAGTGTTGAAAGTGCAGAACAGAGAGAAGAAAGGCTCAGAAGAAGAAGGGAGCGCGATAGGCTCAGAAGAGAGAGAGAAACCGAGGAGGAAAGACAAGCAAGGTTACACCAAACGCTTACCAGAAGACAGCAAGATCGGCATACACGTGGAACAGAATCTGATGAACAGAGGGAAGCAAGGTGCTACCGGGTAAAAATAGGACTGTTGATGGGTGTTAAATGCATGTATCTTTAATTTGTAACACATTAAGTTTATCAAAGAACTGTGTATTAAGTACTTTCAATAAACTAAGTGAGGCTGTGTTGATAGCCATCTAAATTGCATGTCAACATAAGTCAGTAATAAGATAGGACTGTTGACGTAATTTCTTCTTTATTATTCTTCGTTTCTCAGTGTTACTTTACGAGAAGGTCATGGTGTGGAATGCAATAAAGACAATACGCAATTAGGGTGTTTACCTGTATTGTTGCATCACTAATGTGTATAGCTAGCTATACAAGTCTGTTAGCTATAGATCAGGCTCGCCCCACAATGCTTTTAGCATCTGTCTAGTTAATTATCCTGCAGTATTGTAGTAGGGTTGGCAATGAAAAAATCAACTTCTATAATGTCTCCTCCAAATCTGGGTGATCAATCCTACCCAATTAAGTCTACATCAAAACCGTAGGGTAATTATACGGTGATTTCCCTTGCTGTTTCCGTAGCACGCATTTTAATTCTTCAGGTTTTTTAATAAAAATGGGCAGCAGCATCAGCAATGCTGTTTAGCGCGCTTCAATGTTTCCATGAATGGTGCATTACATGGTGGTCATTATAGTATTGAAATCAGATGCGTATTCTTGGGGAAATGGATGCTGCAAGTTTCTAAATCATAGCGTGAGCGAGAGCATCAGCTTGCGTTGGCACGTGAACACTATAAAGCTCCACTTAATAAGGTCCAAAAAGGTGCCTGGGAGTTCGTAAAACAACTTTGGACTTTATCACATGAGTTTTAGTGGGTTGGCTTTTTATTGCAGACCCGTCAAGTACCGTTCTAGCAAAAATTGAAGTACAAATCACTTTTTAAGCAAATGCATTATGTAGAGCACCTCACCCAATAACCCAAAAAAGCACTGGACAACATCCTAGATGTTCCTACCAATTTTTGAATATGAGCCAAAATCAGTCAAAATTAACAACACGGCTATATCCCAAACAGAAGGCATTTGGTCTCTACCAAACCCACCATTTAAAACTAGACCATTAGTAGGTTCCATCCCCTGAGTTACAAGTTAATCCAAAGGGGGTCGATATTTTTCATTGCCAGCCCTACTTGTAGTCAAACTTAGCGGCCAGCAGCATTGAGACCTTGGGATGACAGAAGGATTATCTATTAAACGCGCGCACTCGCAATACATGCATGAACATGCACTACTGTACAAATAAACGTACCATACGATTGGTGTAGGGGACATCGCACGGGTCTGTTCTGTCACCGTTAACCTCTGGTACTGGTTGGTTGAGGTGTTCTGATGTAGTTGTATCTACACCGGGAGCGAATTGGATTCCAATAGATTGCGACTTTGAATCTACCACTTCAGGAAGTTGTTGGTCTTCGTACAACCCTACTGGCTCAGGCGATAATTGGTCCTCCATGATTGTTTACGTCTGCCACGTGTTTGGCGGGAAAATTCATTTTAATTAAAGAGCACTAAATAACAGGAGAATGTTTATCTAAGCAATGGTATATCAGCTGATACAATTGGTAACCTTATCACTTGTAACAATAAACATTGTGTAAACCTTTGCTGACCATAAAATCATACTAGGCAAATAAATGATGTCAATTGCTGTTATCCTAATGGGCCATACATGATACCAAGAGTTCATAATCATAAAGCCCTTAACATTGTATATTATAAACTCTTGATGATACAAAATGCATCTAAGGTTGTTACTGTTTTCTGCAGAGTCCACCCATTTCAATTTCTTTGGCTAACAGTACATTCAAGTTCTCAAATGCAGAAATTGTTTCCAGCTAATACCCTGGCAGTTACAATTAAGTAATTCAGCTCAGGATGTAAGAGGGTTTCCAACAGCATGCAACAATAAGTTACCAGTAACAAAACACACAAGGTCTGAGCATCAATCTGGATCTGAATGAATAAAAAAAGAAAGCATATGAATGTACAAAAAAATATATCTAGAATCCGTTCTTACAAAAACCTAGAAGAAACTGATTTCATGACGGAGGTAATTTACATAATCACATTGTTCACTATAAACATGTAGACAAGTATTAGACAATGATCACATCACTCTTCTGATGTCTCCAACACATTGATTACAAAATGGACACTTCTGATACTTCACAATCTCATCAGCACAAGTTCTACACACTGTGGCATTACAACATGTAACCAAGAACACCAATATCTTCATATGGTCACATCGGTAACAAGGATCATCCTCCTGCTGTGGCAGTTGGACTGCCGTCACTTGTTCATTGTGTACACTTGTGTACTGTGATCTCGGGTTACTACTAGCAATCGCAATAGCAGTGCTGTTGACCTGGTGAAGTGAAAATACAACTTATAACAGAGATCATAGACTGAGCTCCCATATACCCTGTACGAGGCATATTAATAATGATATAACACCCCATTTTTCTTATAATATCAATTGAATGTGTGTCTAACAATGTCACTGGCAAATTGAACTAGCTTGAGCTCTCGGCATTTCTCACTGAACTACAAGTGAGTTCATAGCTATTGGCAAATACATTAGGACATTCATGAATATGGGTGTTCAGAGTTTTGTGTGTAAAGCACAGCACAAAATCCTTACACCTTTATGGTTTCATGTTGTCATTATGCCAAAACTTTATGAAATACCCTTCTATATAGCAATCTAGAATTCATTAAGATGGCCTAAGTTAAAGACATTTATTGCCACATCAAATTTCCAATACGTTTATTCATACAAGACTTGCACATGTACTTAGGACATTAAGATTAGAGCACAACTCACCACAAAGGGTAGACACCCCTCCATAATTGCTTCTAATTCACTACATTCCATGGGTATTCCACATCTCATCTGTTCTTGTCCATTACGTTGTTCTGACTGGTGCAGGGAGACACTTGCTGGAACTACACTGTCTGAGTTGTGAGATGACAATTGATCCATGCTTAGTATTTCAGTAACACAATCTGGCTGAGGTGGAAAGGACTCCATATTAGGAGTTGGAGACCTACGCCCATTTTCCTCCCATTCCTGCATCAGAAGAAACATGGCGGCATATAAGTTGATATTTGCATTATACTCTGGCAAGGCAACTACATGTGTACATACAGAGTGCATGCATACTTTGTAAGCAAAAATTCTCACTACAAATCCATCAGGAGCAACATAACATCCCAGAGCAACACCTTGAGGCACAATGATTATTATTACGTCATACCCTCATGATGAATCCCTTTCATGGTGAACGTTTTTAAATTAATGTATTTATTAACTCACTTGAATCTGATTAACTAAACAAGTGTAACAAAAAATTTGGAATTTTCAATATGAGTAGGGATCAAAGTAATAAAAAGTACTGAAACAAGTGAGATTTACCATTCGATGCCTTACTACTACACACATATCTTACTAGAACTGCAGAGGGTCTTGAAATGCTGAAACAAGTGACATTATCTACCACCTGAAGTCTTGCTAGTACACACAATCCCCACTTCAGTGCCATTGTCTATAACTTCTCAGGAACTGAAGTAGGGATTGTGTGTACTAGCAAGACTTCAGGTGGTAGATAATGTCACTTATTTCAGCATTTCAAGACCCTCTGCAGTTCTAGTAAGATATGTGTGTAGTAGTAAGGCATCAGGTGGTAAATCTCACTTGTTTCAGTACTTTTTATTACTTTGATCCCTACTCATATTGAAAATTCCAAATTTTTTGTTACACTTGTTTTTGTACTTTTTATTCACCTGCAGCATATTAGCAGAATCTCCAGGATTACATGCACGTTCTCAATGTAAATGCTAGTAACATAGTACAATGGACTTTTATACAGACCATACAGCGAGGTGTGATGTAGAATGAAATCTTTCTCAGCAGAAATAGTTGTCTTATATTTTCATTACCAGAAATTGTTGACTGCTTTATTGAAATGTAATTTTTTTTTTTTCTTGTAATTTGAGAAATCTTAATATGTGATTCTCATCTACCATCTGTGCACTGCTCATTTCTACAACAAAATCTATTACAAATGCTAAGTTCATAAGGATGCAATTGCAAATTAATTTTATCATGGTACTAATTTTGCTGAAGTAAATTGTGCATAGAAGTACCATGCATTGTTATAATAGCTACCAGTTATAGCTTAAGATTCATCAAAGCATTAACACATCACCACACATCTACCCTGATTTGTTGATAGGCGATGATCGGTGTTGATGATGAGGTTAGGCTAATTATTTAGGGAAGCCAGAGGTGATACTTAGAGCTGTGCCTGTAGTGCAGATAGACACTGCATGTCCCTCATCCAAATTACTCTTGATACACAACTATTTATAATTATAAACAAAAATACTGCAACCTTGTGTTGCTATGTTCTGTCCTGTGTCATGCTCCTGAGTCACTGGTGGTGTAACTTTAACTTCTGTCCCAAATTGGCTGCCTCCATCATCGCTTTCTTTGTTTCCACGCCCCCTTCTTCTCCGTTGAACAACTCGCTCTTTCTCAAAGTCTACTTTTAAACAACACGTGTATTCGAATAATTTAGTGCGACAACCTTTCTGGCCGGCTAGTGTTTGGGCCCCGCGCTAGCGTAAGCCGGGTGGTGAAGCCCTACCATGCTGGTGATTACCAAGGCTGATGGCCGCAGTAAAGAAGGATAAAAGGTAAGACAATAGCGCACACACTGTATCTTTAGCGCTATGTCAAAGGTTTCTTCTTGCAGAAATTTTGAGCGTTTCTGTGAAAGAATTAGGGCTGTAGCAGTACCCAGTTTTCCGATGCGCTTGACTGAACGCGTCAGTCAGTCAGTCAGTCAGTCAGGCAGTCAGTCAGTCAGTAGAAAATTCGCTCGGATAATATATTTTTTTAAATTCGTAGAAATCCATTGGATGCGTTTCGAGCTGTTTTGAAAGCATAGGTGTGTTTTGTTTTCATAGTACAATGATGACAAATCGCCGTTATAGCTTAGAAAGTCTGCTTTTCGTGCGATTTTTTTTGGCGGGAAATGATGAACCTTGATGATCCCTACCATTAAGTACTACCGTACTTAATGATAAATAACTTTCCATTATACGGGTGCAAAATAAAACAATTTTAGTCAGTGATTCACCAATTGAGTTACTGTAAACAAGTTCATTGATATGGTAAACTCAGCACATGGTCACTGTTGGTAGTTTAGTCTCGAGTCAATGTAGTTCTTGTGGTGTATATATCGAAATTAACATTCTTTAGGTCTCTTTGTCAACCAGATACATAATTATACAAGCATAAGAAAAATTTAGGAATTTTAGATTAGATTAGGGACAGTGTATAATGCTGCAATAGAAAGTACTGAAACAAGCTGGATCGGAGTACTATGTAATGTCCAAATACTGTAAAGCAATAAGAAGTGAATATCCTTACTGACTGTAGTACAATAGGGATATTCACTTCTTTTTTTTTTTACAGTATTAGGACATTACATACTACTCCGATCCAGCTTGTTTCAGTACTTTTTATTGCAGCACTGTACACTGTCCCTACTCTAATTTAAAATTCCTAAATTTTTCTTATACTTGTTTGTGAAGTTGCTTTGCAAGCTCATGACCACTAAATAGCCTGTTTTCACAAAACCAGTCACAATATTTTAAAAGAGTTAATCACAGCACTATTGTACTAGATTATGACTCATACAATAACAACTGATCAGTGGGCGTGGCTCTACATAAGCCTGCAGACAATAATGAATGTGGATTCATGTATACCTACAGACTGGTGAATGGGTGTGGCTACCATGTCTACAGACAGTAATTATGTAAGTGAGTGTGGCTCGCAAAAGCAGGGCTACGCTATGACGTGCTACTACACATCCACATCGTTACACTAATTAATTTAGCATGTGGGGTCAGATCCGGATAATCTGTAAAGCGGGACCTGGATGATCCGACTCAGTTTTAACATTGTTACTAAACTATATTTATTGACTTACACATTGCTAGTTTGCCACAAGTACTCTAATTACTTTCTGAGATTGAACTTTGCTGTATTTTGGCAGGACGTATATGCATTCGGGTATACAGGATGTGCCTTTACCCGTATTCATAGAGAATAAGTAAAATTAGTGCTACATTATACATCTTATCAATGGGATTTACTATCATGACAACTATCGTATCGTGATGCAATTATCGTCATTAATCGATATAGTTGCCAACTTATTATCGCACATCACTACACTGATGTACTAGAAGTACAATACAACATGGTACATGACTAGCATACAACATTGCAAGCTCTTGTATCAAAAAAGTACAGTGTACAATGACATCTTGGGTACATTTTTCTCTAATTATAGCTAAAATCTATACCTAGGCTTATAACATGGTATAAAGATTCTATATCATATCACAGAATAGAAAATTTTATCAGATATACTAAATCACATATCACTCTACCTACAGCGAGTGTCTGTACACCACCCCATTGGGTGAATATATAGGTAAAAGGTATTATTTATGGTTTTCACTTTGATTACTAGCCAGAGTTCAATCTGTTTGCCTAGAGGGCTAGGTAAGTAAGCCACTGCTTCGGGGCGCGCGATGCTTGAACATGCACTTCAATGTAAACGGGCTTGTTACCTACAACATACCATATGATTAATGTGGGAGACATCATACGGGTCTGTTCTGTCACCGTTGACCTGTGGTACTGGTTGGTTGAGGTGTTCTGGTGTAGTTGTATCTACATCTGGAGCGAATTGCATTCCAGTAGATTATTATTATTATTATTATAATTGCAGGACTCTGAAAGAGTATACGTGCAATATAGTATGTAGTTAAGTAGTTAATTAAGTATAAAAAGAATTATAAATTATAAATTGTTTAAGAAATCAACCGCTTCAGAAAGTTGTTGGTCTTCGTACAACCCTACTGGCTCAGGCGATAATCGGTCCTCCATGATTGCATCAAACTGATTGTTTACGTCCGCCATGTGCTTGGCGGGAAAACTCATTCTAATTACAGAGCACCCAGCAACAGGAGAGTGTTTATCTAAGCAATGGTATATCAGCTGATACAATTGGTAACCCGATCACTTATAACAATAAACACTTTGTAAACGTTTGCTGACCATAAAATCATAATAGGCAAATAAATGATGTCATGCAATTACTGTTATCCTAATGGCCAGGTCATACACAATGTATCATCTGAAGTTACAAGTAATTCAGCTCAGGATGTAAGAGGGTTTCCAACAGCATGCAACAATAAGTTACCAGTAACAAAACACACAAGGTCTGAGCATCAATCTGGATCTGAATGAATAAAAAAAGAATACATATGAATGTACAAAAAAATAATCTAGAATCCGTTCTTACAAAAACCTAGAAGAAACTGATTTCATGATGGAGGTAATTTACATAATCACATTGTTCACTATAAACATGTAGACAAGTATTAGACAATGATCACATCACTCTTCTGATGTCTCCAACACATTGATTACAAAATGGACACTTCTGATACTTCACAATCTGATCAGCACAAGTTCTACACACTGTGGCATTACAACATGTAACCAAGAACACCAATATCTTCATATGGTCACATCGGTAACAAGGATCATCCTCCTGCTGTGGCAGTTGGACTGCCGTCACTTGTTCATTGTGTACACTTGTGTACTGTAATCTCGGGTTACTACTAGCAATCGCAATAGCAGTGCCGTTGACCTGGTGAAGTGAAAATACAACTTATAACAGAGATCATAGACTGAGCTCCCATATACCCTGTACGAGGCATATTAATAATGATATAACACCCCATATTTCTTATAATATCAATTGAATGTGTGTCTAACAATGTCACTGGCAAATTGAACTAGCTTGAGCTCTCGGCATTTCTCACTGAACTACAAGTGAGTTCATAGCTATTGGCAAATACATTAGGACATTCATGAATATGGGTGTTCAGAGTTTTGTGTGTAAAGCACAGCACAAAATCCTTACACCTTTATGGTTTCATGTTGTCATTATGCCAAAACTTTATGAAATACCCTTCCATATAGCAATCTAGAATTCATTAAGATGGCCTAGACATTTATTGCCACATCAAATTTCCAATACGTTTATTCATACAAGACTTGCACATGTACTTAGGACATTAAGATTAGAGCACAACTCACCACCAAGGGTAGACACCCCTCCATAATTGCTTCTAATTCACTACATTCCATGGGTATTTCACATCTCATCTGTTCTTGTCCAAGATGTGACTCTGAAGAGACGCTTGCTGGAACTACACTGTCTGAGTTGTGAGGAGAAGACAGCTCTTGATCTTCAGTAACACGATGAGGGTGGGACTCCATGTTTGGAACAGGTGAGCCAGGCTCATATTCTTCCCATCGCTAGCAGCAGAAACAAAGAATAGTAAATGTTTAATGTAATTCAGTATGCATGTAATTTTGAGTGTTAACATTATCTCTGATGAACAAACATGTCCATCACAAGGTTACATGGGATGTTGGCAACCTGCCAATGATGTGGCCCATAATTGTGATTGAATTATAACTAATTAATTGGTGTGATTAACACAATGGCAACTTGCTACAGTATCAAATAATGCAATTTTTTTAACTTGGCACTTAGCTGCTCATCTCCAATCCCACTATAAGTTGTGATCCCCCTATTGTTCGACATAGATGTAGCAAGTACACTGTAACATTCATCATCCATGACTGGTAGGGCAAATTAGTTATTTGAGGTGGCCTGACACGAATTGTGTATAAGTGATGTGTATTTCGCGCACCCGCGTCACATGAAAAACGTACCACATGGCTGGTGGAGCTGATATCACCCGTGTCTTCTCTCTCGCCGCTCTGTGGTACTGGCTCGCTGTCATGATGCTGCAAGCTCAGGCATTCTTCCGCTCTAGGAAGTAATGGGTCTTCATAAAACCCTACTGATCCAGAAGATAACTGGTCCTCGAGCTGGTCCTCCATAAGCACCTCGAAGTGATCGTTCACATGATTTGCGCGGGAAACTTGTTTTAATTAAAGTGCACCAAGCAACAGAGTTTGTATAAACACTATCAGCTGATTCATGAAGATTAGTAACTTGATCTTTATAGTACTTCGTAAACGTATGCTGAGCATTAAATCATAACACTGTGATGATATCAGTGTGGTAATGAAGCCCTATTGATACAGCTTGGACTACAGGTGCCGTACACAAATCAATTTGATGGTTGCTGTTACCGTAATGGACAATGCAACACTGTGTCCATTATTTGTCTTCATGACCTGAGGTTGCTTCTGTTTTCTACTGGAGAAGATTGACATGTACAATGACATTGGTACAGTACGTGACGTGTACAACAATGGTACCTCCTTTGCACCATCACCCAGATAAGTAGAATTGTGATTTAGTACAAGATACAATTGAATACACATTATTTGGTATTATTAAGATAAAAATGAAGGAATATAATACTGAAAAGTGAGAGATATACCGTACGCAAGGAAATTTTGACATAACAAAAATTTGACGAATTCAGACTTCAGCAGATTTGACGAATAAAATGTTGACGAAAATCAAGAAATTGTAGGCAAAACCTGTACTTTTAAGGGCGCTTATAAACATTTAACGAATTAACTGATTCGTCAATTTTTTTGATGTCAAAATTTCCTTGCATACGGTAATGTACAAAAATGATTACTGCAATATAAAATGTTATGTCAATTGGGATTGATTGCTAAACAATAGGGTGCCAAACAGGTCTATATAAAAACTACACAAATTACATCAAACGTTCAACAAGGGGTGTGTGCATTAAGTGTAAATTTTTAAAGTACCATTGACTGGTGTACGACAAAAAGGACAATTTCCTCCAATGTTGATAATCAGTTGTGCACATCTTGCACATATTCTAGCATGTCCACAAGGTAGTAAAGCAGTGTCCATTTGTAGCTCATAGCATACATAACAAATTGGAGGGGTGGTAGGGACGCCATATTGTAGAGTGTCCATACTGACCTCCTCTCCTTCAATACTTTCATTCTCCAATGTCTGGGATAGGTGATCTGATGGTTGGTTATTAGCCTATGAGGAAGATAACAATTGGTACATACAATGAAACTTCTTTTCTCTACAATTTTGGTCCAACATTTTTACTCTAAAGGATGACCATTTTACAGTTAAAAATTCTCCCAGTGTCCATCACAGAGAGGCTATCATGTTACCAGACCCTACCAAATACCATACAGTAACAAATAATACAAACAGAAGCCACCAATGCCACAGTTAAAAATACCCTCAGAATATGGGATATATCAACAGAGCTTCATGCTCTACATCCAGGCCCGTACGCAGGAAATTCAAAAGGGGGGTTCTAAATTGAGGTGGTAGGTGATCCCAGATGCGGGGGTCTGGGGGCGCAGCCCCCAGACGCTGAGAAAGATTTAACATTCAATGTCCTGAGAATAGCCTCAAATTGCTTAAATGCAGAAATGCATGCACTGATTAAATAACTTCTCACACATTAGTGTTGACACAAATTCCACTCAACATGGGCCCATCACACACTAATACAAACAAGAGATTAATATATGGTTGTAGCGCATGTACACTCCAGCATTTCTAAGACTGCTCAGGGTCATTCATTTCAGCTATAAGCTAAACCTTACATTTCACCATTGTCCAAACATGGATGATATAACCACAATAAGGCCAATATGAAAACAACTGACGGACTCACACACTTGACACTTTTGAATTCATATCATTGGATGCAACAAGCCAGGCTTACTTGTGTTATAATTGTTGCTATAATTACAGTCTATCAGTCACAGTGTCCATCAAGTCTGGTGCTCATCATTGCTATTCCGGGCTCTTATTAGAAAATATTTAACAAATTACGATTGGAATTAATCGAAATAATATTAATAGTAGCTCTCAGTGCAGTATGATCGAGGATGGCTCGATGGATAGCCTTATTAAGATACTGTAAGTAGAATAATAGAAGCCTTAGCGATAGAGAGAAAACCACTGTCTGTATTCATACATCACAGGGGCGGATCCAGAGTTTGGAAAGAGGGGGGCATCTTGCTGAAAAATGCAGTTGAAGACCAAAAAAAAAAAAGGTCACAACAATAATAACTAGTTATCCTTTACCAAATATATCACGTCTGTTATGTAAAATAAAATCCTATTTATAGCTTCATAGGTAAGCTACACTGCCTCATGAACATTGTGACTACTTTATTAGAGTAATTGACTGCTCTATTAGAGTAGAGTATCTCGATCTTGTATGCAATTTCTTGAAAGGGGGGGGGGGCATTTGCCCCAAATGCCCCCATCCTGGATCCGCCATTGCATCATTAAAGCGGTTTCTACGCATATATACACAGATAACCTCGAAGCGCTATGGTTAATACCGCTGGAAGCCACACGCGGTTCAGCTGGTAGAAGCCATGGAAGTTGTGTGATGAATGCTAGAACACAGATTATAGTTGAAAAGATCGTTTTACAGTAAAAATAAAATTTCCAGTTTAAAATAGGGGGTTCGGTCGAACCCCCTCGAAGAACCCCCCCTGGGTACGGGCCTGACATCAGACAAGAATTTGCATGTTTTTATCAACGACCATAATTACAAATATAGAGTGTATGGCAGTAGTTTCTTTTTACCCTGCCAACATCTAACCTTATCACAGACCCTTGGACTATAGGGAGAGTGTCCAGATTAAAATTAAACTTTCTACCTCACAAAACACATCAATCAAATGCCCCTACTTTCGTTGTTCTATCATACACACCAGTGTTAGTGAGGGATAGTCTACTCCTCTCAATCCCAGCTACCTGTTGTGATGATGAACCAGGTGTTGTCTTGTGTGGAGTAAGTGTTGACTGGTGTAGGAATGATGTTCTAGTAGTTGTGTCAGTGATGGTGGTGGAGTGTGGGGTAGCTGGTACTGGCTTAACGTATGATCCCTGAAGTAATAAATTTCATGGTAAAGTTAATGATACGTCTCATAAACTTCAAACAGGTGTCACTCCTATAGCCACTGTTTGCAACCACTGTCACAAAGTCAGTGAAGATCAATTTTTTGATTTTCGCATTGCCTTTAATTAAAAATTGTCAAGCACTACTTACTCACAAAAGCTTTGACTGTCTTCTTGAAGGTTATCCTTTGCTTAAAATAATTGGTTGATTTTCATTCCGACCACAGTTGCAGACCATATTAAAGTGGCTAATGGATCTTGTTGGTGTCACATCCTCCTCCCCCCAACCAATACATAATACATTTACATCTTATATTTATGTACTTAATTGTCATACTATAGACAATACCTGTGGATCATTAACATATTGATGTTGTGGTCCAGCAAAACTTGCTAGTGAAGGTAACTGCATTTCCCCAACCCTCCAATACTGATAACTCATCATGCTATGATGGTCACCACTGATGTTTGGTGTACTACCTGAACTCTGTGTTACACTGTCAGCCCTACTGCTTGGAAGAGACTGAGGGACAGTCCCCAACGGTGATGTAGCAAGAGGTGATGGCAATTGGTTAGGGGGAATGGATGCCGATGATGGTACCACTGAAGTGCCCGATGGATCAATAACAAACCCAGTACTGCTTGGTATTGAAATTGTAGTCATGTCATTGTACAATAACTCGGTGAGGAATGGACAGATGGGACTAATTCTCAAGTGTCTGTCAATCACATTGTCAGTTCTCTTCCAATCCTGTAGGACCACATGACATGAGAAACACTTTACTACATCCCGACGAGCTATCATGTAAAATCCTGCCTCTGCTACCTCTTCTTTTGGTAGGACTCCACCCCAGTATTTGAATGATTGTAGTCTTGTAGCTTGGTCAGTGTAGTCGGGAAGATGGAAAGCACTGGCACCTTGTTCCAGACCAGTTACTACAGTATGAGATCTTGAGTTACGTCGTAAAGGGTTGGGAGATTGCAATCGTCGTATACTTGAAGTCATTTGAGGGCTAACTGGCTGCCTTTGGACTACTAGGTTACCCCTTTCATGCCTCAGGAATTGTCTGACAAATGAACAAGTAGGACTCTCCTCTTTGTGTCTCAGTAATGGATCCATGTGTTTAGTCCACCCATCAAGTTTGATGTTACAACTGAAGCAGTAGACAAGATCTTCCTGACCAGTATATACAAACCCTGCCTCTGACATTGAATGAGCCTCCAGTGGTCCTTCCCATGACGGTGGATACCTCGGTGGATACGTGAACGACTTCAGTCTGTCGTCTAGTTCCTCGTATTTGAGTTTAGGACCTTTAACAGGATCGCCAACTGCGAAGAAACCTTCAAAAACGTTTCTTGGCAGCGCCATTAGCCCAGCAGCTTCCAGCTAGTACGTTACATCTGTGACTATAATTATGTGTTTTGGAGAGCTTTTGCTATCACTAATTTTCTCACGTGAACCATAGATAATAGACACACCTTGTACAATGTGCTATGTTATAGGCGCACTCTAATAACAGGGTGCTCAACCGTATGCTAATGAATTGGTATAGTTAAGATACCCTCAACTTGTGACTTCACCATTAGAGGGATTACTCGAATAAAGGATGGATGATTCTTTTATTGATTGTACCTGTAACCTAACCAACACGTCATACGTGTTGTGTAAATATGAGAACGACAAAAACGATGTAGTGTGCAATGGAGAGACTTTTGAGAGTAGCCAATACTACGAGCCCGGTGAAGGACTGTTCTATATCTACATGGGCGCCTATGTTATTGCCACATGTTTCGCAGGTGAGTAAACAACTTGTGTACACGAAACAGAATTAACGCCCACTGTGAAAATTGCTTATCTCAAAGACAAAATAACTATCCCTTTAGTGGTTGTGACGTATTGTCCCAATCACACCTTTTTATTGTGAACCTCTTAAATATTGCCTTTTGGTATTTCCTGAGAACAAGATGTGATAGTACTAGTATGAAAACACTTGTGATTGTGGTTTATTGTACTGCATATGAACAACTGTGTATACAACAGGATGATCAAACTATAATATAGAAATGATACTTACTGCAATAGTGAAATACAGAGCTTGCCTACTTATATAGTTTCAGTGGCTGGATTAAAATTCCAGCTCAAGCTAAGATACAGATGTAAATAGTGACCTTGGTAACAAATTATGTGATGGCATGGATATCATGTTCCCTGCCATAGTCATGTTGTGTTTAGTGTATTACCATGAAGTTTCTAAACAGATAAGACAACTTTAACCCTTTGAAGCCCTTGAATGCACTGGTACATTTAGCCCACTGACACCAGTGTGTGTTTTTGTTGGTTCCGTGAGTTCTTAATGCCTAGAGAGGAAAGCTGTTAACACACAACTACCAGTAGTTTGTACAATACTTACAGGCCAAGTAATAATCTCTGTGAAGTTTGCAAAACTTTAACGAGAAGGATGCACACCTTTCGGAAAAGTCTGTTTCTGATAGTCTGATTGAGAAACAGTATCAGATTTAACATTAAATTCAGCATCCATTGATCTATTACATCACGTGATACTGTTATGTAGTCTAATATGGTGGATGGATTAATTAGTCGATGGGAAAATGCTAGCATAAGTTCATGATCGCAGCGGATACTAGATTTTCGTGTTTATTAAGAACAGGTCATTCTTTTTACACATGTTTGTTTATTAAGACTTTACAGCATAAGTGCTGTAGCATGTTTTAAGGTATTTGATCACAAAACAAATTTTTTTTTGGGGGGGGGGGGGGGAGTTTAAAGACCCTTACAGCCTTGTCATATTTCCCTGTTGCCATAGGAATGATGTCTGGTCTCACCATCGGACTGTTATCTCTTGACATCACATCATTGGAGGTGTTAGCGAAAGGAGGGCATCCTTCTGAGCAACGTTATGCTAAGTGGATTGTGAAAATTGTCAGACATCACCACTGGCTGCTGGTGACATTGTTGCTTGCTAATGCTTGTGCTGTTGAAGCCATGCCAATATTCCTAAACCAAATAGCCAATGAATATGTGTCAATTATTGTGTCTATCACTCTAGTGTTGGTATTTGGAGAGTAAGTATGTAGTGTGTGTGTGTGTGTGTGTGTGTGTGTGTGTGTGTGTGTGTGTTGCAGTGTGTAGGGATTCTGCAATATTCTTGACAGGTGATATCAAGAGTTAATAATAATGGGGGGAATTCCATCGTACAATATGATATTTCCTATTTTATGTCATAACATAAAATTGCATACAAATTTGGTTGTACTTGAACAACAAGTGGCCATAATTAATAAAGAGCTATATAGTGTATTGGACCGTGAGTCACACACCTTTGACATAGCGTTGCTGTATTGTTAGTGACATCGTTGTAGTTCTTAACCACCATAATTGCTTTTCACTGACTTTTGACAAATTTAGGAAAGTCTTTTATAATCAGAGTGTAGTACCACTGGGTAGCACCCAAGGTACTGGTCACATACCCAGCCACGTGTTCAATGAGCAGTTACCTACTCAAAATAAACTACAGGCGCTTACATTCACAGCCATAACTTCTGTTTGGATTAGTCTACAGAGTTGGGATTTGGCTTACAATGTTCACCATGGACTGGCAGCTAGATCGACCAAAGTTTAGTTTTCGCCCAGCAGTTACTTGCGCATAGGCAGTTTTATTGAAGAAACGGCAGCAATTTTGTTTATGTCTACTGCATTGTAAACAAACGTACATGACATGCAAAGCATTGGGGCTACAGAAATGAAACAAAGATTTTCAAACTCCCCATGAGTAGGCGAATAAGATGGTGTATAGGTTTAATTGATTTGAGTCTTCCTTCTCTGAGTAATGGCTTGATTAAAACTTGCGTAAAATTTTCTTTGAAACACGTAATTTCGCCTAGTCACTGTACAAATCGATTTCCTTGCTCTTCCTACTGTCTAGCTCTGTAATTCCAAAACTACTCACCATAATCAACTGAAACTTTGGTGAACCATTCCTTGAATAATGCTGATAATGCTGAGAAAATAAAAGGAAATTCAGAAGTTGTGCTAACTAGACAGGTTTTCGCTGACATGGTCACATATGTAATGTGTGTATATAGTGTAGTATTAAGTATTTTCTTGTATTTTCCTAGGGTGATACCTCAGGCACTCTGCTCAAGGTACAGCTTATCTATTGGATATTACTTGTCACCGTGAGTTCCTTATTATTGCCCACCACTGCTTGTTACCAATGGTAACCACTAGGTTAGTCATACTACTAATGATTGTATCGTTCCCCATCTCCAAGCCAATTGCACTCTTCCTAGATTGTGCTATTGGGGACCATGGGACTGGAATGTATTACAGGAGACCAGGTGAGCTGTGTTACCATAGTAACTGGTAGACATCTGAAATATTGCTAATCCTAAAATTGGCTGCAGGACTCAGCATTATTTCCAGTAGACTTTGTTTCTGGTATATAATAAATGTTCACTGTTGCAAAGCAACCCTTTGGCAATGAATATAATAAAATGGGATATCTTATTGTGATAACAACTGAATTAAATTTATGGACACAGTGTTCTAATAGTGGAAAGGTGAATTGTGGCCTTTCTGCACTTCCTCTATGGACCTTAGGCACCCTTGGACGTCATACTAGTGTCTCTGTTCACTGTGATGATTTTTGGGTGCCATTTTGATTGTCTAAAAGCACAAGTACATCTGGTGCTGTATTGTTTTGACCTGTAGTTTGATACTCAAAGTGTCAAATATTGGCAGACAATGATATCCTTAATTTATAATTATCCCATTGACGGCCAAATTCTCAGGGACCACTGGCCAGATTGTGTCATACTAACCATCCAATACACAAAACTACTTAGTAATATATCAAAGTACTCATTATGATCTAAGGAGGGTTTGTGTTCGTTTACATAACAGTAACTGCAATGAAGTTATCAAACAGCTAATCTAGACATTGGTAAAAACCGAACAACAAAACCCAGCTAACTATAAAGGTGTTTTACACTCCATTGAACTATTCTATATGGTTTACTTACAGTGTGATCCATTCCACAGCTGGTTTCTTTGTGATTTGTTCTATTTTGCTGCATATTTACACACATGTCCACCTGTCACATTTACACACATGTAACCGTGTCACATCCAGGATATTCAACTTTACCTGTCTCCATCGAGGTATAGCACTTTCTTTGGCTGTTAGTGGTTTAAATGCTGGCAGCTTTTTCTTCTTCACAATAAGCACTGCTGAGTTAATTGAGTGAATAAGGTCTATTGCAATAAGTGTGGCTAAAATTCTTGGTCAACAAAGTGCCCATGTTAAAAGTGGTGCCCCAGTGTATGTGTGTGTACATATAATATTGTTGTTATTTGAAATGTGTTCTTGTTGATAATTAGAACTTAGTGAACTGGTAAAACTACATGGCAGACTTAATGAAGACAATGAAGACCCTCTAACTATTGATGAGATCAGAGTTGTTAAGGTTAGTTTGTTAGCCACATGTGACTTATATATAGATTGAAGCTGTTGCTCAATTTGAGGTATCCTATTGATGTGTAGTCTCATAAGTCAGCTGTTTTAAGAGTGTGTGGGTATTTTTAAAACAGCTAGCTCACAATACTAAATGATGTGTACTTGTGTGTGTCATGATTATTGTATGCCACAGGCTTCGGAGGCACCCAACAATCTAGTTGTATAGTGTGTGTAGTGGTGTCCATCCAATGCCATCCTCAGTTCTGCTACAGTTCCCTGATACAGAGTAATATCACATTATTCAAGACATGACATCGACTACAGTTCCCTCTCAATATAGGGTGCTCTAGAGCTGAGAGAGAAGAAGGTATTAGATGTGATGACACCAGTGGACGCAGTGTTTATGTTAGAGCTCGACACTGAACTAGACCTTGATGTGTTGAATGAGGTGAGCTGTAGATTGAGAGTTGAGTGTAGAGGAAATTCTGGTTCTGGGCTGTGTGGCTCCTTGGACACTTAGTCGTCTGGGGATCAAGTCGCTACCTGATGTGATTTTTTCTACATTCACAAAATTTTGATTTTAGTTTCAGACTCTCGCTATACAGGCCTTAGCCCCTTATGTAGCACCCATGGCCTTTATTTAAGACCTGCTGTATCCTTGAATATTGAAAATGGTTCACACAGGAGTGCTATTTTAGGTGTTGTTCAACTTAAACCCTTAAACTAGCAAAGAACTTTGGGGGGAGGTAACTTAACTCTTATATATAGCCTAAAACAACACATTGTTCAAAAGTCTGTTCACTGGCCTACTTGGAGAAGGTTAAATGAAGTAACTACAGTGGCTTATTTGTTATGAAGCAATGATCAACAGCGAGTCGCGTCTCCGGTTTCAAGATTCTTGCCACATCTTTAGTTTCGATTGTAGGTTTACTCATGTACATGTAAGTCATATATGGCCTGATTGAAAATTTTATGGCGAAACGAACAGAACTTGTTGCAAGTTGATAGGAGCAACCACCCATCGAGTTATGGTAAAGGGTTGGCTAGTTTTGGCCTCACTGTTTAGCGTTAGGGAAAAACCATCATTTTAATCCTTGTTACATCACAAGTAGAATGATGTAAATCGTGTAGCCATAGGATGGATGCTTTGAAAGGTACAGCACTTTGTGCAAGGTACATGTATTTGGCCAGTTTTCTGGCCTATGTGGGTTTGAGGGTTAAGGACAAACAAAGCTTGACAGTGCTACTCAAGTTCTTGTGTATTGTACCTGTGTAAAAGTTGTATATTAACATCTCATATATTAGGTTGTGTAAGCCTTTCAACACAGTACAGGGTGCACCCTTGTAGCAATTTGACCTCTTGTACCTGTAGTAGTGAGACTAAACTAAAAAGACAACCTTTATGATTCGTAGCTTCTTCAATATTAATCTTATAATGTGATTCATGTATACATCTAAAAGAAACTTTTGTCCTGTCCAGCAAATATGCTCATAAAACATATACTACTCTAATAGAACACACAGATTGTGGTGGATAATACTTTAGTTGAGCAGTCACTTTAGTGAGTGTTTGAATTAGTAAAACAATTATGATGTTTATAAGAATACGTCTGTTTATAAGAATACCTTTTACAGTGAACCTTGTCTAAAATATAAGGTTAGAAATTGATCCCAAAGATGACTAGAATAGACAGGAGATTCCACACATAGTCGCTTTTTGTTTAATGGTTCATGTTTCTCTTCTAACCCTACAGATATACGATCAGGGTTATTCTCGTATACCAATCTATGAGGAGACGAGGGACAACGTTGTCGGGTTGTTGCTGGTGAAGACTTTGATTAGAATGGACATGTGTGACAGAAAGCCAATCAGATCTGTTATATCATCATTACTGGCACCACGTTATTGTCTGAAGGTCACACCATTGTACACCGCTCTGAACCAGTTCTTTATTGTAAAGAGTGAGTGTGATGTACTGTGATGTAATATGATGTCGTGTAATCTATTTATAGCTCACCTGTTCTTTGTACATGATACATATCCAAATAGAGGAAAGGTAAGTTGTGAAAGAAGTAATTTTGGTACTTTGTATAACTTTTGTTACTTTGTAAAGATTTTTAAACCACATAATCAAGATTGCTTTGGGAAATCTGATTTTTCCTCATTAATAAGACCACCTCATTATAGTGACCATGTCAAGTAGAGGCCATATTTTTTTGGTTCTATTGGTGCCACTATAAGTATAGTTTTGTTCTAATTGTTCCATACCATTAATACAATATTGTTCCATACAGCTTATAGGTATACTGACATTAGAGGACATAATAGAAGCCATATTAAATGAAGAGATAGTTGATGAAACTGATATGTTTATTGATGTCGTCAAACGTATTCCAGTGGTACGTCGCCATGAGTACCGTAAGAGAGCACATAGTCTCATTGCTCCGACCAAAAGTGTGAGTTGTTTATGGTGTGGTCTAATTAGGATAGGTACCATACATGTTGTAATATTATTTTACAGTGATTAGCACAACTAGATATAGTAACAAACTTATAGTCAATTGTCTTTGCACATTCTTCAAATTCCATTTTATTGCTTCTCTGTTGTCTATAGTAACGAAAGAGTGGACAGCCAAAGTTTTAGCCTTTTATTTTTTGAGTTACAGTGCTAGACATATAAACAACAATGCTATAAATTACAGGCTAACAATTAATCGATTGTGACTGAAACAAGTTACAAAGACACTTGATCTGTTCATTACCGTAAATCAGGAAAATTTAGGCATAGAAAATTTTCAAATTTCATGCAACATTTTTTTGTCACAGGCATAATCGGCAAAAAAAATTTTGACGGAATACCAAACGTTAATATTTTTATGTGCTAATTATTCGTATATAGTTAAAATGATTTGTTGTTTTTGTTTTCGTCGATACAGCCAGTGCCGAAAATTTTTTTGACAGCAAATTTTTCCTGATTTACGGTATGTCCATCAAGGTATTTTTCCTGTACGCACAAAGAAGGCCAACAAATTATGATAGTCAACTTTGTTTTGGTACATCTGCATACAGCTACCTGCTTGATAAGGTGTAGGTAGTCATCAAATTATGGGGTGTAATTTTGACCATAGTAAGAAGTGTAATGTCACAATAAAATTAATATGTTCTAATAGAACGGTCTGATCACTGTTTAACATGACTGTTATATTAGAGTATTTACTTCACCAGGAGCACATAAAATCCTATGGACAAGGGAGCTTGTAACTCCATAAACAGCAAAATTCATACATGGCTGCCGTGTACTATATAATAAGTAGCTTTTAAAATTTCGGATATTATGCGGAGACGCATGCTCAAGTACATCACGTTTCTGCTGCGACAAAGCGAAGCTATGGAAACGAAGTTCAATGGCACTACAAAGGAATAGTAGCACAGGCTGGGTTTGATGTATCTGTGATACGCATCACTTTCCGCCTTCCCAATAATTTGACCTGGGAGTCCTCGATCCTGTTATTATTGGCTGCAGTAGCCACCGCCCCTGCTTTAAAGCTGTGACCTGAGTAGCCTTTCAGGCTTATGCTGCAGTGAGTAGTGCTTCTTTAAGTTTGACTGGGCGAGTGAGTGGTGTGCCTGATTAAAGCGAAAAAGTGGCCCTGGGGGAGTCCCCCTGATAGTAATCCAAGCCAGAATGGCAGACACTGGGCAAAGGTTATCCTGTGTCGTCACTAAGTAAATCTCTGATCCCTCTCGGAATGGGTCTGTTTTCAACATCTTCAGGTGAATTTTTAGCAATTGTGGGTTGTGGATGTTATTGACTGTGATGTCCTAAGGGGAGAGTGTCACTGCCATATCGTAGCCGTCGACCCTCTTGGAACAATGTTCTCCCAACCACATGAAGCCAAAGAAAGCCATCGTAAAGGCTGCCCAAAGCATTCACTTATCATCATCAAGGGTGGTTCTCTCCCATGCCTGTCTAATCTGACAAAGGATATTGGGTCCAAGAGGTAGCCTCTTCTATGCAGTAAACTTTGAGGGGGCAGCTGCTTGCGTGATGCATATACCCCTCAATACTTGCTGTAGACATGGCATCTCCCTTGTCTGGGGAGGAGAAACCCTCCGGGAAACGTGAAGTTGTCGCACTCCTGATAAGTAGACTTTAATACTTCTGTGAGCTATGTTGTTCATGACTAAGTGTACCACATCTCTGCAGAGTACAATTTCCATAGCCAGAGTACAAGGTTGATTAAAAGATCTGCATGATTCTATATATTTTCTTACAACAGTCTCATGCACTCTTCAAATAGACGGGGCTATTCCTTTCACCAAATAGTGCTCCACAGCTCCATCCAGTGCAGCAAGGTTCAATCTGGCCGGACAACCATGAAGAGTTGGATTAGTGCCATGGGAATGGTTGATGGCTCTGGTGCTGCCTGTAGAAAAATTGAAGTGAGACAGATTATTTGGGTGTCCAGCCCAACGAAGTTGAAACCAGGATGTATCCACATAGGCAGCACACCTCCGATTTCCAGAGGCATTTAGCACACCTCCGATTTCCAGAGGCATTTGTGATCAGAGTAGCATACGCTGGTGCCTGTACAATAACCCCCAATATAAACACTCCATTCCAGTCCTCCACGGACTGATACCATCACTCAATGTCAGAGTGGGCTTCAACATTAAGGTGTATTAAGTGGAGAGGTCGATCAGACGGCTTAAAAATACCCTGTTTGTGTGAACAACCTTGGTTGCATGGGAAAGCGACCCTATAAGTGATAAGAGTTCACGCTTTATTGCAGAAGTCTTCTCTCGCCATTGGGTGAGGGATTCTTTGAGATCCACTAACTTACATGCGGAAAACAGAGTTGAAGTGACACTGAGTCAATTTCAATCCTCAGGAATGTCAATGCAGTAACGGGACCCAGTCTTCTCGGGTTCCAGCCACAGGCCTGCCCCTCTACAGATTGTTTGCATGGTTTTATTTTGCATGTTCTGTAATACCCTGGGGAATAATGGTAAAAAAATCATCTAGATAGTATATTGTCCAAGACACTCCATTGTTGAGCATGATATATAGAATTGCATCAGCAATGGCCGATAATAGTAATGGAGCTGACCTTATCCCAAAAGGTAAAACTCAAACGACCATCCAAGACATTTCTAAAAGGTGCCTGTCCTCTGGGGCTACAAGGATGTTACGATAGGCTGTCCAGACCTGTAGGAACTGGTGACGTACATGACTTCGCCGTATGTTCGCCTTTGCAGTTAGAGTGTATGTGTAGTCTCTGGCACTTTTTGAAAGTGCAGCTCTTAGTATTATAACTAATATAGATCACTGGAGATTTCCCCTTTGTGTTGGGCGTGTCTGCCCTCTTTGGCACCTCGGATGCTGGTGGTGTCATTGCACATGATGTTGACTGGTGCTCAATAGAATGGCAGAATTTACACCAAAGCTCTCCTTGATCTTTCCTCATTGACGTAAAACACTCAGCATACAGGCCTCCATCTGCCTTAGCCCTGGGTTAAGGGTTTTGGCTTGGCGGTAGTTGATGTCGCAGATGACCCAAGAGGGCCAAAGATACTTTAATGAATACCGTGCGATATTGCATTGACGTGCCATGAGATCAAGTATTCTGTGTGGTTGGGTTTGTGCCACCACTGCTGAGTACAGCCCAAAACATTGTGCCCAAGTCTAAAAGTCTTGGGGTAGGAGTTTGCAATGCACAACTTCACGTATATCTAGCAATACAACTTGGCCCTCCATGCACTTGGGAATAGTACAGGAATTACCCTTGCAAGAGGGGAGGTCAGCAAGGTCATTGTAGTCTCTCTGTTGTATCTGCTTGATAATGTTGGTGGGGAGGGCTGTAAGACCCTCTGCTATTGACACTAGAGGTGAGCTGTGGTGCTGGGGGTCTCTTGCCAGAATTCCACACAAGACCCAGAAATAGGTTGGTTTCCTACCTCTTCAGATTGCCTTATGTTGGCCTCCAGTAAGTCTGCAGGTGGAGGGAGGGTTACCAGTTGGTTGCCTGTGAATGTGTAGCGGCATGTAATTTTGTGTCATGCTCACTCCGGAGTACTTTAATATCTTCCCGTTGGTTCTTCAATAAGGTAAAAATGGCTCCTAAACTTGCTGTCAGTTTTTGGTGTCCTTTTCCGGCTTTTAAGAACCTCAATTCTGCTCTACTGATTTGTTCCTCCTCCATCTCCAAACACAATTATGATATGGTTGTGCCACCATTCATGATTGCAATGTAGTTACAAGTATGTGGGGAGGGGTCCTTTGTGTTCTGTCTGACCTGTTGCCCAGTGTAAGCGACATACGTGCATGTATTAGACCTGTTGAAAAGCATAATTATTATGGAGGCGTACACCTGAGTAAGGTCAGAGAGGGTATCAGTGGACCCCTAGTGTACATGGCCTGTGACTTGATTATAACCAACTGTCTGTTATTAACTCATACACCAACATTGTCAAGTGTGTAACAGTGTACTTATGGTTTCTACTCTTGCATTCAGTAAGGAGGTGTGTTGTTGGACTACAGGTATGGAGAAGATGTGTGTGTGTGTGTGTGTGGGGGGGGGGGGATACAGGTGCTGCTGGGATGTAGCTCACTGATAATTAGTTAAGTTGCACCCCTCCAAGAGTTGCTCAGCAACATAGTTGCTGTAACTGGGGTATGCCCACTGAGTAGGTACAATGGTAGCCCGTGTAGTTATGCACATTGATTGTAAGACATGTGCCTTCACGGGGGAGGGTCAAAGTGATCAAGTGGCAACTATTTAGTAGGTGGGTGTGTGCTCACTGGAGAAAAAATAACTGAGAGCAGAGAAATGCTGCCTGTGAATTGTGTTTGGTGAGAGGACACCGGTAGATGGGCTCACTGAGAGCTATGAATGCCACCTGCCTCAGTTGAGCAACCAAGGATTTCGGCTGAATCTGTGAGCCCAGGAACTTGTGCTCGCTGAGAGCTAAGACCAGGGAGTACTGACTGGATTGTGACAGTGGAACATCTTGCAAGCTTTCACCCAAGAGCACTGCTCAATCAGGGGAGGGCTTTGAGGATGATACGAGAGAGAAGCATTACCAAGATCCTGCCCTGTGAGGGGAACTAGATGCCCTTAAAAGGAAGAGTGAAGAACCCTAATTTGTTACCTAAGAGGGTCAATAGCTACATGCTGAACCACCCCACCTAACTTAGTGAAGATGTTTTTAAAAATACATAAATGATAGTTAGCAGCTATGGGGAAGAAGGAGAAAAAGTCCAGAAAAAATTATTCCCCCCTAACTACTACTAAGACCGCAGGAGGTAATTTCACCCTATGCACAACATGGTATGACATAGGGGAGACGTGGGGAATCTTGAACATGATAATTGGATGTTGGCCCTGTGAGAAAATGAGTCTAATGAGAATAGAACTACAACTTACCACTCAAGGAGGGCTGTTGAAGGTTGACTCCTGCTAAACTATCACCTGAGTTGGTTTCTACACTACTAGCTCCCGAAATAGTGTTTGAGTTGGCTCCAGCTGTTCTGGAGTTTGACTGGTTGAGAGTTGTGCACATGAGTTGTGACCCCGACCCCATGGCTTCTGGGTATGTCACTGTCCCGGTAATTATAGCCTGCACGCCTTCCGGGTGAAGAGATGCTTCTGCGATGACACTACTAGTAGTTCAAAAGTACTAGACAGCAGTCGCCGAAATGATACAACCAACAAAGTTCACTTGTGTTGCTATATGACTGTGTTGTCATGGGAATTACATATAACTTCCCTCCACAAGTGTGGGCTCACGTGCTCTGTCGTGTTTAGTGCTCATATTATATACAATTGGGCGTTAACCTCTTAAACTCTATATTTTGCCCATAGTATTGGTAGTGTACGGAATTACATGCTCCCTTGTCCATAGGATTCAATGAACTCCTGACTTCACAAAGTAGCCAAATTTAAGTAGGCTATTGTCTAATAAGGTTACTGTGCAATTGGTTATATGCTTAAACTAGATAATTTCTTAATGTGTCATTTGTGTACAAGCCTATTATCAAGAGTTCATAATATAGAGAGGGAGGGAGAGTATCCAACACTGTATTACCTGGTCAAAACACACTGCGTTCAAAGATTGCGCAATGACTATCAGCACCAAAACTTATTAAATCGCTACTGAAAGGGTGTTAATTCTATTAAAGCAAAGCACTAAGAATGCTTCCCTTTGATAAATCAACACCTATCAACGTTCTTCAGTAGGTGAAGCCAGGTGACGAATTTGTATGGAATTATACTGAAGTATACTGAAATATTCAGGATATGATGCAATCTTTGAACGCAGTGTGTTTTGACCAGGTAATACAGTGTTGGACACTCTCCCTCCCTCTTTATATTATGAACTCTTGCTATTATCTACCTCTTTAATAAGGTTGTGCTATTGATGACAAATTTCTTATTTATTGGTGCACCCTTACCTGTATACAAAAATGTCTCATAGCAAATTAAGGGCACAATAGAAAGTGACACTCTTAGTCCCAATAGTTTTGATTCTGATAAGAATATTCTAGTGTAACAACACTCTGCACATGTTGTCAGTCACATCATTACAAAATTTTGGCCTTGTTACAGAGACGTCCCGAACGTGTCCACTTCAAGAGAAGCGCCACTTCCATGCCAATGGGTGATGGGTGTATACAAGAAACAGATGAGACCACTCCATTGATGCAGAATTGATTTATGTGACACAATGATCAATAAATACAACTTCACCCTACTATTGTTTGTAATTGTACGTCTGCTGTTTTCATTTCATTTAGTATTTTTGAAATTGATTGATAAAAACAGTACAAATTAATTGAATATAAAAGAGTTCACTTGTCATCATAAAAAACAATAATACAAACAATAAAAAACAAATTGAAAATGAGCTAAATAAAATTACATTTTATCCAGATATTAAATGTCTGTTTGGATTGGGTAACCAAAACACTGGTAGACTACAGGATAATTTGGTGTGTCATTGATACTGGTGTCTTACAGTATGGACATCGTTGACTTGAATGACTGTGTTACTTTGCAGAATGCAAAATTACACTATTCACAACAGTTTTCTTCATAATCCATTACTGGATTAATAAAAAGTACACAAACTAGATGAATAAAAAATTGGAAATTTTAAAATGGGAATAGGGATCGCTGAAAAAAGCCACAAAACAAGAAGGGATCGCTAGGGTGGTAATGTAAACCACAAATCCCTATTTTGACTCACTTTAAAATGACAGAACATGTAAGTAAAGGTTTATGACAGAGTCAAAATAGGGATTTGTGGTTTACATTACCACCCCAGCGATCCCTTCTTGTTTTGTGGCTTTTTGCAGCGATCCCTGTTCCCATTTTAAAATTTCCAATTTTTTATTCATCTAGTGAAATAAGGAACTTGACAATGGTGATTTTGTTCAACCACTTAGTTATAACACAACAAACTCGTATTAAAAGCCTCAACAATGACAGATTCCCGACTTGCTTTATACACTTATAGAACTTTTCTACAGAGTCAGACATTATATTTCCTTGTTTCCTATCACCTGCCCACACCACTTTGTGCTGTAAATTAAGTTATCTTCTAGAAAATTATTTCTGTAGTTAAGGGCTATGATAGAGTAACCAGCTAGCCACTCTAGTATAAAACTTAATAATAAAACTACAAGCACTAGAACTGAAGTCCATAATTGACTCTTGCTAGTACAGGAAGGACCTAGTCATCACCAGTGTTGGGTGAGTTACTTTTTACAAGTAACTAGTTACATATTACTTGCAACAGAACTATTTAGTTACAGTTACATATTACCCATAAAATAAAGTAACTATAATAATATTATATTTGTGTCCACAGCCTTAAGCTGTTACGTTTGAAACTACCACTTTATCACGTGACATGATTGCGTTGTTGGACAATGTGCAAATCTTGGTTATAAGTAAGAAGCTGGTGAATAAGCTTCATTCAGTAGGCTTCATTACTTCGTTGTGGCTAGGCATTATTCAGTGGATTACTAACGAGATTAGTAACTTCGTTACTTGTAGTAATAATATTACGTAATATTAGACTCATTACAGTAACTTCATTACTTAGGTAATGCATTACATTTGTAAGTAAAGTAACTTGAGTTATATTACCTGTTTTTATAGCGTATTTCGTTATATTACTTAGTTACCACAAAAGTAATCATATTATGTAATGCATTACTCCCAACACTGCAGGTAGCACATGATGGTCACATGAAATGATTTTTGGATAAGATGTGAGATTAGTCACACAATACAGATTTGAGCACATGAGTGCATTGAGTAATGTGTAACTACTTTACTTATTCTTAAGAAACAGTTACCCTAAAATGGCTGATACTTACATAAACGCAACACTTGTAATATTCTACAATGCAAAAAGATAACATTATATGCAAGCCTTGCATTGCTAGATAAAATATGTGATAGTTACAATACTTGAGTAGCTGTGTTATACTAAATTTATACATACCTTGTCAACAGAAGACTACTACTCAGTTTTGTTTCCTTGTAAATTTAAATAGATTGGGGTTTTTTTATAGTCACATCACATGTACAATTTACAAAATGGACCTTGTACCCTGCATTTAGTGTAATTGTTCTTTTAGAGTACTTTGTTGCTATATATAGGGTGACTAGTATTGCCATGGTCCAGAAAATCAGCTTGACAGAAGATGTTTCAGAGATTGGGTTAAGATGCTTTTCCATACCAGATGCATGGATGTGTACAATTTAGTAAAGTCAGTTTTAGTGGCTTAGTTGATATGCAGTGAGGTTATGCCCACTTGTGTTGTATGCCCTATATGTAGAAACTCCATAGTGTCTATATATAGCTTAATCTCATAGTGCCTATATATGGAAATGCAACATTTATAAATTGTGGCTGTTGTAAATTATATCTGTGGTAATTAAAGGTTGCTCCACAGTTGTGGGTTATAAAAGCAATTCCTAGAAATTGTGAAACCACAACACATTAAAATAAATTTAATAAATAGCTACCACAAAAATGTGTAAAACGTAAATAGGTCTGGCTCCATTCCTGATCAAAAAAAAACAAACAAAAAAAAAAAAATGAAAAGTCACCAGGTCAATTTTGGGGCATTGGTAGGACCAGAAACTTTGCACAGCCTTACCAAACTTTCATGCATAAAACTGTGATTTGAAAGTTACCCTGTAGTTGTACTGCCTGTCACATCCATTTTTAAGGGATAGAAATTTGATTACTGTTTCTGGTGCCAATGTGTTTTAGTAGAGTAGGTCTAGAATATATCAGCATAGCTCTGGGTGAGAATTAAGTCACTGTTTGATGTACGTTACTATTCTGTGCTAATAATGGAAAATTTTATCTATTGCTAGACCCCTACCTGTATACAGAGCAACACTCTTAACAAAGTAAGGACACAATTTCGAATTCGCCCCAATAGTTTTAATACTACACGTGCATACAGCAATTAATTAATAATTAAATGAATACCCTAAGTCCCAAAGTGTTTGATATGGAGTGGTAATGACACATTACACATGTCATTGGTCACATCATTACAAACTAATTATGGTCCTGTTACAGAAACGTCCACTTCAAGAGAAGAGCCACTTCCACCTCACCAATGGGTGACAGGTGTATATAAGAATCAGACGAGACCACTCCATTGATGCAGAATTGATTTATGTGACACAATATACAACTTCACCCTACTATTGTTTGTAATTGTACGTCTGCTGTTTTCATTTCATATAGTAATTTTGAAATTGATTGATAAAAACAGTACAAATTGATTGAATATAAAAGAGTTCACTTGTCATCATAAAAAACAATAATACAAACAATAAAAAAACAACTTGAAAATGAGCTAAATAAAATATTTACAATTTATCAGATATTAAATGTCTGTTTAGTGAACTACAACACTGATAGACTACAGGATAATATGGTGTGTCATTGATACCGGTGTCTTACAGTATGGACATCGTTGACCTGAATGATGGTGTTACTATGCAGAATGCAAAATTACACTATTCACAACAGTTTTCTTCATAATCCATTACTGGATTAATAAAAAGTACACAATCTAGATGAATAAAAAATTGGAAATTTTAAAATGGGAATAGGGATCGCTGAAAAAAGCCACAAAACAATAAGGGATCGTTGGGGTGGTAATGTAAACCACAAATTCCTATTTTGACTCGCTTTAAAATGACAGAGCATGTAAGTAAAGGTTTATGACAGAGAGTCAAAATAGGGATTTGTGGTTTACATTACCACCCCAGCGATCCCTTCTTGTTTTGTGGCTTTTTTCAGCGATCCCTATTCCTATTTTAAAATTTCCAATTTTTTATTCATCTAGTGAAATAAGGAACTTGACAATGGTGATTTTGTTCAACCACTTAGTTATAACACAACAAACTCATATTAAAAGCCTCAACAATGACAGATTCCCAACTTGCTTTATACACTTATAGAACTTTTCTACAGAGTCAGACATTATGATATTTCCTTGTTTCCTGTCACCTGCCCACATACCACTTTGTGCTGTAAATTAAGTTATCTTCTAGAAAATTATTTCTGTAGATAAGGTTGACTATGATAGAGTAACTAACTAGCCACTCTACTTAATAATAAAACTACAAGCACTAGTCCATAATTGACTCTTGCTAGTACAGGAAGGATCTAGTCATCACCAGTGTTGGGTGAGTTACTTTTTACAAGTAACTAGTTACATATTACTTTCAACTGAACTATTTAGTTACAGTTACATATTACCCATAAAATAAAGTAACTGTAATAATATTATATTACTTTGTGTCCACAGCTAGCCTTAAGCTGTTACGTATGAAACTACCACTTTATCACGTGACATTATTGCGTTGTTGGACAATGTGCAAATCTTGGTTATAAGTAAGAAGCTGGTGAGTAAGCTTCATTTAGTAGGCTTCATTACTTTGTTGTGGCTAGGCATTATTCAGTGGATTACTAATGAGATTAGTAACTTCGTTACTTGTAGTAATAATATTACATAATATTAGACTCGTTACAGTAACTTCATTACTTTGGTAATGCATTACATTTGTAAGTAAAGTAACTTGAGTTATATTACCTGTTTTTATAGCGTATTTCGTTATATTACTTAGTTACCACAAAAGTAATAATATTATGTAACACATTACTCCCAACACTGCAGGTAGCACATGATGGTCACATGAAATGATTTTTGGATAAGATGTGAGATTAGTCACACAATACAGATTTGAGCACATGAGTGCATTGAGTAATGTGTAACTACTTTACTTATTCTTAAGAAACAGTTACCCTAAAATGGCTGATACTTACATAAATGTAACCCTTGTAATATTCTACAATGCAAAAAGACAACATTATATGCAAACCTTGCATGGCAAGATAAAATATGTGATAGTACAATACTTGAGTAGCTGTGTTATACTAAATTTATACATACCTTGTCAACAGAAGACTACTACTCAGTTTTGTTTCCTTGTAAATTTAAATAGATTGGGGTTTTTTTATAGTCACATCACAATTTACAAAATGGACCTTGTACCCTGCATTTAGTGTAATTGTTCTTTTAGAGTGCTTTGTTGCTATATATAGGGTGACTAGTATCGCTATGGTCCAGAAAATCAGCTTGACAGAAGATGTTTCAGAAATTGGGCTAAGATGCTTTTCGATACCAGATGCATGGATGTGTACAATTCAGTAACTGTAAGTTAAAAGTCAGTTTTAGTGGCTTAGGTGATATGCAGCAAGGTTATGCCCACTTGTGTTGTATGCCCTATATGTAGCTTAACTCCATAGTGTCTATATATAGCTTAATCTCATAGTGCCTATATATGGAAATGCAACATTTATAAACTGTGGCTGTTGTAAATTATATCTGTGGTAATTTAAGGTTGCTCCACAGTTGTGGGTTATAAAAGCAATTCCTAGAAATTGTGAAACCACAACACATTAAAATAAATTTAATAAATAGCTACCACAAAAATGTGTAAAACGTAAATAGGTCTGGCTCCATTCCTGATCAAAAAAAAACAAACAAAAAAAAAAAAATGAAAAGTCACCAGGTCAATTTTGGGGCATTGGTAGGACCAGAAACTTTGCACAGCCTTACCAAACTTTCATGCATAAAACTGTGATTTGAAAGTTACCCTGTAGTTGTACTGCCTGTCACATCCATTTTTAAGGGATAGAAATTTGATTACTGTTTCTGGTGCCAATGTGTTTTAGTAGAGTAGGTCTAGAATATATCAGCATAGCTCTGGGTGAGAATTAAGTCACTGTTTGATGTACGTTACTATTCTGTGCTAATAATGGAAAATTTTATCTATTGCTAGACCCCTACCTGTATACAGAGCAACACTCTTAACAAAGTAAGGACACAATTTCGAATTCGCCCCAATAGTTTTAATACTACACGTGCATACAGCAATTAATTAATAATTAAATGAATACCCTAAGTCCCAAAGTGTTTGATATGGAGTGGTAATGACACATTACACATGTCATTGGTCACATCATTACAAACTAATTATGGTCCTGTTACAGAAACGTCCACTTCAAGAGAAGAGCCACTTCCACCTCACCAATGGGTGACAGGTGTATATAAGAATCAGACGAGACCACTCCATTGATGCAGAATTGATTTATGTGACACAATATACAACTTCACCCTACTATTGTTTGTAATTGTACGTCTGCTGTTTTCATTTCATATAGTAATTTTGAAATTGATTGATAAAAACAGTACAAATTGATTGAATATAAAAGAGTTCACTTGTCATCATAAAAAACAATAATACAAACAATAAAAAAACAACTTGAAAAAGAGGTAAATAAAATTACAATTTATCCAGATATTAAATGTCTGTTTAGTGAACTACAACACTGATAGACTACAGGATAATATGGTGTGTCATTGATACAGGTGTCTTACAGTAGGGACATCGTTGACCTGAATTCTTGATCCTTGTAGCACACTCTACGCAAGTCCTAGCATGACCACATGGTAGGAAAATACAACTGATCTTTCTCTCAGAACAGATCCAGCATAACTACAAGGAGAAACAAATTGGTAATGGCATGCAAAATATTTAACATACCACAATACAAAGTTACATATAATGATGGATTTTTAGGGACATAATTTTAAAATGGTGTGTTCTACAAAAGCATTGACCCAACAAACTGTGAATCTTGTCAGCTAAATTTAGAATCAACTTCATAGAAATTGACACAATAAATATAGTTACAACAGATGAACTGTATAAGGTGTGTACCAGCCCATACAAGCTGAGAAACAATATTGACTTTCTGCATGGCAACATTACATCACGTATATAGTATAACCACATATCTAAATACTTGATATGAATAAAATTTGTTTAACCACAATGAACTTGAATAAAGTTACCTTACACTCCATAGTAGGGCTGAAACAATCATGGTTATTTACTATTCAAGTACAATCAAGAGTTAACAATAAAGTACTCACAAACACTAGTTGCATGTAGTCATACCCATTTGACATGTTTTGTACCAACCTTAAACAGTTTACAGCTTTTAAAGTAACACACACTATTAAAGTACTGATGTTAGTGTTCCTTGCAAAAAATTATGCCAATCAAGCTCTACAGCCTTCTTTGTGTCACTCCCTGATGACAAGTACATCATGTGAGCTGCATCACATGATCTTAACAAATACTCGAATACCAATTTTACTATCCAAGTTACAAATCCTTAACAAGTACTTGTCAAGTATTAGTATTTGTTTCAGCCCTACTCCATAGAACTTCTCTATAGACAACATTAATAATGTTTCCCATCAATCTTGCCCTAGCGCATTGGTAAATCATCTAGACATATGAAATATTTGTTAAAGATGGAGATACTCTAATAGAGCAGTCATCCAGCACGATCTATTTCATAACTGGTTTCTTTTCATTTTTTGGTGTTGCACATGCATATATGTACTCATGTGTACCAGATTTTGCCTGGGACAAAACAGTTGAGGGTCATTTCCACCCATCTCCATCAATGCATAACAAGTTATACAATGGTTTTCTTGCCTATTCTAAACACTTGCAATTACATAATCACACACTAGTCCAGGAAGGATCCAGCCATCCCAAAAATGGGACTGCTACATGGACATGTCTGTTTTAGCACATCACACAATCAAATGCATGAGTTTCTTTGAACAGCACTCATGGTATACACACCACAACATCACTCACAATTCGTGCAGACAAAGTCGACAGCTCATACTCCTCAACATCAATGTTTCTAACATCATCTTCACTAGGCTGTAACAAGGTACACCATACTAACACTATGGGATATACAATATCAATGTACTAACCTTCCACATGTTGGAGGGATCGAATCGCCGTCCTATAATATCAGTGAGTCGTTTATCATCACCATCACAATCACTGCTATTATCTGAGAGTTGTATGGTTCCTCGAGTATGATTGGTAGCAAACGTTCCCTTTTCTGCCTCCACTCTTAAATTAGGAGTTACCCCTCGTTTCTTTTCTATTGATAATTGTGCAGATGAAGTGTCCCCAAAACTATGAGTAGTTCTTTTTAAAGCAAAAACTGATCCTTCTTTGTGTGACAGTTTAAGGAATGTACAGTTGGGGTTGTGTCTTTGATGTTCATTAATCACATTGTCACTTTTCTCCCAATCCTGTAGGACAACATGACATGAAAAACACTTTACTACATCTCGACGAGCTATCATGTAAAATCCTGCCTCTGCTAACTCTTCTTTTGGTAGGACTCCACCCCAGTATTTGAATGATTGTAATCTTGTAGCTTGGTCACTGTAGTCTGGAAATTGTAGTAGAGCAATATCTTCATTTTGAGTAGTAGGCAACATTGATTCTGGTTGAATAAATGAAAAGCTTGGTCTCTGTTCTTCAACAGCTTTAGTTTTACTAGCTAATGTATGAAGAAAGGCACAACGAGGGTTACATCTCTGATGTACACTAAGAGGTATATCTCCTTTTAACCAGTTACGACATCTGACCCCACATTGGAAACACTGTACTAGAGATCCCTCCCCAGTGTATACAAACCCAACCCTGGCTAGTTGTTCTGGGTGGACTGATTCATTCAATGGCCATCCTACATACGATTTTAACCGTTCTTCTTCCAATCTGTAATTTTCTACTGTGATAGGTAAATACATCTTTGAGTAATCATCACCTAATTCACTTCCTCTGCTGGTGGCATAAGACAATCGTGGTTCATCTAAACCAGTCACTACAGTGTGGATAGGTTTACTACTGAAAACAGTTGAAGACTGTAATTGACCAATACTTGCTGTTTGCCGAGGGTTAAGAGGTTTAGGAGGAGCAACAACTGATTTGACTTTTCCCTTTTCTCCTTTTATTACTTGTAGTTGTTGTCTGACAAATGAACAAGTAGGACTCTCCTCTTTGTGTCTCAGTAATGGATCCATGTGTTTAGTCCACCCATCAAGTTTGATGTTACAATTGAAGCAGTAGACAAGATCTTCCTGACCAGTATATACAAACCCTGCCTCTGACATTGAATGAGCATCCAATGGTCCTTCCCATGATGGAGGGAGTGCAAATGTCTTTAATCTGTCTTCTAGTTGGTCATATTTGAGTCTTGAGTTACTGGAGGGATTATGTACTATTACACTATCCTTTAACTTTAGTGTAGAATGCTGTGGCAGGGTTACTAAAAGGTGAGGCACCATCTCTTCATTCATGTGACCAGATTCTTGTATAGGTGTCAAAATCATTGTGGATGATCTAAGCATTGGTAACCATGACAGCTAATTGACAATATCCTACACTTGTGAACCATCACAGTTACCCACCAAAACTGGTGGCAATTTTAAAAGAAGCCATAACATTTCATGGTCACTTACAAAATAGTAATTACCACATAGTGGTGTTTAGCACATTCATTTATGAAATCAATGGGATATTGTTGACATGGCAAAGTTCTTAAAATGATGCAATACTATCAAGCGATAGTTTCTATTACCCTTGATGTCCTCTCATAGGAGGTTGAACAGGCTCCAAGTGCCACCTAAATTCATTTCACTTTAATCCTTAAAGCTGCACACTTATGGTGTAATGCATGACTGTAAACAAAGTGCCGTAACTTCTGTACAGTAAGAGCTAAAGCTACGCAATTTGTACCATTCTATCCATAAGGAATAAAACAGTACCTAGGGTTTTACCCGTTGACAAAAGCATAAGGCCAAAACTCACACACATGAAAACAACTCATTACATATCTTCAGAAAACAGTTGATAACTTCTTCAGTGTCCTATGGAGTTCTTGTAAGAACCATTCGACTCTCCATTCAATGATAAATCACACCAATAAAGCTCACAAGAGTATAACATTTTTATAAATGGCTACCAACGGGATGTGCGTGAAGTAACAGGAAATACAGTCGCCATTCTTTGTGGCATAACAAGTGAGAACTTCCTATTACAACAATTGTTTATACTTGTGCATAGCTCAATCAATAAACTTTCCATTGATATAAGTGCACTCTCAGTTATATCTCAGTTAATAACATTAGACAAACTTGTCTGCACTGACTGCACAGTGTTACTTGTAATATTTATGCATTTTAAGTGTCTTTATAAATCACCACTTTAAGGGATAATTACTTGGTATTTCATGTGACCCTCAGTAGGTACAATACAAAATAAACAAACTCAATGTGGCAGACTCAATACTGGAAAAATTTGATGAACCAATTAGGGGTACTGATGAAAGCCGGAATGGAACGGAACGGAATGGAACCAATAGGGGGCGTGCGCCAAGTTAAAAAGTCGTTTTAAACAGATTGTGCACTGTTTCCAACTTTCACACAATAACTAGAATTGTGTTAGAATTAGTTCGCTTCTGCTATAGACATGCTAGAAAACATTGCTCGACGGTTCTATTTAATGCCCACTGCAAGAATGCGTTGTACAATCGTCTAAGCTGAACAGTGATCATTTAGCTAAGTTGTTAACCTATATTTTGTAAGCACTGTTAATATAATAACATACTGCAGTTTGCTAACTCTCGTAAATCGCTGCCAATATAATGGTAGAATTATAGTCGCTTCAGAAAACCAGCGACACTTGTACAAAAAGGCTTGAATACCGCTACAACATGAAAATACTACAGTAGTTTACCTGTTGGAATGGTAAGGAAGTACTTCTACATCAGGATTAAACTAAACTGGATGGATTTTATTTACACACACCTTGCCACGTGGTGTGCATTTAATAGAACTTTCGAGTCGAACGATTACTAGCATGCCTATAAACAGAAACAAACTAATTCTAGCATAATTCTAGTTGTTGTGTGACAGTTGGAAATAGTGCACAATCTGTTTCAAACGATTTTAAACTTGGTGCGCGCCCCGATCAATTCCGGCTTTCATCAGTACCCATCAATTAGGCCACTTTAACTAAATCTTATGTTTCTCAGGCAAAATTCAGCCAAATAAAGGTTGGTAAGTAGAAATATTCGATTTTGCTAGCTGAAGAGTGATTTTGCGAGTCAAACAGTGGCTAAGCTACACTATAGTTGCTGTATCAATTGTGAGTAGGCAGCTATATGGTAAGATATTGAGTGTTACTTTTTGAAAGCTTAAAAGTTAAATTTGCAACTCTTTGTGGCATTAACCATCCTTTGCAAGGTGATCACGTGATTAACATCATTACTTCGTGCTGAAAAATATAGGGTCAGTCAGGCCTGAGAAACAAAAAATTTAGTTGAAGTGGCCTTACCATTCATCAAATTTTAATTCCACTAACATCAATAAGTGTCCCAAGTCAGTGTTTAGGTATGTGATTTCTAGCTTTTGTCAACGTTAATGAATTCGTATAATTTTCCTTTTGTCAATATTTCCTGTTGTACAGTATCCAGATCTCAATCTATACGTAAACATTGTTAAGCAGATATACTTCTATTACAAAAGTGCTTAGGATTTTGGGTGAAAATAACAAACCACTTTTTCACGTGTATGATTTATCATGTATGTATTCATAAACAGAAACAATGTCTCACCGTTTTATATTAAGATTACTGTTTACTCCACTTCATTAAGACTTTTTGTATAATTTTAGTGGCACTCAAAGCGTGTCCATTCTCCTATGGTGTCCAATAGGACATAGATAACATCTATATACACAAGCACTACAGAATATTATTCAGAAGAATGTGATTCAATACCACAGGTGGGAGATGTAATATATAATCTATTGTTATTAACTACACAAGACCACTTTTTTTTTCGTGGCTGCAAAAAGAATTTGTGGGCTGGAACTGGTATGAACTTCTGGTTGGGATGGGTGATACACCAAAACCATCAATACCACCTATTCTGAGTATCAAGGGCTAAGGAATGTGGTGGTTAATAATTGCGAATGTGCAACATCCGGTGTCCTTTAAAATGTATTGAAGCCTTGGGAGTGAGGTAAGAAATCTTCACAGGAGCCTAAACTGCTTATTATGAGAACAAAATTGTAATCTTCAGGTTGTTAGCATCACAATGGTATATAGTTTGTGAAGATTCGCTGTGTTGTAAAGCGGAAAGAAGTGACTTTAGCATGGCAGAAGACTCTAGTGACTTTGTTTTCAGCATCTAGAGAGTCTACTTAGTGAGATAAACTTTGTTACTATGTCTCTACAAGACTGGGAACAACGCTATGCAAAATTTTATTGCTGAAATAGGCAATCTTCCATTGCTGTGATTCTATCAATGCTAGGCAATTATTTCACCCGTTACAGTAGGTTTAGCGGCCATGTTTTGTTGCCTAACGATCTTCTATACTTATGAGTAAAAATACCTCTCCCATTGGGAAAGATGCAGCCTTTAAAACTTAAGATATCACTACCATTTGACACAAGATTGCTGATTTCTCAATCACAACACAGCGTATCTTTCCAATTTTCACGTCATCATTGTAGTATAGTGGCTGCTATAAAAGTATGTTCTTATAATAAGAATAAACGGTATGGTTTGGGCTCCCGTGAAGTTTAAAGACCTTAGTCCCATAGGGTTTCAATACATTTTAAGGTTTCCCAAAGGACACCGGATGTCGCACAATGTGTAATAAATTAGTATTCATTATCATACCAGGAATACTTTAGCATGCATGGAAATGGACTAAACATCATAGGATTGCATTTTTATGCTATCTAAAGCATTGTTTGTAAAATCTTTATACCGAGATACCTTATTTCAGCTGGTTTTGACCATTCATACAAGAAAGTATGTGTATCAAAACTTCTAGTATTACCCATCTCTAGCTTATGGTACAATTATAAAAAAGTGAACAGGATATACAGTTACGTTACTGGAGACAATCACATGTCAAGCTCAAGGCTTGATAAATAGTAGATAATACGCAACACACAGGGAAGCGATGCAACTTAATAGCTTTCATGCTTTTCATCCGAGGTTTGTATCAGATCATATCCACGACTAGTCTGACAGCCCCAACCTTTCGCGTGAACGCAAGGTTCTAGTGAATACAATGTTCGACTGGTGCAGCAGCAACTGGGCAGTGAATTGTAAACTGAACGGTTTCTGTAAAACGCTAACCTAAACTTTTGCAATTAGCAAGTACTAAACTTCTCACAGATAATCATATTTCTGTAACACCAGTTAGAACATTCAGTCACAGACCTTTATGTACCGAGTCCACGACAACAGTAAGGTGCCGCCAGATCTAGAGATCGTTCCATAATAAATAGTCCGTTGCGCCGGTACTCAATCCAAAGCTCCTTGAAGGCACAATCGATTAATCTCTTGAGTTAAGCCAAGCTAGGCCTCTAGGCTAATTCTGGCAGGTGAGTAAACATCACAGTAACCAGCAGCAGAATGTAGGCGTCACATCCTCACTGGCATATCTACAAGACAAAAGACACCATAACAACCGTACCACTTTGTTTGTATCATAGGATCTATGTTTGTATCATTCGCTACAAATCGCTATAGCAATACACGAAAAGGTACTCACCACTCTTCGAGAATAAACAATCAGACTCCAAGAGAAGGGGTTCACTACACACTTTACACAGTAACACCGCTGCACTTGAACGACTTATCACACAACGGCTTCGCACCACTGCACCACTTCGAAGTACAACAAGTAACAACAACGGTGAAAAATGAAACCTTCAGCGCCAGCGAACACCGCTTATATTGGTGTTTATACCATGAGCCTGCTCAACAGGTTCGATTCTGTTTGTAGGAGCTGGGTAATCCAGTTGGACAGCATTGCGATCTAGACCACGTGCACCAATCAACTGGGTACTGCTATTATAAGCGCTGCTTAAATTAATAATCTGGAGACTGAGGCGCCCTCTCCTAGGCTTGAAAGGCGCGGGCGGCTAGCGAAGCAATTGATCGAGAGAATATTCTGATCGGACAATAGATTTGTACCAATGTGTGGAAAGGCTGAACAGCGAAGCAGGTTTGTGTCTATGATTTATGTATTCTAATAATTTCACACAGCTGGTGCGGCCGCCCCTTCAATTAGAAATTATTCATAGATAGTACCATAGATAATAGACACCCCTACCTTACTCAGACAGACAGGTACTTGTCTGTATATTTATGATGTTGAAATCGAAGGGGTGACCATTATCCACTATACTATAGTGCATTCTTAAAGTACCGTTCGTACTTTAACTTGATAATGCATGCAGTGGTAGCTGTTTCACCATAGATACTACACCCACCAGGGATTGGAAACTGGTTGTTTATAACACCTCTATCCGCACCTCCGTTGACACCTTTCTACATGAAATAAATCTATGCTCTGCCAAGTTACCTTCCCACTGCTGATACTGTAGTCACAATAACGAAGCAGTAACAGTAAAAGAAACTTCCAAGGAAGCATCGAAGTGGTTGCGAACAACATAATTCCTGTGTGTTCAACTGAAACAGTAATATTTTTATGCAGTTGACATCTGTAGTGACCTTTTTAAAATAGAAAATTTTGTTTTCAAGGCTATAGTTACTGTATTGGTTCGATTAACTGATGTCTTATCTATCAGGAAATGAAACGATAACTTACACAGGACATCGATTCGTTACGCTAGAGCTAGCAAAAGAAGAAGACCTGGGCGGAGCGCAAATACTGAAAAATGCCTTTGTGATGAAAGAAGCTTTTTACAATTACGCTGGTTCGATTCGTCATACCAAGTTACCTGTACAGTACAAAATTGGCTTTTGTAGAAACCGCCATTTGACACCAAAAATTTGAGAGCGACCACAGGAGTAATCATCCTTAGCGTCCTGTCTGACATTCAAGAAAGGCTGACAGTGATGGTTTACCAATTTCAACTTCACACAACTCAATAAACATTGTATTACAGAAGTTAAAGAAAGTTCTTCTGAGTTAACACCAATCAACTGGAGGTGCGGATACGGCAGATTTTTGTATGGGAAGTATGCGTAGTTTCCAATCCCGGGGGGTGTAGTATCTATGGTTTCACTTATCATATGTGGATGCAAATCTTCCCACACAGAAAAAGAAACAAAGTGATCTGGCTGCATGAAACTATGTTTTCCAAGCTGCCATCTTGCTGATCTTAAGACGATGCCCATCTAACTCATTGTCCAGTCTGAAACCCAAGTGCCAAGGTGTTGCTGTGAAATTTGTCACTAATTGTAATCTTACTTGTGGTTTACTTTTTACAAACTGCTCAACTGTATAGTGGTTTGTACTTCAGTGTTGTACTTTGTTGTTGTGTTAGTTCCTATTGATGTGGAGTGCCTGGGATAGGCGATTATCTAGTTATATCCGATTTTTAGATATTGCAGGCTTATCGATTCATATACCAAAGAACGTCAGATGGTGTTTAGTGGCGTAGCCAGGAAATAAAAAATTACTGAGGCAAAGTTTATACATTAGCATAATTTGAAAGGGTCTGCTTCTGACTCAACTGATTTACAACACATTCTTTCAAGTTTGGGTAGTACAGCATTTGCAGGTTGACTCTCTGGTTGGATAGAAAAACTGTTTCAGAGCATTTTTTTCTACATGTCAAAAGTACTGAATGCTCCAGCTTAGTTAATGTTACAGTATACCATGCTTCAATTATTAGACTAACTCAACACAAAAATCTGACTTACTCCAGAGATATTTTGAGTAGTCAGGCCCAATGGAGGTCATAGTCATGCACACTATACTTTATTGATCTGATGTGATATTTAAGTCAGAGATTATCTCTTTCATGTGATGCTCAACTGCACATCAAGCTAGGGAGTATGGGGGTATGCTTCCTCAAGAAAATTTTTGAAAATGTATGCTTTAAAATGGCACATGGAAGCTATTTTTTTATTGTAACTGCTAATGCATGGTATGATCAATTCAGTAGCTCAATGCAATGCCATGCAGTTGACTCATTGGAACTTTTGAAAAGTAATTTAAAGACATTTAGACCAAGCAGTGTAACAAGAACAGTGCATGGCTATAATCTGTATTGAATGCTCTATTAGAGTATATTACGATAACTGCTTTATTAAAGTATCTCGATTTTTTGATACAAATTCAAGTAGCTGAAAAGTGGTCCAGCCATTGCCGGACCTTGTCACTGTGGGCTCCGGCCCTGCTTAGTCTACGTCCATATAGATTCTATTATGTGCGATACAGTACTGAATACATAGTCAGAGTACAATATAATGGTCGGCCCTCGGCCATTTTCCAACCAATGATGCTGTTGACTGATCAATGTAGCCATTGGTCAGCCATTTGTGCCGATCAAATGTTTTACAACTGTAATTCTTTATTAGTAGTCTTTATAACATGTAATATTATAGTTATTATTATTGTCGTATCGTTAACTTTCCTTACCGAAGCTATTTAATCACTACATGAAGTCTTGATCCCGTCGAAGCATCGACTCGATGCGCATGCGTAAGCTAGAGCACTACACCTCGTATTTACCCAAATTATCAATTGTGGGTTATTGTCGATGTTGTGAAGAAGCGATCACTACACTGACTACACGAGTGGCGCCTTCCAAGAGAGGAAAAGAAAGTGATGTTTGCGAAGTGGAGGTACGATATTAAGTATAAGATGGCCATTTTGTGGTTATAATCTGTAGAGATGCAGTGGTTGGAGAAAGTGGAATGAAAGTCACGTGATAAAAGTGTTCTGCACATGGAAAGTTCGAGAGTAAGTTTTGATCTATTGCTATTCACAAGAGAAACTTTAGCAATAGCTATTTGATAATTCAATCTGTGCTGACTCAACACCACTTGTAACAAAGCATTTAGCCTAGCTAAGTCTACAAACTAGCTGTACAATACATTGATTCATAGCTTTTTTTGTAAAATATGTATGCAGCAACACAAATTTTGTACATGTATGTACTAATAAACAATTAATTCTCTGTAAAATGCATGTGCATAAAGTTCAGTGATAAGTAGCTGAAAGTGGTCTCAGATTCAATCTCAGAGTGATCCTTTTTCAAAAATTTCATGGGGGGCATGCCCCCAGACCTTCCTAGAAGGCTTGTGCTTTGCACTGCAGGGTGTGCTTTGCACTGCGGGGTGTGCTTTGCACTGCGGGGTGTGCTTTGCACACTAGGATAGTACACCTCTATCTTATGGCCATGCAACTTCAGAAATGGCCAATCAAATTTACTTTTGATTGGCCATTCTGTCCGAGCAATAATTTTCCCTTATATTGTACACTGATAGTATATAGTAACGTTTGAGTAGAAAATTCAGGGTGCCACTGAAAACTCAGGCCTGCTCAGCCTGAATTGTTGAGCATTTTTTACCAAGGTAGCTGCCTCGGTTGCCTTAATGGTAGCTACGCCACTGGTGTTAATATTCTGTGAATTACACTTTGCTCATTACACGTCATCAGCAAAATACTGTACATATACACACATTATAACAAGATGCAAATACTCATCAGATATACCAATAGTAATCAAGCCAAGTTCAAAAGGAAATATCGAGATGTGCTTAAATTTCTTATTGCACACCTCTTCTGGCCCAGTCTGGATTATTGCCATTTTTGAAATCAGCACAATTCACCATGATACATGAAATTGCAAAACCTTCATCATCAAAGATAATTTGCCTACTGTTATATAGTATACTGTGCTAGGTCAAAGCTGCTTAATATACGTATACCTCTGTCATTCCTGTGTAAAACTGCATGTTACCTGGGATAAAATTTATTCATGTTTATACCATTTCTTTTCATCACTTAGCCTTTTTAACAGTGCATATTCACTTGCTGGTTCTTCAGTTTCTAATGCTCGTAAATTGCCGTGAGTGAGCAGTAAACAATATTAATGAAGTTATTCTGCAGCCTTACATACCTGCTGGATAGTGTCATTTCTTTGGCCGATTATTAACAATTAATAGTTCAAATTGACTGGACTACAATTGTACTCTAGTATACAGCAGTCAATACCTCAATTCAAACTGTTCATGTGATTTTCATTGGCAGGGAATCCCAGGGATGGAACTTACTGACACATGCACAAAATTGCAAGTGCATTTTTACTTATCAGCATAATTATTGTACACATTTAAACATTATTGTGTTTCACATTTGTTCTCATTGCCATTGAGGAATGGAATCCGGATGTAGTATCCCATAGTAGTGTGTAAGGTGTATACTAAAGTTATCAACTCAAACAGAAGCAACAGTAATTCTTTCACTGATGTATAATTATATTATTGACATTTGAAATTGATGCATTCCATTGATTACATAAAAAAAGAAATTACAAACATCATACATGACCTGTACATAATCAGCAATACTAAGTCAGGATTGGTAATGACACAAAAAAACAACAATTTAAAATTATCGTAGCTGAAATGATATATATAATTTAGTATTCGAATAATTTGAATAGCAAGCAAGCAATCTGCACCTGTGTCACTACAAAGAATAACAAAACTACTTAACAAATTGTTTTAATTTGAAACTGATCACCTAGAACCCATCTAACTATACTGAATACTTACAAAGAAAGCATTTGAACACCTGGGTTTTGTTTCAGCTTATAATACAAAGATTGGCATGGAATTTGAATTCATTAGATCCAAAGTTGGACTGTGATGTGATCAGAGGTAAATACGATGAATGGTAGTTACAAGACATCTACAATAAGGGCATTGTCGGGTAGAATCCATGATCATCCTAGAACATGTTGAACACATGGTATGTCCACACGGGATGAAGCTGAACTTGACAATATTGTCCTTGCAAATGTGACACTGGCCCAAAACAAAGTGTTCTTCACCAACCTAACAGAATAAGACAGTGGTAATAACACCACTTCAAAAGATCATTCCCCTAGACATATGAATAGACCTAAACCTAACAACCAAAATAAGTGGGACCCAGATGCATACAGTATGATTGGAAATTTATGCTACAGTGTTGTACATATCCTTCAAGAGGTCCAAACTTACATTGTCACTCACTGACACTGGTTCTATGTTGTAGTTATCAAGATCTTCAGTTAACTGGAATATAATGTGCAGTAAATAGAATCAAATTATATTACTGCTACTGCTTACTTTGCACATGTCAGCATGATAGTGACGTAGTGTCATTATTTCAGTAATGGGTCTCTCCTGGTAGCAAGAAATGGGGTAAGGGTAACATGCATATGGGTCTGCAGATGACGGAGCAGAGAAATCGGGAGGGATTATACATCCCTGAGGAGCACTTCCATCCCAACCTCCTGGAGGTGGATGATCTGTGCTGAAGTGACATCTCTTTAGCAAGCAGGCATGTCTGCTATCATGATTTCTTGATGACACCTATAGTACAGATATGTTGTCTGTTACAAAGCTTTCATATACACTTAATGTGTAAACTGTGCAGCCTCAAATTATGGCAGGTCCTATTTAGTTGCTGGGAGTAGGGAGTATCCAAAACAAACATGGGGTCTCAAATAAATGGTTAGTCTCCAAGAAGACGGTTCATAAGTTCCAACAATTTTTCTATGCAGTTCCATAAACAATAAATTGAAACATATCCTAAAGCCTTCTCGAACCTGTAAAATAAAACACCTGGAGAGTACACCGCTGAGCAATATACATGACCTCAAATTACAAGGTACATTTCCAATATACTTGTGAACAAACTATGGATCAACTGACTTGAAAGTTGTGAAGTATTACAAACACACATCTCCCACTAACCCTTAATGCTCCAGACAGGTGACTGTTACCCTCAGTGGTATTGACTCTGGTATCCATCATCTCCACTGTCTCTGTCACCGATAGCGACTCATTGTACTGTGGGAAAATAATAATGTCATTAACACACACTGACTCCACCATAACATCATGTACTTTAGCACACATACAATGCTAGTCTGAAAGTGGCCATTTCTTCATTGAAATTCTTGGTGACTCTACTCCCATAGATACATCTTTTTAAACAGGGTGGAAGTTAATAACGGATATGTTAGTGCATTTAACGTGAAAGTAAATTAGGCATACACCCACATCACAGTCTGTTGGGGACATATGGGTAGTGTGCGTGTATGTAGTGGATGTGCTCCATGTACAAGTAACATGTCGGGAGGGGCTTCTCTATATTGTAAACTTAATTGAATAACAAATTAAATTAATAAACAATTACCACTTAGGTGTTTTCACTTTATTAAGTATCCATAATAATTAATTTAGCTTGGACACTCAAAGGTGCCACTCAGGGTTTAACTTGCATATTGCCACAATATCATGGGAGGCCAGTTCAAAGATGATACACTTTGACTTGTTATATAATATTGAGTGACATGGAGCATTTAATTGTGGGTTTGGGTTTATAGGTTAGGATAGTGGTTGCGACTAGTTAACAGCTACTAAGCGATGAAAGGATCAGTAAAACTATTTGGGCAATGTGTTGATGTGTATTTCTACCTACCATGTGTCAGCCATTAAGAACAACAAAAAGAGGTTATAGATTTAAATACGTGAGTTTAATACTAAGGTGAGTAACATTAACGAAGTTAGTAGACTTAATGTAGTACAAATACTAAAAACCAAATCCCACAATTACAATTTTTTCTGGTGATGTGTAAAGCATATGAATAACTTAGCCCACACTATTAAAACCACTATTGATCATTAGATACTGATATATAAAAGGAACAGGGTGAGTGCTCTGTAGTTCTTTCACTTATCAGGTGAGTGTACCCTGAGTGATATATATCACTTATACCACGACTGTGTTGCGTTTTGCTGATATACATCCTCAGCCTTCGGGCTTGTGGCCCTCATGCTTTGGGTGTATATACATATCAACATAATCCAACACAGTAAAACTGTTAAATAACACTATATCAACTCACCACGGTGTCCTCAGCTTTGCATGTAGTCTCTAGACTGTTAAGAGAGGTCAAAGTATTATAATCCAATTTCTTATGAGATGAACCATTTTGTTCGCCAGAGACACAACCTCCTGGTGGAGGTGATAATGGAGGAGGGTTGGATGACCAGCTGGGAGGATAAAGTATCCCCAGGATTGGTTGAGAATCATCATCATCTTTGTCAGAACCTTTTGTACTTGAAGGCACTCTATTATAAAGATCTCGACGAGCTATCATGTAAAATCCTGTCTCTGTTAACTCTTCTTTTGGTAGGACTCCACCACAGTATTTGAATGATTGTAATCTTGTAGCTTGGTCAGTGTAGTCTGGAAATCCAAGGGAAAAATTTTCACTTTGATTATTCACTGTCAGCTCTTGTGGTCTCTCCAGCGAAGAACTTTTACTCTTGCATGACAGTGTTCGAAGAAACAAACAGTCAGGATTACATCCCTGATGTACACTAAGAGGTATATCTCCTTTTAACCAGTTACGATATCTGACCCCACATTGGAAACACTGTACTAGAGATCCCTCCCCAGTGTATACAAACCCAACCCTGGCTAGTTGTTCTGGGTGGACCAATTCATTCAATGGCCAACCTACAAATGATTTTAACCTTTCTGCTTCAAATTCATATCTCATATGCAGATTTATCTCTGAATCATAATTTGTTTGGCTTGATTGTGAACCAGCCACAATAAACGGAATAGGATAAACACTTGACACCCGCTCGGGGAGAAGTTTTGAAGGATCAACAATTGATTTGGATTCTCCATTTTCTTCTTTCATTACCTGTAGATGTTCAGCTTCCTGATCAGTATATACATGTCTTGTGTCCTGAGGGTCTACTGGTTCCTTCTGTTTTAGTGTGGATGATGTGTTTGACTTGTTATCCACCTGTTTAGCTGGGTCCACTATTTCTTGTAAAGGTGAAGCACACATCGCCATCACCAACTGGTAACCATGACAATTAACTATGGACATAACAAAGTCATACAGAATGAAGCCTTACAGTACTATAGGAAACTCACAAAAAAGAAAATTATGCTCTCTTGCAAATGGCCAAAGCCAAATGACTGAAGTATGGTGAACACTTCACCAATAGGTGTTGCAAGGATTATATATATAAAATATTAACAATTATACAAGTAAACCATGCATTATTGTGGCTAGTCAGAAGCCACACACAATGTAAGACCCCCAGGCTCACTGTTGCAATACCTCAACAACAGCTGTTAGAATGTCATTTGGTCACACAGCCTTATACAGTCACAATGGAATGCTCTGGAAGACAACCAGAAAGACTTGCAACATTGGAGAGCAAAATGCAATGCAGAGCATATGATAGTGTTTGCGTATGACTTCTTACATGTCAACTAGCCACAAACATAATTGCTTACTATTACCATTCCTAATATGGACTGTAGAACATTCTTAGGTCAATTAAAGAAGCAATATGATGCTTTAAGGTAGCAGTAGTAGTAAAACCATGCAGTTTTTAATTATAAATGTAAACACTCTTTTAGTACAACATTTCTCACCAGACAACTTCAGTGCATCACATGCAAAACAAAAGGTAGTCTCCTGTAGACCAGACATAGCCTGGCAGCACCTGCCCCTTCATATAGAGAGTAAGGGTCTGGTGACCATAGTATATGGTACTTGTGCTACTACGTGGTAGAGCCAATCAAATCATAGTATTCGGTTTAAATAAGTATTTGTGACGTAAACCAAGTAGTTTGCGCCATGAATAATACAATAACCATAGTGACCAAATTTGGAATAGTTGGACAGCAGTTGATACTTTCCCAAGCAAGACTCTGAGGTACAGCCACCGTAGACTTATGTCGAGATGTATGAAGCTGAGTTACAACAGTGCCTGACAGGTAATATATTATTATGTCATGTGCAATTTGAAACCCATTTGCACCATATACTATGATCACCAGACCCTTACTGTCCAGAGTACACCAGACCTAGACCGACTTTCTTTTGACTTTCTTTTACCTTTCTTTTACGTGCATGGCTTTCTACAAGCTCTACAGTGGGTGCTGATTGGCGAAGCCATTCCCTACTGAGCAACATGCTTTGTAGTGTAATAGTCACAGCACCTGAAGTGTAAGAGAATGGTTTCGCCAATCAGCATCAAATGGTAGAGCTGGTGGAAGGTTACCTGATTGGTCCTGGAAAAGACAGGGTTTCACCAAGGCCTGCACAAGGATGCTTCCCAGATCACAAAAAAAAAACATGTACAAAAACAAAACTACAAGCAGCACAACTAACCTCGAAGGCTAGACAGAAACTGTATCGCAGACCACTTTTTAACTCACTCACACTCAAAAGAAAAAGTCGGTCTGGTCTCTGCGAAACTAACAGCATGGCTGGTCGAATAATGTACAGGTGTGATCATAGTTACTTTGACGCTCACTTGTTGAGATGATAAACTAGTCGTGGAGCAAGTAGAGTCCGAGGTAGAGTCACTGTACACGTCACCTCCGGCTCGTGAAGACGGCTTGCTTCAGGCAAAAATCGAAATCACAGCTTTTGAAAAACTCACAAAAAGAATTGTCGAAATTCTGTGTAGTGTGTGTGCACCTCCCATCTTTATATCCGATAACGGTTTATGAACAGGTCGAACAGGCTCCTGTAACTATAAATAGGATATTATCGTATACTATTCGTCAACTGTAATCCCAGACCGGTTATCGACAGGTGAGTAATGACGTCATTAATGCCGTAGAAACGAAGTTTGACTTTCCGTTCTTTCGTCGCCCCCCCTAAAAGGCCTCTTCGCGCAAAGAAGCCTTTCACTGTGGTGGGCGCCGCCAGGAAGCAACCTGATGCATTTATTTATGCATGTAGTGACTGAATCCACAAAAGGATTCAGCAAGCATGCTTCTGCTTACACCGTGTGGCCTCATGTGCAATGGTGCACTGCCAATTTTTCTGAGAACATTCACCAAATTAAATTCTTGCAATAGCAAATCACCAAAACTTAATATTATAGCTTTGTTAATATTTGTTATACAGTATTTTCCTATAGCAAAAAATTACTAATTAGGCCACTCCAAGCAAATTCATTGTTTCCCATTTCCCGCCCGCATGCAGATTCTCTTCCTGCATGGTCATTCATTATTGCTATCAACTGAACATTTTATTCATTATTTATCCTGTGATTGCATAGCAGTAACTAGTTTAGCATTCAGAAAGCCCATTTAGCTAGCTTTTCACAGTTCAGGTTCTTAGTTTAAATATTTCTACTGTATTCTTACCTGGAAGTTAGCTAGTTATGAATTTCGAAAATTTGTGGAAATATCTATAATGAATAATGAACTGCCCGCCCGCATGTATTTTTGAGCTCAATGAAATGGGAAACAAGGAATTATCTTGGAGTGGCCTTATATTATCTGTGGTGTGCAAGATGCACCAGCGGCAAGGATCATGCCAAAGGCTGGCTGATCTGTATAGTTTTCAAGCACTAAAAATTCATAGTGGTACCCTTCAGTGTGATCTGACTGTGGTCACACAAGACCGAGGATTAATCTAATGTACTTGTCTCATCAAATTTAATAATGATGGTTTATCTCTTCTTCATGCATGATCATATTGCACTAGCTATGTGAAATTCAAGTAGTCAGCTCAACCATAAGTCCTGGCATTATGGAGATATTCCTTTGGGGACACTTCAAATTCTCAACCAATTATCGATTCATGCTTGGTATGCATGGAGTTGCAAAATTCACTAATGTCACTGACTGGATATCGGACGTCTCCACAATGGACAAAGTTGGGTCTGATCAGTGTAGTACACAACGAACAGGTAGCATGTCCACAAGGCTGGAACATAAAGTGTTTATTATCACATCATTTTGTGTAGCCAGTACACACACCTCCCTTCTCTGAATAATTAAGCAAACAGCTTACTTAGTCTCCTCCTTGACGTAGGATCAACGTTGTTGTTTTCTACATCTTCAGATAGCTGAAATATGAAGTGCAATAAATGGAAATACAATGATCTACTGTATCCTCCCCCTACACAGATCAGCATGAGAGTTCAGTAGTTTGGTCATGTCAATAGCACATCTTGCCTGGTTCATGACAGCATAACAAACCTTAGGAACAATCTTCTGGTGGGTATGCATATTCAGGAGCAGAAATCTGGAGGGATGATACATCCGTGAGGAGCACTTCTATTCTGCATGTCCCAGCCTCCTGGTACAATGAGTACTGAACTGACACCTTTTTTCCAGTGTTGGAAAGATTTTTCACTTAGTAATGTCCACAGTAGGGATAAATTACCTTCAGCATCTTCTCATACAAATTACACCATCAAATGATTACTTGACAACACGTCAAATGGCCTTGAAAGCTGATGACCCGCTGTAACACTCAAATGAAACATCACAAGACTGAACACACACACTATAAACTGGTACATATACACATGATACATTACACTTATGTTAGTATTGTGATATACTCCTACTGCTGGCACTGACAATGCTTATATGTAAGAAACCAAACATAGCCAAGCTACCACTTACTCATACAATCCAATAAAAGAAACACACAATCCTTGTGTGATACATGGAACTTGTATAATAAAGACAGCCACATGGATACTAATTATTGAGATGCCTTGATTTTCAGGTAGCATGAGGTAAGCATGATATTTATGTTTGTACACATGAGAAGGGGAAAATCCACATGCTTAACTGTAACACATAAGATCAGAGTCTACCCATCTCCGCTTTATTCGGTGGTATCATGGCCAAGTGAATGGGTGTTAGGGTTACCACCGACTAATCACAACTTAAATTTCTGGTCAGTGTGCTTCTTAGGTGGCCTGTATACAGGGGGGGCAGGACAAGCCCACGTGAATATGTAATAACACTGCGCAACTACTGAAAGTATTTCATTTGAGCCGAATAGACCCTGTACAAAAAGTAGAGGGAGGGGATTGACGGGTATTAATACATATTCTAGTTCTGCTTAGTTTGTTGTGTGTAATGGTGTGATTCACGATTGGAATAAACGCTGCCGTTATGGAGTAATTAGACTTATGATGATGACAATGTGTGGGGGTGACGACTTTCACATCAAAGTAACAGTGGTCATCAATGATTACAATACAATCGTTTTTTATACGATCTATTAATTTCAACAGGTAGTATGACTACGTTTAAAATAAATATTTTTGTTAGCGCTCCGTAGTGCATGTGGTCCTGTCCTACCCTCCTGGCCTGTATATGCCATAACCACAGCTACTATGAATGCTATAATAAACACTACCACACCACACATAGCTTCAAAGTGGTAAAAATATTGTAACCCATGCAGCTCTTGGGATAATCTAGCAAGGTTGGATGTCCCAGTGGAAGGACAAAGTTTTCTCTAAGGCTCAGGACTTAGAAGTGAAGCCTTACTGGAACCACCTTGTGAATTCTTGACACATGGGGTGGTCTTTGTTCAGAAGTCTGCTTTTTACTTTTGCATGATAATGTCTGAAGAGATGCACACCACTAAGAGGTATATCTACTTTTAATCAGTTACAATATCTGACCCCACATTGGAAACACTGTACTAGAGATCCCTCCCCAGTGTATACAAACCCAATGCTGGCAAGCTGTTCAGAATAGACAGCTTGTTCTAATGGCTAACCCGCCTGCAAATGATCTCATCCTCTCTGTCTTGGACTTGTAATTTATATGCATGTCTGACCCTGAACAATCATCCTCTTTTCTTTCATTAGATTCACTTAACCCAGTCATGAGAGTGTGGACAGGTTTACAACAGAAGTGAGGCATTGTGACATTAGTGGGGGATTAGAAGGTGTAACAACTGATTTGACTTTTCCTTTTTCCTGACCAGTATACAAAACCATGCTCTGATACTGAATGGGCATCCAATGGTCCTTCCCATCTTGTCATTCTTCTTCCAAGTCTTGTTCACACATCACCTACACTCACCTATAATAACAAAAGTTGAATAACTATGTCAGTTGAATGATGCCATATATGGTTATCTTATTATACAACCCTCTGGTTACATTTATTAGTAGAACAAGTTCTGAAATGGTCACCATCTGACAAGAGCATCACAGTATGAACCCATTCATTCCCAGAATGCTCTGTTGGGTGTTAAGTTGTAACATACTTAACATAAGTGTTGTTGTTGTTGTCACTTGGTTGTGAGGAAGCAACCATACAGCTCTTACCAACAGCAAAGTCATTATTAAGATCACAGTTTGACAGTTTGGAGAGCAATTAGCAATAGTAAAACAAAATAAGTAGTCACACATAACCAAAAATTGTGATGCAGAAATTAATTTGCTGCAGTACTGTCTGGAGTGACATCTATTGTTTGTACACATTTTAACAGTGGTTTTTTTTTATTACCTGACAGCACTGAGTGGTAAATATGAAGCCATTTACATGTGTAAAAGTACAAAGTAAATGTGAAACAGATTCACTCTGGTGAAATTGCTATATATGAATATCTCAAAGCCCTCAGTATAAAATCCCCAGTATGAACAGATGCTAAAGTAGTTAAATGAAGCCTTACACAACTAACAGGACAGTGTACTTGTTGTTATGCACAGAAAAAACTATAACACAAAGTCAGAGGTGGTTGGTCATGCATCATCAAACATCTCGTGATCTCAACAAAAACGTCAACCTATTCAACCCAGACACCTCAGTATATTGATATAAAGTATTTTAATACACAAATTAATATCGGCAAATTATGACTACCAGAGCCATACAACACTTTGTGGAGCTTTCATAAACAAATACATTATGTATACTTGTCATGAATGTGACAAAGGACTTCAAAATAACAACGTTAATTTCAAGCGCCATGTTTGGTGGTGCAATCACACATAGCAATATGTGGTAGGGCAATGATGTGTGACCAGACCTAACCTAGCTACAAAGAAACCACTCTACCATTGTTGATACAAGTAATGTTTAACATTATTACCTTAACAAAACTAGTAAATTCATGACAAACAATACCAGCTGTTACCACATGATTACTGTTTTATTACTGAGCACGCCCTGGCCAGCCAGTCTCATCACAATTCACTGGTCAAGTGGCTGTCTGACTGCCTCCCAACATTATTAATTTTTTTTAAAACTCTGTATTTGTAGAGTTCAGGAGGAATTCTATTAGAACTAACAACAGGGAGCATATCAAAACTTTTGTAAGATATTCTGGATTTCCGAATAGGCTATGCCTGTTTCATATAAAATAATATCGTCTTCTAAACAAGGCACCATAACTTCCACCAGACAGACACAAAGTTTGGTTTATCAGATTCCTCAATGAAAGGCGATTCAATTATAATGTGTAAGTTCTTTGCATAGTAATGAAGGGGAAGCTAAACAGGAGCCTTGTACCAAGAAATTTACGTGTTCAGAATGCCCGTAAAAACACATTTTTTTCAACATATCTCTGTGAACTAACCTGTTTAACAATTTGTACAGTTGGAATGTTATTAAGCATCCTTCGCTGCATAGAATGATACTAAATTTAGCAAATGATAACAACTTGTAAACTGGGATTTTCCCACTGAGATAATTAAATTTTCCAATAGGTTAATGTATGGAGTGCGTATTATGTTATTATCAGCAGTAAATAACTGTCACTATGGAAACATTTTCCCATTTGTACGGTCGGCATTGGATAGAGAATTTCAAGGGCTTTCTTTTGTTGTATGGTGTGCTTTAGAGATTTAGTGAGTTAAAGGTTGTAAATTAGTGTTTTTATATGTAGTGTAAAATGTATTTTGCATTGGACAACGAATGGCAAGGAATGATGAGATTTTAAGATCAGTCTGATAATACATGAAAACATCTGTTAAGCTATCCACGATTAGACCCTTTTGTGGTGGAGTTTGGAGGTGTCTAAGTTACTTAGACCCTTTTCATGTTTATTACGTGTATCAACACCGGTAGTACTGACAACGCATCGCCACCTGAATTTTACACCTGTAACTGTTGTTATGCAAGGAGTAGTCACTTTCATATCGCCAGTTGATACACTTGTGACCAGGATCAAGAAGTTTGATCGCTTGATTTCACCTATAAAAGAGCCTTGATTCTTGATGGTTTACCTTAAAATCCTAGTAAATTCTCATGTTGCTAAAAGTTAGCTTACATCTCAAACTTGATCATCACTTGTGCGGATGGCTTGATCACTTGATTCACTATACAGAAGCCCCTTGATTACTTGATTGAATCTTGATCTGTTTCAACAGACAGTATTGAAGTGACTATGTGGGACCCTAGTCTGGCACTGCCAACCTTTTTATGCTGCTCACTCTTTGACGAGTTTGATGGCGCTCGCTGTAAAATGAAGCGCCTTTTACAGCGAGCTCCACCAAACTCATCAAAGGGCGAATGGCGTAAAAGGGTCAGGAGTGCCAGACTAGTGGGACCTAGCGTGAGAGACAAACCAGCTGCCGTACACCTGTATTGAAAGGACTCTGTTTAAATGTTTTCCACCATCCATTTTGGACCAAATTGACAAGAAGCATTTTGTCAAGTTGGTGGTTTGAATGTTGATGAGCTGAGCAGCTTTGTTGAATAGCAGCTTTCTCAACTTCTAACAGAAGATTTGATGATAGGCCATTCAGGTTTACATTTAATGGTTTACTACTGGCTACCAGGATTTTTTATAAGTATTTCGACTCTGAGCCAAACTGGCCCAACCCAGACATCTACTGCTCCACCAGTAGTATACCACTGGGCCAATCAGCTTATGTTTGATGTGTATTAGTTACAAAGCTGAACTAGTACTGAGAAAATTGGAGCAGAGGCCATGAGTTGTGTGGGTCATTTTGTGTTCACACTGGGCCAATGGAGTGCCATATTGCCTTATCAAATACCCTGCTGGCTACTTCCAACCTTACTGGATCACAAATCTCATGGTTTCCTAGGTAATGCCTTGGGCCAGCTTTCAGTTCTTGTCTAAGTTTAGCAACATACAGTATGCACCATAGTGATAACAGATTTAGTTAGGCCGCCACCCATTTTGGCTTGCCACAGCAGCATGGCGGTGTGTAGCACTGAACTGTCACCGGCCTAGCAACTTTGATGTCAATGAACAAAGGTTTTGACAGTGATGTACACCCATTAAGTTCAAGGATTCTTCCAGGCTACTACTACATCCACCACCAGTAGACATCTGGTCATCACAGCTGCTACATTTGTTTGGTACGTTGTTGTATCATCCTCCCTTTGTCACATGATCCTTACTGCATTTTGTTGCATTTTGCTAAAGGTGCTGCTGTCCATTTCCGCACTTTCACTGGTACTCCTGTTTTCTATGTGTATGTGTTTATTCAATATTAATTGAAACAATTTCTTGCAGCAATTTAACTGGCTTATTCCCAGCTTATTTCATCCAGTGTTTATGGCCTTTCTCCTGCTGGATAAAACAGCTGAGCTGGACAATCGCTTTGATCACTTCTGTCTCCTTGTCATGCTTCCCATTCTGCAAATTTGATAATATATCGCCAAAACTACTAACTTTTGTGTACATGTAAGCCATCCCCAGGCCCACTTGCTGTCCACTGATCAGCTTGCTTTGTGGTAGCATGATTGCCTTGTCTTATTAAATGCTATCCCACTAGGGACCTGTGAGAAGGCTACAGCCTGTCAATACAGGGAGTCTAAAACATGTAACTAAAACGTTGAAGAATGCAGAAAAAAAAATCCCAGACCCAGTGGTGACTTGATCCCCAGCAACATGCAGTCTAGGCATGCGCCAGAGGAGCCACAGCAGCTGGGATCTGAGATCTTCTCTGTATTCAACCTCTACTTAATCATTGACTTCTTGCCATCAAGGGAGTTTTATTAAATGCTAATGGTACAGTGTGCATCTATGCAATAAATTATATGTAAATGTGGGTTTTGTGTGACTTCCTGATAGCCACCTGATCGCCACTTGTAGAGATACCATTATATGACCCATAGTATCATTGTGAATGTATACCTGCTATCTACACCATTTCTTGTAACTTGTACTGTAAATCATCACGTTTGTGCTATTGTAATCTGTTTAGTCTCGTGATCAGTGTGCACATGTTTCAACATGTACGTACAGGCTTAAGTATGCATTTCTGGCTTTGCCAATGATCCAATTGACCCAGAAACTAACCAACTGCATATTAATTTGTGGAACTACAGGGTAGCTATGAAATTTCGAAGTGGAATGCTAATTTGGAATCTAAAATCTTGGTTTGGAATTTGTATGATTTTTGGGTGGAGTCGGATCCCCCAGTTCACCCATGTTAAAACTTGTTGAACAGTTTTATAATGGATCACCAAAAGGCCACTGTTTGGTGAATTTTCATAAAATTTCAAGTGTAGAGTGCAGGCGGGTCATTACCATTATTTATTATCACTATACAGCACTTGCCACAATATAGCTGGCTAGACTTATTTTCATACTTCCAGGGCCTGATACTATCTGCATAACAGATAATTTGTTAATTTAGTTAACTCACCATAGCTAGTTAACTCACCATAGCTAGTTAACTCACCATAACTAGTTAACTCACCATAGCTAGTTAACTCACCATAGCTAGTTAACTCACCATAACTAGTTAACTCACCATAGCTAGTTAACTCACCATAGCTAGTTAACTCACCATAGCTAGTTAACTCACCATAGCTAGTTAACTCACCATAGCTAGTTAACTCACCATAGCTAGTTAACTCACCATAGCTAGTTAACTCACCATAGCTAGTTAACTCACCATAGCTAGTTAACTCACCATAACTAGTTAACTCACCATAGCTAGTTAACTCACCATAGCTAGTTAACTCACCATAGCTAGTTAACTCACCATAGCTAGTTAACTCACCATAGCTAGTTAACTCACCATAGCTAGTTAACTCACCATAGCTAGTTAACTCACCATAACTAGTTAACTCACCATAGCTAGTTAACTCACCATAACTAGTTAACTCACCATAGCTAGTTAACTCACCATAACTAGTTAACTCACCATAGCTAGTTAACTCACCATAGCTAGTTAACTCACCATAGCTAGTTAACTCACCATAACTAGTTAACTCACCATAGCTAGTTAACTCACCATAACTAGTTAACTCACCATAGCTAGTTAACTCACCATAGCTAGTTAACTCACCATAGCTAGTTAACTCACCATAGCTAGTTAACTCACCATAACTAGTTAACTCACCATAGCTAGTTAACTCACCATAACTAGTTAACTCACCATAGCTAGTTAACTCACCATAACTAGTTAACTCAACATAGCTAGTTAACTCACCATAGCTAGTTAACTCACCATAGCTAGTTAACTCACCATAGCTAGTTAACTCACCATAACTAGTTAACTCACCATAGCTAGTTAACTCACCATAACTAGTTAACTCACCATAGCTAGTTAACTCACCATAGCTAGTTAACTCACCATAACTAGTTAACTCACCATAGCTAGTTAACTCACCATAACTAGTTAACTCACCATAGCTAGTTAACTCACCATAGCTAGTTAACTCACCATAACTAGTTAACTCACCATAACTAGTTAACTCACCATAACTAGTTAACTCACCATAGCTAGTTAACTCACCATAACTAGTTAACTCACCATAGCTAGTTAACTCACCATAGCTAGTTAACTCACCATAGCTAGTTAACTCAACATAGCTAGTTTGGCAACTATCCACTTTAGATGTAGCTACATATAGTTGTCCTTAGTCTTGTGATCAGTTCCACTTGAGGATCAACTTCTTACTCGTAAACTTTGTAAGGTAATGCAACTATCCTAATAGAGCAGTCATTTAATGATTGGCTAACATGAGGCATCATTGTACAAGTAACACTGGAGTGACTGGACATCTCAATAGTTATTAGTGATACAGTAAATGTCGATCTGCCTACTCAGAAGTGCATTTCACTGATACTGGTCATTACAATGCTTATTTTGGCTTGTACATGACTATAGTGTACTACACTATTTGTACTAGTGATTACAGTGGTCTCTCCATTATCTGAACTCATTGGGCCCTCAAGTTTGGATACACAAAGTTCATACTAATAACAGAGCTCAGTTAAAATACTCTAATAGAACACACACTGTAGGCAAAATACTCTAATAGAAGAGTCATTTCTTCAGTTTGGATAACAACTGGAAATGGCTTTCTCTAGTGTGAAAAACACAGGATCTGTTTGGTTAAAGAATGAGTATATAGCAGCAACTTATCACACTTCCATAAAAAGATCGAGATACTCTAATAGAATTGTCACACAGCCAAATTAGTAGCACAAGCTTGGCGCAATATAAGTAGGTAGCTATGTATTAAGTGGTCCCTCCATTATCTGGCCATCGATTATCTGAACGTTCCCCAAATTTTGCTGGCATGATGATGATAATGATATCGCTACGAGTTGTTATATTCTACTGGTAAGTACACACACAGGTACACACCTCACCTCAGCATTCATCAGAGCACTGACTGGCTTGTGATCATTCAGTTTATAATTATGGTGATTACAATAGACAAATTCCATAATAAGGCTTTACAGCGTATAGAAATAACCATTGCCCCTAGCAACCTGAATTTCCCAGTATTAGGTGATGATGCCTACAGTAACTTCTCCAAATTTTGAAAGGATAGCATATATATGTAATTTGTGGTTTTCTCATACATATCTATGTGAGAGGGCTACAGTTGCCCCTTCTGGGCAATCACAAAAATGAAGTATTTCAACGTAATGCAAAAACCAAACATTCAAAAATACATCTATCTCAATATTACGTAATTTGTAGGTATGAATGTCAACAATAATCTCTCCAAGTTTTAAATGGATAGTGTATATAGGTCATAAGATATGACCATGCTTGAATCCAATGATTTGTGTGATTACCGAGAAGGGGCAACTGTTGCCCCTCTCATTGACAATGTATGGGAAAATTGCAACTTCAAAATGTCATAATTCATAACTTATTTATGCTATCCTTTTAAAACTTAGAGAAGTGACTTAAGACATTGACACCTACAAATAATGTAAAATTTAGGTTGCTAGGGGCAACGGTTGAATTTTTCATTATTATGAAATTTGTCTATTGTAGATCCTGTTTGACTCCTTCATTGCTCTACAGGTATAAAATACAATCACATTAGGTTAAAACTCTGCTCTTATCATTGCATGGGAGTAGTGGTGACAGCCAAAAACAGGGTAATCGTGACACAATAAGAGGGTGATGATGACACACACAGGGTAATGGTCACAGAGATGAGGGGTAATGGTGACACACCTGGTGTCCCAGCTGGTGCTAAGAAGTTGGCTTGAAGACAATCAGTCCCTCAATGACATTGAGGAATATCATCTGCCTCATTATTTAGCAACACGTGATACCAGCAGGGGGTGGGGCTACTACCTGGTCAAGTTTCAGTAGATAATTAAGTGATAGTTATTCTGATAATTTCAGCTGTCATTTTTGCTGACATGTACAGGTGATAGCTGAGATCTCCTATTCAGAATATCATGCTGTGGATGGGTGGAAACTAGTACATCACTATAATATAATTACATTATCACACTACACACTCTGCACACGCACGCACATGTACACTCCACACTCACACAAACATGCATTTAGTAGTATACTTGTACACACACACACACACACACGCACACACACTTGCGCATACACTACCAATATACCACAGACACAGACATATACACTACACGCACACTTACTCATGGTTCATGATCTGACGAGCATTTCCACCAAAGTTTACTATAGATCATGCTGTAGTCCTATATGAATGATAATTACGTGGGATTAATTTGTACAAGATGATACTATAATCTTCCACACTTGTTAAAACAGTGCAGTGACTGCTCTATTAGAGTACTCGGTCTTGGAGACTGTTCTATTATAAAGTATCTTGTGTTATATATCTATTCTGTTGTTAAATTATTCCAATCAAATATTCCTTCCAACAATGTGACTTGCATAGCACATGGTAAACTCATACATGATGGCAACGTATGTAACCTGAACCTAACAAAGAAAGTTTCACAGCTCTACAGTAGAAATGACTGCTCTATTAGAGTATTTCAACAAAGATGTATTCAAATCCCAAGGCTATTAAGCACAGCTACTGCCCCTATACAGTGTAGATTTTGAAGTGAAGCAAAGTGGGCTAGAATATTTCTAGCTACTAAAATTTTGTAATACGTAGCTTGAGACAGAAAGGTAGAAACTACTAACCAGCAGTTAGTGAAATCCCCCACAGTAGTTTTAAGCAGATTCAGGCTTGCTGAACGTCGCACGTAAATTTGATAGCTTGCCAATCTGATTTTGCCTCTATGCTGTTGTTAACTGTCGCTGTGTACTAGGCATGTTAACTTCGGCCTTCCATTGGAATATTGAAAAAGTGGAACCCTGTATTAATGATCACCTGAATTAAGTAGTCACCATTGTGTAATGGCCATAGTCACTAGGTTCTAATTTCATGCATTTGTGGCCTGCACTAAGCAGTTACCACATATATAATAATCACTCAAAAACTGATCTATCAATCAGACTTATAACAAACAGTTAGTGGCTTGTTCAGTCAACAATCTGGCACAGGATCACTTATGGTACCATATAATATAGCTTCATTACTTAAAAGTATTCAATTGCCAGTGACAACATTCAAAGCAAATCCACCCTACTCTTTCTGTACGAACAAAACAAATATTTCAGTTGGTAGGAGCCTCTTAATGGTAACTGCATTTTATAAAAACTATAGCCACTAAAATGTTACTGACTATCCTGAGTAGGCTTTTCTCTATAACAGCTACTTTTATATAAAGGCCCGGCCAAACGCAACCATTAACACAGGATAAACGTAACCATTAACACAGGATCCACTGTGAATAAACTTGCAGATGCCAGGTGGCGGGTTACCACTTAAGATCAGACAGGCATCTTTTAGCATTAATATAACTAGACAGATGCTAACAGCATTGTGGGGTGAGCCTGAGTAGCTATACAGAGTTAATTCATTAGTATATGAATAGATTACTATGTACATGCAGTGTGGTATATAATTTCAGTGTTTATTATTTCTACGGACATGAAAGAATTCTGGAGCTGATGTTAATTATGATCATCTAAGTGCACGCCTTGCTTCAGTAAACATCCTCAGCACACTTACCATGACATTTCTATTAGAGTAGCTGACTGCTCTATTAGAGTATATATCAATCTTTAAAGGTGGAGGGGCTAAGCCCCTCTAAAATATAATATGACCCCTAGTCCCACTGTTGCTACGCCTACGGTGTGATGTTTGACAGGACCAATTGTATCAAGCTTCTACAGTATAATTTATTGTGTGATGTATGACAGGCCAGGGCCAGTTAACATCATATATATCTGCACTTGTTCCATACACTGTTGACTGTATGACCAAATATGGAATATTCATTGTACTCTCACTAGCTAGTATGGGACTTGCCCCAATAAAAGAAATTGCAGCACCAAGAGAACATTGATTGTAGCTGGTGGAGCAATAATCACTGTATGAATTAGGGAAATCCCCACAAATATTCCTGGTGGATGTACACTTTTAATAATTCCTACACTACAAACACATGCACAACAATACACACAAACAGACTAACCTCATTCACTTCTTCAATATGAGCTGCCAAGTGTGAGTTTACAAAACACATGAATGTGTGGTGTACGTTGAACCATATGGCCACATCCCCTTTGTTACCCTTGACAACGAAAATAATGACATTACATATTCTAAGTGTTGCTCACCATGACACCCACTACACTAGTGTATCAGTACAATCAGTCTCAACATCAGTATATAATTCCTGGGGGCATGTATAGCACATACGTGTACTATCAACAGGATTCTCACCAATTCGATGGCATGAACTTGTGTTAGGTAGTAAACACTACACCTCTACTAACAATATTAGCTCACTAGAATGTTTGTCTATACTCTTCAGACCATGGTCTACATGTTTCTGCCATTCTGCCTCTTTGCTGGAATCATTCAGTACTAAAACCTCAGTACTATGGTCGAGCTCTTGGAACTTGTGAGACAAATCTGTATCAGTAACCTGTAAAACCAGTTGTGGAAGCTTACTAGATACTAGTAACAGTGGAGCCTAGTTCTCCAACTTAAGAACACAACAGACCTTCTGAAAGATGAAAACCTCTCTAGTCTCTATTGCTTCAGGAGCTCTGTTAGTAAAAATGACAAACATTTCGTATTGTACAGAAGAATTGGAGCAGCTTATATGTAGGAAGACCCAGTACACTAGCTTGTTAAATCTGTTACAGACACTCACTTAATGGCATAGATCTAGAAATTTTCAGAGGGGGCTTCAGGTTCAGGAAGTTTTCAATAACTGTGATCCAAGTGTATTATAGTCTAGCTGGGGTGAATGTTAACTTAGCTCAGTGGCCTATAGCTACATAGATCTATAGCTTAAACTAGCTAGCAATGAGTCAGTAGAATCACTCCACAACATTGTTTCACAGTTGAATCTTACCAATCCAGACCTTCGCAGAAAGTTTTGAAACAAAACAGCACTTGTACTAGTTAAAACGATTATTATTTTAGAGGCGCTTAACATGCTTAAATGACATAATGGTATTTTCGGTGATTTCAAAGGTAAAAGTATGAAGTTTGGCCAGCAGAAAAGTCCCAATATAATAATACACTTTGTATAACTCTTGGTGATTTTATCTGGCACCCACACGAATCGTAAATAAATTTGGGCTGTGTGCACTATTTTCAGAGGGGGTTTCAGCTAAAACCATTGCAATCCCTGTGTATCCACCATTGTAAATATCAGGCTTATAATCATGAGTACCAGGTTGGACCCTTCCTCAAACAAACAACTAAGTGATACTGATGGTAAAAATATTCCATTAGCAGCAGTAGGTCCTTGTAATTGGGATCACATGAAATACATGTAACATACTAATTCCACGATCTCATCAAACACAAATAATTGGAATTAACATGCCATTTTGACATGAAGCATTCTGTCAAGTTGGTGGTTTGATTGCTGATATGCTGAGCAGCTTTAATTGTTGAGCAGCCACTTCAAACAGAAGGTTTGGTGGTGGGCCATTCAAATTTACATTTAATGGTTTACTACTGGCTACTTCCAAATACCATGCCGGATCACAAATCTTATGGTTCCCAAAGTAATGCCTTTGGCCAGCTCAGTTCTTGTCTAAGTTTAGGCAGGCTAAAACGGTTGGCAGCCTAACTAAATCAGTTATCACTACGATGGACACTGTGTCATACAGTACGTAAACATTCTTTCTCCAATGATGTTGCCAAGGTAGCATTTAATAGCATTGTAGTGTGTACCTACCATGTATTGGCTCTGATGCCTTGTAAGATTGTTCCATGCAGTCATTTATTACTCTAGTACCTAAATAGTTTGCATGACACAAACGATGAGGGACTCCAACCCTTTCTGTTTTGTTTATGGGTACAGCTAACTACATCTACCTTGACACTTGTGCCTCCCCATCATGAAATGAGACATTCACGTGATATATGAAAAAAAAAACATTTAACAACTCACAGACTAACCTCTGATTTACACCGATGATGCTCGTTGTTTGGAAGTCACAATCACGTGATCCAAGACTACGTAGAAAGAAGGAAGGACTGACATGTGATAGAGCGAATATTGTTTTCGTTGCCAATTTTACTTCGCGGAAAGTTACTATATTCAACTACCTGCACTTATGTTGCTATTCTAACTCGATCCTGTCTGATGGCAGCGACACCCAACAACAGTGGTGGGTACGACTACAACTTCGTCAAAGAACCACAGGACACAACGATATGTGTGATATGTCAGCTACCAAGTCGAGACCCTTACCTATCTGTGTGTTGTGGACATGTTTTCTGTAAATCTTGTCTTGACAATGCCAAAAAGGCTGCTGCTGTTGTTGCTGCCAATTGTCCTATGTGTCGTAGTGAGGAATATACGACGGTTCCCAATAAACAAATAGATCGAGTTGTGAGAAGTCTTCACGTGTACTGCACCAACAAAGAAAAAGGTTGTAAATGGCAGGGTGAAATGAACTACATCAGTGGTCATCTTGGAAGGAGTGATGGTTGTGATTTTGAAGATGTCCAGTGCTCCAATAAATGTGGGGAGATAGTACAACGTCAGTATCTGGTCAGTCACATGGAAGCTGAGTGCCCACGTCGTATGATTACCTGCCAGTATTGTGGTGTTGATGGAGAACATCAACTCATTGAGGGAGAACACAAGGAACTGTGTCCCAAATTTCCTCTACCTTGCCCTAACAGATGTGATATTGGAAGTGTTCCTCGACAAGATATGACTGAACACAGGAAGATGTGTACTCTTGAAGAAGTTGAGTGTTTCAACAAGTGTGGAAAGATATTACAACGTCAATATTTAGACAGTCATTTGGAGACCAGGTGTCCACGTCGTATAGGTAACTGCCAGTATTGTCAACTTACAGGAGAGCACCAGTTTATTGAAGGCCAACACAAGGAACAATGTCCCAAGTTTCCCCTACCTTGTCCCAACCATTGTGATAGTCAGTTAAAAGTCAGTCGGGAAGACATGGATACACACAGGAAGGAATGTCTTCTTGAGACAGTTCAGTGTCAATACCAGTGTGTTGGGTGTGATGATGTGATGGTCCGTAAACACCAAAGGGATCACAACAAGGAAAACATGGAGGAACATTTAGCACTGGCTGTATCTGAACTGGTAACACTACATCAAAGACTACAACATGATGTGACAAGTGTGAAGGCTGAGCTGACACAAAACCTCACAAAGGTAGAACATCAGTTAACACTAACTCAACAAGAATTAACAGCCACCAAACTTGATGCACAACAAAAAATGAATGACCTCAAGAAAGAATTAACTACCACTAAACACAGAAGTAGTATTGCATATTCAGAATGTCTTGTGACTGAAATAAAATACAAACTATCTTTTATCAATGAAGAAGTGACAAAGATGCTTACTGGTTTGCAAGGTGATATTGACAGTGTTAATCAAAATTGTCAATTTGTGGAGGATACAAGGAGAAAACAAGAACAACAAGTAAACAGTGTTGATGAGTATACCAGTCTGTTCATTGGTGAGCTTCAAAGGATTCAATTAGCATCAAGGTTTGGTATGAGGAAACGACAAATGTCACAACAGCTCTCTCATAGAGTGGATGGTATTAAACAATATATACTGTGTATAGAAAATAAACAGGAGCAATTATTACAGGACATCACACAAGCAGAAGGGGAACTACCTGCAGATATCCATCAACAACTTGATGTTGAACTTCACATAAAATCCATCGATGAGTTGATAATACAACTGGACACTTTGATGAAGGAACTTACCATATATCGTGAAAATAGTGTCATTGAAAAGTTAGAAACTGTTAAAATAGACACACTGAAATCTAAAGATGAAATGATGAAGAAGTTAACACAAAAGCGAGAGGATATCACTGAAGTCAAGAAAAGGCTAGAAACTGCTAAAGCTTATACAAGAGATTTACTAAAACAACTTTCAGATAAATATGATCATGCAAAACGAAGGATAGAAGAAGTACAATGGAATATGTAGATGGTGGCTATATATACATGCTCAGCACTTTGACTGCCTACATTATAGTGACCCTTTAGTTTTGTATTACGTGAGTTCAGTCTCACAAATTAGTTTGTAAGTGCATTTGAAATAGAATGAACATGGCACAGTTAAAATCTGTTTATCACATCATGAAGTGTTTTAATAATACCTAAACTAACTACACTGAGGGGTTTAGTGTACTTATATCAGTAACCCCATTATCCTACCCAATGGAGTTATTGTTTCATGTACTTGATGAGTGCTTGGAAAGCACACAACAATTCAGCCTGTAATCTTGCCTCTAGTACAATCATGTATCTGATGGGAAAGAAAGTGTTTGTAAATTAATACTGGAGTGGTCACACAAATAGTGCAAATATCACAGGTATTAGACCTATTGACAAACCTAAAATTACCTTTTCTGAGAATCGTGTAATTTGTTCAGGATAACTTGCAACTGGAAATACTATATGTATTAAGAGCACAATGGACAGAACAGTAAGAACAAAAAATTTGGTCCCAACAGATCAAACTCGATGCATTTTTACATCTGAAAAAGAAAAAAACCAGGAAAACTGGGCCAAATAGTCTGGATCACAAAGAGAGAGGTTCCACTGAATTATCAAGAAACCCCATCAGTGATAGCTAAATGTCTATACAGCCACCTATATGACAATCACCTCTCTGTATTAGGATACTATAGGGTTGTTATTTACAACCTTATGTGGGTAGATACAAACAGTGGAATAATCTACTCTGGACTGGTAAACACATTCCATTTCACCAAGACAGAGTTGACCTACAAAACAATACAAACTCCATTAGAACAGTTATATAAGGTAGTAGCACACCTCTTGATAGTTGTACTCATCATGTCTGATCCCCTTGATGGCCTGAATGTAGTTCCATATTGACATTATCTGTTTTGTGCTCACTGACATTGTAATGGTAAAATATATACTTTGGAGAAATTGGAGTACTGTTTTATTTGATTGTCTAACTTAATTGATTGTGGGGATTGATTCATATTCATGTGAATAGTATGCACGACTTGGATTTGAAACCACTCAGACAGAAAGCGTTTTCTTATCCTCGCCATCCTACAAGTTGAAACAAATGTTGGGCTAAGATGAGAACTAGTATTATAGCAAATGTTTCTGCACTTTTTTGAATACAGGCTACACCCACATTACTGATAATACCACATAAGTACCACTCTACATGAAATAACATAAGCAAGCTTACCCATCTAGGACTTAGTTAAATATCCCATAAACCATGACTTAAACATTAACCGAAATTCTCTGTGATATGTCTACGATTTGCCTATTCATCATAGCCAGAACATATGAGCCACTTATGAGTCTGATGTTGTTCCAATCATTCCCATGGCATGGTTGCCCTAGTAACAGTAGGGTGTTAACGGTGACAAATCTCCATAATAATGTCTCTGAGGTGAACACCACAGCCAAGAGCAAAGCTGGATAGTGCATGATGGTGAATCATGATGAGTCAGTTCTCCTAATGAAAAACTCTCTGCTCCAACTAGGAGGTCCTGGTAAATTCAGTATACAGTATACAACATACCTAAAAAAGACCAGCCTGAATTTTCCATGGCTGGTGTACCAATAGCTTTCGCAAGTTGTGCAGATTTTGAGGAATGTGATCTAAGCCTTGTAGCCAGTCTGCTAACATTCTGTTCTATTATTTTTCTTATTGTAATAACATTTAGTGTACAGTCAGAAAACTATGGAGAACAAAAGAGACATGCAAGGTAGGTAGGCCAAAGGGTTTCACTGGCTTCATTTCACAATTTCTGACATCACTTAATTTTTAGTGTCAACAACCACAATTGAGGCACCAAGGTTGAGCATGCCAAGTACTATTACAAGACGACTGTTTACCCCTTCAATTCTTGTTGTGTAATACCCTGTGGCATTAATTTTAATACCTAGCAACTATTTGAATTTGACTACCACTTGATGTTCAAAAATGATGAAATCAATCATGGCACACTCCTGGGTACTATAGTGGGTGTGGAATTTAACCAAGTAAATACAATATCCTGTAGATCAGACCCAGAGGAGGTACGACACACTCACTTGAGCCCATAGGATTTGTATTACAGCTCATGTGTAAAGAAAGGTTTGCTATTTCCATTTACAAAAAAGAACTAGTTATTACACTGATATGCACATTGTTTCATTGCTCCTAGTTTTATTTGTTTTACTGTACAGAATATAATATACCTGTTATATGTTTCCGATTTTGCAGCTGCATGTGTGGGTGGCTAGAGCAATGGGAACGAAGCAGTATGTCCCATTCTGAGCATCAAACCCCAGACCGATGCTCAAAACATTTTTCTGTTCCCATCTTTAACGAAATAAATCTTTGTTCCATTGCTGAATTTTTATTAACACAGGGAGATAGTAGTAGTCTAAGTGGTATACATCTCAAGATAAAAAATGTGTTGTACAAGCTGTAGCTAATGGGTCATTCAAGAAACCTTAATAGTGGTTTTGGGTATTCCTCACACTAGACATGGATGATAAAGTTAACAAGGAGGGCTGGAAATTCCTTGTCTTTATCATTTTTGGCACAACAGATGTATAATTCAAAGATTATTATGTTATATTGTAACATTGCACATGTACACTGTACGTCATCAGCTTACATTACACCAGAATAACTAACTCAGCAGTGGGATGTACCATTTGGGGTTCCGACGAGTGTAGGCCTTCTGCACCCTGTCTTCTTTCACCTTCAATCAGGCTGCTTGTCTTCTTCATCCAATGAAACCATATCGAGGCATAAATTTTCCATATCAAAACTTTCTTTCAGCAGCATATATTTAGATGCCACAAAATTATTTCAGAACTGGATTTCAAAAGCACTTCAGTCCTGGCACTACTATAAGAGGTTAACTAGCTAGATACCTGAAACTTCGCGATTGGGGCAACCACACCCATCAAATAAAGATCTAGGTTGACTAATAGCAATAGAGTACGGAGAACACACCTCTTAACAATCTAGCTATTTACTGTTAAGTAATCACCCCTTATTGGTCCAGCTAGCTGCATACCCCTTGTCTGGCTTGAAATACTCTAATAGAACAGTCACTCTAATACAACAGTCCTTCATGTGATATTCTAACAGAACAGTCACAAGTTACACTGTAGCTAGCTGTGCCACAAAAAAAAACTTGCATTTTATTTTTAAAATGAAGTAGGGATCTCTGCAATAAAAAGTAGTGAAACAAGATATGAATGATGGTATTACAACTAGGGCTGAGCGATACTGCCATTTTAGTATCACGATCGATACTAAAGGTACTACTCACGATACTGAATACTTCACGATACTTACAAATATGTCAATCATAGCTGGTGCTACATAGTGTATTCCTCAGTATTCCTGCAGGAAGTCTTCAAAGTAGTAGCCACTGTCAACCTTGTTTACAGGTAACAGTTATTGTAACACATGCTTTGAAGTTTTGTTATGGTGTTCACACCTCTCTGCAGGGGTAACCAGGTTATGACTTACAAGGATTCTTGAGCCTAGTACAGCATAACAAATGGATTTTTAAAGACAGTAATGTACAGGCATGGTATCACGATAGTTAATAACAAAATATCGCGATATCAATACTTTCAAAATATCGCTAAAACGGTATTATCGCTCAGCCCTAATTACAACATAGCTCAGTGGGAAAGTACCTACTTTGGCACATTAGCTATAACAATTATTTTGTTCAGAGCCAAAGTACGTACTTCCCACCGAGCTATGCTTATTCATCTATTGTTTCACGATATCTCTACTTCATATTTTTAAACTAGCAATTTAAAAAAATACTAGTGTGTACTTACAAATCACTTGAAATTGGAAACTAATAAAGAAACCTTATAATATCTGTTGCTATGGCCAAGTCAAATAACTGCAGTATGGTAATCATGCCATCATTAAGTCTTCTTGCAACACACAAAAATGTTTTCTAGTCCATATTAGGAATGGTAACAACTATGACAGCATGAATTTTTTTTGTGGCTATCAGAAGCCACATCACACCCCCAGGCCTGTAACCATGTCACATGCTATTCAAGTGGTGTGTTGCAACACAATACCTCAACAACTGGATGTCACACAGCTTTACAAGTCAACAGGAAGTTTGTTTCAGGAGAACTTGACATCCGATAGAGGTTTTACTGTGCACCAGGTGGTTTAAGAAAACTAAACAGAAAATGCACCCTCATGGGGGGGGGGGGGTATCACAAAGGCTCTTGCTGTAGGTAGGCTTGCGACTACGGTCAAATCTAAAGTCAGCCACAAAAATTGCTCTACAGAAGGTCAAGGTGAGAGGACCCACCGTTGAAAATTATACGTATTCAAAACCAAGTTTACAGAATTATACACAACTTAGAATCTCTAAAAGTTCTAGCAGATGTTTTGTTGTAATTGTAATGATGCTTCTTCCACAGCTGTTAGTAGCACGCACCAAGAAATTATTACACTAGCACAAGTGTGCATTGGAAAAAGGAAATAAAACAGTGGTAAAAACTTCAATAAGAAATGCTTAAGTCGCAGGTCAAGCACTGATAAATGATTTGAGTCACAGGTCAAGGTGAAATTTTGGTTGGTGAAGTTGTTGCAGATCAAGCTACAGCATGTGCCTGACACCCCCTTGTACTTTAGTTCATGCATTGACACTATAAAATCTTTGATTTAGGTGCAATATTCAGTACATTATATACAACTGCGTGCTATACACAGCGCAACAAAATGCATGTGTACATTATAGTATGGCTGGCCGGTTGACTATTATGATTTATTTTACTACAGGGGAGCACATGAAAAGTACAGGTGTTTATTATAAAAGTTACTTTTACGCTCACTGGTTTGTTGAGATGATAACGAAGTAGCTAATCAAATGGTCGACACTGTAGAGCAAGTAGAGTCGCTGCACACGTCGAGGCACAGATAACCTCGTGAACACAGACTACTATGCTTCAGACATGAATCCAACAGACAGCGTCCGTCCGTCCGTCCGTCCGTCCGTCATGAAATACTACTGGTATTCCATGGCCATCTTTATACACCAGAACCACTGAACGAGGATCTACCAACACTGACCAAGCAGGCTCGCCAAGCAGGTCATGTAGGCTCGCCAAGCAGGTCATGCAGGCTCGCCAAGCAGGTCATGCAGGCTCCACCAACTATGAATTAGGATATTATCGTATACTACTCGTCATTTATCCCAGGATCCCGTGCGGCTGTAGCACCAGCGGTGAGGCTCACTCCAAAAGGCTGCATCCTAAACGTTTTTTTTCAATATTTAGGGAGAGTGTCTGCCAATGCAGCCTGTACAAAATCACTGCATAACTTAGAGCAAGAAGTAATTAGTGCTCTAGGCTACCAGTGCAGGACACTGGTAGTCCTTCAGAATTGTATGTCTCTGTAATCACTATAGCCTCTACTGTATGTAATTCCAATTCTGTAAAGCAATTATTAAATTAAATTAAATAACTTAGAGGGTAGCTATCTACCCTATCTAGCTACCTGGTAAGGCTTTACCTTATTTAGCACCTATCAGTAGGGACCCGCCGATTATGCTGGCATAATTTTGAGCATAATAGGTACCTAAAAGCATTGAGCATAATGCCAGCATAATAAGTTAAATATTTGTACGATAGTGTAAATTCTTGCTGGAAAAATGACAATTGCAAAATAAGATCGATATACTCTAATAGAGCATCAAACTGACTGTTCTATTAGAGTATATCGATCTTTTCTCTTACATGCAGGCATGCAGCAAGAATTTATTATTTGTGTTCCAGCCACTCATTTTTTTCTTTCTATACAGTGTTAAACTAGTAGCAAAGCATATGAACTAAGGCATGAACATTGAGCATAATCGAGCATAATAGGTAAATATTGAGCATTAATTTAAGCATAATAGGTGAATTATTGAACAGTGCAGCATAGCATAATAGGTAAAATTATGAGCATAATCGGCGGGTCCTTACCTATCAGCAGTTCTCTGTCATCAGTAAAAGTCCAGGTAAAAGTATTAAATAAAGCCATAAATCAAGTCTACCAGTTGGGCACTGGAGGGTTTGCAAAGAAGGCTGAGCCTTTGTTCTACCATGTATGGAAGTACCCTCTAAATTATGCAGTGGTTTTGCCTGAAAGTGTCCTAGTTAAAAAAACCGCTAAAAATTAAAAGTAGATTTTTTTTTTCAAAAGAGTAAACATTTCAGCCAACCAGATGATTAATGGTGACAGCAAAGGTGTCAACAACAGGCATGTACGGTTTGGCTCCATTACAAGTTAGAAAGGGGCTGTAACTGGACAGTGCTTTATGGCTTCCCCATGGAAAATGTATGGTGAAAATTTTGATTGGCTGTAAATATTATGTCAGACGTTTGAATGAAAAAATTTTTAGTGTACTACAAATGAGCTAAATTTCAAGATAATGTGTAATTGCATTTTTGAGTTTTTATTTGCTATATGAACTCTTGCTAAATGGTAAGTTTTTAAAAATTATTTTTTATTAACTGGCCCTATTACACTCAAGGGACAGAAAAGGATACCTACAAAGACCTACAGACCTTCTTGGGGGATGCACATACAGTAGACACCCTGGACTCGGCAATCACGATAACCTAGAGTCACAAATACACATTATTGATGACCTCAACAGTGAAAATCAAGCTTAGACAGCAGTGTAACCAGCTCAATATGGAAGAGTAAAAGGATGGACAAAAGAGATTGGCAAGATGCTTGAACAAAATAGAAGCATTCCCCATACTACTAGATGATGAAAACACAAGTGGAGTAAAATAACCTTGCTCCACCTCCTGAACCCTTTCCTCACACACACGTCACTTCTCCTGCTCATGCCTCTGAAAAGTAACACTTCAGGATATTGAAGGAAGCGAGGACATGAGAGTAAAAGTTGATTATAGCATCATGCGAAATTCAAGCCATACTGCATCATTAAATGGCTTCATGTACTTATTTATTCAAATTCATTTATGTATGATATGCACATGAAATGAAGTTACTACAAAAATCACTACAGTACACATATGTCATTAATCATGTGATAGCTACACAACCTGTATGATTGCATGGTGATGCTAAAAATCCAGCAATGTTCATTATTATGATCTAATGATACAACAGTATGACTATGAAATGGATAGCTATCTACTTTAGTATTCGAATAGTTTGAACAGTATGAGAATGAGTGTACAAATAGTTTGAGTAAGCTATGACACAACCTGTAGCAAACACTAATTTTGAAATTTAACATCTAGAGTGAATCAATATACAAAAAGATGTTTGAAATGCTCAGCCCTCAATTGGCTGTACTCTTATGCTGTATTAACCTAAGGCAAACCAAGCTATAGCAAACATTAGTTACACACACCTGTACAATTTTTAGAAACTAAAGTCATTATTAGACTAAGATTGTACTGAATTATTATAGATATACATGAACGATGCTTAATATTGGACATCTGCAGAATGGACATCGTGGGGAAGATTCCTGTCTGATCAGTGTAGTACAAAATGAACAGGCAGCATGTCCACATCGCTGGAACATAAAGTCCACCTTATTTTCCTTACAAACTTCACATCGACCAAAATTTGTCAAGTCATCCACAACCTAACAAGTAAGAAAGTGTTTAAGATGATTTGTGCAGCCATGCAGTAACATCCCTCCCTTCCCTGGATAATAAAGCTGAAATATGAAGTATATACAATAAATAGAAACACAATACACTATGCGTACCCCACACAGATCAGCATGAGAGTGTCGCAGTTTGATTATTTCAACAGCACATCTTACCTGGTCAACTTTAGGATGAGTAGAATAATATTCTAGTGGATCTGTACAATCCGGAGCAGAGAAATCAGGAGGGATGATACCTCCCTGAGGAGCAGAGAAATCAGGAGGGATGATACCTCCCCGAGGAGCACTTCCTCCAGGTGGTGGACAATAAGTACTGCACTGGCACCTTTTCATCAGTGTTTGTGAGTTAAAAGATTTTCCATTTGGTAATATCTACAGTAGGGACAATTATCTTCACAACCCCCCTCATACAAATTACAAGATCAAATGATATTAAATAATTTGTCACATGACTCATATCAATACGTATTAACAGCACTTGTAAGCAGATGACCCTCTGTAATACATAAATGAAAAATCATACACTGAACATTCACAATTTAAACTGTGAAAAAAATGGTATCACTTACATTAGTAGGGTGATTGCCTTCATCCAAAGTGGTCATGATGATAACTGCTGATGATGACTCATCATACTGCGTACAAGAAACCAAACACTAATAGCATAGCAAAATTACCACTTATGGATATAAGTCCTTGTATAATATAGACAGACAACATTTTATGTCTAATGTGTCCTGGTTTTCAGGTAGTGCACAGTAACTATGGCATTTATGTTTATGTTTGCAATACACATGCTATGCAGGGACGTACCGAGGGAGTTTCCAGGGGTTTCAGGGAACCCCATTGGATTTTACACACTACTTGAAACATTAAAAAATTGAAACTTCAGGTTTCCAGAATCTGAAATCTATCATGGAACAGGACACATTTTGAAACTTTATCTTAGTTAAATAATAGTTTCTCACCTGATAGCAACACTTTTATAGCATTATTCTGAATTACGATTGGTGAAGAGATCGAGATACTCTAATAAAGCAGTTAGGCAATACAAACATAAACTACTCTAATATAACAGTCAATTAGCTGTAGTAGAAACCTTTTTCAAATTCCTGCGTATGCCCCTGCTATGGTGAATTCAGAAAGAAATCCACAAATTCTGGAAGAGTCCATGCTTTATTCTGCAGTTTATTCCTTGGAAGCTTAGGTATAGTCATGTGAATGGGTTTCACACAAAAATTATGGCCACCAACTAACTAATCATGCCTTAATTTCTAGTCAGTGTACTTCTTAGGTGGGCTGTATATGCCATAACTATAACCACAACCAAACTATTTTGAATGGTATAAATACAATCACATATTTACCACAGACTGCTGAGTTCTATAAGTAGCTCCCAAGGTGGTGCAAATACAGTGATCCTTTTCTTGAGATAATCTAGCAGGGTTGGAATTCCAGCTGGAAGGATAAAGTTTCCTTTGAGGCTCAGGACTTAGTGGTGAAGCCTTCTTGAAACCACCTTGTGAATTCTTGACACATGGAAGTGGTCTTTGTTCAGAAGTCTGCTTTTTACGTTTGCATGACAATGTCTGAAGAAAAGTACAACGAGGGTTACATCTCTGATGTACACTAAGAGGTATATCTCCTTTTAACCAGTTCCGATATCTGACCCCACATTGGAAACACTGTACTAGAGATCCCTCCCCAGTGTATACAAACCCAACCCTGGCTAGTTGTTCTGGGTGGACTGATTCATTCAATGGCCATCCCCCAAATGATTTTAACCGTTCTTCTTCTGACTTGTAATTTTCTACTGTGATAGGCAAATACATCTTTGAGTAATCATCACCTAATTCACTTCCTCTACTGGTGGCATAAGACAATCGTGGTTCATCTAAACCAGTCACTACAGTGTGGATAGGTTTACTACTGAAAAGAGTTGAAGACTGTAATTGACCAATACTTGCTGTTTGTCGAGGATTAAGAGGTTTAGAAGGAGCAACAACTGATTTGACTTTTCCCTTTTCTCCTTTTATTACTTGTAGTTGTTGTCTGACAAATGAACAAGTAGGACTCTCCTCTTTGTGTCTCAGTAATGGATCCATGTTTTTAGTCCACCCATCAAGTTTGATGTTACAACTGAAGCAGTAGACATGATCTTCCTGACCAGTATATACAAACCCTGCCTCTGCCATTGAATGAGGCCCCTTCCAGTTTTCCTCAAATGTTCTTGACCTGTTTTGTAACTGTTCATATTGGAGACTCAAGTCAGGTGACTCTTCCACTGGTAAAATATAATATAAACTGTTCATGATCACCTAGGTAACAAATGTAAATACGTGCTATAAGGAGATGACTAATAAAGCCATGCAGCATTCAATACCTTATAAAGCAGGAACCATTAGGACTTTAAACTCAACAGTTGTAACTTCCATCAAAATTACCCAGCTACGTACTATTTTATACTAATACAGAGGTAGGGCTCTGCAACATACCTATATATTTAGTCATACCAAGGTATTAACAAAGCCACAATACTATATGTCAGAATCAAAACCATGATACCAAAATATCAAATGGTTAATAGCAAGAGTTCATAATATATATACTGAGGAGAGTGTCCTACTCTCATATACCCCTGTAGAAGGGCGTATCATGAAGTTATGATGTACCACTTCTGAGTTTGTCCGTTTTTGTTTATATAATTAATGATGTCATTAGTTGAATGTGGTATCGATTGAGCGCATGCCTAACAACGTCGCTAGCAACCAAATTAACTCCAGCTTTAAGCATTTCTCACCGAACTACAATTGTTCCTTCATGGGTTAAGACCACTTTGTAGGGATTTCTTGCTAGGCCATTCATGAATATTGCTATCTTGAGCGTTGCGAGTGTGAAACAGTGCTAACTATTCTTGCACTTTTATGGCTGCCCGTATGTCACAAACAACATTTTGTCGTTATGTCATAACTTCATGATACGCCCTTCTACAGGGGTATATGAGAGTAGGATACTCTCCTTAGTATATATATTATGAACTCCTGTTAATAGTTATACAAGTGTTGTGGAATCTGTGGTTGGGTAATTGCGTGCAAATATTTCTTGCCACTTATATACTAACTATTCCCATTTGTTAGTCATCAAAATATTTGTACAGCATTCATTCAAGGGCAATGTCTATACCATACTTGACGGGAAATTATTTGGTGAATTGAACAACTTGTATATTTGACAAATTTAAATTTGATAGTTTCTCTTTCTCGCGAGGCCCGCACTAATCATGCACTGACCACATTCAGATCTTCATGAAATCCCAAGCAATAGTCATAGCACGATATAGCTTCAAGTATTATAGTTGCATGCATCCAAGGCCAAGACCACCAAATGTAACTACAGTAGCTATCTGGGATGCACCAGTAGGAGAGTCACTTAGTAGCTAGGAGGACACTTTGCAGGTGTAGCTACAGCAGTAATAACAATAACAGGTCTCGTTGCAGGTGCCAGTGTGTGAAAAATCTGAGGTACAGAGAAATGTCTGGCTGCAGCTGTGCTGGGGACCATGCTCAGTAGTTAAGTTATCTTCCAATGTTGGCTAGATATTCGTCACTGAGAATAAGCTCTGTAAGTTCTCCATGTTTTTGATCTCTTTAGTTAGCCATGAATTCTTGACACATGGAAGTGGTCTTTGTTCAGAAGTCTACTTTTACTTTGCATGACAACGTTTGAGGAAAGCAAAACAAGGTTTACATCTCTGATGTACACTAAGAGGTACATCTCCTTTTAACCAGTTACAATATCTGACCCCACATTGGAAACTGTACTATAGATCCCTCCCCGGTGTATACAAACCCAACCCTGGCTAGCTGTTCTGGGTCTCTACTTCAGACAGGTAATTTATATGCATAGAGCAACATCCTCTTTTCTTTTATTAGGTAGTTGTGGTTCATTTAACCCAGTCACGAGAATGTGAACAGGTTTACAACAGAAACAAGGAATACTGTGATTGTACTTGATGGGAATAAAAAAGCTACAAATGATTTGACTTTTCCTTTATCTACATTTTATTACTTCTTCCTGACCAGTATATACAATAAGTCTTAATTCTGATATTAAATGAGCATCCGGTGATCATCCATCCCATTTTGTTGGTCTAAACCTGTCTTCTTCAAACGACGTCAATCGTCACTTTACAACACTGTCTTAAACAGATGTTAATGAGAAACGCTACTGCCTGGAAAGCTGGTACATAGTGGACACCTACAGTAACAAATTTCCTATCACAGGTAAAAATTTGTGTATATCTTGTTCTAAATGAGAATCCCTTAAGTTGGCATACTAACACGCTCAATAATTGATTGCTTACGCTAACCAATTAAGCTAAACATCAAGAGCTATAATTATTTTGTCAACAATATTAACAGCAGCAAAATGATTACTACCTTATTGACTTGGTTAAATGTTGTACCTTCAGTAGTAGCCACACTTGAGTGGTACAACAATCGATTTCAAAATTATGAACTTAAACTTGAGCATCGAGTATTGGTGGAGTTTGAATAGTGACTGTATTCAGTTTTTGAGCTAAGGCAATAAATGACACAGTGTTTTACTATTCAAAAGGTAGCTAATAACATTTCTTACTCTGAGACATGTATCCATTACAATCATTGAAAAAATAATATAATTATTATATAGCAATGATACACTAAATCTTCTTCTCCAGTGTCTAACATAAATGCATGGAAATCTGTTACAAAAGATGTTTCAGTCTCAGAATGAGGTGTCCATTTGAACTACCCGTTTCTTATGGTCTTTAACATATCATCTGAAATATCTGGTAATGACATGGTAAGTACACAAACCACTGTTGTTAGTCTTTATGGCGATTGAGTGATCACGCTGGCATACTGGGCACTACATGATGAGAGTCGAAGAGCGAATGCAGGTTAGTGATATAACCCATGGCGTACTAGCTTTCAATATCTCCGGTGGCTGCAGTACTGTAGAGGGGACGTCATCGCAACGTTCTGCTTGGTTACCCACAATCGACGTTAGAAACCTGGCCTTTATAAGTGTTACAGCTGCCTTGTGAGACTCTCCCCACCTATTAGGTGAGTGGTACATAACAGTTATACAACGTGCACTTGTGCTCTGCCTGTATAAACGCACTTGCCTTCGGGTCTGACGGCCCTCAGGCTCGTGCGTTTATATCAGGCAGAGCACTTGTGCCCACTGTATATCTGTATTAAATCCTAGAGGTGCACCAATATGGAAATTGTCAATATACCGATACCCGACATATTGGTTACAAAAATTACCAATTCCGATACTGATACCAATATCTGAACATAAAAGGTTTTTAGTATGGACACTGCAATAAAAATGTGGCAAAAACGTTAAAAGGTGGTCACTAAATAGATAAAGAAAAAAAAAGAATTGTGAAAAAGGTGGTGATAAAAAGGTGTGTAAAAATGAAAAAAAGTGTGACCAACTTAGGATTTGATGAACCCTGGCCATCACGAACACCTTTGCAACTTCTTTAACCATTGTGCTACTAGGACAACTATAAGGTACTTACGACAATTATAGATAGTACTTATGTGTAATATCTGCTCATATCTGCTAAAAAGTCAACTTTTTCACCAATACCGATATCGCGATATTTTGGTACCAATACCGATACCGATATCAATATCGGTGCTCAATATATAAATCCAAGCTCAAATACGTGTCTGGGCTCAAATACACACCAGACTACAAAATACACACCTGGGTCTGTTTAAATACCCTGGGTGTTAAAAACTAGGCTATAATTCTAATAAACACCGGCCATACTAGAGTCTCTATACTGGATAAACACATTTCAGTTACAAGTGAAGAAAAGCATTTATGGCAGCAGAATGAAGGATAGGGCAATGGTGGAAGACGTTATTGCAAGAATCAATGAAGGCAGCTGGTGAAGAAGAAAAAGCTATTGCACTTGCTAAAAATAGGACCTATGAGGAAATACCCGACTGCAATCGACGAAAAGATTTCTTACTTAATAGACGGACTGATACTTGATGGCTTGTTCCTCTCAACACACTGACTCAGCCGGACGGCGAGATCAGTGAGTGATTTTCGAGTGGAAATTGTATTATTTCATCCTGTTAGTCAAGACTAAGCTCCACACAACTGAAAGGGCTTGTTCGTTTGAACAACTTCCGGCCCGGGTGAATGGAATGCGGACCATTGTACTGAAACAGGTCATAGATCTGAGTGCAACTGCTACTACGATCAAAGGTAAGCTATATGCACGCTACTACGAGCCTATGTGCTTCCAATTTTGGCACAGTACATACTTTAATAAGCTGTACAGGAACCTAATAGCTAGTTCACAAGTTACACTGTAAGTAGCTGTGCTACAAAAACTAAACAAACTAGTATTTTAAAAAATTGTTAATCTAAAAAAAATGCTCAATGCCAAAGTAGGGACTTTCCCATCGAGCTATGCTGCTGCAATACCATCATTCATCTCTTATTTCACTACTTTTTATTGCATAGATCCCTACATCATTTTTAAATTAACAATTATTTTTTAAATACTAGTTCTTATAATGCCAAGTCTGGTATAGGAATAATCATAGGTAAAGAAACAGGAAAGATATTGTTCATGATTAGTGTTAAAAACAATTACTGTGAGTGTGCAGTTTGTAGCACCACCTAAATATGACCGTTACCTCAACTGGAGTGCGTCGTCTTCTGCAATGGAAGCAGATATATCATAACTTCAGAAGGCTTTGAAAAAGCTATGATCAGCATGGCTTAAGGTACATAGAATACATTTGGGATGGAGACATTTCAGATCAACTTGAGCTTGTAGAAAAACTACATACCTTGGGGTTTTGCCATCAAAAAACTGGAATGTGCGAATCATGCTGTTAAATGCTTTCATGCTTCTCTAGCTCCAGTTACAAAGGCAGAGGGAAATTAACTGAAGTCATGAGGAAGAGATTAACTAAAGCTGCTAGAAGTGCCATTGTGATGCGAAGTAAAGAAACCAATAAGCAAGCAGCGATTCGCAAATTACAGCATGATTTGATGAACATGCCACTCTACTGCTTTGGCTACCACGAAAAGTATAAAGCTGATTTTTGTAAGACCAACACCAGCAACTAAATGCCACATCACAACCAAACTCACCACCATTAGAAAATCAGCCTGCTCGATCTCTGCAGTCTATTTCACCACAGCCCCCGTCACAATCCACATCACAACCCTTGTTGCAGTTCACATCACATTCACTGCAACTTCTTGGTTCAGTTGATTCCAGCTCCTCCACATCACCTTGTCCTGAACCTGCACAATTGGTAGACATTGAGGACATAATAAGAGAACGAAAGAGGGAATGATGCCACTCCTGATGAGGACCTTGATGATATAAGGGATATTTTCAGAGCTTCGCTTCAGAATGCTGATCAGGCCATGCTATATGACATCCAACATACCTGTTTAGTGATCTCCTGCTTTACGATGGCAGGAGATCACTACGGCAGTCTCACAATTATCAATCAAATACAATTCGCCATGCTGTGTACTGAAGCTAAGTGGTGTGATTTTCATCTCAGAACAATGGTAGATGTCCACATTGAGCGCATCCCCTTCGACGAAGAATTATGTTTATCAAAGATCTCTAAGCTCAGAAAATTCTATTTTTGCACTGTATTACCTGAGCTTGCCCTCTCAAGAAATCCTGTACCAGAGCCATGAAATTGGATTCCAAGTAGCAAAGGATAGCTTGAAGAATGGCTACAGAGAATAGCGCCGCTTCACACCAATCCTCCAGAAATGCGCGATTGAACTGTTTGGCTCATCTTCTTGTAGATTTCTTTTGTATATGATGTGTTGTTTTAACACAATACTACACATTCTTCTCCACAATGTGCCTACCAATCTGCCTGATTACCACGGTAAGGTCAGAGATTGTGGGAAAATTGATCGCTAAATTTCCCCGACATAGTGGGGATTTGTCTTTACTAAAGAAATTCATTCAGGCAGCAAAAGTGTGTGCTTTCAGTTTAGAAAGGAGTGTCTCGGGTGCTAGCTACTACAAGAATCCACTTGAACTAACTCATTGCTAGACCAATGCTACACAACCATACAAATCCACTCCTAGTCCCAGTATTCTTAGGGCTTGCAAGTCGAGACATGGTCAGGCCAGTACTTCCCCAGTAGGTGGGGAAAATTTTCAGTGATGCAAATCTCCCACCTCAGCCTGTATCTGTGGTAGTCAGGGATTACATTGATAGGTGCATAAACAAAAGGCCACAAGGTAATCTCATGCACAAAAAATGAAGAAAAATTTTATATGGTTAATTATTTTTGGTTCAAAGTAACCTTAATTATTTGTAAAAACTCTGGTGAACAACACCAGCTGTCACAAGTGGTTGCTGCTATACTGAGCGCCTTACAGTCTCACATATTTGTGTACCACATGGGCTATGCACTGGTTTTTTTTATTTTTTAGGTTAACCCATGTTGAAGGATATAAAAAAGGAGATGCATAGAACTGTTGTTCAATGTGAGAAACTATAAGAGCCAAGGAAGCTTAGTGCTATGTCAATATCAAATTTCAGAGTTATATAAACATGAAGGTGGTTCCACAAAACTTGGTATGCTGAACTACAACACAAGACTATCTTTAACCACAAAATGTTACAAAATGCATGGCATAAGCCACTATAGTGGCTACTGCAAGAGCGGGATGTATTCTCTACATGTGAAATACCTCAGTTACAACAGTGGCTTTATAGGTTATAAGGTTTTTAATAGCCAGGGATAGGGTCCGCAATCCGAAAAATCAACTTTTACAAATCAATCCCCCTACCATTGTGGGATGTTCATTGTGGCATCCCATTGCAAGATTCACCATGAAACCGGAGGCACGATTGTTGTCTTCACAGAAATATCGATTTTAGTATTTCGTGAGATGCAAATATTATTTTTTAAATTTCGTGCTCCACACAAAGAATAGGATAGAACTTGCTGCTTAGCTAGATATTATCTAGAGTTAATGTAGTTTAAAAGTACGCTCAGTAATAAGCAAATGATTCTCTGGGTTCCCGACACAGGGTCGCTTTCTCTCAAAAAGCAGAAAACGAAACACAAATTTTCGAATTCAAACTGCCCTACCAGCCAAGACAAGAAAAGCCAACTCTTCCTCATAGTGATGTGATAAGGTTGGATGCATAGTCTGTCTATGCTGTTAGTCTGGATAGGATCTGAGACTTCTCACCATCTGGGTGAAGAACGTCAAAATTTTCGTGCGTCATTTCAAGGGATTCTCTCAATGGTACCAAAGTGCTTTCCAGTACTTCTGATGCCACACTGGTCACTTAATTTTGTTTGGAATGATGATAAATGATGGATCAAAACGTTTGGTAGTAGTAGTTGGTGTTTCTGTGATTTCATATGATGCAGTATACCAGCAGCTCCACCTAGCTCGAATCAAAAATGACAGATTATGTGTTTTTTTCGGTTTGTTTTGGATGTTTTGCAGCATAATGGTGATGTAGGGTGATCTAGTGAAGATTTGAAGCCGCTGTGGAGCGTGAGAGGTGAAGTCAAATTTGGACGATTTTGCTGCCTCCCTTGATGCATAGCTTAGAACGAGGAGTGGAAGCCGTGGATGAAATAATAATTGACAACCGCTGCTACCAAACGTTCAGGGACATCTTTTGCCATAGTTTTAGTTTACAATTGATGATTGTTGTGGCTGCAGAGGCGCTGGAAATGGCTAGAAAGCGCGACACAATTCTTTGATGCTGCAGAAATTTTTGATGTTCGTCACCCAGATGGTGAGAAGTCTCAGATCTTTTCCAAACTAACAGCATAGACAGACTATGCACCCAACCGTATCGAAACACTATGAGGAAGAGTTGGCTTCTCTTGCCCTGGGTGGTAGGGCAGTTTGAATTCGAACCATCGTATCTCTTTGTCTGTTTTTTCAAAGAAAGCAACCCTGTGCCGGGCACCCAGCGAGTCATTTACTTATTTTTGTGAGTACTTTTCAACTACAACAACTCTGGATACCATTTGGCTAAGTAGCAAGTTTCATCCGGTCCTATGTGTGGAGCACGAAATTTTAAAAATAAATTTTGCATCTTGCGAAATACTGAAAACAATATTTCTGTGAAGACAACAATCGTGCCTCCGGTTTCATGGTGGATCAAGCAATGGGATACTACAATGAACATCCCACAATGGTAGGGGGATTGATTTGTAGAAGTTGATTTTTCGGATTGCGGACCCTACCAGGGAGCCTGCTATCTGCTTGACCGCCACCATGATGATCTATGCTTACATAACAATTATATTCATTGCTAATAAGAACTGGTGGTTCTACTAATGTGATAACTGTTGAAGCCTTATGAAAACTGTACCAAGCCCCAAAAGCAGGCCATTAGTAGCAAGAGACAACATCATTTGGGACACATCAGTGTACTTTCTTGCATGGTGAAATTAGTAGCCCATGATGCATTTATGAGCCCCTGGTAAAATACAAGTGTGTCCTACCATAGATAATAGAGTAAAGGGATAGGAAACGCAAGCGATTTCCGGTTTGATTTCCGTTACGCGTGACTTGAAAGGACTGTGAGAATTAGTGTTCTAAGCAGCGTAAATAGTAATCCAACAGACTACAGTAAGTATTTAGGCGTATGTGAGAGATTTTGGCGAGAGAATTCAGACCGTAGATTTTGTAACAAAGCGTATCGCATTAACCGTGATTGTTACACGCTGTCACACTTTCGCTCATCGTACCTTCATGCCTCGTCCATACCGCTTCTTTTATAGCCGGTTCCACTTTCGAATCTTGTGGTAAGCTAGGCGTGTCATCAACACAGTCTTTTACCGTTGCGTTGTACTGCAAGGTGGTTTAAGCTTTTGGTTAAAAATGGAAGATACTTAGTCGTTTCTTCAAGCAACAGTTCCTGTTTTGCTCCGATATTTCCTCTGGTTCCCTCTGTTAAATGGTAAGGAATAGGTTTATCACAGTTAAAAGGATAGAATATATTTACGAAGAAAGTAAAGTGGTTTAAAGTAATTTTTGGGCCGTTTTTTTCACTTTCAATCTCCTTTAATTTTGCGTATAACTTCCTTGAGGGTTGGTACCATCCTATTTCCCTCGATTACTTACTTGAGTTCACTGTAGCGAAGTTTCATAGTCGTTGGTTACAAAATTCTGTCGTTACAACAATTTGTTTCTCTTTGATACAAGCGCAGCAAGCGTAACGAGTATGTTCGTGACGTACTACACGGAATTCCAATAGAAATGTACGTATTTTGTGACGTCACGTTATTGCGTTTCCTATCCCTTTACTCTATTATCTATGGTCCTACCAAGTCTAGCTGTTCTTTAATAATATGAACTCCAGCTTGTTGTAAAGCAATACAAACAATACTACCGTGTTGCTGGGTGATAGAACATTTTAATAGCTTTCCATGTTTGCCGGGTAGGGAATATATAATCTATGGTTACGATGTATGGGCACGTCAAATTCCGTGACACATGTGTATTTTTAATATTTACAACAGCACCAGTACCTTGTGGTGACGACGACGACGACGACGACGAAACAGGTAAAATAATTCAATAGGCACGTTGCAGTTGCACGCGCTCTTGTGATTGTCCTGAACCGCCTACGAAAGTCTCTCGAAAATACTACACCCTCCGTCCCTCCATGTTCGTAAGCACACCACCAGTACTTTTCAAATTTCCTTTTCCATTACAGTAGTTTTCGTCATGCGGTCCGTGTTATAGCCTCAAAGGCTAAGAGCCTGATGCAATCAATAAGGTAACGTTGAACGGCTTCTAAAAACTATACAGCTACTATGCAGTACATGTGTATGCTGTCCACACATGTACATTTCATTGCATATAATCTATGATAGTCTATAGCTTTTTTTTTATTATTTATTTTTTTAATTCCCGCCTACCACCCCCAGCACAAAAGGCATGTGTGCTGGACATGCAATAATGTAGGAGCTGGAGGTTATTCATTGACGTCACACTAAATATTTTCCGTATAATTACAGGTTATCTTCGTGAATGCATGAAGCAAAAGTGAGTTACAATGAAGCCGAAGAAAGGGCTAGTGAAAATAAGAAGTTGCGACCTTCAGTTCGGACATCGCAAGACTAGATGCTCGTAGGCTTGTTAACCCAGTTAATAGGGCTCAGTCTATTCTCCCTGCTGCTAAAGGAGGTTTGGGAATCCGTAGTGCTATTGATTTAAGTCTGCCCAGTATCTTTCTTCCCCTCATAGGGTCTGCATTATTCCACGGAACGGCACGGAACGGAATATGCTACTGTAGCTATGTACGCCTGCTCCTAAGCGCATTAACTATTTATTTATTGTTAATGTACAGACCTCAAAAAAAATGAGTATAGTTGTACATATAGCTAATGATTATACTTAAATTACAAATTAAAATGATTGTCTAAATTAGTTTTAAAATGTTCTAAGTTAGTAGAGTTGACTACGTAAGGAGGTAGGATATTCCAGAGCCTGACAGTTCGGATGGAAAGAAAGAGTTTAAATAACAGCAGTTAGTTCTTGATGCCAGTTGGATGAATCTGGAATCATGACCACAAGTTGGTAATGCAGTTCTAATCAGATGGTCATGGGGACAGCTATAAAGTTGTTGAGAATTTTATGGAACATCAATAGTTTAGCATAATGTCTTCTAGTTTCAAGAGTAGGCTAGTGCAGGTGAGTCAACATTGTTGTCACACTTGATGTTCTCCTAAAATCATTATATACAAACCTGGCCTGTTCTCCTAAAATCGTTATAAGCAAATCCTGTTAAGTCATCCACATCCTAAGTAACAAATAACAGTGTAATTTATTATCACATCATTTTGTGCAGCCACTAAACACCTCTATACCTTCCCTGGATAATAAAGCAAACAGTTTACTTACATTATTACTCCTTGACACAGGATCAACATTGTTGTTTTCTACTGGCATGTTCAATCAGCTGTAATATAATTATAAAGTGCAATGGATAGAAACACAAATGTACTATGCTTACCTATAGTATGAGAGTGTTGCAGTTTACTTATTACAACAGCACATCCTGTCTGGTTTATGACAACACTGATAACAAACTTAGGATGAGTAGAACAATCTTCTGGTGGATAGGAGCAGAGAAATCTGGACTGAGGGATGACATCCCTGAGAAGGAGCAGGTGGTAGATGATCAGTGGCACTTTTTCATCAGTGCTTGTGAGTTAAAAGATATGTGTATAGCAAGCAAGGCGTGTTGGAACAGGCCACTGGAAGCCGTTCAAGAACTGAACATTGTTTATACTGTTTTATAATTTTTGTGGCACAATGTATGTTGATCTGGCCAGTTCTAGAATGTTCTGTATTTAGCCTCCTAATGTTGTATTTGATGCCTTCTATTTGCCATTCACTAAATGAATTGCTGCATGTTAGTCAAGTACCTCAAGCTTGCAGGTTTCCTGGTGTATAGAGGACTACTTTCACAACCTCCAGCAACTTCTCTTACAAATTACACCATCAAATGACATTGGATATAATTGGCCCTGAACTTTTCTTTCATTAGGTACAGTAGTTGTGGCTCATTTAACCCAGTCATGATAGTGTGGACAGGTTTACAACTGAAACAAGGCATAAAGCATGATTGTACAAGACTTAACATTAGCTGTGGACCATTCCATATTGCTGTTCTAAACTGTCTTCTTCCAAGTCAGTCATGTCTTGTTCACATCACACATACTCACCTACAAAAACAAAGGTTGAAAACTGCAGTGTATATGTCAGCTGGGTGAAATTGCTATATATGAATATCCCCAAAGTCCCCAGTATGAGCCTCACTAAATTAAGTAGTAAAATGAAGCCTTACAAGACTGATAGGACAGTATGCTTGTTGCTATATGCACAGAAAAAAAACTGTAATCAGCAGAGGTTAGTTACGCGTCATCAAACATCTTGTGATCTCAAAGAAAAGTTCAACCCATTCAATCCCAACACTCAGTATTGATCTAATGCACAAATTAACATCAGCAAACTACAGCTAACATGCAGAGCCCTATGTTCAATCACCCAACACTTCGTGTGGCTTTCCTAACTAAACACTACTGTCAAGGACTTGACTATAAACATTGTTATCGTAGTTGTCATGGTGACTGTAGTTATTTAATTATTGTAATTAGTGTAGTTATAATATAGCTATTCATGATTGTACTTAGCCTGGATGTCTCCAGATTGTTCTAGAATATGTTGTACTATAAAAGCTAGTAGAAACATTAATTTGTATATGTGCTTTGAAACATTTTGTTGATAAGTTAACTGTGTGTATTCAGTCGTTCGTCAGTCCATCATGCATACTTCTTGTGAATGTGACAAAATAACTTCATGATAACAATGTTAATTTCAAGCGCCATGTTTGGTGGTGCAATCACACATAGCAATATGTGGTAGGGCAATGATGCATGACCATACTAATCTAGCTACAAAGAAATCAGTCTAGGGAGTGTATAAACAGTGGAATGGACTACTGGAATTTTTTAAAGTTCAATATCAGTTTTTACATCCAAATAAGTACAACTCCTCCCCTTATGTAAGCAAATAAATAGGCTTCCCTTTAAAGTCAGCTCATTTAGCATAATTCACCTACAAAGTTTACCAATGTAATGTACTGTAAAGTCAGTTATGAACATACACAATAGCAGTTTATTGGGAATACCAAGAAGACCCCTTGTTCTCAAGTTAGCTAGCCAGCTGATTAGTACATGTATGCATTGTAAAAGTACACTCAATGTATAATGAAGTATTCATTTATTTATTATCAACTTTACCAGTTAGGCACTGGAGAGCGAAAACAAAACAGAAGGCAGAGCCTGTGCAAGGTGTTTACCACTAACCTAGAGCCTAAGCGAAAATCTTTGGGTAAAGTAAACAGGACTATCTTGTAAGCGTTTACAATGAGCCTTTCCCACAATTGTGTCAGAAAACAAAATTTAAGCCAAAGTTCATTGATGCTGCACACTGAACTTAACCTTCATTAAGACAGTTAGTTTCAGACAAGTAGTAAAGTATTGAGTTATAAGTCATACAAGTGTTGCGGTGGGGAAAAGTATGTTAAATGAGCTGACTTCAGTGGGAAATCCTATTTATTTGCTTACTTAAGAGGAGGAGTTGTACATATTTGGATGTACAAAATGATATTGAACTTTAAAAAAATTCCATTCCACCATTCCAGTATTCCACCATTCCAGTAGTTCATTCCACTGTTTATACACTCCCATCAGTCTACCATTGTTGATACAAGTAATGTTTTTGGGTTCTAACATGATTACCTTATCAAAACTTGTAAATTCATGACAAACAATACCAGCTATCAACACATGACTATTACTTACTGAGTACACCCTGGCCAGCCTGGCAGCCACCCAATATTGCTATTAAAATTTTTGAAATGCTATATCTTTCTCTCTTCAGGGGAATTCTACCAGAGCTAACAACAAGGAGGCATGGACCTATGTTCCTGCTGTGTAAAGAAGACCATTTCCTCTCTGGTGCTATACATTATAAGATGGTTTCATAGTAATATTAAGACACAAAGCGATAAACATCCCTCCTTTTATTAACCAGCAAGTTCATGTTGCTATGTATTATTGTCAATATTGACACTACAGAACACACAAAACTCACACTAAGCTCAGAAAAAGCAACTCAACTGCTAAAACACTTGACATGGTAATACATGAAAACATCTGTTAAGCTATCCATGACTAGGATTGGAAATGACTCTGTAAATTGCACGAAACGGTGAAACATTCCTTGTAAAAAGTTTACGGCACAAACTTGATTCTTGGTGAAACTAGCCATTTATGCAGAGGAAGACAATGTTTTATATGAAACTGATTCTAGTACTTATTATTCTAGTGAATAGTAATGGAATGAAGAGTGTGATTGCGTATCGGTAGTATCCGTTGCCAGGTGAATAGTTGTCTGAACGTTTCACTGTGGTGTAGTTTCACACCATGCCAACTCACCACATAGCGTTGTTAAAGAAACAGAACAGGTATTGTTCCTTCCTGCCTTACGTGCCAAGCGTGTGTAAGTACACGCTCCCACTGCCACACAAACATTCCATTACATTTGTGCTTCATACACTCAATAATTCAGGTTTTAATACGTAGCTAAAGAAATAAAACACAGTTATGTTCCTTAAATTGAGTGGCTATCCTATCTTCGCCATCACCTACGTAGTCAGAGATTACCCTACACAAACTTACGTACCAGAGCAACATACCAACCACAACAACGTAGTAACCTACACAATGCCCAACAACAAAACAACTTTGGGGATGATACCAAGACGCTACTATTGTGACATGGACTTGTAATACATTTTATATGCATGTTTCCAATCCATGTGCAACATATACTGTATATTATTTGTGGTCAGGCGCAGGCTAAAGTAAAGAGTTAAGAAGTGGCACTACGTAAGTTTGGAGCATACAACAGACATGGATGCCATTCTGAGGTCTGGGCAAGAAATTTTTTACACTCCGAGATGATTTTAGACTGTGTAAACTTTAAAAAGACTGTTTTATTAGAGTATTTCAATATGAACCTTTGAAACTATTATAAGTACAAGTTATTGCACAAATCAGGTATCTGTGCTACTTTAGAGACCTCATTATTGTGCCATTCCGAAGGTCTCTAAATAGCACAGATACCTGGATTTTCCCAACAACTGGTTTAGACTATATGGCTCTGCTCTGGTCACTGCCAGTAATGATCTCGTAAATTTTGGCACATGATCCTCACTGCATTTGCTAAGGGTGCCGCTGTCCATTTGTGAAGAATCCACACTTTCACTGGTGTTCATGCTTTCTACATATAATTTTAAGGTGTTATTCATCAATTACCTTCACCGTGAGTGAATATTGGCACAATTTCTAGCAGCAATTCAACTGGCTTATTCCTAAGCTTATTGCATCTAGTGTTTATAGCCTTTCTCCTGCTGGATAAAAACAGCTAAACTAGACAATCGCTTCTGTCTTCTTGTTGTGCTTTTCATTCTGCAAATTTAATAACATACCACCAAAACTACTAACTTTTGTGTACACGTAAGCCATCCCCAGGCCCACTTGCTGCCCACTGATCAGCTTGCTTCGTGGTACCTTGTTAATGGTACAGCATGCGTCTGTGGTTATTATTATGCGATAAATTATTTAAAATTTTGTTTGACTTTCTGATAGCCACTTAACCACCACTTGTAGAGATACCATTATATGGAGCCATATACGCATAGTATCATTTCCATACCCCGATTCTTTGTAAGGTAACACACAACTATCCTAATAGAGCGGTCATTTAATGCTTGAGGCATTGTACAAGTAACACCGGACATCTCAGTAGTTATTAGTGATACACTAAAATGTTGATCTGCTGATACCAGGAAGTGCATTTCACTGATACTGATCACTACTATGCTTATTTACGCTTACTTGTACATGACTATATTGTATTACACCATTTGCACTAGTAATTGCAGAGTTTTCTCCATCATTCAATGGGCTCTAGGTGTGTTTGGATAATGGAAAAGTTCAGATAAATGAAGCTCATTAATTTATATACAGAGCTCAGCTAAAATACTATAATAGAACATCCACTTTAGGCATAATACTCTAATAGAAAAGTCACTTCCACAATTTGGATAACAGCTGGAAATGGCATTGAGCATAATACTAGTGTGAAAGGCACAGGATCTGTTTGGTTAAAGAATGAGTAGCAGCAACTTATTACACTTCCATAAAAAGATCGAGATACTCTAATAGAATTGTCGCACAGCCAAATTAGTAGCACGAGCTTATAAGCACTGAAGGCATAATATAAGTAGGTAGCTACGTAATAAGTGGTCCCTCCATTATCCGGCCATTGATTATCTGAACGTTCCCAAAATTTTATTAGCATGATGATGATAATGACATTGCTGCGAGTTGTTATATATATTCTACTGGTAAGTACACACAGGTGCACACCCACCTCAGCATTCATCAGAGCACTGGCTGACTTGCGATCACTCAGTTCATAAATTATGGTGATTAAAATAGATCCTGTTTGACTCCTTCATTGCTCTACAGGTATAAAATACGATCACATCAGGTTAAAACTCTACTCTTGTCACTGCATGGGAGTAGTGGTGACAGCCAAAAACAGGATAATCGTGACACAATAAGAGGGTGATGATGACACACACAGGGGTAATAGTCACAGAGACGAAGGGTAATGGTGACACACATACAGGGGTAATAGTCACAGAGACAAGGGGTAATGATGACACACCTGGTGTCCCAGCTGGTGCTAAGAAGACAATCAGTCCCTCAATGACATTGAGGAATATCATCTGCCTCATCTTTTAGCAACAGTATTAGATCATGTGATACCAGCAGGGGGTGGGGCTACTACCTGGTCAAGTTTCAGTAGAGAATTAAGTGATAGTTATTCTGATAATTTCGGCTGTCATTTTTGCTGACATGTACAGGCGATAGTTGAGATCTCCTATCCAGAATATCACGCTGTGGATGGGTGGAAACTAGTACATCGCTATACTATAAATACATTATCACACTACACGCTCTGCACACGCATGCACGTGTACACTCCACACTCACACAGACACTTGTGCATGCACTACAATATACACTACAATATACACTACAATATACACTACAATATACACTACAATATACACTACAATATGCACTACAATATACACTACAATATACACTACAATATACACTACAATATACACTACAATATACACTACAATATACACTACAATATACACTACAATATACACTACAATATACACTACAATATACACTACAATATACACTACAATATACACTACAATATACACTACAATATACACTACAATATACACTACAATATACACTACAATATACACTACAATATACACTACAATATACACTACAATATACACTACAATATACACTACAATATACACTACAATATACCACACTCACACAAAGACACAGACATACACACTTACTCATGGCTCATGATCTGACTGGCATTTCCACCAAAGTTTGCTATAGATCATGTTGTAGTCCTATATATGAATGATAGAAACGTGGGATTAATTTGTACAAGATGATACTATGATCAATGCTTTCACACTTGTTAAAAAAGTGCAGTGACTGCTCTATTAGAGTACTCGGTCTTGGAGACTGTTCTATTATAAAGCTATATAGCTATTGTTATTTAATTTGTCCAAGCAAATATTCCTTCCAACAAAGTCCTATTCACAATGTGACTTGCATAGCACATGGCAAACCCATACATGATGGCAATGTATGTAACCTGAACCTAACAAAGAAAGTTTCACAGCTCTACAGTAGAAATGACTGCTCTATTAGAGTATTTCAACTAAGGCTCAAACGATTAGCCGAATATTCGGATTAATATTCGTTTGCTTTGTAGCTGAATAACAAAATTAACAAACGATTATTCGCACATGATCATTTATATGGTGACACGTGATTAGCTGTCAGTAATTAATGAAGCGAAGGTGATGCTAATGAAAGGAAAGGACTATGGTGATAAAGCGAAGAGTAGTAATAGAATTAGGCAGCCACTAATCGGTAAAGATGTACTAATTCCACGGTGTGAGCGAAAGACTCCGTACGAATTTGTGGCTTACTCCAGGCACTTCTACTTTGTTATAATCACTTTCTATCACAGTATTGCTGTGAAAATCTTTTCAGAAAGGGAATTATGGCATCTCTTAGTAAAGTTATTCATACAAAGCCACAAAGCTGTTTGTGGTTATTTGTAGGCTTCTTGGTAGTTGCCACCTTAATTACTGAATTGCAATGAAACCTTACACCGATTATTCGACTAATTTCGTTTAGAGCTGAGCGATTATTCGAATACAGTAAACCAGTATTCGTTTGAGCCTTAATTTCAACAAAGATGTTGTAATCCCAAGGCTATTAAGCATAGCTACTTCCCCTATACAGTGTAGATTTTGAAGTGAAGCAAAGTGTGCTAGAATATTTCTAGCTACTAAAATTTTGTAATAGAGACAGAAAGGTAACCAGCAGTTAGCAAAGTCCCCCACAGTAGGTTCAAGGGTCCCTGTACAGTTAGGTGGCTTATACACCAAAAATGTCCCAATTGTCACCAAATCTATAGTATGTTCATGTTGAGCTGAATCCTGAAAAAGAGCTAAAACTTGAAAGTGGATTTTTTCTCAACAGAGTTAACATTTCAGCCAACCAGATGATTATTGGTAACAGCAAAGGTGTCAACAATAGACACATACGGTTTGGCTCCATTACAAGTTCGGGAAAGGGCAGTAATGGACACTGTACTTATATGGCTTCCCCATAGGAAATGTATTGCAGAAATTTTGATTGGCCATAAATATTATGTCAAGCATTTGAACAACAAGATTTTGAAATATTTTAGTGGGTCAAGCAGCACTATAAATGAGCCAAATTTCAAGATCGTGTGTAGTTGCATCCATGAGTTATTAAATGTTTTTGAGGATTTAGCTCAACGTGAACATACTATAGGTGTGCATTCTAAGGTAAGTACGAAATGCTCACTGTGCAAGAAACACACCGGCCTTCCATTGGAATATTGATAGTGGAACCCTGTATTAATGATCATCTGAATTAAGTGGTCACCGTTGTGTAATGGCCATAGTCACTAGGTTCTAAATATTTCCTATGGATTCGTGGTCTGCATTAAGCAGTTACCACATTAATCACTCAAGAACTAATCTACCAATCACAGACTTATAACAAACAGTTAGTGACATGTTCAGCCAACAATCCGGCACAGGATCATTTATGGTACCATATATAGCTTCATTACTTAGAAGTATTTGATCGCCATTGACAACATTCAAAGCAAATCTACCCTACTCTTTCTGTACGAGCAAAACAAATATTTTAGTTGGTAGGAGCCTCTTAATGGTAACTGTATTTTATAAAAACTATAGCCACTAAAATGTTACTGACTATCCTGAGCAGCCTTTTCTCTATAACAACTACTTTTACATAAAGGCCCGGCCAAACGTGACCATTAACACAGGATCCACTGTGAATAAACTTGCAGATTCCAGGTGGCGGGTTACCACTTGAGATCACAGACAGGCAGCTTTTAGCATTAATATAACTAGACAGATGCTAACAGCATTGTGGGGTGAGCCTGAGTAGCTATATAGAGTTAATTCATTAGTATATGAATGGATTACCATGTACATGCAGTGTGGTATATAATTTCAGTGTTTATTATTTCTACGGACATAAAGAATTCTGGAGCTGATGTTAATTATGATCATCTAAGTACACGCCTTGCTTCAGTAAACATCCTCAGCACACTTACCATGACATTTCTATTAGGGTAGCTGACTGCTCTATTAGAGTATATATCAATCTTTAAAGGTGGAGGGGCTAAGCCCCTACTAAAATATAATATGACCCATAGTCCCACTGTTGCTATGCCTACGGTGTGATGTTTGACAGGACCAATTGTGTCAAGCTTCTACAGTATAATTTATTGTGTGATGTATGACAGGCCAGGGCAGTTAACATCGTATTTATCTGCACTTGTTCCATACACTGTTGACTGTATGACCAAATATGGAATATTAATTGTACTCTCACTAGCTAGTATGGGACTTGCCCCAATAAAAGAAATTGCAGCACCAAGAAAACATTGATTGTAGCTGGTGGAGCAATAATCACTATGAAATAGGGAAATCCCCACAAATATTCCTGGTGGATGCACACTTTTAATAATCCCAGGATATTACACTACAAACACATGCACAACAATACACACAGACAGACTAACCTCATTCACTTCTTCAATATGAGCTGCCAAGTGTGAGTTTACAAAACACATGAATGTGTGGTGTACGTTGAACCATATGGCCACATCCCCTTTGTTACCCTTGACAACGAAAATAATGACATTACACATTCTAAGTGTTACTCACCATGACACCCATTATACTAGTGTATCAGTACAATCAGTCTCAACATCAGTATATAATCCCTGGGGGCATGTATAGCACATACGTGTACTATCAACAGGATTCTCACCAATTCGATGGCATGAACTTGTGTTAGGTAGTAAACACTACACCTCTACTAATGATATCAGCTCACTAGAATGTTTGTCTATACTCTTCAGACCATGATCTACATGTTTCTGCCATTCTGCCTCTTTGCTGGAATCATTCAGTACTAAAGCCTCAGTACTATGGTCGAGCTCTTGGAACCTGTGAGACAAACCTGTACCAGTAACCTGTTAAACCAGTTGTGGACACTTACTAGATACTAGTAACAGTGAAACCTAGTTCTCCAACTTAAGAACACAACAGACGTTCTGAAAGATGAAAACCTCTCTAGTCTCTATTACATCAGGAGCTCTGTTAGTAAAAATGACAAACATTTCGTATTGTACAGAAGAATTGGAGCAGCTTCATATATGTACGAAGACCCAGTACACTAGCTTGTTAAATCTGTTACAGACACTCACTTAATGGCATAGATCTAGAAATTTTCAGAGGGGGCTTCAGGTTCAGAACTGTGATCCAAGTGTATATAGTCTAGCTGGGGTGAATGTTAACTTAGATCAGTGGCCTATAGCTACGTAGATCTATAGCATAAACTAGCTAGCAATGAATCAGTAGAATCACTCCACAACATTGTTTCACAGTTGAATCTTACCAATCCAGACCTTCGCAGAAAGTTTTGAAACAAAACAGCACTTGTACTAGTTAAAACGATTATTATTTTAGAGGCGCTTAACATGCTTAAATGACATAATGGTATTTTCGGTGATTTCAAAGGTAAAAGTATGAAGTTTGGCCAGTAGAAAAGTCCCAATATAATACACTTTGTATAACTCTTGGTGATTTTATCTGGCACCCACACGAATTGGAAATAAATTTGGGCTGTGTGCACTATTTTCAGAGGGGGTTTCAGCTAAACCATTGCAATCCCCGTGTATCCGCCACTGTAAATATCAGGCTTACAATCATAAGTACCAGGTTGGACCCTTCCTCAAACAAACAACGAAGTGATACTGATGGTAAAAATATTCCATTAGCAGCAGTAGGTCCTTGTAATTGGGATTACATGAAATACATGTAACATACTAATTCCACAACACAAATAATTGGAATTAACATGCGGTGAAGATTCATTTTGACATGAAGCATTCTGTCAAGTTGGTGGTTTGATTGCTAATATGCTGAGCAGCTTTGTTGAGCAGCCACTTCAAACATAAGGTTTGGTGGTAGGCCATTCAAGTTTACATTTAATGGTTTACTACTGGCTACTTCTAAACACCACGTTGGATCACAAATCTCATGGTTCCCTAAGCAATGCCTTTGGCCAGCTCTCAGTTCTTGTCTAAGTTTAGGCAGGCTAAAACGGTTGGCAGCCTAACTAAATCAGTTATCACTATGATGGACACTGTGTCATGCAGTACGTAAACATTCTTTCTCCAATGATGTTGCCAAGGTAGCATTTAATAGCATTGTAGTGTGTACCTACCATGCACTGACTCTGATGCCTTGTAAGATTGTTCCATGCAGTCGTTTATTACTCTAGTACCTAAATAGTTCGCATGACACAAACGATGAGGGACTCCAACCCTTTCTGTTTTGTTTTTAGGTAGTCTACAGCTAACTACAACACTCGTGCCTCTCCATCATGAAATGAGACATTCACGTGATATATGAAAAAAATAACATTTAACAACTCACAGACTAACCTCTGATTTACACCGATGATGCTCGTTTTTTGGAAGTCGCAATCACGTGATTCAAGACTGAATGATCAGTAGAGCGAATATTATTTTCGTTGCCAATTTACTTCGCGGAAAGTTACTATATTCAACTACCTGCACTTATGTTGCTATCCTAACTCGATCCTGTCTGATGGCAGCGACACCCAACAAAAGTGGCGGGTACGACTACAACTTCGTCAAAGAACCACCGGACACAACGATATGTGTGATATGTCAGCTACCAAGTCGAGACCCTTACCTATCTGTGTGTTGTGGACATGTTTTCTGTAAATCTTGTCTTGACAATGCCAAAAAAGCTGTTGCTGTTGTTGCTGCCAATTGTCCCATGTGTCGTAGTACTAGTGAGGAATATATGACGGTTCCCAATAAACAAATAGATCGAGTTGTGAGAAGTCTTCACGTGTACTGCACCAACAAAGAAAAAGGTTGTAAATGGCAGGGTGAAATGAACTACATCAGTGGTCATCTTGGAAGGAGTGATGGTTGTGATTTTGAAGATGTCCAGTGCTCCAATAAATGTGGGGAGATAGTACAACGTCAGTATCTGGTCAGTCACATGGAAGCTAAGTGTCCACGTCGTATGGTTACCTGCCAGTATTGTGGTGTTGATGGAGAACATCAACTCATTGAGGGAGAACACAAGGAACTGTGTCCCAAATTTCCTCTACCTTGTCCTAACAAATGTGATGTTGGAAGTGTTCCTCGACAAGATATGACTGAACACAGGAAGATGTGTCCTCTTGAAGAAGTTGAGTGTTTCAACAAGTGTGGAAATATATTACAACGTCAATATTTAGACAGTCATTTGGAGACCAAGTGTCCACGTCGTCTAGGCAACTGCCAGTATTGTCAACTTACAGGAGAGCACCAGTTTATTGAAGGCCAACACAAAGAACAATGTCCCAAGTTTCCCCTACCTTGTCCCAACAATTGTGATAGTGAGTTAAAAGTCTGTCGGGAAGACATGGATACACACAGAAAGGAATGTCCTCTTGAGACAGTTCAGTGTCAGTACCAGTGTGTTGGGTGTGATGATGTGATGGTCCGTAAACACCAGAGGGATCACAACAAGGAAAACATGGAGGAACATTTAGCACTGGCTGTATCTGAACTGGTAACACTACATCAAAGACTACAATGTGATGTGACAAGTGTGAAGGCTGAGCTGACACTAAACCTCACAAAGGTAGAACATCAGTTAGCACTAACTCAACAAGAATTAACAACCACCAAACTTGATGCACAACAAAAAATGAATGACCTCCAGAAAGAGTTAACTACCACTAAACACAGAAGTAGTACTGTATATTCAGAATGTCTTGTGGCTGAAATAAAATACAAACTACCTTCTATCAATGAAGAAGTGACAAAGATGCTTACTGGTTTACAAGGTAATATTGACAGTGTTGATCAAAAATATCAACTTGTGGAGGATACAAGGAGAAAACTTGAACAAGAAGTAAACAGTGTTGATGATTATACCAGTCGGTCTGTTAGTGAGCTTCTAAGGATTATAAATAATCGGTTAGGATTAAAGTTTGTTAGGAGGAAACAACAAATGCCACAACAGCTCTCTCATAGAGTGGATTGTATTAAACAAGATATAGAAAATGAACAGGAGCAATTATTACAGAACATCGCACAAGCAGAAGGGGAACTAGCTGCAGGTATCCATCAACAACTTGATGACGTTGAGCTTCATATAAAATCCATCAATGGGTTGATAATACAACTGGACACTTTGATGAAGGAATTTACCATATATTGTGAAAATAGTATCGTTGAAAAGTTAAAAACTGTTAAAATAGACACACTGAAATCTAAAGATGAAATGATGATGAAGTTAACACAAAAGAGAGAGGACGTCACTAAGGTCAAGAAAAGGCTAAAAACTGCTAAAGCTTATACAAATACAGGAGATTTACTAAAACAACTTTCAGATAAACATGATCATGCAAAAAAAAGGATAGAAGAAGTACAATGGACTATGTAGATGGTGGCTATATATACATACTCAGCACTTTGACTGCCTACATTATAGTGACCCTTTAGTTTTGTATTACATGTGTTTTGTGAGTTCAGTCTCACAAATTAGTTTGTAAGTGCATTTGAAATAGAATGAACATGGCACAGTTAAAATCTGTTTATCACATCATGATCATGAAGTGTTTTAATAATACCTAAACTAACTACTCTGAGGGGTTTAGTGTACTTATATCAGTAACTCCATTATCCTTCCCAATAGTGTTATTGCTTCATGTACTTGATGAGTGCTTGGAAAGCACACAACAATTCAGCCTGTAATCTTGCCTCCAGTGCAATCATGTATCTGATGGGAAAGAAAGTGTTTGTAAATTAATACTGGAGTGGTCACACAAACAGTGCAAATATCACAGGTATTAGACCTATTGACAAACCTAAAATTACCTTTTCTGAGAATCGTGTAATTTGTTCAGGATAACTTGCAACTGTAAAGTAAATCATTACAGTGTAAATACTATCTGTATTAAGAGCACAATGGACAGAACAGTAAGAACAAAAAACTTGGTCCCAACAGATCAAACTCGATGCATTTTTACATCTGAAAAAGAAAAAAACTAGGAAAACTGGGCCAAATAGTCTGGATCACAAAGAGAGAGGTTCCACTGAATTATCAAGAAACCCCATCAGTGATAGCTAAATGTCTATACAGCCACCTATATGACAATAATCACTTCTCTGTATTAGATACTATAGGGTTGTTATTTACCACCTCATGTGGGTAGATACAAACAGTGGAATAATCTACTCTGGACTGGTAAACACATTCCATTTCACCAAGACAGAATTGACCTACAAAACAGTACAAACTCCATTAGAACAGTTATATAAGGTAGTAGCACACCTCTTGGTAGTTGTAGTCATCATGTCTGATCCCCTTGATGGCCTGAATGTAGTTCCATATTGACATTATCTGTTTTGTGCTCACTGACATTGTAATGGTAAAATATATACTTTGGAGAAATTGGAGTACTGTCTTATCATTGTCTAACTTAATTGATTGTGGGGATTGATTCATATTCATGTGAATAGTATGCACGACTTGGATTTGAAACCACTCAGACAGAAAGCGTTTTCTTATCCTCGCCATCCTACAAGTTGAAAAAAATGTTGGGCTAAGATGAGAACTAGTATTATAGCAAATGTTTCTGCACTTTTTTGAATACAGGCTACACCCAAATTACTGATACCACATAAGTACCACTCTACATGAAATAACATAAGCAAGTTTACCCATCTAGGACTTAGTTAAATATCCCATAAACCATGACTTAAACATTAACCGAAATTCTCTGTGATATGTCTAGGATTTGCCTATTCATCATAGCCAGAACATACGAGCCACTTCTGAGTCTGATGTTGTTCCAATCATTCTCACGGCATGGTTGCCCTAGTAACAGTAGGGTGTTAACGGTGACAAATCTCCATAATAATGTCTCTGAGGTGAACACCACAGCCAAGAGCAAAGCTGGATAGTGCATGATGATGAATCATGATGAGTCAGTTCTCCTAATGAAAACTCTCTGCTCCAACTAGGAGGTCCTGGTAAATTCAGTATACAGTACACAACATTTTTTTTTTTTTTTAATTTAATCCCGGGGGTGCCCGCACCCCTTGCCACCACCCCCAGCACCAGATGGTAAAAGTGCTGGACAAAAAGACTGTAAACTCAAAAAAAATCAATGAGATGGCAACACTTGGCCTTCCGAAATAGCAAGGTCAAGTGCTCCAATGGTCACAGCGAGGGGTCCGTCACGACCCTAGAATCCTGTACGAGATTCCGAATTCCAGGCAAGTTCCGGATTCCAACCCAAGATTCCAGATTCCAAGCAAAATTCCGGATTCCAGATATCCAGTTACAGCTAGCTACGGAACTAGCTGTGAAAAGCTCAATAATACTCTAGAAAGCGAGATAAAAGGTTTTCTGAGCGTAAGGATGATCCAGAAAGCTGCTTTTTATCTTGTAACAAGCAAGTATCTATATAGATCTAATGTTTACAAACTTTGTATACAATCAACTCAATTCAAAACAGATTATTAAAATTCAATAATCATCATAATATAAGCACAATGACAATTAGTTACCTTGACAATTACAAATACATGATGTGTCATACAATAATGTAAACACATAGCTATAAATGTTAGCTACCTATAGATTCCACTCCTTAAATTTGTTGCATTCAACACAGTACCACAATTTTATATCATCACAGTAGTCCACACAAGCAGCATGAAACCATTTATTACATCTATCTCAGCATACCATCTTGCAACCATCATCTGGCATTTGACATATGCAGTGAACTTCAACTACTTCAGTGCTTAAAATCCTAGACTTACGCTTGCGATGCCGTGCGGAGGGGAATTCTTTTATATGGCAAGTTTCTAGAATCTCCTGTAGATGTGATCGCAAATGTAGATGTGAATGCTTGGTATTATAATTCTTCAAGATCAAAACTTTGTGACCTGGAGGAAATTCAAACGAGGACCCAGAACTAGTAGGTAAGAACTTGCTGTGCATGTTAGGATCATGTGAAAATTGTTTCTCTACAAATGTTTCCATTGTTTTAACAGAATCTGCATGCATCCATGTAATGGAAACCCTATAAAGCAACTCTTACAACACAAGGATCTTGGTATCATTTTCTCCTACAATCTCAATTGGACAGACCACTATAAAACTATCACTACTAAAGCATATCAGATTCTAGGCTTGATCAGACGTACATTTAGGGTCAATTGTATAGAAGCTAAAAAGCAACTCTACATTTCCTTGGTTAGATCGCAAATAATGTACTGCTCACAAATATGTAGACCTCAACTAATAAGAGATATAACTACCTTGGAACGTGTGCAGCGTAGAGCTACTAAATTCATACTTAATGACTACATCTCACCTTATAACTCAAGGCTACAACAACTAAATTTATTACCGTTAATGTACATCTATGAACCGACTGATTTAATGTCTCTGATCAAATCCTTGAATACACCAACAGACAACTTTGACATTAAAAATTTTTATCTCTTTTAATACCAACAACACTAGATCTGGAAGTCACTTAAAACTATGCCATCCTAGGACATTATCCACCTCTCATCATTTCTATTTCAATCGAATTGTAAGACTTTGGAATCATCTACCTGTTATAAACTTATCTTTACCACCTCATGTCATCAAACAAAAGCTAACAAAACATCTATGGGACCATTTTACAGTTAACTTTAACTCTGATCGATCCTGTTCATTTCATTACTTATGTCCATGCCACCGATGTTCAAGATAACCAATCTCCACCAATTTTCTCCCTCTTTAATGATACTAAACTGCAAATTAGTAATAAATACATAGTTACTCTACATAGTTAAGTAATATGTAATTGTAATGTAGTTAATTATAATTAATGTATAGCTGTACATTTCTGGCTGTGGGCACAGGTTGCCCACAGACCTTTGATGCAGGTTCTCCTGCTTCAAAATGCATTATAAATAAATAAATAAATAAATGTAAACAATAGATTCTTCCGTGTCAAATCCTGATGCAATAAAACATTTGTGTACATATCCTGGTAACCTTTCTTTCATCAATGATAACAACTCTGGTGAAGAAACATCCGGCGAGGCAGAATTCGAGGCAAAATCAGAATCACTACGAACAAAAACTAAATAAAAAAGCCATCACAAGTAAATTTTTAAAATGCATACCATCACTGCATGGCCACTGAGCTGGCGAAGGGCGAGGCTCTGGGTTAGCTATCGCACTATCGCACTATTGCTCTTTGCTCACTAGGCTACTGGTATCTCGAGTTAGACACATCAACCACGTCGCCTCGCACGTCGCGGACCACGTTCTATCTCTCTTGAATCCGTAAAAAGTCAGCTCAGACACTTTGAAGTAACGTTCAAAGTTATAGGTTCAAAGAACAACTCGGGCAGAACAGGCCAAATACAGAACGTAGGCGCGCGCTATTAAATTATCCGGAAGTCTCCTGAAATAAACGGATTTCTATCGAGCCAAAGATTCCAGATTCCAAGGCAAGATTCCTGATTCCGTGTGGGATTCCGAGGGATTCCAAACGAGTTGTACGGGATTCCAGCTCGTGACGGACCCCTCGGGTCACAGGGCTGCCACGGTGTGACCTTGCTCCACGCAAGCAGGTCACTGCTGACCTGAGCAAAGAGAAGCTGGTGGAACATCTAATCCATGACACAACACTGCTGTAAGATTGGCCCCGTTGAGTAGATAGCATAGAAGCTAGACGTTTATACAGTATACAACATACCGTATATGACCGTATAGAAGCCCAGGCGTTTATTTCCTATAAATCATTTTTGACCCGGCGTTTAAACGAGACCGGCGTTAATTTGGACCCGGGCGTTTATTTCTTACTAGCCACTCGTTGAGAATGACAGGTGCCAGTACAAGTACCTACGAAATACGAAATCCATAGCCCATCACGTACATAAACCCATTTGGACTCCTCTGCTGGGTGAAACATTGGAAGTCGGGCGGAAAGATGACAATGACCACGATAAATACGCTATGGCCATCACCAGAAGAGAAGGCATAGTCGAACAAGACAAGACATCACAAGACTGGTGACGAGACATCACTGTATAGTTAGCAGCTGAAACGACCCCTTTCAGTGCATATCATTAGCACCCCGGCGTTTAAATGAGCCCCGGCGTTTATTATGACAGTCCCCCTAGCTGTACCCGGCGTATATTTGAGCCCCTGCGTGTATTTGAGCCCGGCTTTAATACGGTCATATACGGTACCTAAAAAAGACCAGCCTGAATTTTCCATGGCTGGTGTACCAATAGCTTGCGCAAGTTGTGCAGATTTTGAGGAATGTGATCTAAGCCTTGTAGCCAGTCTGTTACCTTTCTGTTCTATTCAGTATTTTTCTTATTGTAATAACATTTAGTGTACAGTCAGAAAACTATGGAGACCAAATGAGACATGCAAGGTAGGTAGGCCGAAGGGTTTCACTGGCTTCATTTCACAATTTCTGACATCACTTAATTTTTAGTGTCAACAACCACAATTGAGGCACCAAGGTTGAGCATGCCAAGTACTATTACAAGACGACTGTTTACCCCTTCAATTCTTGTTGTGTAATACCCTGTGGCATTAATTTTAATACCTAAGGTCATTGTGGCAACTATTTGAATTTGACTATCACTTGATGTTCAAAAATGATGAAATCAATCATGGCACCACTCTTGGGTACTATAGTGGGTGTGGAATTTAACCAAGTAAATACAATATCCTGTAGATCAGACCCAGAGGAGGTACGACACACTCACTTGAGCCCATAGGATTTGTATTACAGCTCATGTGTAAAGAAAGGTTTGCTATTTCCATTTACAAAAAAGAACTAGAGTTATTACACTGATATGTACATTGTTTCATTGCTCCTAGTTTTATTTGTTTTACTGCATGTGTGGGTGGCTAGAGCAATGGGAACGAAGCAGTATGTCCCATTCTGAGCATCAAACCTCAGACCGATGCTCAAAACATTTTCCTGTTCCCATCTTTAACGAAATAAATCTTTGTTCCATTGCTGAATTTTTATTAACACAGGGAGATAGTAGTAGTCTAAGTGGTATACATCTCAAGATAAAAAATGTGTTGTACAAGCTGTAGCTAATGGGTCATTCAAGAAACCTTAATAGTGGTTTTGGGTATTCCTCACACTAGACATGGATGGATGATAAAGTTAACAAAACAAAGCTTGGCAGTTAAGCATTAATCTTAGTTGCAGTACAATGAACATATTGCTAGCATCTATCTGTATAATTGTTAGTTTCTACTGTCTACAAGCAATGGAGGATGTACCAGACAACTTTACCCCTCGCTGTGGTATACTAACATGGACCAAAACCAACATGATCATCACCAGGCAATGTTACATGTAGGCATTTGTGACTGACGTGGAGACACAGAATTGACGTGACACATGATGTACAAAAATATTGCATCAGTAAATCACTTCATGTTCACAATGAGACTTTAGTTTTGTAAATAAATGCATTCATTCATTCAGTTCATAAAATGAGGTTACAAAAATGATAGCTACACAATCTGTATGATAAAAATTATGGTGAACTCATTATGGTTACAAAAAAACAGTAAAAAAATACAGCTGAAATGATAGTTATACATGATTTTAGTATTTGAATAGTTTCACAAATACAAGAGAAGCTGGATATCCTTACAGGTAGCTCTGTTTAAAAGTTATTTTTCCTCTTTTTGGTCTTTACAAGAAAGCCCCAAAACTCCATGATTCCTAACTATTATACTGTATGATATACAGGTCCCTATAGTGAGATAACAATTCCAATAATTATAAAGTTGTTTTATTTATTTGAATTGTCAAAAAGACAGGGTTTCACCAAAAAGCAGAGCCCGCGAGGGAAGTTCTTGCCAACCACAAATACCTGTACCATTACTTCATTATAATAGAGCACTAAGACAGCGCAACAGAGTAAAGCCAAACTAAAGTACCCTCTTGAAAAGGTGACTATGCAACATTTGCAAAATTGATGTAATGTGTTAATATTATCCAATAAATTTTACTAGCTATAAATTTACACTTATAGTTCAGCTAACAACAAGTTACTCTGTAGAGAATGTACTACCATATGTGTGCATGTTTATTTAGACTGCAGATTCTCATCATTTCAGTTATTATTGATTTTTACTATGTCTTGATATATATGCAATTACAGTAGGACATCGATTATCCAAACAGTATGAGTGACTGCTCTATTAGAGTATTTCGCCATTAGGTGAACATTAAAGTAAGTGTATGTTCTATTAGAGTAGTTGAAAAAACTCTGTATACAAATGAATGGCCTTCAGTTATCTGAACAAAATCACTTAACTGAACACTTTTATGATTGAACTGGCACACAGGTGTTTGGATAATGGAGGTCTCACTGTATCTGCTTATTACATTACACCCTTCAACACCATACAAGTGTAAAAACAGAATAATTCTTTACTCATTGTTTTCATTACTAACAATTGCTCTAATGGGTTTGCTACTTAAGCTGTCACTGAAAGAGCACCATCTTGGTATCCTCAATATTTACATAGTATACTTTCTGAAACATTTTAATCGTATCTATCAAATTGATTTTCTGGACCATAGCAGTTGTGAAAGATACTATATATGTGACCAGATCTGCGAAAACCCGACATAATGACGCATTTTTCAATTTCTTTATTATTAAATATTTATAATCTACTTAGCTGAATGTATGCTCTGGCCAAGTTTCAGCCTTGTATGGCAACAACTTTTAGAGTTACAGCCCTACAAAGTAGCAGCAACAGAAAGATCGAGTGTACAGCAAGTATTGGGAAAATAAATTACAGGTGCTTACAACACGACTGTAACTTACACATGCAATGCAGTACAGAGTTGCAACTTGTACCAACGTGTTTGCCATGAATAGGGGAGTCCATTATGTGGTAGGTTTTTTCTCTTACCACCTTTCTTCACTACATACAGAGATGAAATCAGTGAAGAAAAATCGATCGCATATGATCGCTTCGACGTTATGTAAACAAATGCCCATAACTCACGTCTTTTAGGCTACTGCTACAAAACAAAGATTTTCGAACTCCCCTTGAGTAGACGAATAAGATGATATCTATGTTTTGATCATTACACACTTTCTTCACAAAGAACAAAGCGTTTAAAAATTTTACAAATTTTTTTTCATTTATGCAAATATTTTACCCAATTGCAATCAAAAGCCTATACTGAAAATTTAGGCTTGTGCCATTATGTTGGGTTTTTGCAGATCTGGTCACATATAGCAACGAAATACTCTAATAGAAAAATCACAAATATGAATTCAAATCCATTATGTAAAATTTGATGTGACTATAAAAAAACCCGACCTATTTAAATAAGGAGACAGACGGCGGAAAACTGTATATTGAGTTGGTACATATGTGCTTCCCTTCATGCATATCCAGCAGAGTTATGATATCTGATGAAAAACTATTGGATATTTCTGCTCCAACAGGTTTCGAGTATGTGTATGTATGTGCATTATTCAATGAAATTTCATCATTTAATATCCAATAATAAGGTCACCCTGCCATAATATATATACCTCAACTGCCTTCAAATTGACTGCAGCTAAAACCTGTTGTCAGGGTACTAGAAACTTCAGTTTCAGCATGTTGACAATAAGGTGCAATACACAGGGGCTACTGCAATACATTATATTCACTTTCTATACACCACTGAAGTATTATAGTTCAATTCCAGTGACACTGAACTCACTTAGCTCTTCTGTGTCCATCTTGGTGGTCTCTCGCTCAAAGCTTTGCAGTGTGTGCTGCAGCTGAGATGGATTAATGACTGCATTCACTGTTGCCATTGCCTAGGGGGATGATGGTAACTATAAAAGAAAAAAAAAGCAGTGCCTAGTGTGTGACTGTGTGTATACTGTACACCATACATACATGTAGTACTGGAGGTATCCATCATATTTTATGGACACTTATAACAGAAGTCACAAAATTAAGCCTTAACAGTTTTCACAGCTGGTTTCAGCTCTCATATCATGCTGTAATATCACCACAGCAACACAGCCAAGAAATTAGTACAAGCAACAGCAAAAAACAATACTTGTGTTGAACACTGACTTCATAATCTCCATATCACACATTGATTATATTTATGTACAATATTTTTCATTTGCAACATCATGTGAAGGTACACAGTCAAGTAGCATGTTCATCATGGTTGTATAAGATGCTCTAACAAAGAAACCTGCTCAACTAAACTACTGTATTGACTGGACAAGCATCTTAATTATTCTGGATTATTCTAGTGCAGAGTAAAATGTGTGCTCTGTTAGAAAAATATTAAATAGACTATATCAGATACACAGTAGAGTGTTGTTACAGTTGGTGCAGGCACGTGAACAGTAATTAACCATTTTGCTGTGGAAACTTCCTCAGGGTAGGGCACCTCCCATTTCAACTTTGAGTCAAATCCACTCAGAAATTACTGAGTTACGTACCTTCAATATTCATCTTATTTTCTTAGCATTTTTGTTCTTCTTATTCTTTTACTTCTTTTTCAATCAAGCCACCATGTAGAGAGTCATATTAGCTCTAAAACAAATTGCCCTGTTGAGCGTTCAACCTTGTAAAATCACTCTGTAGATTTCACTATTATAGATGAGCATATATAACATCCAGGGTTGTGTGACAAGTTAAAGCTATCTATTAGTTATATGATAACATTTCAAATTCACAATAAATACAAAAATGCAAGTTAGAAGTAAGCCTCAAGCCAACCATATGCTGGCTTTGGAGCTTACAATTACAAAAAAGTGATACATATTTATACCAAAACAACTAACAGTCCTCCAAAAAGGCCAGGGTGAAAAGTTATGAAATCAAACATGGCGACCAAGAAATGGCTGCAATGATGCTAACACTAATCACTTTTGATGATGACATTTTGATAAGATTGGTATTAGCATCACTGGATGCTGCCTTTGATTTCCCAACTTTTTTCACTCCGGTCTTTTTGGAGGGCCACACCTTTTCACACTTTGGCTGTTTTGGTATAGATATTGTTTTAGCACATTAAAATGAGTCTCAGAAGCAATAAATGTTATACTAGAAAACTCGCCTACAATCATTACTAGTGGGAGGATCATCCATGGTTAGCGGCTAGCGTTCAATAATTAATTCAATTTCTTCAGTAAGAGGAGTCTTGAATAACTAGGACCAATGAAGAAAGTGTGCGTAAATGGCAATGACTAAAACCCTAACCCTTGTAACACGTAAATTTCACGATACAAGGCTCCTTTTTAGCTTCCCCTTCATTACTACACAAAGAACTTACACATGAATCAAATCGCCTTTCATCAAGGAATCTGATAAACCAAACCTTGTGTCTGTCTACCACAACACATGGAAGTTATGGCACCTTGTCTAGAAGACAGTGTTAGAATGGGCATAACCTATTCGGAAATCCGGAATATCTTACATAAGTTTTGGTATGCACAGTCTGCTGAGTTCTATTAGTAGCTTCCAAGGTGGCAAAAATACTGTGACCCCTAATCTAGAAGGGTTGGATAATGCAACTGGCCATGTATGGATAGAACCTAGTGGCGGAAAAGTCTTACTGGAAGCACTTCGTGAATTCTTGACACATAGAAGTGGTCTTTGTTCAGAAGTCTGCTTTTTACTCTTGCGTGATAATGTCTGAACAACGAGGGTTACATCTCTGATGTACACTAAGAGGTATATCTCCTTTTAACCAGTTACGATATCTGACCCCACATTGGAAACATTATACTAGAGATCCCTCCCCAGTGTATACAAACCCAACCCTGGCTAGTTGGTCAGAATAGACAACTTGTTCTAATCGCCAACCTTTCTACTTCAGACTGGTAATTAATACATACAATTGGCCCTGAACATTTATCCTCTTTTCTTTCATTAGGTAAAGGAGTTGTGGTTCATTTAATCCAGTCATGATAGTGTGGACAGGTTTACAAGGGATTGTACAATATTAGACATTAGCTGGGGATTAGAAGGAGCAACAAGTGATTTGACTTTTCCCTTTTCTCCTTTTACTACCTTTTCTTGTCCAGTATACACAAGAAATCCTGCCTCTGATATTGAATGAGCATCCAGTGGTCCTTCCCATCTCGTCATTCTAAACCTGTCTCTTGTTCATAAACACTCACCTGTAATAACGAAAGGTTGATGATAACTATGTCAGCTGAGTAATATGATAATGAAGCCATATATGGTTCTCTTGAGCTTATTGTACATGCTAAGTGTGTTGTAAGTGTGTGTTGTTGCTTGGTTGTCAGGAAGCAGCCATATAGTTCTCACAAACAGCAAAGTTGTGAAGTTAATTGGCTACAGTACTGTTTAATCACTGGACTGACATTTTTTGGTTGTACACGTTTTTAACAGTGGGGTTTTTTGTACACCTGACAATATCTCAGGTAGATATGAAATCATTTACATGTACCCTAAAAGTACAAAGTAAATGTGAAACATTCACTCTGGTGAAATTGTTATATAATAATATCCCCAAAGCCCCCAGTATAAAAATCCCCAGTCTGAACAGACGCTAAAATTAGACAGAAAAAACTGTAAAGTAAAGTCAGAGGAGGTTAGTCATTTGTCATCAAACAACTTGCGATCCCAATCCTGATACCTCAATGTCGATATAAAGCACAAACTAACTTTAGCAAATTGTGGCTGCTAGAGACCTTATTCAGCCACCCAACACTTTGTGTGGCTTTCCTAGCTAATAAACAGACACTACATTATGTGATAAAGGACTTCTTAATAGCGATATCGATGTTAATTTCAAGTGCCATTTTTGGTGGTGCAATAACACATAGCAGGGCCATGATGTGTGACCAGACCTAATCTAAAAAGAAACTAGTCTACCATTGTTGATACAAGTAATGTTTTCAGGTTCTAACATTATTACCTTATCAAAACTGGTAATTCATGACAAACAACAAAGCTGTTACCACATGACTATTGCTTTACTGAGCACACCCTAGCCAGCCAGTCTCACAATTTGCTGGTCAACTGTCCAACATGTATTTAAATTAAATTTTTGAAAGTTAGCCTTCTTTGCTGGTCCCTACTGATATGTATAGTGACTAAAAAACAGTTGTATCTTCCTCTCTACACAGAGTTTAGAAGTCTACCAGAGTTAACAACAAGGAGGAGGCACAGATCTGTATTTTCGTTGAGTAAAGAAGACTATTTTATCTTTGGCACTATGTTATAAGATGGTTTCATAGTAATATTGTGAAGCAAGTTTATAAACAAACACGCAGCGATAATTGTCCCCCTTTTTGATAACCAGCAAGTTCATGTTGCTTTGCATTATTGTCAATATTGGCACTACAGAACACACAAAACTCACACTAAGCTCAGAAAAAGCAACTCAACTGCTAAAACACTTGAGATGGTAATACATGAAAACATCTGTTAACCTATCCATGACTATAGCATTCAAAAAATTGTTATCATGAGCCATTGTAAACACGTATGCCATGTTGAAATCTGCAATGAATATGTAACTTATGCATTTGAGCATGTGTTCAACCACATGACCTGTTGAACAGGATATTTGCACTTTCCATTTTGTGTGAGGGCTTGTTGTAATGAATTAAGCAATGAATTCTATATGTGAACTACTCCAACAAGAAGGAGCACTGTAGGTGATTATTATGAATTGAACCAATTCTCTAAGCTAGTACATCATTAAGAGTAAACCGTACTATAAACTTGAAAGCAAAGTTGGTAAGTTGTTATTGACTTCACTAACGCTAAAGGAGCAACACACACTAGGATTAAAATTTAACAGCGTAGTTGAACACAGTATCTAGGATAATAGTACAGTGTGAACATTAACACAACTCCTTCATATTAGCCGGCTAGTTCCCAGATTGGGAAACATAGGATAGCTAGTACTTCAAGAACTGTTTTAATTTAAGGAAACATTTTACTTCCCCAAAATGTTGTGTCTCAATTGATTCTCTTCACTGACATTCCAAGTGGAGTTGAAATACAAAAGTCACACCATGGTCTTTGTGTGATCGCCAGTTGGCCTTAAATTGTACTTGAAAATAAATAATTTGTGTTATCTTTTAAGGTTACATGGCCATCCACTATAAATCAGTTGAGCTCCTGACAAGCTGCTTTAGGGGTCAGAGTTGCAGACATTTGATTTCAATTAATTAATTAGGATTCCTTGATTCCTGCCTTCCATCTCAGAAAGGTCTTCAACAAAGCCACCAGGAGATGATGCAAGCCACAAATGCTCGACTATAGTCTTGCTGCTTACATATGCTTCTCTTGCAGTGTCTTCTTGAGATCTTCTCCATTCTAAAACTGTCACTTGGTTTGTAATAGATGGTCTCCCACCAGCTTTTCAAACTTTGACTGCCACTTTATTTTGGAGCCAAACATGGATGAAGTCAACCGTGCACTTCGAATTCTCTGCCACAGACTGTTGGGTGATGGGTCTTGATCTACTGTGGACTTAGCAAGCTCAGTTGCTCAGGTCTCAGTAGTTAACTTGTAAGGAACACCTTACTTGGAGTTCCAGTTGATCGCTGAACACATTTAACAGTTTCTGAGGCTTTCCTGGTTGTGTTGTTTGTTAACATACATCTCAGCTATGGGTGAAGGTGTTTTAAGTTGCTGTAAGACCGTCAGTGCTGGCCACTGTAAAGCTTTAATAATCATAATAAAAACAGATGATTTCATGTATGTACAGCCCATGTGGGACCCAATGTGAGAGACAGACCAGCTGGCAGCTACGGCTGCCATACACCTGTATTCAAAGGACTCTGTTTATTTGTTTTCCACCATCCATCTTGGACTGAACTTACATGAAGCATTCTGTCAAGTTGGTGGTTTGATTGCTGATATGCTGAGCAGCTTTGTTGAGCAGCCACTTCAAACAGAAGGTTTGGTGGTGGGCCATTCAAGTTTACATTTAATGGTTTACTACTGGCTACTTCCAAACACCATGCAGGATCACAAATCCAAATCTGATGGTTCCCTAAGTAGCCAGCTCTCAGTTCTTGTCTAAGTTTAGTAACAATGTTTATGTACTGCATGACACAGTGTGCACCATAGTGATAATAGGTCACCAACTACCTATTTTAGCCTGCCATGGTAGCATCTAACAGCATGGCAGTGTGTAGCACTGAACTGTCACTGTCCCTACCATGCATTGACTCTGATGCTTTAAATCCAGCTGCAATAATGTTTACATCTATAGCAGTAGAAGATCTGCTACAAGTTTTGAAGCATTTGTGCTGAGGAGAGGTGATCTATTTCTTCTAGGTGTAGGTGTCTACATATTTGGTGTTGCATCTTTACGTGGGAGTCCACAACAATTATTGTGCTGTTTGCTCCATCGCAAAACCTGAGTTGACATTGTAAGAATGACCATGTGATCTCTTGGACCACTCCCCCATCGACAATAACATTGATGGTAGGTATTTCATGGTGGTCCTTTTCGTTACGTATGGCTATTTTTCTTCCTGTCCAGCCTAGCAACTTTGATGTCAATGAACATAGGTTGTGACAGTGATGGTACACCCATTAAGTTCAAGGATTCTTCCAGGTTACTACTACATCCACCACCAGTAGATATCTGGTCATCACAGCTGCTACGTTTGTTTGGTAATATCATCCTCCCTTGTTAAATTTTGTCACATGATCCTCACTGCATTGTTGCATTTTGCTGAAGGTGTTGCTGTCCATTTGTAAAGAATCCGCACTCTCACTGGTGCTCATGTTTTCTACATATAATTATTTAATGTGTTTATTCAATATTAATTGGTTTTGGCACAATTTCTAGCAGCAATTCAGCTGGCTCATTCCTAAGCTTATTGCATCTAGTGCCTATACTGCTGGATAAAACAGCTGAGCTAGACAATCGCTTTGATCAGTTGTCTTTTTGTCATACTTTCCATTCTGCAAATTTGAAAGTATACCGCCAAAACTACTAACTTTTGTGTGCATGTAAGCCATTCCCAGGCCCACTTGCTTGCTTCGTGGTAGCAAGATTACCTTGTTAATGGTACGGGACTGTATACCTGCTATCTACACAATTTCTTGTAAATTGTACTGGAAATGATCACATGTGTGCTATTGCAATCTGTTTAGTCTTGTGATCAGTGTGCACATGTTTCAGCATGTATGCACAGACTTAAGCCTGCATTTTTGGCTTTGCCAATGATTCAATTGACCCAGAAGCCAACCAACTGTATATTAATACGTGTTAATTTATGTGTAACTAGCTATGAAATTTTGAACTGGAATGCTAAATTTGAAATCTGGAATCTTGGTTTGGAATTTGGAAAAAATCCAAATCTTACTGGGTGGAGTCGGATCTCCCGGTTCACCCGTTATAATGGGTCACCATAAGGCCACTATCTGGTGATTTTCTGTTTTTCATAAAATTTCAATTGTAGAGTGTGGGCAGGTGGGTCATTACCATTATCCATTATCACTAACACTTGCCAGCTAGACTTGTTTTCATACCTCCAGGGCCTGATACTCTCTGCATAACAGACAATTTGCTAACTAGTTAACTCACCATAACTAGTTAACTCACCATAGCTAGTTAACTCACCATAGCTAGTTAACTCACCATAGCTAGTTAACTCACCATAGCTAGTTAACTCACCATAGCTAGTTAACTCACCATAGCTAGTTAACTCACCATAACTAGTTAACTCACCATAGCTAGTTAACTCACCATAACTAGTTAACTCACCATAGCTAGTTAACTCACCATAGCTAGTTAACTCACCATAGCTAGTTAACTCACCATAGCTAGTTAACTCACCATAGCTAGTTAACTCACCATAGCTAGTTAACTCACCATAGCTAGTTAACTCAACATAACTAGTTAACTCACCATAGCTAGTTAACTCACCATAGCTAGTTAACTCACCATAGCTAGTTAACTCACCATAGCTAGTTAACTCACCATAGCTAGTTAACTCACCATAGCTAGTTAACTCACCATAGCTAGTTAACTCAACATAGCTAGTTAACTCACCATAGCTAGTTAACTCACCATAGCTAGTTAACTCACCATAGCTAGTTAACTCACCATAGCTAGTTAACTCACCATAACTAGTTAACTCACCATAGCTAGTTAACTCACCATAACTAGTTAACTCACCATAGCTAGTTAACTCACCATAGCTAGTTAACTCACCATAGCTAGTTAACTCACCATAGCTAGTTAACTCACCATAGCTAGTTAACTCACCATAGCTAGTTAACTCACCATAACTAGTTAACTCACCATAGCTAGTTAACTCACCATAGCTAGTTAACTCACCATAGCTAGTTAACTCACCATAACTAGTTAACTCACCATAGCTAGTTAACTCACCATAGCTAGTTAACTCACCATAGCTAGTTAACTCACCATAGCTAGTTAACTCACCATAGCTAGTTAACTCACCATAACTAGTTAACTCACCATAGCTAGTTAACTCACCATAACTAGTTAACTCACCATAGCTAGTTAACTCACCATAGCTAGTTAACTCACCATAGCTAGTTAACTCACCATAGCTAGTTAACTCACCATAGCTAGTTAACTCACCATAGCTAGTTAACTCACCATAGCTAGTTAACTCAACATAACTAGTTAACTCACCATAGCTAGTTAACTCACCATAGCTAGTTAACTCACCATAGCTAGTTAACTCACCATAGCTAGTTAACTCACCATAGCTAGTTAACTCACCATAGCTAGTTAACTCACCATAGCTAGTTAACTCAACATAGCTAGTTAACTCACCATAGCTAGTTAACTCACCATAGCTAGTTAACTCACCATAGCTAGTTAACTCACCATAACTAGTTAACTCACCATAGCTAGTTAACTCACCATAACTAGTTAACTCACCATAGCTAGTTAACTCACCATAGCTAGTTAACTCACCATAGCTAGTTAACTCACCATAGCTAGTTAACTCACCATAGCTAGTTAACTCACCATAGCTAGTTAACTCACCATAACTAGTTAACTCACCATAGCTAGTTAACTCACCATAGCTAGTTAACTCACCATAGCTAGTTAACTCACCATAACTAGTTAACTCACCATAGCTAGTTAACTCACCATAGCTAGTTAACTCACCATAGCTAGTTAACTCACCGTAGCTAGTTAACTCACCGTAGCTAGTTAACTCACCGTAGCTAGTTAACTCACCGTAGCTAGTTAACTCACCGTAGCTAGTTAACTCACCGTAGCTAGTTAACTCACCGTAGCTAGTTAACTCACCGTAGCTAGTTAACTCACCGTAGCTAGTTAACTCACCGTAGCTAGTTAACTCACCGTAGCTAGTTAACTCACCGTAGCTAGTTAACTCACCGTAGCTAGTTAACTCACCGTAGCTAGTTAACTCACCGTAGCTAGTTAACTCACCGTAGCTAGTTAACTCACCGTAGCTAGTTAACTCACCGTAGCTAGTTAACTCACCATAACTAGTTAACTCACCATAACTAGTTAACTCACCATAGCTAGTTAACTCACCATAGCTAGTTAACTCACCATAGCTAGTTTGGCAACTATCCACTTTAGATGTAGCTACATATAGTTGTCCTTAATCTTGTGATCAGTTTCACTCAAGGATCAACTTCATTCTCAGGATTCTGCCCAGCAATTCCTGAGTGGTGGTCTAAAATTAGCATGAATTGATACGTTGTGTGTTGTATTAGAATGTTTGTGTGTTATATTAGAGTATATTGCATGTACTTCAGTGATATATGTAGGAATTGTACCGGTCGGATTTAAGGAGGTACTGGTCAGATTTTAGAGGTACTGGTCTCTTTGAACCACTGCTGACCAGTGTAGGCAGAACCCTGCATACTTGTAAACTTCATTGCACTTTGTAAGGTAATGCAACTATCCCAACAGAGCAGTCATTTAATGATTGGCTAACACGAGGCATCATTGTACAAGTAACACAGGACATCCCAGTAGTTATTAGTGATACAGCAAAATGCTTATCTGCCGATACCCAGATGTGTATTTCACTGATACTGACTATAGTGTATTACACTATTTGTACTAGTGATTACAGTGGTCTCTCCATTATCTGAACTCATTGGGCCCTCAAGTTTGGATAATGGAAAAGTTCAGATAACTGAAGTCCATACATTTATATACAGAGCTAAATTAAAATACTCTAATAGAACAGTCACTTTCACAATTTGGATAACAGCTGGAAATGACATTGAGTATAATACTACTATGAAAGGCACAGGATATGTTTGGTTAAAGAATGAGTAGCAGCAACTTATCAAACTTCCATAATACTCTAATAGCCACTAAAATGTTACTGACTATCCTAAGTAGGCTTTCCTCTACAACAGCTACTTTTACATAAAGGCCCGGCCAAACGTGACCATTAACACAGGCTCCACTGTGAATAAACTTGTAGATGCCAGGTGGTGAGTTACCACTTGAGGTCAAAGACAACAACTTTTAGCATTAATATAGCTACACAGATACTAACAGCATTGTGGGGTGAGCCTGAGTAGTAGCTAGAGATAATTCATTGGTATATGAATGGATTACCATGTGCAGTGTGGTATACTTCAGTGTGGTATACTTCAGTGTTTATTATTTCTATAGACATGACATTGTTGACTGTATGACCAAATATGGAATATTAAATGTACCATCGCTAGTATGGGACTCGTTCAGGCTCGCCCCAATAAAAGAAATTACTGCACCAAGAGAACATTGATTGTAGCTGGTGGAGTAATAATCAGTGTATAAATTAGGGAAATCCCCACAAAAATTCCTGGTGGATGCACACTTTTAATAATTCCAGGATATTATACTACTAACACATGCACAACAATACACACACACAGACAGACTAACCTCATTCACTTCTTCAATATTAGCTGCCAAGTGTGAGTTTACAAAACACAAGAATGTGTGATATACGTTGAACCATATGGCCATATCCCCTTTGTTACCTTTGACAATAACAATAATGACATTGCACATTCTAAGTGTTGATCACCATGACACCCATTACACTAGTATCAATACACTCAGTCTCAACATTAGTATATAATCCCTGAGGGCCTGTTTAGGCACATCATGTACTATCAACAGGATTCCCACCAATTCGATGGCATAAACCTGTGTTAGGTATTGAATATTACATCTCTACTAACAATATCAGCTCACTAGAATGTTTGTCTATACTCTTCAGACCATGGTCTACATGTTTCTGCCATTCTGCCTCTTTGCTGGAACCATTTAGTACTAAAGCCTCAGCACTGAGGTCGAGCTCTTGGAACCTGTGAGACAAACCTGTATCAGTAACCTGTTAAACCAGTTGTGGACACTCGGTAACTAGTTCTCCAACTTAAGAACACGAACAGAAAAAGGTCTATAATTTGGACGAAGACTTTTGGTCCCAATAGGTACACCAACATTAACTTCTGAAAACCTCTCTGTTGCATCAGGAGCCCTGTTAGTAAAAATGATAAACAATTCATATTAGAATTGGAGCAGCTAATATGTAGGGAGACCCAGTACACTAGCTCGTTAAATTACATGCAGACACTCACTCAAGGGCATAAATATCAGGTTTACAATCATGAGTATCAGGTTTACAATCATGAGTATCAGGTTTACAATCATGAGTATCAGGTTTACAATCATGAGTATCAGGTTTACAATCATGAGTATCAGGTTTACAATCATGAGTATCAGGTTTACAATCATGAGTATCAGGTTTGGACTCTTTAGTAGCCTCAAACAAACAACCAAGTGACCTTGATGGTAATTGGCCATAAACATTCCATTAGTAGCAGCTAGTAGATCCTTGTAATTGAGATTACATGAAATACATGCCAATTCCACAGATACAAATATCCATCAAACAAATACTGCAAATATTTGGAATAAAAATGTACACGTCTATACAAAAAGCACAAATTTTTAAGCATAAAGTAACCAATCTCTGCAAAACTCTCCTATCGCAGTATGATTTGGAGTGTATTACACTCTTCCTTACCTGCTCACCCCACAAGCAGTGGAAGACGTTTTACTTGCAGTACTGTCATATCCAAGATCTAGGCCTTCATGTGCTACACCGCAACTTGACGCATAGTGGTGTAACTATAAAAGTGCTGGACTTATCGGGTAATGGTCTTACCAAATCATCCTCCTCTACCATCAGTGACCTCACTATTCAATGCAAAGTGGAAGTATTGGAGATTATTACTAACCACACCATTGGAGAGGATCCTGGTCTCTACAACATGCTGTCCCATCCCTCCTCTAGGTTAGTGGAATTGTACATGTACAATACCAGCTTGTCGACATCTTCTGCCATTGTACTCTTCAATGCACTAAAAAAGGGTAGCAAACTACAGCGACTCAATGTTAGCTACAATGATATCTCTGATGAAGCTTGTGATACCATTATTACTACAATGAAAAACAATAATTCTCTAGTTGAGCTGTGGATGAGTTACAACAAGATCAGTGCAGAGGCTGTTCAACGTCTAGTGCAAGCTCTCCAGGACAACAATGCATTACAGCAGCTAGTGTTACCTTTTAGTTACCCTGAAGATGTTAAGAATAGGATAAGATCATTGCAAGAACAAGTTAACACAAAGAGAGAAAGTAGAGGATGTCAAGCAAAACTGATCATTACATTTGAGTAGTAGTTGTTAGTATACTTCATACTATTTTATGACTGCAATAGGTGCCAGTGCACTTTTCATTGTCCTCTTATTTTGTAAAAGTTTTATATTAACTGGTTTCAAACAAACTACTTAGTACACTCAACACTATACATGGTCTCCAATGGACAAATTTCATAATAACGAAAAAATCAACCGTTGCCCCTAGCAACCTAAATTTTACATTATTTGTAGGTGTCAATGTTTTAAGTCACCTCTCCAAGTTTTAAAAGGATAGCATATATAAGTCATGAGGTATGACATTTTGAAGTTGCAATTTTCCCATACATTGTCAATGAGAGGGGCAACAGTCGGCCCCTTCTCGGTAATCACACAAATCATGGGATTTAAAGAATGTCATATCTTATGACCTATATACACTATCCATTTAAAACTTGGAGAGATTATTGTTGACATTCACACCTACAAATTATGTAAAATTGAGATATATGTACTTTTGAATTTTTGGTTTTTGCATACGTTGAAATACCTCATTTTTGTGATTGCCCAGAAGGGGCAACTGTAGCCCTCTTACATAGATATGTATGGGAAAATCACAAATTTCAAAATGACATATCTTATGACATATATATGCTATCCTTTCAAAATTTGGAGAAGTTACTTTAGACATTATCACCTCAAAATAATGGGAAATCCAGGTTGCTAGGGGCAACGGTTATTATTATATACTATAAACCTTATTATGGAATTTGTCCATTAAAAGTAAAAAATTACATGGGATAGCTCTGTGATATATATATATATATATATATAAAACAGCATGGTAGTACTGTTTAAGTAGGGATCCCCCAAAAGTGATGAGCGCTGTCTAAAATTCTACCTATAAAATAATCCTAGAGTCATCTTACATGATGAAATCACCTTTAAGGAATAATATTAGTCCATCTAACATCAAATACAGCATTAATAGCAAGAAAACACTCTGGATATATATAAAAAATTTAAATCACTGAATTCAAATTTTTGTCTGCCTGCCTGACCATGGTTGCAAGGCTGGAGGCCAAATGAAGCAATGGACAGTTACCATTCTACGCCACAATAACAAACTCACTTGTGGCATTTGCCTTTTGGGTTCTGACGAGTGTGTTCCCTCTGAGCCTTGTCAATTTCCTTTTATCTTCAATCAGGCTGTTCTGAACTGCTCAATGAAACCATATCAAGGTGTTAATTTACTGTATCAACACTTTCTTTGAGCAACATACGTATTTAGACACCACAAAATTAATTAATGTGCTAATTCTTGGTAGATACCAGTAATTTCACGATCAAGGCCATGCCCATTAACGGATTAATAGCGATGAAACAGTGACACGCCCAGACAGGTAAAAGGTTGACTCAAAATGCTCTAGTACAGCAGTCACCCTAATAGAACAGTCACACATGTATAGCTGTATGCTATAACAAAAACCAAACAAACTAGTTTATAAATAAAGTAGGGATCCAAGCAATAAGTGGTGAAATAAGAGAAGAATGATGGTACTACAGCATATCTATAATCAGTACGCATTCACCCGAGCCCCCACCAAATATAGTAATATCAAAGAGGTGAACATGTGTTCACTCCCAATGGTTTTGTACTGGAACAAGCATGTTTTCATGTTGTAAACATGTTTGCGCTCCTGAATTGTCGTACTAAATGTATGGGATATTTTTAAAGCCTCATAACTCACTTGTTCTTGCTAGTATCAAAGTGCTACTAAATGTTTGGGCAGCTGGCCCATGTAACAAGAGATATTAACAAGAAACGAGGGCTCAGTGGGATTTTCCTACGAGCTATGCTGTAATACCATCATTCTCTTCTTTTATTGCTTGTATCCCTACTTTAGTTTTAAAGTAATTAAATAAAGAACCTTGTGTGGGAGGATTATAAAACAGAAAAATTGTTCTATAAAAGAATGGAACTGTTCTATGTTGAGCAGTTATGGAACACTTTAAATAGATCCACAGTTCTATATCAGGTATGTAGTATAGAACTCCAGGTATATTTGCAGCCCAATAGCCTGCGTTGGGTGATCAATCACCCATTCTGGAGAGTACAACCAGACTAATATCCTGTGCTGTGCTGGCCAGAGGGGGGGGGGGGGGGGGGGGGCTTTGGGGCTGGGCTGAAGCCCCCCTTTCACTTTTAGGCTTTACTTGATCAATATGCTGAGTATTATAATGAAATTTTGTCTTACCATAATTATATGATCACTAATAATACAAATACTCATAAAACCACCTTATAAACATCTTTCCAAGGTATTATTAGTGGATTTACGCTAAAGTTTATGCAACAAGGACCCGGATCAGCATTGGAGGCGTACAAGAATGAGATACTCCAATAGAGCAGTCACCTAACTACTCTAGTAGAGCATTCACTGGAAGCATATAGTTGGTTCTGTTATTTTCCAATCTGCCTGCATCTATACATACAATGAAGTGCATTGGTCTGTTTAAAGGGCTTCATTCATCTACTTGCAATACGTGTGGCAATACTTAATTCAGGTACACAGTTTCCATTGAAGATGCTCTCAGATTCAATCTTGTATTGTTCAAATTTCAAAATTTTCCACTTTCAACATTATTATTCTAACATGCACCTATTCAGTGTTGTGCAATTGTGAGAGGGGTGCACCATGTACTTGGCTGTCTGTACCTACCCAAACTTTTCCATTAACAAAATGCTTCAGAGAGCC